>NC_056682.1:38614558-39223933 GCF_018350215.1 Panthera leo
AAAAAAAGTAAGTTTATCCACAGACAAATTTCTAACTTTTAATCTTAGTAGTACCTCTGGGTAGAGCCATCAGTGATGAGTTGTGGATCATACAGTTGTCTCTCTGTGTTTTTTCAGAAGTTTTTACTCCAGCCGTCAGTAACAAATAACATTTTTATCATGATCCAGCACATACAACGCACACACACATATATAATATATATCTGAACCAAAATTTCAAAAAGTAACACTTACCTTTCCTATATGTACTACATTCTTATCTATTCCATTTTAATAAAAGAAATGCTAGCCACAAAACACTAGATTGATTTAATGATTCACTGATTTAAAAAGTACTGCTCTAGACTAGGCAGATCTAAAAAAACCCAATTTGAGGATATTTATTTTATTGATGTATTCATGTATATATTTGTTTATTGTCCATCTACAAATTGTAACACTATAAGAAAAGACTATTTTGATATTCTTTAAATTACCCTAATTCAGGGGTGCCTGGGTGGGTGAGTCGGTCAAGTGTCCGACTTCGGCTCAGGTGATGATCTCACGAGTCATGATTTTGAGCCCCACATCGGGCTCTGTGCTGACAGCTCAGAGTCTGGAGCCTGCTTCAGATTCTGTGTCTCCCTCTCTCTCTGCCCCTCCCCTGCTCACACTCTGTCTCTCTCTGTCTCTCAAAAATAAATAAATGTTAAAAAAATTAAATTATCCTAATTCAGTTTGTTCAAGAAACAAACTTTACAAACTCTAAATTACCTAGCTTGTAAATTGACAGTAATTTTAAAATGCAATTTATTTCTAGAGACTAAACATCTTTACACTTAGTCTCATTTGCTAAATATAACAGATTTTTTTTTAAAGGAAGATTACTTGAAAATGTTTTCCAAACACAGGTATCAAGGCTCTGCCTCAGCTATTAAAATTTATGGCAGGCATGACAAACACAAGGCCTTGTTGCTCTACAGCCCATGATGAATACTACTTATTAATAATGCTGGTTTTTCTTTTTTTACTGAAACACATTGCAGTCTTCAGTTTCTGTCTCAATCCTCTTGGAAGCTACTCTAAAACTGGAGTTGACACATACATTCATTCAATAAACATGTACTGAGACTCCACCATGTCAGGCATTGTTCTAGGTATTGATGGGCACAGTGGTAAAAAATACAAAGCATCTAACCTCATAGAACATAGGTTTTAGTGAGGAAAGCAGCCAACATATGATAAGCAAATACATGATTCATTCCAGGTTGCTTAAGTGCTATGAAGAACATAAAGTAGGGTAATCGAATAGAATGTAATGGTTGGGGCGGGTGAGTGCTACTTGAGAGGGCAGGCATGGTGGAGGTATCAGTTGGGGTGCAAGTACAGAGAATGGGATCTACTTAGGAAGTTTAAGACTATTACTTATTAGATATTAAACACTTTACAGATTGCTGGAAGGCTAATAAAAAATCCAGGCTGAGTGTCCAGGAAATACTTCCAGAGCCATACTGCAGAACTGAACTGCTATAGGAAGCACTGCCTTGGCCAGTGCTGCCACCACAACCACCATAAATGGCACCCCACATCCTGCCTCTGGACAGGCACACAAGCAATGGACATTTGGATATCTGCCACGAAAGCCACAGAAGAATGAAACTCCAGCAGAAAGAGCAGCACTATTTCAAGCAGACTGGGCCTCTTTATGGCTCATGTTCATCTCACATGGAGTTCTAATGGCCAAACTTAAATCACAAATCTGAACCCAAGCAGCAAGGGATAAGGGAAATACAGTTTTCACTCTTCTAGGCAATGCAGAGGCATAGATGCCTGAGAATTGAATTTTTGAGCAGGCTGCAGATTAATGAGGAGGGGCCAACAGCTAAAAAAGCTGAGAGTAGGAATGAGCTTAGTGCATTCAGAGTGGCAAGAAGGCCAGTATGGCTGGAGCTTGTACACTAAGAGAAAATTGGCAAGAGATGAGGTGGAGGTGAGTATAGGGGGATGATGTCAAGAGTCCGATCATATGAGCCTTGTAGGTCTTGATATGGAGTCTAAATTTATTTTTCTAAGTGTGCAGGGAAGTTATAGGATGAAGAGTTTTAAGCAGGGAGTAACATGAGCTGATTAACTTTTATAACAGACCATTTTTGTTCTATGAACTATTCTCCATGTCTGATTTAGGTCCATGGTTTGAAAACATACATGTGGTTTAAAAATGGCTAAATTGCTCTCATATGGAATGAGAATTTTATAAATCAAAAGAATGGACTACAAAGTAATAGCTCTCAATTTATATCTCTGTCAGAGAGACTACGGTGCTAGTATGATCATCTCCACCTTCCTCATGCAAAGAGAAGTGGCACAATGGCAGCTGGCCCAGCCCCCTGCCAGACTCCAAAGAGATGTGCTTGATCAAGGATGCACCTTCTTAAAAAAAAAAAATTTCAAACCTCTGGACAAAACCTGAAATTCTTCAGACACGAAAAAACAGTGCAGTGAGAAAGAATGAAAATTAGCCAGCAGAACTGAAATCAGCCTTTTTTAAAGCAGTCCCAGTATCAACAAAGGTTTTTTTGTTTTCTTCTCCAGTATACAATTTAAAAGCAAAAACAAGATTAAATAAAAATAAACCATCAAAGTAAATCATGTTTTTCAATTATTTTTTTTTAGATAATAATGCAATTCACTCTAACATTCCATTTATAACAGACTTATTTTTTTTTGTAAGGACTAGAGCCATTTAGAAGAAAATGTCAATTTAAAAAATGTTTCAGATTGGGAATTAGGGGAACTTTCCTTAAATACATACCCAATTTAGCAATTGTCATGCTTCTGCCCAGAGCACCTGTGATTGGTGTAAGGTCACACATCATAACTGTGGTCAAAACATTCGAATTTGCTTTCATTAAAAAAATTTTTTTTAATGTTTTTGTTTTATTTTTGAGAGAGAGAGAGAGGGAACAGGGAAGGGGCAGACAGAGAGAAGGAGACATAATCTGAAGTAGGCTCCAGGCTCTGAGCTGTCAGCAGAGCCCGACTTGGGGCTCAAACTCAGGAAATGTGAGATCATGACCTGAGCTGAAGTCGAACGCTTAACCCACTGAGTCACCCAGGTGCCCCCGAATTTGCTTTTATTTTTATAATTATAACGTCTTAACCTTTTGAGCCTTAATGTATTTTTGCTCCAATTTTAAAAGAAAACATGAAGCAAAATTGCAGAAAAGGAGTCAGGTTTTTTGCTTGTCTGTTTTTAAAGTTTATTTATTTTGAGAGAGAGAGAAATAGAGAGAGCGAGTGTGAGAGGGGGAGGGGCAGAGGGAAGGAGAGACAGCTTCCCAAAGAGGCTCTGCACTGCCAACACAGAGCCTGACAAGGGGATCGATCTCCTGAATCGTAAGATCATGACCTAAGCCAAAATCAAGAGTCTAGTGCTTAACTGACTTAGTCACCCAGGTGCCCCTTCTTCTTCTTCTTCTTCTTTTTTTTTTTTTTAGAGAGATAGAAAGAGCATGTGTGAGCACACATGCAAGCAGGGAAGGGGCAGAGGGAGAGAATCTCAAGCAGGCTCCACAGCCAGCATAGAGCCTAAGAGATCATGACCTGAGCCAAAGTCAAGAATTGAATGCTTAGGTGACTGAGCCATCCAGGTGCTCAGAGAGTCAGTTTTAAATACCCTCTGATATATTATCTATTTCATGTATTTGCATATTAATTGTTTATACAATTTCTTTTACCATTTTTCTCCAAAGCAGCCACAATACTGGCTTTGATGAATTCCTGCCATTTTGACAGAGTCAGAAAAAAACCATTATTTGTTGTTGTTTTTTCCATACAGCCTGCTTTGGTGATCCTTTTCACACATAAACTGAATCCAAACCAAGCATTCTTTCCATTTCATAAACTTTTGCCTGCTCCAGCTCCCTTCTATACACTAAATTAGATGAGGTGAGAGGTGGTAAATAAAAGAACACAGAAAAGGGTTCAGACTAAATGCCAAAGACAGCTCAGAAGGATTTGTGGTAGCCAATCTCTATAAGAAGGTACCCAGTAAGTCCTGCCTCTGGGAGTCATGCTCTTGTGTATCCCTTTCCACCTTTATACCAGGGTTTAATATATGGTTTTCAAGCATATTTGGTAGAGGGGGGATTTATTTTACATTGGCTCCAGCAAGCCCTCAATGAACCTTCCATTGTAAGCTGGCTTTGATGGTTTCTTACCTCCTGCTGCTGCTTCTACACACACAACCTACCTCCCATCTCCTGCAAGGACACCCGTGCGAAGTTATAGTGTAAGTAACATTCTTTTACACTCACTCTCTTTATTTTATTCTTTCATCCATTTATTCATTCATGTTCATTTCTCTAGAATCACCCAGCAATGTTTAGGTTTTCCCATGTTACCCATTATATGCTCACCTATCTTTTTTCCCCAAAAGAAATTATAAAAGATTTCTAACTTTAGCATACTATTGTATATGTTTTTTTACTTTTCTAAGAAAGTAGGCAGAGGCAGGGATTACAAAGAGGTTAAATCCTTCAGCTTCACAGACAGATAAAAAGGAAGGTAAGGAAATACTCCACAATTTTATCTCTAGGATATGGGAATAATGAAGGCATTTTTATTTTTATTATTTTTTAAAGTTTATTTATTCATTTTGAAAGAGACAGAGACAGCATGGATGGAGGGGAGGCAGAGAGAGGGAGGGAGAGGGAGAGGGAGAGAATCCCAAGCAGGCTCCATGCTGCCAGCGCAGAGCCAGACACGGGACTCGAACCCATAAAGCCATGAGATCATGACCTAAGCTGAAACCAAGAGTCGAACATTTACCCAACTGAGCCACCCAGGTGCCCCCCCCCTTTTTTTGAAAGTTCTGAAGGCATAATGTTAATAAAAAAATTAATAAAAAGAAAATATATGACTATCACATATAGTCATGTCTCAGTTGTGTTCTTGAGTACAAGGTCTTCTAAGATTTGAAATGTCATACAATCTTTAAGTAAAAACCCTAAAAGCCCTTAGGAGGTGAAATATGGTGGTAAGAGAAAAATAGGAAATGATGACAAAAGAAAGCAAGAAGTCAGGGAAATTTTAGGGGTGCCTGGGTGCTCAGTCGGTTAAGCGTCCTACTTCAGCTTGGGTCATGATCTCACAGTCCGTGAGTTCAAGCCCCGCATCAGGCTGTATGCTGACAGCTAGGGCCTGGAGCCTGCTTTGGATTCTGTGTCTCCCTCTCTCTCTGCCCCTCCCCTGCTCATGGTCTGTCTCTCTCTGTCTCAAAAATAAATAAAAACATTAAAAAAAAAAGTCAGGGAAATCTTGTAACTTAGAGATATCATGAGTTTTAAAGGAAAAGAATTTGGTGCAAATAAATAAAATAAAATGGGAAAAACAGGTCAAAAAAAAAGAAGGCAAAGTAGAGCAGAGTTTAGCACAAATGCCTAGACAATGTGCAAAAACAGACATCACAGAACTTCAGACTCTACCCAATTGCCACAGACATCTGTAAAACTGTCAGGCAGCTGATGTAGAGAACTTGTGAGAATAAAGGATTAAGGAATATAAGTGATAACATAGTTATCTTAGATCAGGAGAAGGTTAATAGGAAAGAATGAAAACAGAGATTGAAAATTAGGTTGCTGTGACTTTTGATAGGCACATAGCCTGTTTCAGAAGCACTCTGCCCTGTTCAAGCTGATAAACAAGTTTCTAGGAGGCACCTTGGAAGAGGAATATTAGTAGACTCCACTGAGACTGACAAAGTAACAAGTTTGGTCTATAGCATTTATGAAGTTCCTCTTTTTTTTTTTTAAAGATGTCAAGAGAGATGACCAATCACTAAGGAATCATCTTTACCAAACTGCCAGCTTCTTTATGAGCTTTATAAACTTCTTCCAAAAGACAGCATAAAATATAAAATCAAAGTTAAGACTCTGGGGGCACCTGGGTGACTCAGTCAGTTAAGCATTGTCCAACTCTTGATCTGAGTTCAGGTCATGAACTGATGGTTCATGAGTTTGAGCCCTGCATCGGGCTCTGCACTGATGGTGCAGAGCCTGCTTGGGATTCTTCCTCTCCTCTCTGCCCTTCACCTGCTTGTGCATACTCTCTCTCTGTCTCAAAATAAATAAATAGGCTTAAAAAAAAAGTTAAGACTCTAGAGTCCGACTTTAGGAATGCAGAAATGTTACTCAAACACTTCAACTGCCTTATCTATAACATGAGGATGATTTAATTATAAAGGTCCTCTTAACCAAGGCTGTACTAGAGTATTTGTCAAAAGACAAAGTCCTTGGGAAAAATTTAAAAAATCTGAAATTGACGGTTTGGTCTGAGGAAATTACTAAATCCAGGCTTTTACCTTATTCTCTGTTTTAGAGGACGCCTAAGAATAAAACTTTTGCAAGCCACATAACAACATTGGCAGAAGCAGAAAACATCTTCAAAGGCACCTTCTTTACTATGTATTACTAGTCATCTTGCTTAAAACACATCCATATCTATATTAACTATAACAAACTACATACCACAGAACCTTATTTGAAAAAGACTTTAAGTCACTTAGTCCAAATATTCTTTTAGCTGAACCTCTTCTTCAGTACCCCAGCTAACTTCCCAGTCTACGCTTAGACACTTCCAGGTCAAGGAAGCCACATTTACAGAGGCAGTACACTTTATCTATGGACAACTCCAACTCTAAGACTGACTTATTTGTTCTAGCATTATTTTATTTTTATTCCTAAAATTGACTGCATCTATTATTTTAAGGTTAAGTAGTTTCATTTTAACCAAATAGCTTTTTAGGAAGACAAAATATATGTGTATAGCAAAACTCAGTATTATATTTTGCTCTGCCAAAGATTTTTGAGGTAATGGGTAAGAAAGCATTTTGTATACCATAAACTATATACTAATATATCTGATTAAAAAATAGAAACCACCAGCATTATCCTGATATCAAAACAAGAGAAATCACAAGAAAAGGAAACTACAGGCCAATATCCCTCAAGAACATAGATGCAAAAATCCTCAACAAAATATTACCAAACCACATTCAACATCTTAAAAGGATCATTCACTGTGCTCAAGTAGGATTTATTGTGGGAATGCAAAGATGGTTGAATATCAATCAATATGATACACCATATCAACAAAACAAAGGATAAAAATCATATGATTATCTCAGTAGATACAGAAAAAGCACTCAACAAAATTTAACATCCATTCATAATAAAAACTCTCAACTAGGTGGGTTTAGAGGTCACATAACTCAACATAATAAGGGCCATATATGAAAACCCTACAGCTAACATCATACTCAGTGGTGAAAAACTGAAAGCTTTCCCTCTAAATCAGAAACAAGACGAGGATGTCCACTCTTGTCACTTTTAATCAACATAATATTACAAGGCCTACTCACAGTAATCAGACAAGAAAAATAAGAGGCATCCATACTGGTAAAGAAGTAGTTAAACTGTCACTATTTGCAGATGACATGGTGCTGTACATAGAAAATTCTAAAGACTCCACAAAAAACTACTAGAAGTAATAAATGTGAATCCAGTAAAGTTGCAGGACACAAAATTAATACCCAAAAATCAGTAGCATTTCCATACAACTAATAACAAATTAGCAGAAAGAGAAATTAAGAAAACAATCCCATTTATGATTGTACCCAAAAGAATAAAATACCCAGGAATAAATTCAGCTAAGCTGGTGAAAGATCTGTACTCTTTAAACTATAAAACACTGATGAAAGATATTGAGGATGACATAAAAAATGGAAAGATATTCCATGCTCAACAACTGGAAGATTTAATATTGTTAAAATGTCTATACTATCCAAACAACCAACAAATTCCATGCAATCCCTATCAAAATACCAAAGGATTTTTCACGGAACTAGAACATAGAATCCTAAAGTTTGTATGGACCCACAAAAGGCACTGAATAGTCAAAGTAATCTTGAGGAAGAAGAATAAAGTTGGAGTTATCACAATTCCACATTTCAAGATAGATTACAAACCTGTAGTAATCAAAATAGTATGATACTGGCATAAAAACAGATACATAGATCTATGGAACTGAATAGAAAACCCAAAAATAAATTCACACTTAGATGGTCAATTAATCTATGACAAAAGAGGCAATGGAGAAAAGATAGTCTCTTCAATAAATGGTGCTGGGAAAACTGGACAGCTACATGCAAAAAAATTAAACTGGGCCACTTTATAACACCATACACAAAAATAAACTAAAAACGGATGAAAGACCTAAATTGGAGATCTGAAACCATAAAAATCCTAGATGAGAACACAGCTAGTAATTTCTCTCATGTTGGCTGTAGTAACATTTTTCTAGATAAGTCTCCTAAGGCAAGGGAAACCAACCAAAAATAAACTATTGGGCATAAACCAAAATTAAAAGATTTTGCATAGTGAAGGAAACAATCAACAAAACTGAAAGACAATACTTAATGGGAGAAGATATCTGCAAATGACATATCTGATAAAGGGTTAGTATCCAAAATATTTAAATAACTTACACAGTTCAACACCAAAAATGCCAAATAATCCAACTAAAAAATGGGCCGAAGATATGAACAATTTCTTCAAGAATACATATAAATGGCCAACAGACACATGAAAAGATGCTCAACATCACTCACATCAGGGAAACACAAATCCAAATCACAATGATATTTCACCTTACACACCTATCAGAATGGCTAAAATCAAAAGCTCAAGAAATAACGAGTGTTGGTGAGAATGTGGAGAAAAAAGAACCCTTGTACATTATTGGTGGGAGTGCAAACTGGTGCAGCAATTGTGGAAGATAGTATGGAGGTTCCTCAAAAAGTTAAAAATAGAACTACCCTCTGATCCAATAACCTCACTACTAGGCATTTACCCAAAGAATACAAAAACACTAATTCAAAAGGACATATGCACCCCTGTGTTTAATGCAGCATTATTTACACTAGCCAAGAGATGAAAGCAATATAAGTGTCCATCTATAGAGGAACAGGTAAGGAAGATGTGATATAATACACACACACAATGCAATATTATGCAGCCATAAAAAAGGATGAGATCATGACATCTGTGACAACATGAATGTACCTAGAGACTATTATGCTAAGTAAAAAAAGACTGAGAAAGATAAATACCATATGATTTCACTCATATGTAGAATATAAAACAACAAATGAATAAACAAACCAAATGCAAAATAAGGCCTATAAAGGCCTACAGAAAACAAACTCATTGTTGCCAGTGGGGAGGGGATAGAGGGATGGTCAAAATGGGTGAAGAAGAGTGAGAGATACAGGTTTCCAATTATGGAATTAATAAGTCATGAGAACAAAAGGCACATCATAAGGAATATAGTCACTGATACTATAATAGCGTTGTGTGGGGACATATGATATCTACACTTGTGTTGAGCACAGCAGTATGTACAAACTTGTCAAATCACTATTGCACACCTGAAACTAACATAACACTGTGTCAACTATACTCAAAATTTTTGAAAACAGAAATGATATCTCTTCTATTCATAGTAATGTATATTTCTTTCACTGAAATACAGAAAAGTAAAGATATGTATATTTTGTCATCAGTGCCCAAAGTGTAAAATAGAATCCTATGCGATTATGACTGTTCCATTCTGACCCACCCATTAAGGATAACTGCCATACCCAACATGGCAGAACTGATATGTACAGAGAAAATCTGCAGTGATATTCTGCAAGTAGAGGGGCATGCTGGAAAACACAGAGAAGCTCAAACTTCTAGTTTTGGCTACAAAAATGTAACCATGTTTTATTGGACTAGGCAATAAAGTACATAGGCGCATTCCGAACATTCCTACCTACCTGAACCGCCAGATGTTTACTGGATTACAATTTCTGGCACAACTACATTCTGAACCTCTTTCAAAGGCCATTTGAATTGACAATATATGTTAATATATCATCTAGAAAAAGTACAATTTTATTGAATAAAACACAAGCAATGTAGGAAACAAAGTTAAAAAAAACTGTATCCATATCCTCAAACATGTGTTTACAGCTACTTACAATTGGCAAAAAGTAGCAAGAATTAGAAGCTCTTGATGGAATAGAAACAAAATACTATATGCAAACTGACCAGAAGAAAAGCAAAGTAAAAGATTTTTAAAGTGCATATTGAATCTGCCAGAAAAATTGAAAGAAAAATCCGGTCTAGTACAAAACCTTTCTCCCTGCCTGACCACCCCCACAGGGCTCTGCAGATGGCGTACAATACCCAGAAGCAGGGATGCAGATGCACTCATACAACACGCTTTAAATACACACATAATTACAACTCAAGTCTTCGAGAAAAGCAAAGGTTCAAAGGTCAAAATTGATTTATCATTAGTGGTGATGTCTTCAAGGTTTTAATTTTTCCTACTTTATATCACTCTTCCTCAGTATTTGAGGAAACCAAAATGAGCCTTTATTTTAAAAGGAAGCATGAAGATAAAAATATTTATAGTGAGGGGTAAGACTCATCAGCCAATGTAAACAAAGAAATTAGATCATGAACATTCTACTGATTTTCTTGGGGAAAGAGGATTTGCCCACTGTCCATGTTCCTCTGAGAGCAAAGCCCTTCTGGCCCCGGGAGCCCTAGTGAATCACATCATTGCCACCTGACTGGCAGGATACCCCCTCAGAGTGCTCACTTCCGGCCAGCAAAACAAGGCGTATGCAATTTCTGGTATTTTGTTTTTTCAAATAATCTTAATGGTTTCCTTCTAAGGACCAATTATTTCTGAATTAAATATTCCAAAATTTCTAGGCAAGGCTACAAAAGGGATGGGGGAGGCAATAGTGCTAGTTGATGTAAGATTCATTTTGAGATATGCCCACATATGTCTATCTGGAGGAATCAACCATGTCCTAGGTAAGCAGGAACAAGTGCCTAAGTCACCTGAGACCAAGGTACACTGTATTTATCCTTTTATATTCCTCCAGAATTCTGTAGTATAGCTAGGATCATAAAAACTTCAGAAATTAAAAAGACTGACATTTTAGTGAGATGACAACGCAATGTCCCAGTTTATACAGGAGGAAAAGTGAAGCTGTGTATATAACTTGCCCAAGGCCACAAAGTAGTACACCATCCTGGCTAGGGCAAGGCCTGGGTCTCTTGACTCCTGCTCTACAAATCACTGTGCACAAATAAATGATCACTCTGGAAAATGTGTCCTATCTTAATACAGAGCAGGAGGGAAGCATTTAATTACTATGGTAACTATTTACTAAGCAGTTCCCTAAATAAAGGCTCATCACACTTCTTCCCTCAATAAAATAAAGTCCATAGAGAATCAGTCAGTATTTATTTAACCTCTTGATATTCAAAATATGGTTGCAATTAGAAGACATTTTGCAAAAGGCCTACAAGTCAACCTATGCAAGGGCATCCATTTTAAGTAGGTCACAAATAGTAATGCCATGTAATTTAAAGTGAGATGACTAACAACACATTCTAAAACGAAAACCAATTTATTGTTATAATTTCTAAACTTGTGCAGACATAGAGACTATGTATGATTTCTGAGGCTTTTTTAATAGTATAAATTATATTTCAACTCCTCTTTCTTCCAGCTGCAGTATTGAACTTAAATGTCTACTAGATCAGTGGGTGGAAGATCAAAGAACATTTAAAAAAATGTAACTTTACTACCCACAAGGATGTGGGAGTAATATGTCAGTGGGACTAAAAAGTACGTGACAAAGTCTTAGAGATTCCCTAATTCGACAAGGAGCAGGTTGTTCCCTTTTTTAAAGAAGCAACGCTCAGCCTTCCTTTGCTGGGTCTACTTTATACAGCTGACAAACACAATGAAAAACTTAAACCAGAATCTAAAAGTGTACATGTTCTTATAATGTTCTCTTCCCAGCACAGTATAAACACTAATTACAGCTGATAATCTGAGATATTTCATACCTAGATGGCCTTGTAAAGGGTTTCCCTTCATTTGGGTAATAAATGATCTACACTAAGAATAAACTTAATCTTTTAAGACAGGGACAAATATAGTCTTTCTTTCCATCCCTTCTTCATTCCTAGTTCAAGAGAAAATAGAGCAGAGGCAGCGACGGTGCATGGGGCAAGGAAAGCACATCAACCTCATTAGGCTGCCAGGATGCTCTTCTAGTGTCTCCAATTAGTATTACATCCTCTCAGTACCCACTAGAACTGTGCAGTCAGACCTCAGGTTGGCCATATTCACTGCCATCTAACACTAATACTGTGCTCCCTCCTCCTTCCCACATCCTGTTCTTCTCTAACCCCAGAATGCCCTTTCCTCCTCACCACAAGCACCCTTCCCATCTGTTTAAATCCCATCTATCTGTTCGGCCCATTCCAAATTCATCACCCAAATGGAGCTTCCCTGGAGTACCACATATCCGCCAAGCTCTCATTTTCTGAACTCTTACAGCATTCTTATGTGAAGCCCATAATTGGTACCAACTATAGAATGTCTTGTATCCCTTGCTAGTTGTTCCATTTATATTACCAGGTTTATTTCCTCACTTAAAATGGAAGACTAAGGACATACACCAAAACTTATACTTTCAAAATATGTCCCACAGCACTAGCATACAAGTGGAGAAATAGGTGCCTGGGATAAAAAAAAATCCTGCTGCACTGAATTAGCATAGTCAAACTCAGAGTGACAGAGGATTTCTTTCTTTGGCTATGCATGAACTCAGATACAAGTTCTATGCATCTGTATGCATACATGTATATGGCTGTAAAGCACACCAATGCTCCAGCTCTTTTGAAGAGACTAGTTATAATCATAATTATTATTGTTATTCATCTTCAAGAAAGCAAAGTGCCACAAGTAACACTTAGGAATGCAAATTCCTCAAATGCCTTTGTGCGAATGTGGATGTAATTTTTCTTCCTTTTTTGGATTTCATTATCCAGTGCATTTTTTTCATCTTACAGCAAGTCATTAAAAGGAGCCTTCAGTCAACTATTTTAATGTAATCCAAATTAGTTGCATAGACATTTCTCTACTAAAATTCTATTAAGTGTCCAGCACCAAGCTACACCTTGAAATACACAAAGACATATGACAGAATTCTCTATTTTCTTAATTCTCAAATATAAAAAGCATACAAACAAACATACCTAGACACACACACACACACACACACACACACACACACACACACACAGAGTTCTCAAGGAAAGGGAAAAATGTATTCTTTCTGCATCTCCAACACCACTTCTCCCAGCACTGCACATAAAGTAATGGCTCAGAGAATATGGCAGTGGCACCGCAGTGTTTATGAAATAATGAAATTTGTAAGTATGTACATAGAAGAGCACAGTAGCCCTTTATAAATAAACAATCATATGAAAGCCAAGTACATAAAAATAATATATTTTAAGAACATGTGTTTTCTTCTGAGTTAACTTCTAGAGAAGAGTTGATTCTCCCACACACTGTCACTGCAAAACCATTTATTGATTTTAACTCTCATGTTCCCTGAAGCAGAAATTAATTTGAGGCAATTTCTGTATCTATACATATCAGAATATTGCTATCACAGTCATATTAATATAAGTAAAGGACTGTAAACCAACATGTATAAAGAAAGTTACATAGAAAATTATTCTTTTGAAAGTAAACAATGACAGACATTATACTGTGTTGCTCAGTTGGCTGGGTGTCTGACCGGTTCAGGTTATGATTTCAAGGCTTGGCTTGTGAGTTAGACCCCCCTCATCAGGCTCTATGCTAATAGCTTGGAGCCTGGAACCTGCTTCACCTTTTGTGTCTCCCTCTCTCTCTCTCTCTGTCCCTCCCCCAATCACACTCTGTCTCTCTCTCTCTCATACAAAAAATAAACATTAAAAAAATGGATATACTAAAAAGAAGACAAAAATACAAGCCTAGGGTTTGGATCACAGGTGAGAGTGGAAGTATCATGTGGAGCAGAGATCTTGGCATCAGGACAAGTAGGCAGGCACGCCTGTTATCAAGGGGTCTATCACCAGAAGAAGAAAAATGAGGCAACAACACACTGAGTAACCAAAATAAACAACAGCCAGACACCTCTTTACAGTTCTTTCCAGGGCAGACATAAAAGTTAACATGGACATGTAATGAATGGTTAATGTGAGAAAGGGAAATACTGCTTAACAAATGATTGTAGAACAAATGAACACATAAAAACAGGAAGGAAGAAATGAATACATGAATAAAACAAGGAGTGTGGGGATAAATTATTTATTCCTGGATACGGGGTGGGGGGAATAAATGGACAAAGAACAATCTTAACCACTAGACAGGGATCCTGGGAGATCTAAAGTGGGTAGGAGGGCTTGGGGCAAAGTTACCAGTAAGTGGTGGAAAAAGTTATGTAAAAAGATTTTAAAATACACATAAAGAAAACTCCCATTTAGGAGATCATTGAGCAAATCCTAATTTTCTAGTTCTTTTCTGCCAAATAACCTCTTATTAGGCTTTCAGTGTAGAAAATATGTTCTATTTATTGGCTCCCAATCATGTTTTTCCTTTGTAACCCACATGCGGAATAAGCCTGCAACCCACCTCACCCTACCCCAACCCTGTCCATCCTTTAAAGTCTAACCCAATACAAGCCTAAGAATTCTTTCTTCTTTAGGAAACTTAGAAAATAGCTAGCTTTGAGGAGAGAAGCTACAAACAGATAGGGGACAGAAATAGATAAAGGAGGAGATGTAAGTAGGATCTGAGCTTGGAAGAAACTAATATTACAGACTTCCTTGGTAGGGATCTGAAATGAAAAAAAAAGATGAAAACCAGGTCTCTCAATCACACTATGTCCTAAGGGGGTAAAAACCTTTTATACTTCATTCAAGGAGGCTTGCTTTTGATTTCTGGAATCACTGGAAGGAATGGGGTTGGCACTGTTTTTCACAACCCTCCTACCTTATGTCCCATTTTCCCTTCTTTTTCGCAACTGAGGCATCTAGTATATGTTCATTTAGGATATGTCCTAGGTAGAAGACAATCAGAGAGAAAAGTAGAGGATCAAGTGAGAGGGACTTTCTCTTTCTCATTCTACTTTTTTCATGAATTCCTCTAGCATTAACCTTGTAAAATGAAATGGGTAATATCTCCTAGATTACTGCTTGAGAATATTGCCACACCTCCAAAGAAAATATAATGCCGAGACACTGGGCTACTCCTCAAGAAACAAGGGTGGATGGGATAAGTAAAATTAGTGGCACTAGTGGCAATGACGCAGAGAGAAAGAAAAAGGGAAGAAATGCCAAGCTGTAGCCAGGCAATGCAATGCAAACCATTGCTTCACGTCCCGCCCACCTCCACACCTACTGAGAGTGCTGTTCTTGGGGACGAAAAAAAACCAGCCTGAGATAGCAACAGAAGAATCAATGCCAAACCATCCTTATCTCTGAGCCAAGACACTAACCTGAGAGTTCATGGCTATTACTGAAAGAAGACAAAGACAACAGAAACTATGACTACAGGTCTCTCCTTAGTCTACTTCCCTAAACCCAGAAAGGCACTAATGTAAATCTATTTAAAAATCACATGAATTACTGGCCTCTATTTCTTACATGCATTTGTTGGAGACAAGCCTAAATTAACATCGATGAGCTAGTAAGATATTGCCAAGTAATAAGTGGAGAGAGACATTAAGGTACTGAACTTTAATAAAATGACAGGTCAGAATTTAAAGACAAAGAAATGTCTTTTTTCTTTCCACATATGGAAAAGGAACATAGCTGGTTAAAAGATTCACAGTATTTCCCTGATTTTCTCTTACCTTTTTCTTTCTTTTGAAAGCAATTGCTATGTAATTGATTATAATTACTACATTATATCAAATCCTAGATATGAAAATTTAAATAAACTAAAAAATTATCTGCTAACTAGGTCCCATGACTTCAACTCATATTGGTTACAGAAGATATCCAAACCTTGATCTATAATTTGACCCTCTCATCTGGGTATCCATTAGAATGTAAACTTTATGACCTCATCTATCTTGTACAGCTGTATGACCTCCAGAACATGATAAAGAATGGAAGCTTAATAACTGTCAACTGAATGAACCTAAGTCTGATGAAATCTCAGATTCAACTTATGCAAAATATCTTAATTCCATCCAAAACTACTGTGCCTGTCTTTCTCAGTGTTCCTACTTGCTCTTCTGGGATCTAAATGTATAGTTTTAATTTATCTCTCTCCTTTATCTCCTCTATCCAGACAGTCCATCATCTAGGAAATTTTCTTGAGAAACTAAATAGCTGAATTAAAAAGAAGCCCAACCCCCTGCTACACACACACACACACACACACACACACACACATGCACACAATGTCCCTTTTAATCATCTTTACCTCTCTGCCACTACCCTATTACATGTTGGGTATCATTACCCTGATTTTGGCCATCTTATCTAAGTTGGCCTTTTTACTTTCAATTTCTGCATACTAATTACAGACTAAAAGTCTCCTTTACCTAAAAGCTATATATATTCTCCATTACCCACCTACTTTCCAAAGTAAAATTATGCTCTTAAAGGGAGCCATTCAAAGTCCAACTTGCAACATACCTTACTTATCAAGTAGGCCCTACTCATTGCCCTACCAGCCTGCTAAGCTAATTTCTATATTCACACTTAACTCATTTTTACCCATTTAGTCCATCAGAATGTACACTCCATAAAAGCAGGGATTTTTCACTTTTGTATCTTCAGCACCTAGAACAATGCTGACACATATTAAGACCTCAAAATAAAATTGCTGGATGAATGAATGAGTTCTTGTAAGAATAAGAGAAAAAGAGAAGGGAGAGAGAAAGTCAAGTAGGAGAAAGTATGTGTCAAACTATCCCTATTAAGGAGCTTATAATTCAGGTCAAATCCCCATTTTCACAAATCACTTTTATCTTCTCTTTTTCTCTTCATACAATTTAACAGTTAAATACTCATTCCAAGTATTCCATGAATAGTTGAGAGCCTGTTATGCATCAAGCTCTTTGTCAGGCACTGGTGATAAACCAATGGGCACAACACATATGGTCTTTGTCTTCTCCAAATTTATAGTCTAGTGTAGATATTAAAGTCAATTAAAAATCAGGTGCTACAGATGAAACAGAAAGGACACCTAGCATAGACTTCGGCAACAAGGAAAGTTTCTCAGAGGAAGAGACATGTAAAGTCCTGAAGGATGAGTAGGAGTTACCAGAAAAAAGGAGGGAGGAATGTTTAAGGCAGAGGGAACAGCATGAATGAAGACCTAGAAGCAAGAGAGAGTAAAAAGTGTTCAGGAATTGAAAGAAGTTCAATGGGTCTGGAGTTTAAGAGTACAAAGAAGACAGGAAAGGAGCTGAAGCTGCAGGGTTGACAAGGATCAGAGTTTAAAGGACCTTGAAATCACTTTCAATTGCCCTTTCCCATCCAAAGGAAACAAAAGAATGAGCTATCAAAATGAATATGAGAGGAAGTTGAGAAAGGGCAAAAGACAGGGAGATGCTTTAAACATCAGTTCTAACTCTCAATTTAGGGAATAAATTCCTTGTGGTCTTATATTTTCTCTGTATCCTCAAATGCCTGTTCAAATAAAAGTGTTTAAAAAATTGAAAATTTTTATTCTTCTTGTCCCTTTCCCATCCAAAGGGGGGAAAAAGAGTAATTTTAAAATGGAATCACTGAACTAATAAGCAACTATATTGAACTATATGAACCATAAATCTCTTAATTATTTTTCCCCCCTGGGACTCTGAAATTCCTTTGCTAGTCAGCAGAGATTTCTGAACTGGGCTTGTCTCAGAATCCACAATCTTATACATTCTCGTCATTACCAGGCAATTTGTAAAAACTTAACTCAGCAGTGAGCTAAGGAAACAGTTCAAACTGGTTCTGCTTTCCATTTTACTTCTTACTTCAAATTAATCCACCACCAGTTCTTCACATTAGCCCATATTCAATACCAAGTTCTGTCCAAATGTGGTATTTTGTTGGGACTCTGACCTGAAATTATTTCAAGACAGAGAACTACATGTAGACTCACGTAGTATTCCTAAGAACATGCCATTAAGGAAGTGTGCAACAAAGATAAAGGGATAAAGAGAATTCAAAGCTCCCCAGACAAAAAGGATGCAGTTTTCTAAGTGTGATTTAGAAAAGGTATGGATTTTAAGTGGACAAGTTTTAGTTAACTATGTATTAAGAACTACCCAGCATCTGTCTCATACATTACCTTTAAATACTGTTCATCAAAATAGCCAGCACTTGCTCTGGGCCATGAATGAAATGAGGACACTATGAAAAAATATAAATGCTATTCTGGGGGAAAATCTTTCATATCCCTGTCTCTAGCCTACTACACAGGAGAAGGAAATAAATCCCCTGCTAAACCTTCCTTTTGAGTTAATAATTCAATTTCTTAAGTAATATTGCCCCAATGTACTAACAATGTTGTCACCAAGTAAAACTCTCATTATTTATCACATTCATTTATTTCTTTCATTAAAATAGCAAAGCCAGAATTCCATGGAGACTAGAAAAGAAAGCACCATAAAACAAAAAAGCTTCTTCTTTTCTAAAATAGGGGCATCATTTGGCCTACTAATTCTTGACTTTCAAAAGTAAGAAATACACTAAAGTATTGCATTTTTCTAGTTACAAGTGGTATGCTATGTTATTCTCAACATACCACTTCTTTTGAGATGTTCTTAATAGGGCATGTTACTTCGGAGCAGCTCTAAAAATCACATGCATTCCATAACCCTAGGACAACAAAATGAGGACCTGACATTTTAAGAATGAAGGTACCATCATCAAGATTGGTGTGATCAACCTCGCCATTAATTCTCCTCTGTTAATACATTAATCTATTAATCTCTGGTTAAGTGGCAAGTATTCTCTAATATAAACATACATGTGTGCGCGCACACATCCCACATTATAACTAAAAATTATTTAGCTTTCATCTCTGTTGAGAGTAGGAAATGCAAAAAAATCTTTTATCTATGCATATTAATAAGAAGATCACGGGTTATACCTGAATTAGCAATCTGACCTTTAACAAAGCCTACCTTCAGTACCTTTGGGGAAAGAGAAGGAAGAAAAGACACACTATAAACATTTGTTACACTCTGTGACCTTTCATCCATCCATTTAATACTCAATTATGACCTCCTGTGTGCCAGATACCATGCACTGCAAAATGTTCAGCACCATCTTTGGCCTCTGTGAATTAAATATGAGGAGTACCTATCTGCCTCAAGTTGTAAAAACCAAAAATGTTTCCACACATTACCAAATGTCCAGTGGGAACAGCACTGCTTTAGAGGTTAGAGTGTGTACTATCATCTTAGGGTGGGAGAGATAGATGGTGACCCAGCAGAAATCCACATGTACCTAGGAAAGGTTGAAAATATTTTTAAATAAAATGAAGGAAAGAGAATTTGCTCCTAAAAATCATTCTCCTCACCCCTTTCTAGAAAAATGTCTCCTTCTTCACCACCCCAAAGAACCCTCTTCATCAAACAGCAAGACATTTATTCTAACTACTGACTACTGAACTCATGGAATCATGTTATCCCATAAGTAATCACTGGAAGTAAGTGAAACAGTAAATAAATCATTAAGATGGACCTGATATGATTGTCTCTGCTATTAAGAAAGGCAACTTAGATCCTCTAAACCCAGCCACTTCTATCATTTGATATTTAAACTTTACTGCCCTGATCAAACATAATCCTAGTAATTCTTTTTAGTCAACTCTTTGGGAGAGTTTGAGAAAAGAAATTGCTAGACAGAAAGCCAACAGAAATAAACAATGAATCTTTAATTCAAGTATAAAAAACTGACAACAAAATGAGAAAAATAGTACCTTGAGTTTTCAAAGGATATTACTTATAGAAGCTGAGACAAGGACCTCAGAATAAGCACTCATTCTTCTCAGGAAATTAAAAGTTGTACTCTTAAAAATAGTTTCAGATCCTTCCAGAAAATTTGAAATAAAACGAAACACTACTTTCAAAGTTTTCCTAGGAATACTTACAATTTGAACAGAAAATGTACATTGCAAACTCTCCCTGGATCGTCTTGGCCTTTGCTTGATTTTTATTCCCAGATTCTTGTTTTGTTCTTTGTCCAGCAATGAGTACAATGTTCAGTTACTCATGGAGTCTGAGAGGTGAGTAGGGTCTAATTTGGTAGCAGGAAATACTCTTTAGAGAAAACAGGTTCTTTTTTTTTTGTTTCATTATTTTTCTTTTGCAAGAGAGGAGTAATTTTTTTGTCTTCCACATACTATGAGAAATTGGTCTCTCTGAGTGCTCCAGCAAAATGACCTCTCAGGGGCATTTCAGGAGACACAGAATCTGCCGTAAGTGAAGACAAATATAAAGCTGGTAAAGAACAAAATGAGAAACAGCTGCTGAATAATGTTGTTTGTTAAACAACAAATTCTTACCCAACAAACAAAATACTGGTCAGTTAGCAGACCCCTTAAGAATACAGGTGTGTGGATATAGTTGGACAAATTGTAACCAGTTTTAAGAAAAGAAGAAAGTTTTGGAAGAAATACTCTGTCTTGGTTATCTATTGCTCTGCAACAAGCTACCTCCCAAATCAGTGGTATATAACATATACTATTTTATTTGCTTTTGATTCTGTGGATGTGCAGTTCAGAGCAGAGCTCAGAGGAGAATGTCCATCTCTGCTCCACATGGTGTTAGCGAGGCTTACCTGGGGCTGGAGGATCTGAGGCGCCTCACTCCCATGTCCGGAAATGGTGCTGGTTGGAGGCTACTGAGTTTTGGTGTTCCTACTACCTACTATACAGGTTTCCCCTCCCCAGTAGGAAAGCTTGGGCTTCCTGCCTTACATGCTGGCTCAGAAACTGCCCCTTCTAAGGTCTATAATTTTCACAGCATGGCTTCTACCACATTCTGTCCCACAAGGCCAGCACAGACTTCAAGAGGAGGGGCAAAGAGACTCCACCCTCTAGATGGGTGGAACAGCATGTGCATACATGGATGGGAAGATCTACAAGTGACCATCTTTGCAAACACGGATGGGAAGATCTACAGGTGACCATCTTTGCAAACAATCTGCCATAAATCCCACTATTGGAAACCACTAACATAAGAGAAATCAAGAGAAAAAATAGAAAATGGCCAAAATTAAGTGCATTTCCTTGCTAATACACCTTATTTCCTACCCTTCAGTCTCTAGCCAATGAAGAATAGAAAAAAACAAAATGGAAGATGTAGTGCAGACTTCACAGAGAGCAACTTTGATTATAATATCTAATTAGAATTTTTTTTAATATAGAAAGAGAACAAAAAAGTGAGGTTACAGAACCACCACTGAGTCTGTTCGTACCTTTGGCTAAATGTAAGTTTTAAACAGAAAAAATACATGGATTTAGTAATAGGTAAAGAATATATAAATTGCTAGAGGGAAAAATGGAAATTTTTTTTTAAAAAATGAGTTCTATTTCTTAGGGTCACTAATTTAAAAGATCAATGTTTCTAACATCTTTTTAAAAGAAATAAATACTGGAATATCCACAGTTGAAAAATAAATGTGTTGTATGCAGGTAGTAACATAGCAGCTCTTGTGGACAGGCAGCTACCTCTTTCCTGCACCAACATGCAATGGTGCAGAACACCATCCCCTCTTGAAATCTCCAATCTTCATGTATAAGAAACAGCAGTATTACTCATGCATGACTTTTCCCTAAAACTGGTTGGCAGATGGGTTTGCATACCAAAGTGGAGATGTAATGAGATTATCCTGAGTTCAAAGAAACTAGTCCAATTGAGCCTAGACAAAATTTCACTGGATAAGAGGTTTACCATTTGCACAAAATGTGGACAAATATGCCATGTTACAGTGGCTTCCACTCACTTCCCTGCTTGTCATCATTCCTCTTCATTTTCCATAATAAAAACAACAAAAGACAATATTTTTCTCCCAGCTGTAATGTTAATCTTCAACCAAGTTAATACCATACCATCTCAGGGGTATCCATAATTTAGCAGGAAAGCTCTGAACCTTGCAATCATTTAGGACCAAAATGAGGAAATCCAAGTCTAATTATGGGGAAATGAAAAAAAGATAAGGAAACAGAAAAGCTCTTCAAATCAGACCACACAGGAGGCCAAAACTGACTATCACAGATGAAAGAAAGTAATTAAGTGATGCTTCTTTTACTGTCTTTGAAAGAAACTTCTAGGCTAAGCCAGCACTCACTCAACAAATTCTACAGGTATTAAGATCTGCAACATTTAAGGCACTGGGCAAAATAATTTCAGTTACTGTTACTCTGGGAGGGGACAATTCTTTATACTGACAAACATTGGCCCCCATATAAAAGGCAAAAGTAGAAAGATCACTAAACTTGGCAGGTGGGGAAAAACAGATTTGAATCCTGCCTCTAACCCCCAGTAAATTAACCTTTTCCTTTAAATTAACCTTTTAAAGCCCAAGTTTCTTCACCTGTAAAAAATGTGGATGGGGTGCCTGGGTGGCTCAGTCACTTAAGCGGCTGACTCCTGATTTCACCTCAGGTCATGATCTCACAGTTTGTGAGTTCAAGCCCCACATCTGGCTCTGTGCTGGAGGCATGGAGCCGGCCTGGGATTCTCTTTCTCCTTCCCTCTCTGCTCCTCTGTTTGTGTACACTCGTGCCATCTCTCTGGACATACATAAAATAAGTTTTAAAAAATATATGGATAAAAACACATTCAATCAATGAGTTTTACTCTATGGGTTCAATGAAGTAAGTAGTTTATATGCCTGAAAAACAGTATCCAATAAGTGTAAACTGTAGGATTCTGCTGTTTTATACAGATTAAGGCTCCAAATAATTAAGACTCCCAAGTAAAGTCCATTTTTTTAAATCACAAAAAAGCACAAAGTTTGTGGTCAGTAGGTGAAACTTCTAGGTCATATTTTGCAACTTACTGGCTGGACAATCTTGGGTAAGTCTTTTTTCTTTCCCCAAGTCTTAGGCTCTTCACTTACTGGGAACACAACAGTGAACAAGGCAAATCAACCTCCTGCCCTTACAGAGCTTTCCGTGCCACAGGGAGACATAAAAGGAACAAATGAATAGTGCCAGGTAGTGTCACCTATAGATGAACTGATTGGCAGAGAGTATCTTCAAGCCGCCCCTCACTCCCATTTAAGTCTATGAGTCCAAGACTGTAAATATGAAAGTCAACAAAGAGAAAAGAAGACCACAATCGCTCATTCTGATGTTTTGTAAGGTGTTAAATCGTTCTTTCTAAAACTGAAATCAAAAGCTTCCAAAGAACAGCAGCATCATTAAAAAGCTTTTCTGTACTACAAAAGCAACAGTCCTCATCTGAGATAAAAATTTAAAATTCTGCTGTTAAAGGGAAACCTTTGCTATTAAAGGGGAAAATCAGATCTTCACATCAAAGACTGCTTTTCTTATACTCTTAAAGCCAATAATTTAGAGGGTAATACTGGCACATATACATAAGACCACCAAAGCCTTAGCATAAACAATCACAACTGATGGCTGAGATGCTCATAATACTAGTTCGGAAAAATATACTGAGCTGGCAGGCACATGGGCTACAAATGAACACAAGTAGATGTACTATCCCAAAGGGTAAGATTCACAGTGGATAGAAATGCTTGCTTTGCAGCTGATTTAATTTATATTGTTACCAGTCATACAAACATATCTGCCAAAGTAATCAGATGAAGAATAAGTTTTACAACGTCAATTTTTCTCTGAAATGTTTCTGTTCACCTGTAGCATGGTTTTTACTGGCAACCTTGAGTATATAAGCTTTACACAGAAAGACTGAGCTTTCAGAATGAATCAAACAAGGACTAAGAAATAGTATTCATGAAAAGTTAGAATCAATACAAATTTCTCATACCAGTGAAACTGTAAGAACACAAAGGATTATTGGATATCAACAAGGGTACTTTAAATGATTTTTCAAAACTATAGTCAAACTTTGTGCTGAGTCAACTGAAGAAACACTCACCTGACAAATAAAATTGTTTTAGAAAATTTATTTGGCAAATTGAACAAAGATTACCTAGCAAAATCTACTTTAAAGAATAAATAAAAATAACATAATTAGCATATAAATTGTTTTTATGGAAAGTAGTTTCTGAAGTACTTGAGGTTTCTTAAAACAGCACGTAATTATAACAAATTTGAGCCCATTTCCTATAATCTAGTTTACCTATTTAGGTATAAGCATAAACCTTATGCCCTCCATCTACTTTAATCCCCAACTTCCACAATTACAAACTAAGGATAATTCATATCATTAGTCACAAGGCTTGAAACTCTAGAGTTCTAAAATTCTACAAAATACAACAAGATTCAGGTCAGATTCTCTCTAGACTTTCAGATGATGGATGAATGAACAGAATCTAAATCCCTTTATTTTACATGTTTATGCATGTATGCTTATATGTATTACTATAAAAATGAACATTAATTTCTTGTGAAAATTCCAGCAGTGTATCTGTGATTTTTAATAAAATAAATAAAAAAACTCTTGGCTTTAGAAATAGGCCTAAGGGGCTGAGGATTGTTTTCTTAAATATACTATGTTGAATATGGCCTTTTGTAGCAACGTGGATGGAACTGGAGAGTGTTATGCTAAGTGAAATAAGTCATACAGAGAAAGACAGATACCATATGTTTTCACTCTTATGTGGATCCTGAGAAACTTAACAGAAGACCATCGGGGGAGAGAAAGGGGAAAAAAAAAGTTAGGGAGAGAGCCAAACCATAAGAGACTCTTAAAAACTGAGAATAAACTGAGGGGGGTGGGAGGGAGGGGAGGGTGGGTGATGGGCATTAAGGAGGGCACCTGTTGGGATGAGCACTGGGTGTTGTATGGAAACCAATTTGACAATAAATTTCATATTTAAAAAAAATGAACATTCTTGGGGCGCGTGGCTCAGTAGGTCAAGTGTCTGACTTTGGCTCAGGTCATGATCTCTGTCTGTGAGTTGGAGCCCCTGCTGACAGCTCACAGCCTGTGGCCTGCTTGATTCTGTGTCTCTCTCTCTCTCTGCCCCTCCCCCCCCCCCACTCATGCTCTGTCTCTCTCTCTCTCTCTCTCTCAAAAATAAATAAACATAAAAAAATGAACATTCTTACATTACAGATGAGGAGACTTCTACTGAAAGACTAAAGGACTACAGGTTATGCAGTAAGAAGCCTTACATTATTATTATGCTAGCTCTGCCACTCATTGTGCAGAGGCAAGATACTTACCAGTCATGCTCCTTGGCTTGTTTCTTCTTTTTATCTATAAAATGAAGATAATAATGGTACTACCTGATAGGGTTATTGCAAGAATCAAATGTGTTAATAGAATCATGCCTGGTATATAAGAATTAAAAAATGCTGGGGATTACATAATCTATGGTATTTATTAGTGAATGAATATAAATCAATGAGTGTCCGTAAATAACTATTTACTGGAACTGGGGACTTTTATTAACCCTATACTCAATAAGAGTTTCAGAGGATGACAATCACCAAAACTCCCTAGGCTTCCTCCTATGATCATCAAGGGACTTCACAAATATGATGGCCCTCCAGGTTATCCCCAAAGCAAGATAAACACCATGGTAGGATATGGACATACTATCACATCAACAGAGATGGAAAGTTGGGAGTATTCTGCTTTAACAGACAACTTTGTGGAATCATAAAAGTAATCTTCAAATACTAGAAAGGTCATCAAATAAATAAGGAATTAGAGTTGCCAGCTGTTTCTCCAAAGGCAAATCTGGCTGCTTATCAGAAAAAAAAAAAAAACCAAACTTTTTAAGAATCTAAGATTTCTGATGGTAATGAGCATTCTTTCAACATGTTCACATAAAAATAAGAAGCCACTTTCAATACCAAGGGATGGTTATGCTGAGTGAGCAGCTGGACTAGATGACATTTTTTTTAGAAAATCTAAGACTTGCAAAATATTAGAACTTGAAAGGAACTGTTAAGTCATCAGATCTGATGGCTTGATCATCCATTAGAATCACCTGAAGAGCTTTAAAAACAATATTAATCCCATCCAGGATGACTTAAAATCAGAGCTTTCTTAGGGTGAAGGATAGCACTATTTTGTTTGCTTTGTGTCATCTTTATAATTCTCCCTGATGATGCTAACATACAGCCACAGTCAAGAAACACTGCATTAGTTCACAAACGAGAAAATTAGGGCTCAATGTTAGAAAATGAGAGAACTATCATTTGAACTCAGGGATTTTGCTGTGCTATGCTGTCTTTGCTTGACTTTAAGAAGTCTTTCAGTGTGAGACTGGGAGAAGGATAATGTAGTGGGAATCAGAAAATCTGAATCCCTGACATGGGTCACTGGCAAAAAAACAGAACTGAGTGTTAATTCCAGACCTTAGCATCTGCATCACAGACAATTATTATGACTTACCCAGTAATCAGTTCAGCATGTCATTCAAAATTAGAGGCATCCTTGCTGTTCGGAAACCATGGCAGTGGAAAAGAGAATTAGCTTTACTCCTCTCTATTCTGTCTTTGTGTAACCAAGGCATAGATAGGGCCTTGAATAAGTTACTATCTTCCTGAAACCCATTTTCTCATTTGTCAACAGAGAGGGTTCATCCTCAGGAATGACTTCCAACTCTCACAATCTATAATAAGATAACATCCATATTGTTACCATCAACAGGACTCATCTATTATGTTTTACTATATGTAGCTGCTTTTTCTGGGGACACAATCCACCAGTTGCTACATTTGAATCTTCATACTAACCATCTTATAAAGGGGATCTACTACACATATTGCACTATACATATACATTAAAATTTGAAAACTCTATTCATTATTGGATATTTCAATTCCATCATAGGTTAAGCCTATAACATAAGTGGGTCTGAATGCCAAATGGGCACCTTACTCTTAGCACCAAAATGAAGACTCATACTAGTTACTGAACAATGGCTGCATGAAAGAGATATATAAACATTACACAGATCGAAGAGCTGATTATACCTTTAATGAACTGATCATGTTCCAGAAATGGTCTTTTTGGACTGCTAAAAAGCAGACAAAATCAAGCTTTCTAATTACTTCCTCTCTCCAAAAAAAAAAAAAAAAAAAAAAAAAAAGTGTTCTGCAAGAAATTCCAGCCATTTTTTTTTCTGAATTTGTCCTAATATATTTATAAGACAAAAAATGCCCCCAGAATGATTTTCTTTTCCTTTTAAAAAGAATCTTTGGCACCTGGGTGTCACAGATTGCTCAGAACAACTCGGACTAACTGATTTTTACTTAGTGACTTAGTTAATAAATAAGTTCAACGTTAAAAAATCATTTTGGATGGCACATATGGAAAAGTAGGAAAAACTCAAATGATGAGAATGTAGCAATAAATATCCTTAAGAAAGAAAATATTAAGCAACTGAAAAACTCATTTAGATTGAAAACTATGCTCAGCTATAATCGGTAACAAGGAAACATATGATTCTCCCAGCAGAAATAGACTTTAGGCAATAAACAAATCTTTGTGCAAGAAAGAAGACTAGGATATATAAGGGGAAAAAATGGGTGTTCCTATGCTTAATTATTAGTTATAGGCTCACTGTTGAAATACCATTGAGTATTTAAAGAAACAGAGGGCTGGGCAAACCTGGAAAACATCAAATATAAATATATTTGTTTGAACTCTATGGTGAACCATAGAATTTCCTAAAACATCTGTGTTTTATTATAGGGTTGGAAATGAAAAACAGGATTATACACCCCCAAACTTATTTTTTAAACTTCCATTTTCATGTGTCTAATAGTTTATAGATAAATAGTCCATTTTATAAGTACAGTCTACTTTTCACTTATTAATAAACATGGTCACATAGTTTTCTAACTTATCCTATTTTTTAGTAGCAAAAAATAAAAATCAAGTATTTTTTAAATATATGAAACTAGACGAAATTAACACCACTAGCTATTTTTAGAACATAGGTTCTTTCCAAAAGAATTTTCAAAATACCACAAATAACATAACATCAAATCTGGGATAACAGACTGCTCGGTAACTTTCTTCTTCATGAAAAAAACTCAGAGAAACAAAACTGCAAGATATTAGAGGTCAGCCAAACACTGAAGAGCAATGGAGGCAGGCTGGCCTATAGGTCCTCAGGCCACCTCAATAGCAGCTTTCCATGATATTTCTCTGGACCAATTCCATATTCTTGCTTCCAGGTCTTCTGTCCCCACCTCTGATCTCCAACTGCTCTGAGGAAATGGACACTGACACTGGCTCCAGGCTGACAGCTCCTACTGTGTTAACTCACCCTGAATCACTCCCACACTGCTTTTACTTGCAACAGCTTTTGGCAACCTACTCACTCCTCAGAATCTGACCTCAGCTCTGCCCTTTTTTTTTTTTTTCTTTCTTTCCCCACTGCACTACTCCTCTTCAATTCTGACAGCTTCCAGTGACCTTTTGCTACACAGACAGAAATGCCTTGGTGCTACATGTATAAAATTCTCACGTAAAAGAACAGCATACCTTCAGTCCCATTCTTTAGACCCTCTTTAAGCAATCAAATTACTGCACTTCTAATAAAGCAGGGACAGTGAACTGAGTAACCATGAGTAAATCTCATTGAGTCTACCCTTAATAGTTCCTCAGTTTCCTCATCTAAAATTTCAGGGATATCAGACTGGATAGATAACCTTTTAAGATTACCTCTAGCTCCAATTAAATTGCTCCTGTATTCCTAATCTCAGTGAAATGGCACCACAAGGCACCTAAATCCCAGAAGTCATCCAGAAATCCTCTTACTCATCTCCAGATCCAAATAAACAATTTTTTCCCTCTATCACTGCTACTTTGTTCCTGTTCCTCCTAATTTTGCTTAAACTTTGCTTCAACTTCCTCTGTTCAACCAACCTTAACCATCTCCCATCTTCTAGTCCTCCCAGGGTTCAGTACATCTGCGTCAGGCTTCTCCCAGTGTCTTCTAGCATTCTCCTGAGTGGGAATTAGCTTGGGTGCCTTCCTAAGGCTTTGTCCTCCAGAAAGATGTTCTGGCACATGGCCAGCAATGAATGAAGGATGGAAAAGAAGAAAGAAAACTTAGAAGAATTTTCGGGTCCAAATATAAAAAGGGACTTAAGTAACATACTTTTTAAAATTTTTTCTTATTTTTAAAATCTGACTTAAGTAGGGGCACCTGGGTGGCTCAGTCGGTTGAGCGTCCAACTTTGGCTCAGGTCATGATCTCACAGTTTGTGAGTTTGAGCCCCACATTGGGCTTTGTGCTGACAGCCCAGAGCCTGGAACCTGCTTCAGATTCTGTGTCACCCTCGCTCTCTGCCCCTCCCCCACTCTCACTCTGTCTCTCTCTCAAAAATAACAAACATAACAACAAACAAAAAATAACAAACATTAAAATTTTTTTTTTAAAAGTCTGACTTAAGTAATATTTTCTGTTGTCTGTTTTTAAAATATGAGAAAACAAAGCACTGAGCAAGAGGTAGATGTTAGAATAAGTAGTGTAGGGAAGAAAGGTACTAGTTATGAGCCAGAGGATGTGATATATATTATTTAATTTAATCCTTTTAACAACCGTTCAAAGGGATTATGTTATCTCCATTTTATAGTTAGAGAAAAAGGATCTTCAAAAAGCTTCACGAATTTGCGCAATGTCACAAAGGCAGTAAGTGGCAAGGTAAGAACTATATCCAAGACACTGTGACTCTAAGCGTCCATTGCTCTTTCCCTAGACTTGTTACTATCATCATCCCACCTTCACAGCACTGGCTCACACAAACAGTGCCCACTACCGCTAGCCAATTTTCTCTCATATTAAAATCCTAGAACTTAAGAAACCAAAGTATTTGGGGAAAAGTGGAAAACTCCATAGACACTGCAGTTGCACTATTCATGTGAAGACTCTGCACTTATATGTTGGCACTATCCATATATACCAGTACCTTCAAAATGTAATACTATAAAACCCAATCTTGTGCTAAGATTATCTACCAGTATCTTATCTACAAGCACATTGTATTCTGGGACACCCTCTGTCATCTACTTTAAGCTTCCCAGAGATTGCAATATAATTATATGGGCTTCAAGGCACTGCATCTAATTTTATCATAAAAGAAAAATTCTCTGCCATTCAGTTACCATGAACTAAAAACAGTGACTGTTGCAAACAGAAGAAAAAAGCAGTGGAGTCCTGAAGGAAAAGTGAAACTTAAGTGAAATTTAAATGATCTTTAAAAAGCAGGTCAACCAGTAGTGTATATTCAAACAAAAATGTTTAAGGACGCCAGGAGCAAAGATGTGTAAAAACATTACCAAGAGTCAAATAAGGAAGATATATTTTCAACATTTACAGTTTTTTTATTTGGAAAGCTTTATTGATTCAAATTTGAAAGTTCTATCATATTATAGGAAAGATATTACAAAGGAATTACAAATGCAAAAGAACAGAAGAGCACTTTACCTTTTATTCCAATTTCTAGAGATGGATATTCCTATCTCCCTGGAATACACTTATTTTTGAGATTTTATCCTAGTTCCACCCTGTGATCCTTCAGAAACCCAGCACAGCTTAAAACTACAAAGACAGATGGACCTAAATCTGCTGCATACTCCTGTATAGATCAGAGTGGTCGAGCTTAGAGCCCTAGCACAAAAAAGGACTTTAGAACATCATAGGTACTGAAGCAAGCGCACACACACACACAAAAAGCAAACCACCACCACCAACAACAAAAACACACACAAAGCCCAAACCTTTATAATCACAAAAAAACTAGTGTCATATCTAAAATATGAATATAAGCATATTCTTAGAAAATGTGTAGTTATTTACAGGTATATATACATGTATGTTCTATCTGTGTTATATATAAATATAAATGGCTTTTGCTATCATACTAGTGAATTCTGGCTTATATTGTAACTCAGGTGGACCACCACTACGTAGGGATCAAAAAGCAATTGATACCTATCCAATTTTTAATTATAAACCTAGAGATTACATCATTTTGGTGTTTTCCTCCAGAGTTTAATCATTCTAATGAAAATTACCAGAACCACTTATTTCTGGCTAAACTCCACAATTTAGGCCTTTTGATTTAGATCACATGAAGACAAAAAACTGGTCACATCCATCCTTACAGTAACTTTTCACAGTCTGGAATAATCAGCGAGAGCCATTAAGTTCTTCATTTTTTAAGTTAAGAACCATGTAGCAGGGAATTAGATATCAACTAGTTTTACATGGCCAACAGCAAAATCGAACCTCTTGTACTTTCCACTATCACAGAACACAAGTCATAGGATCTTGGATACTTGCCTGGAATGACTACCCAACTTCAGCCTTACAGTTTTCATTTCTATTAATAATTATGCTTATTTAATAATTTCTATTTAATAATTATTGACAGTGGGCTTCTTTTAAAAGCTGCTATATATACTTGCCTAACTGCATACTTTATGGAAAATATTTTTGAATGTTTAACTTAGGAAGTAGAAGTTCCCTAATTTGTCAACCTCTCCCAACAGTATCACCATTAACACATTACATTAGTACCTTATCTCTAAGATTCATACATATGATTTTCTTTTAACAGATGGCATCGCTTGAAACTTAATGTTATTTTGGGTTTTATTCCTCCGTTTAGTTCTAGAAAATAATAAAGTACTTAATACTTTATCCATATTATGTGCTAAGTATTATCCAGTGCTTCACACGGATTTTCATATTTAATATTCATAGCCAATCCATAGGTACATACTATTATTATATGTACACATATAATGTGTCCCAATCAGTTTTACATATTGAAGAGGGCATGAGAAACTAGGCAGCTGGAATGAAACTGTACACTCTAAACCCTTCACCATGACATACATATCAGTACACATAATGCTGTGTGGTTCTTTAGTTATTAAAACTATATAAATAACTATAGTTATTAAAATTATATAGCAACTATATAATTACTATTTAATAACTATAGTTATTAAAACTATATTAACTATATGAATATGACATAATTTACCTAATCCTTTACCAGTGGACATCTGTATTATTTTCAATTTCTTGCTATTGTAAACAATGCTGCAATTAATGTTCTTATAAAAAAGTTGTACAAATAGTACAGAGAGTTTCTGTATACCCTAAAACAATAATTATCAAAACCAGGACATTAACATTGGTATGGTATTATTAACTAAACTACAGACCTTATTTGAATTTCACCAGTTTTCCACTACCCTATTCTAGGATCCTATCCCAGGATCATACAATCCACTTGGTAGTTGTGTTTTGTTGGTTTCCTCTAATCTGTGATAGTTCTTCATTCTTTCATGACCTTGACACTTCTGAAGAGGACTGGCTTTTCATGGAATATTCCTCAGTTTGAGTTTGCTTGATGTTTTCTCATGTTTACACTGAAGTTAGGCATTTGGGAGAAAATACTATAGAAGTGAAGTAGTGTCATTAATGAGTCATATTAGAGGCTTTATGACATCCATATGTCTTATCACTGGTGATACTAACCATGAGCATTTGGTAAGTCCTAGGGGTCTGCAATGTAAAGTTACTATTTTTGTAATTACTCTCTTGGGGGAAATACTTTGAGACTATGCAAGTATCCTGTTTTTCCTCAAACTTTCACCCACTTATGTTACTATCTATATGTGGATCTTGTATGCAAATATTACTGTGGTATATGCCTAATTGTAAGCTTCTATTTACCTCTTTGCTATTACAAGTATTAAAATTCTTCTGTAAAAAAGAGCTGTCCATTCTCCACCATTTATTTATTTTTCAATGGATATTTATTTTGGTCTATGGGGTATAATCCAATACTATCATTTTCTGCTCAAATTGTTCTAGCTTTGACCTTGGAAGCTTCTCCACATTGGCCCAGTTATCCTTTTGGCATGCCCCCTCTTTGTTGAGCACTTCCATAACTTTCTGGCACAAGATGTTCTAGGCTCCTCTTGTATTTTCCCTACCTCAGGTCTAGAATCAAACACCTCTCCAAGAAACCGTGGTTCCCTTTATTGGTGAATGATACTTAGAAACCAAAGACTGGATGCTAGTAAGGTCACTACTTTTGGATCCTCTCAACAGGCAGAACTAGTAAATAACTGTATACTAACCTAGCATATACACACCCAGCTACATTTCTGTGTCTATACATTAAAAACTATAAATTCCTATTGATAACTCCAATTCCAATCTAGCACCAAAGGGTTTATTTTAACTTTACCCCTTTTCCTAATTTGTAATGATTTTCTCCTATAGAGAGAGAAACCTGGCCCTTAATATCTATAATTTGCTTATTTGTTTAATTCTAGTATAAATATGAAGTAATAGTTTCAAAATTACTAGCTGATAGCCTCCTTTGATAGTGGGCTTCATAGGAAATAATGTGAAGGTTAAAAACCTATCAATCTTTTTAATGTTAAAAACAGCTTCTTAAATGCAAATATTGCCAAATAATTCTCTATTTCTTAATAATAATAATGTGTAACACACTATAAATCAGAATTTGGTCTTTTCATCAAAATTCATGTGAGTACCTGCAGAAGTACTAACACTACTTACTGGAGGTTAACAGCACTGGAGAAATTAATTAAAAGCATTTTTACTTTTAAAAATTAATTAACAATATTATAAACAAGGAAAATATAAGAACATAAGAGCTTGAAGAAGTTACCTAGAAGAGTTACTAAAAGTTTGGTTTCATGTACTTTTAATTCAATTTCCCCTATTTAAAAATAAAATATGTAACTGATATAGTAGACAGGCAAAAAAATATGTTTTCAGAGTCAGTAGCATTGTGGAGATATGAAGACAAAGAAACAATTGAAAACAAGTGCAATCTCTCAGAGTGATCAGAAAATATACCTTAGCATATAAAAGTGGGAAAATGAATGGGGAAAAGATGAAATCAGAAAGAGTTCCCAGTATTTTTGAATATGAAAGCATGAAGGATTTATTTATTTATTTGTTTGTTTATTTATTTATGAGAGAGGGCGCAAGTAAGCAAGGGGGCAGAGAGGGAGAGGGAGAGAAAGAACCCCAGGAGGGGCAAGGGGTGTGTGTGTGAGAGAGAAGTGGGGCTCAAGCATCCCCCAAAGTGGGGCTTGTGCTCACCCATAGTGAGGCTCAAGCTCACCTGATGAGGGGCTTGAACACATGACCTGACCTGATGTCAGATGCTTAACTGATTGAACCAACCACCCAGGTGTCTGGAAAGCATGAAGTTTTAATCAAAATACCAGCAGATTTCCTGAGGGGATGATGACAAGAAAAAGATGGCATCATGGTGAAGAAAGCAGTGCTTTCTTTGCAGGTACTAAGTAGCTACATTAACTACTGCATGAATGTCTTCTATACTATTTACTCAGAATGCAGAAAGCAATTCCAAGAAAAAGCTATTTCTTCTCTCAAAACCAGTAAGAAATGACACAGAAGGAGGATGGGTTTCCTTTAGCAGGACTCCAACCCTCATGAGTACGGCTTCAGGTTTGGGTGGAAGTGGGGAAGACAAGGAAAGAAAACAGACGCTGGTAAAACCTAAGAAGAAAAGTCTGGAAAGACTCTGGAATGCTTAGTATGCACTAGAAGCTTAAAGAGCAGGTGGTACTGGTTTTATTGTTCTAGCTTTTATATCCACATTTTTTAGAAGGCTAAATAAGGGGCGCCTGGGTGGCTCAGTGAGTTGAGTGACCGACATCGGCTCAGGCCATGATCTCATGGTTTGTGAGTTCAAGCCCCGTGTCAGGCTCTGTGCTGACAGCTCAGAGCCTGGAGCCTGCTTTGGATTCTGTGTCTCCCTCTCTCTCTCTGCTCCTCCCCCACTCATGCTCTGTCTCTCTCTGTCTCAGAAATAAATAAACATTAAAAAAAATTTAAAAAAACAGAAGGCTAAATAAAAATGACCATAGGCAGTTACATCTTTTGTATTTTTAAAAGGCTGGCAGGAAGTATTCTAAGACTTTTCATATAGATGCATGTGTTTCAAAATGAAAATGTATACACAATCTTTTTAAAAAGCTTATAAATAAATTAGGTAAAAGAAAGATAAGTGGTACAAAGTAATTAATGCTTATAAAAAGGATTTTTCCTTTATGTGAAATTACTCGGAAAAAAAAAAACAACAGTGGACAACAGCTGTAGTTTTTATAGAGATGCCACAGAAACACAGCATCTCTCCACAGCAGCTGCAATTGTACTGATGTTTTATCATCCACCCCCATAGCAGGGTACAGAGTCCTCTAAAAATGGTCAAAAGTTCAGTATTGTGGGGAAATACAAAGGAGAGTCGGATACTTTTATGGAAGGCCGTATTCCCCAGGTTTTCATAAGCAGATTTAGAGTTATGTAAAATTTAGAAATATGTAAGTAAGTTTTCAGACTTTGATATGTAATTCTACTTGGTTCTAACAGCTGAAGAAAAATTGATACAGAGTCACATTACAAAATTGGCCAGTCCATTTAAAAATACTTCTACACATTAAATGTGTAACTTTTTGACATTCCTGCTATTCTTCTACATTAATCTAAAAAAATCTGACTTTATGCTACAGTGGCTTAAATAGCTCAGTGTAAATAATAACTAATACACATGGCATGCATTCATGGGATAAATGCATCACACATTGTCACCTTTCCTTTCTCCACCCTGGCACTTAAACTATTACCCCCATCCAGAGTTCCATCTCCTATTCTAGCTCCACAGACTCCATAAGAACTGCCTTTTAAGTGACAACTAAATGCTACCTCCTTAAAGGAGGTTTCCAAGTGCTCCCCAGTTGGAAGTCATTTCTCTTTATTCTGAAAATCCATAGCATATTATATGTAACTCTCTACTGTAGGAAGAATTCTAACCATGCTGGTCCTTCCTCCCCAAGATTCTTATCCCTAGTTAATCAATAACCCACCTCTGTACTGCTGGGAAGGAACTTGGCAGATAGAATTAAAGTTACTAACCAGCTGCCTTAACACAGGAAGATTATTTTGGATTATATGGGTGGGCCCAATTTAATTTCATGATCCCTTCAGAACATAAGAGGAAAGAAGAACAATCACTTTGGAGATGTGCCAAAAAAGAAGTACAGAGGAGAGATGAAGCAGAAGAGAGGTCAGAGATATGAAGAGTGAGAAGGACTTGAGCCATCAGTGCTGGGTTTGAAGATGAAGAAAGAGGATCAGAAGCCAGGGAATGTAGATGACCTCTAAAAGCTGAGAATGACCATTAGCCAATTGCCAACGAGGAAATGAGGACCTCAGTCCTACAACCACATGGAATTGATTTCTGCCAAAGGCCTGAATGAGCTTGGAAGGGGATTCACCTTCAGAGCTTTCAGAAAGAGAAGTTTGCCTATATCTTGACTTGGTTTTGTGAGACCTGGAGCAGAAAAATTCAGGTCAACTCAAACCTGTGACCTACAAAACAGTAAAAATCAATCTGTGTTGCTTTAAGCTGCTGAGTTTGTGGTAATTTGTTACAAGAGCAATAGAAAAGTAGTATTTTTTCTTTTGTACTTTATCCTACTCAATAATCTTTCCTATCTCAATGGACATCAGAATCATCTGAGGAGCTTTCAGAAATGCGTATGAAGAGAGGGAGGAGGGAGGGCTGAGAGAAGACATCATGATTTTGTTTACAGCCCCACAAATGACATTTTCCCCAACATTTAATATTAACCTCACCACAGAAAGTTCCTGTATGCCCATTCCTAGGACATTCCTACCCTCACATCCCAAGAGTAAAATACTTTTTTGATTTTTTTAATCCACCATAGATTAGTTCTGCTTATAGCAGAACTTCATATATCATATAACCATGCATTGCATATGTTTGTTTGTAAAGTGTCTTTCACTCATGATGTGTGAATTGGTAGACCATTCCTTCTTACTGAATACCACATTGTATACCACCGTTTATCCATTCACCTGTTGATAGACATTTGGGTTGTTTCCAGTTCAGGGCTATTATGAATAAGGCTGCTACAAATATTTTTGTGAGCTAGGCTTTCATTTATCTTGAATTGCCGGATCATTGCTGGTAAGTGTATGTTAGTTTTATAAGAAAGTTCAAAGAGTCTATACCATTTTAATGGTTTCTATCTGAGTGAGAATATGTTAGTTGCCTATTTTTTCTCCTCTCACCTCAAATGATTTTAATGGACAGCCAGAGTTGAGAACCACCATACTATATTAAAAATTCCTTCAGGGAAGGATGCATTTCTCACTAGTTTCTGCTTTCCCCAATATATTTAGCACAGTCTTTACCAAAGCAGAAACTCATGAATCCTATCAAATTTCATCTTAATCCAGTTTTGGACTTTTGCCATTCACAGCAAATCTACTAAGTATGCCTTTTATACCTAAACACAATTAGTGTATAACTCAAAGTAAAACATTTTATAACCTGTATAATCATAGGTCCAATATTTGTTTTCCCCACCAAATTCTGAGCCCCATGAGGGCATAACCTGTGTCTGTCTTATTTAGGGGCTATACCCCAGAATCTAGCACAGAGACTGGCCCATAGCAGGACCTTAATGAATGAACAATATGCTTTGGGGAAAGAAAAACTCTTTCTCCTAAATAATTGGTGTGGTTATTTAAATTAAAACAACAAGGTATTATAAGTCTCTAATCTAGGAGGGTCTTAGGTCTATAGGCTCTCAATATTTGGGAGAACCAAGATCCTTCTGACAATCTGATTAAAACTATGGATCCCCTCACACTCTCACTCTCTCTCTCTCTCACCTTCTCTCTCTCAAAAAAAGATGGAATTATGTACATACTCATACACATTCACAATTCTCCATATAATATCAAGTTGTTCACATGATGCTCACAAAGCCTAACCATGGTCAGAAATCACTGCGCTTTTACATAAAACGGCAAGTATCTGTTAAATATCTGATTTTTCTTGGAATTACACTAGGTACAAGAGATACTGTGACCAACAAGACACAGTCTTTATCCTTAACAATAGGGTCAGGGAAAATGGATAAGGGAAATGACACACATACACACACACACACACATATATATACATGACATACATATACATATAAATATGTGTGTATGTATGTAATGTGCATATGTGTATATATGTACATTACATATATATACATATATACATATACATATACACACACTGGAATATTACACAGCCATAAAAAATGATGAGATCATGCCATTTGATACAACATGGATAGTTTTAATGGTATTCTGCTAAGCGAAATGAGCTAGTAAGAGAAAGACAAATACCATACAATTTCACTCATATGTAGAATTTAAGAAACAAAACAAATGAACAAAGGGCAGGGGAGATACAAACCAAAAAACAGACTCTTAACTATAGAGAACATCAGATGATTACCAGAGTGGGGGGTAGATGGGGCATGGATAAGTTAGGTGAAGGGGATTAAGAGTATACTTATCTTGATGAGCACTAATATATGGAACTGTTGAATCACTATATTGCATGCCTAAAACTAATATACCACTGTGTATGTTAACTAAACTGGAATTAAAAATTTTAAAAATGAACAAAAAGCAGAATCAGAACTCTAAATACAAAGAAAAAAAGAGGGAAGGAGGGTGGAGGGTTGGGAAAAATGGGTGAAGGGGAGTGGGAGATACAGGCTTCCAGTTACAGAATAAGTCACAGGAATAAAAAGCAGAGCATAAGGAATAAAGTCAACTATACTGTAATACCAATGTACTGGATCAGATGGTAGCTATACTTGTGGTGAACATAGCATAATGTATAAATTTATCAATCGCTAAATTGAACACCTGAAATTAATGTAACATTGTGTGTCACCTACACTCAAATTTTAAAAAAAGCATCACAGAGAATGTCATACACAAGCAACAAGCCATATCATCTAATCAAGATTCAGATAGTCTCAAAATCCATAATTTTTCAAATATGTCTTTTTTTTTGCCTAAGTCTACAACATATGACAAACAACCTGAAATGCGAACAATTCTTTAATGTAATATTTTAGGTACACAAATTTGTCTTTGATTTCTGTTCCTAGAGGTGAAAAAAAAATTGAAAGAAAAAGAGGAAACAACTTATTTATGTTGCATTCTTAAGGAATAAGTGCGGGATGCCTGGGTGGCTCAGTCGGTTAAGTGTCTGACTTCGGCTCAGGTCATGATCTCACAGTCCGTGAGTTCGAGCCGGGCCCTGTGCTGACAGCTCAGAGCCTGGAGCCTGTTTCGGATTCTGTGTCTCCCTCTCTCTCTGCCCCTTCCCTGTTCATGCTCTGTCTCTCTCTGTCTCAAAAATAAATAAACGTTAAAAAAAATTAAAAAAAAAAGGAATAAGTGCTTCTCACTGCTTCTAGAATTAAGCAATGATGAAATGACTTGCCTCAGGATTAGGTACTGACTTCCCTCAGTGGTCTTCAAATGGCAGTATGTAGAAATGAACACAGTAGTTCATTTATCTGAAAGTATCAGAATTTTCAACAGGTAGCTGAGATGAGGGAGAACTACAGGAATATATAGTGGCAAGGGGAAGGTTTGTGTACCTACATCATCCAGGAAACACTCCCTTGTGAAATACGGGAAAATGTTGTTTCCTAGTGTTTCTGAGAAAGCAATGTTACAACACAACAACTATGCTGCTATCTATGAAAAGTTTGAGGGAAGAATAAATGTTAAAACAACTAAAATAAACATAAAACTTTAAATTAACAGCAAAAAAACCCAACACATTTTGGAATGAAGTCCAAAAATGAGTAGAGATATTAATTATTCTACAATAGTGGATTTTCTAATTGAAGCTAATTTCTGATACCAAAATCTTTATAAAATAGTTTTGTTGGCAATCTTTCCAAATCCATTTCACACTCTCTCCTTAAACTAAATAAGCATAATGCAACATTTCTGATGACTCATTAAGTGCATCCATTACTCTGATGTGCTATGTAATAGAGCCATTCTCTGAGAAGCTGTTTTGACTACAGGGATTTGCCTGTCCTTTGTCAAAACAACTCCAGCTGCTCCAATTGGAGAACCAGTGCTTTTTAAGGTTTCATTTTCTCTTCACCTCATTATCAAATCACTTCTTGCTAATGTCCATATAGATAACAGCACTCCCTTCAACTCCATCCTTCTAATTTATGGCTAACTAGGATAATATTTGTTCAAAATAATATCAACTAAAAAATAACAACCTAAACACGTGTGTTTCATTAACTTTGTTTTAGAAAAATCAATTGAATGTGGCTATTACTTTGTCAGTGGAGAGCTGGCTCAGAGATGATCAATGGCAGGGGCCCAGCCAGTCCATAGTTTTCAGCAGTTGTTTACATATTGGTATTCACTTGTGTCTGCATGGCCATTTGCTTAGGATATACCAAAGAAGGAGATTAGGCCAAAATTTTGAAGTAAAAATTGTGGTTATTATTAAAAATAGGCCACAAATGAGGGTCTGAGTAAAATTTTAAGGTGTGTTACACAGATGCTATAACACCCATTTATTGTGGCTGTTCAGAGTTTTTATTTTAACTTTTTATGTGCTTTCAACTTTCCGTCTTTATCAGAGAACTGACCTTAAAGCAAAGCATTAATACAACCACAAAAAATTGTTTTCATTTATGGCATTTTGTATTATACAGCTAAAAATGCTTTTAAATTAAAATTTGTTTCACCATACCTTAATGGATAGGTAAACACTGTGTTTAGAATACAGTATTTACTGATAGTTTGTTTACCACAGCATTGAAAACCTGTTTAAAAAAAAAAAAAGCACATCACTCCTAAGGAACCCATCCCCACGTGGTGTACCATAAGCAAAAGGAGGATGGTTTAAATTCACAGTGTGACCCATTACACTCATTAATATCACATGGTCATATGTCAGTGAAAGGAGCAGCAACCTAGATGGGTTATGTTATGATATTTTTAAAAATCTCCAAACACACAATCGAATTTCCATAGATACAGCTGAATATGAAATTATATAGCACTTCTTCAAGATCAAATTAAAAATAGAATCTCTCTGGGATTCATTAATATTACACTAAAGTACTCTTAATGATTACCACCTCCCCTACTCCAACTTTTTGCCTTTCTTTCTTTTTCTTTTTTGTTAAAAATCTGTTTGTACTTTTTAAGTAGCATCTGTTCTGTTAAGTGTTCTACCAGACTTCTTTTTGAGATATATATATATATATATATATACGTATATATATATATATATATATATACGTATATATATATACACACATATACACACACACACACACACTATATATATATATATATATATATATATATATATACACATATATATATTTAAAAGCATGAACATGATTTGTGGATTTTCAGCTACTTCAAAGTATTATCCTCATTATAGTCACCACTTTTCATTCAAGGTCTGAACCATATGAAAGGCAGCATCATTATTCTGTTCATGACGAGCACACGACTAGAAGCAAAACATGCTTCAAGATCTCCATGGGGAAAGCAGAAGCAGAAACACACCACGAACCTTTCATCACAACTCAGCTTGATTCATTTTACTGAAAAAAGCAATATTCCATATTTTAAACAAGAACCTTTAAAGCTTTTCTCTTAAAAAAGCTTGCTAACATAGTTTTTCTCTTTAAAAGCTCTCCTGCCTATACCAGGATAAGCATCCAAGCCCTTTTCCTCCATAGATACTGTTGCTACCAGGTTTCCATGACCTTCTCTCTGAGAGAAATCACCTACTCTAGGCAACAGTTGATGCTCTTTTTTTAGCTACACTTAAATACCACCCATAAGTTCCTATTTTCAACTACATACTCCGAATATAACTCAGATCAAGTATTTTTGAGAATTCACTTCAGGCTTTTCATTTATAACAAGTTTAGACTTTTTTCCAGACTGCAGCCTGCTTCTTCCTCTAATAGAATTCTTTAGGATTAATCCTTTGACAATGCTGCTACCACAAAGGTAATTTTCCTGGATTTAAATCTGAACTGTGACTATTAAGAACATACTTCTTTGTCTAAACCAGTAAATATAATATTTAAAAGTTAAAACTTGAGAGATATGATTTGAATTTATGAAGAAAAAATTATGTTAAGAATGCTTCCAATACTTGGATTGAAATGTACCTTAAAGATCATCTATGGAATTTTTCCAGCTTCTTTATCATGAATATTTAGCTGAAAAGATAAGGGCACAACAGAAAAACAGAGCAAGAAATTCTGGTCCAGGTGGCAAGTGACGGTGACAGACGTTATGGACGTGGCCTAACTTTGCTTATTTTACAAATGAAGAAACTAAGGTACAAAGAGGTAAAATGATCACACCAAAGGTCCACCACCAGTCCACCACTGGCAGCATTAAGATAGGCTCAAAGCCCAGTGACCTTCACAACCTAGTTACAAAAACTAGAGCAACAGAAAAAAACAAAGAAGCTAACATTTATGAACACTTGAATGACACAATGCTAGTAGCCACTCAACATACATCATTTTTTTTTAATGTTTATTTATTTATTTTGAGAGAAAGATAGAGTGCACGTGAGTGGGAGAGCAGCAGACAGAGGGAGAATCTCAATCAGGCTACGCACAGTCAACAGGGCCCAATCACCCAATCCCACACACCGTGAGATCATGACCTGAACCGAAATCAAGAGTTAAACATTTAACCGACTGAGCCACCCAGGTGCCCCTTTTTAAAAAAAATGTTTATTTTGAGAGACACAGAGAGGGAGGGAGGGAGAGGGGCAGAGAGAGAGGGAGTGAACACACATCATCTTATTTAATCCTCATCATCACTCTTGGAGGAAAGTATTATTATCCATGTTATACACAAGGAAACTGATAAAAGTTAATTTCCTGGCCAAGGTAAAATGTTGGGCTTGCTTTCTCCAAATCTGATGCTATTCACTTCACAGAGCCACAAGATCTACCAGCACATTTGGCCTAACAGATTAAACATTAACTCAGAAGAAACAATTAGGGTTTTTCTCCCTTTTATTGCTCTTCCATTCCACACAATTTAGAATGCAGGTGATGTAGAAGAGGGCAGAGGGGCAATTCAGGGGAAATTTAGCAACAGAAATTCTAATAACAAACTAAAAATAATTCAATAGTGAATGTGTTTTTCTCAATACTGTCACTACCCACATCCAAGCCACTGTTCCTTCTCTCATGGACAGATCATTTCTTCACCATCTTTTCCATTTCTACTCTCACATCTTTCCAATAGTTCTCTACAGTATCCGGAGTAATAATAATGTTTTTAAAAATAGATTTATGCGACTTTCCAGTTTTCAACACTTGAAATTAATTCCCATTGCCTTTTTCTTAATATACCACCATTTTTAATGCTGTTGCTGTTATGTCTAAGCTCCTGATCATGATATTGGTACTTTAAAAGAAAGACAGGAGTAGTAAAATTTCACTAAGCTAATTTATATGATGCCAAAATCTCTGAATGGAGAGAACAGGCCCATTTGCCTTTTCTTCTTTTTTTTTTTTTAAAGTGGGCCTTTTCTTTATTGAAAGTTTTACTGACATAATTATAGATCTGCATGTAGTTGTAAGAAATAATAGATTTTTTGTGCCTTTTACCTAGTTCCCTCCAATGGTAACATTTGCAAAACTATAGTATAATATCACAACCAGAGTACTGACATTAATAAGACCTGACTTTGTTCAGATTTCTCTAGTTATATTTGTCCTCAGTGATAACACTGGAAGTAAAGATTAAAGAGTAGGGAGCAAGAATGGCTTATGTAGTCGGGGTACAGGATGTTGCATAAGGCCAGCTTTTTGGGATAAAGAAAAGTAGGGCAATTTTCAGTATTAAATTTTTAATCTTCTCCCTGCTGAAAGGGTCAAATTAGACAGATAAACAGAATTCTGGAAGTGAAGTGGGCTGGTTTTGTTCTCTCTCTTTTTAAGAAAATTCCTTACAGCTCTTGATGTCACACTGTGTAAAACAGGTACTTTTTGGGGTTTGAGATTATAAAAAAATCACCGCTATGTCTAATGGCTGATTGATTTTGTTTGTTTGTTTACCCTTAAATACAACTGTTAGTCATTGCAAAGCCTTATGGTTTTGAACCTTCATGATATAATTTTATATTTTCTAGTCAAGGGAAACAAAAGCAAAAATGAACTATTGGGACTTCATTAAGATGAAAAGCTTATGCACAGCAAAGCAAACAATCAACAAAATTAAAAGGCAACCTACACAATGGGAGAAGATCTTTGCAAATGACATATCAGATAAAGGGTTAGTATCAGAAAGCTACAAAGAACTGATCAAACTTAACACCTAAAAAACAAATCATCCAGTGAAGAAATGGATGGAAGACATGAATAGACACTTTTCCAAAAAAGACATACAGATGACTAACAGAAACATGAAAAGATGTTCAATATCACTCATCATCAGGGAAACAGAAATCAAAACCACGATGAGATACCACCTTGCACCTGTCAGAATGGCTAAAATTAATAATACAGGAAATAAGAAATGATGCAAGGATGCAGGGAAAGGGGAACCCTCTTATACTGTTGGTAAGAATGCAAATTGGTGCAGCCACTGTGGAAAATAGTATGGAGGTTCCTCAAAAAGTTAAATTAGAACTATGCTATGATCCAGTAATCATGCTGAGTATTTACCCCAAAAATACAAAAACACTAATTCAAATGTATACATGCATTACCAACAATAGCCAAATTATGGAAAGAGCCCAAATGTGCATTGACTGATGAATGGATAACAATGTGATGTGTATTTGTGTGTGTATGCATATGTGTGTGTGTGCGTGTGTATGTATACATAATGGAAAATTACTCAGCCATAAAACAATGATATCTTGCCATTTGCAATGACATGGATGGATCTAGAGAGTATCATGCTAAGCAAAATAAGTCAGCCAGAGAAAGACAAATATCATATGATTTCACTCAAATGTGGAATTTAAGAAACAAAACAGGTGAACATGGGGGGGAGGGGTAAAAAAGAGAGACAGAGAGAATGAGAGAGAGGCAAACCAGGAAACAGACTCTTAATAATAGAGAACAAACTAAGGATTATTGGAGGGGAGGTGGGCAGGGGGACTGGTTTAAATGGATGATAAGCATTAAGGAGGGCACTTGTGATGAGCACTGGGTATTGTATATAAGTGATGAATCACTAGACTCTACACCTGAAATTAATGTTACACTGTATGTTAACTGGAATTTAAATAAAAACTTGAAAATAAAACATGATGTATTTTTCTTCGCAAACCTTTTTTTTGCTAACCTTTAAACCTCTGTTTAAACGCAACCCTCCTGGCTAATTTCTCCATCATTGTCACAAATTATTCTTCCCTAAGAATACCAAATAAGAAAACGACATTTAGAACAAAACATAATACTTTCAGCCAACTACATAAATTAAGGATTGGACATAGGTAACCTGTATATCCTCAGAAACTTCTTTTAAAAGAACCTCACCTAAATTCTGTCTTTTGTGAAAGCTAAGGGAAAACAAACACATCTGAACAACAACTTTTATTGGGATTCTGACCAATACAATATGTAATAATTTAATTCATTATGTTATTTACCATTCCATTAATGAAATGAAGCACATGAATTCCACTAAGCTAGGTATACTGATTTACATTCTATCAATTTAACTGGCATTCCCCCCTACCCCCACAATCTTTACACACACACGTGCACACTGCACGTTAACTACACACCTGAGAGAATGAAAACTTTTGGTCTTCCCTTAAAAGATTGAAAGTTAATTTCAAGGTTAATAAATTCCCAAGAAAGGAGATAGGTGCAAAAATTTCCACCCGAAAAATTAAATTTCTGAAGAATACTCTAAACTCAAACATCTAATCACAAGCAATAGCCTGAAAGGATAGTGTGTTATTGACTTGCCCAAGAAAGATTTATTTACCTTGCTTTTTAATGATTTCCAGTGACAATGCCTTGTAACTGGAGCTATTATTAAGCTATTTGTGTATGTAAGCAGACTTAAAAGGAGGCAAAGGAGGTATGTTTCAAAACACTCTACAAATTGTATTCAGTTTTGTGTTTTACTTATATTAGAATCATGTTGAGAGACTTGGGTGTCTTGTTGATTCTACCCTCTCCATCATTAAGATGATATAAAAATTCTTAAAGAAAATTTTTTAGCTAGTTTTTTTCTTTAAAAAAAAGTTTATTTGTGGGGCGCCTGGGTGGCTCAGTCGGTTAGGCAGCCAACTTCGGCTCAGGTCATGATCTCACGGTCTGTGAGTTCGAGCCCCGCGTCGGGCTCTGTGCTGACAGCTCGGAGCCTGGAGCCTGTTTCAGATTCTGTGTCTCCCTCTCTCTGACCCTCCCCCGTTCATGCTCTGTCTCTCTCTGTCTCAAAAAAAATAAATAAATAAACGTTAAAAAAAAATTAAAAAAAAAAAAGTTTATTTGTTTTGAGAGAGAGGGAGAGCCTGAGAGCAGGGGAGTGGCAGAGAGAGAGGGCAAGAGAGAATCCTAAGCAGGCTCCACACTATCAGACGCAGGGTTCAATCTCACACAAGCTGTGAGATCATAACCTGAACCGAAATCAAGAATTGGATGCTTCATCGACTGAGCCACCCAGGTGCCCCTAGCTATTTTTTTCCCCTAATTCCCATTGGCACCTACTGAATTCATTTGCTGCTCAAGAAAAAAAGAAAATTAAAGACTTAACTACGACAATGATAAAAATATAAAGAACTTTATCTGAGTATCAAATGGTACGTGGCAATAAGAAAGCTGAGACAGAAAACAACTAGGGTTTCATGTTTCATTGTGGAAATCTTCAGTCTGGATCTACCCAAAATGCAATCATGCACCCAATAACTGACCTTCCACTATGACGCTTTTCACTGGCTCCTTCTTCTGCCTCATTTCTTTTTACTTCGTCCCCACTTTCATGTAAATGTATTTTGAAATGGCTACTTTCCTTCTAAATATTTAAATAACTTGTGGCTATCACCCAAAGTTCTTGTGTTTCCCCCATATATAATGAGAAATGAAGGATTATCACAGGATTAGAAATGGAAAGCAGAATAGATTGAAGATAAAAATGTGGCTTTTCTGTTATAGCCAAGAATAGAGATTCACAGGAAACTCAGATGAAATAAAACTTACAGAACAGTTTAAGACCAAACTTAAACTGGTCCTGGAATCTGGAAGAACCTTTGAGGAAGCAAATTAGTTCTTGTTCTCTTTAAAGATCCCCAAATAATCCTGGGATATTAATGGAGATGGGAATTATTTGAAGTGTCTAAAACTCTGCGGGAAAAAAGAAAGGTTGCTAGATGCCCACCTGCTCTCTTATGTTTTCTCCAAACAGTCCTAAGAAGGTACGGGACCACCACCCTTGTAGCTTCAAAGACCCAAGCCAAATATAAGATATAAAAGCGTGGCAAGAGAAATAACCTGTTGTTAACAAGGTAAAAAGGCAAGGAAAATACAGGATTAACCAAGGTTCATTTTCAAGTGTCTCCACAATGTTAACACAGACTTTATGGAACAAATGTTTCTTGTGGAAAATTTTGATTCTTCAGAACCAACAAGTCTTTTTTTTTTTAAATTTTTTATTTAAATTCTAGGTAGTTAACATACAGTGCAACATTGGTTTCAGGAGCAGAATTCATGATTCATCAGTTACATATAACACTTAGTGCTCATCACAACAAGTCCCCTCCTTAAAGTCTATCACCCATTTAGGCCCTCCCCCCCCAACACCCTATATCAACGCTCAGTTTGTTCTCTATCCTTAAAAGTCTGGTTTGTTTCCCTCTCACTTTTTTTTTCTTTTTCCCCCCCTTCCCATACGTTCATCTGTTTTGTTTCTTAAATTCCTCATATGAGTGAAATCATATGGTATTTGTCTTTTTCTGACTGACTTATTTTGCTTAGCATAATACTCTCTAGCTCCATCCACATCATTGCAAATGGCAAGATTTCATTTTTTCTTTTTGATGGCTGAGTGATAGTCCATTGTATATATATATATACCATATTTTCTTTATTCATTCATCAAGCAATGGACATTTGGGCTCTCTCCATAGTTTGGCTATTACTGATAATGCTGCTATAAACATCAGAGTGCATGTGCCCCTTTGAATCAGTATTTTTGTAACCTTTGGGTAAATACCTAGTAGTACAATTGCTGGATTGTAGGGTAGTTCTGTTTTTTAAGTTTTTGAGTAACCTCCATACTCTGTTCTCCAGAGTGGCTACACCAGTCTGCAATCCCACCAACAGTGCAAAAGTGGAACCAACAAGTCTTTGGAAAGAAAGGAAGCCATAAATGACAGTTAAAATTATCTTACCACAAAAGGAGCAAATGCTCAAAGTCAAGTTCACAGACAGTCCCTTTGAAACAGCAAAAGAATGTGTATGCCTAGGCTAAAAAAGGATGGGCAATAGAGGTCTTGTGCATTAAAGCTAATCTTAATTAGCCCTAGTAGTTGTAAAAATACCTTAGATCCAAACCCTGGAAGAAAGGGATGTAGGCCCTTCCAAGTCTACTTCAAGCTGGTAAAAAATAAAATAATATTTTAAATAAAAATATATCATAGCTATCATATATAGCATTTATTACATGTTAGGACTCTAAAGGCTTTATATAGTAACTCATTCAATTATTAAAACAACTGATGAGATGGGTACTAATAAAATCTCCCATTTCACAGAAGAGGAAATCAAGGGACTAAGTTTCAGTGAATTTACTTATAATCCCTCAGCAGGAGCTGGGATTAGAACCCAGTCAGTATAGCTCCCAAGTCCATAATCATAGTCACCACGTGATAATGTCTCTCAGAAAGTTCAGCCTCCAATCCAGAGCTGGCCCACATTCTACATTCTCATCCCTCTCTATTCATGTACTTAAAGGTTTTATTACTTATTATAAAATCTTAGGAATGCCTTATTCTGCCAGAACTAAAAGCAGAATATCCATTTTCCCTTCTTTTCTACATCGTCCTAAGGATGCTTAAGCACAAACCACATCCAAGTGTTGGGATGGGCAGCCGTGAAACATGACAGATGGCTTGGCAGATTTTGTTAAATGAAGTGTTGTCTTGATTTGGTGAAATAATAAGGAGAGGTACTTACCACAGAGAACATTAATGTTTATATGGGTGAGAAAGGGGGTGGAAGGTGAAACAGAATGATAATCTAACTAAAAACCAAAATAAGTCTACTAGTATAATTGTACCTATATTTCAAAGGCCTATCTCAAATATCACATCCTCCCAGCCAGACTTCAACTTCAAAGAAATTAAATATTTTATCACTGGTTGTCTTTTGGTATCCAAATTATTCTACTTTATACTATAGGTATCTAGAATTTATACTCAAAGCAACTTGCAAGGGAATCATTCTTATTTGCACAAAGCATTCATTTATCTGTTTAGGTCATTTGAGTGAAAAAGGAAACTGCTGTGGAATTGTAAACTGTGAAAAAGAGCTCAATGTATCATCTATGCCTTTAACGTAGTCCAAGGCAAAATTAAAGCAAAATATTAATTTAAGTCTCTGAATTAAAGCCTTGAAATAAATTTCTCATTTTTCATACATTTAAATACATTCAAGGCTGTGGTGTCTGGGTGGCTCAGTCGGCTAAACATCTGACTTCAGCTCAAGTCATGATCTCACGGCTTGTGAGTTCGAGCCTTGGTCAGGCTCTCTGCTGACAGCTCAGAACCTGGAACCTGCTTCAGATTCTGTGTCTCCCTCTCCCTTTCTGCCCCACCCCTGCTGGCGCTCTGTCTCTCTAAAATGAATGTTAAAAATTTTTAAAAATAAATACATTAAGGTTTATCAGTTTATCTTCTTTGATAACTTTCTGTCGAGAACAAGCACAGTTTATATTTTAATTTTAATATGGAATAACTATTCATTTAAGGGAAAAAGAACCATCCATCTTTCTCAGTAGTTTGTGAGGACGGGAGTCCATTTAGTTCTAGCTAGTTCTCCAAATCCACAACCCCCACTGAACGCATAGTAGGCCTTCAATAAATATTCCCTACTATCTAACCATAGTTGGAATGTTACTACTGGTCCAAAGAAATCTGAAGAGACATAAATTAAATTGTTACTCTCGATCCTGGGGTGCCTGGGTGGTTCAGTAGGTTAAAGCATACAACTCTTGATTTTGGCTCAGGTTTGTGAGACCAAGCCCTGCATCAGGATCTGTGCTGACAGCAAGGAGCCTGCTTGGGATTCTTTCTCTCCCTCTCTCTGCCCCCTTCCATGCTCACACTATTTCTCACTCTCCCTCTAAATTAATAAATAAAAATAAATAACAAATGCTACTTTTGATCCAAAGAAATCTAAAAGTAATAATATCACTATGTATCAATGAAAACCTCAGTTCAATCCATTTAACTCTATTCATGTTACCTAATAAATTAAACTGAATGTTGTATATGCCTGTAATTTTTAAGTTGGAGAGAGGGTGTAAGGGAGTTAGGTTACTCAAAACCTTGTAAGATGATACCAAGTGTTTTCTGTTTATCTGTATATAGGTATGTTATCTGTCTGTATGGCATGTGTATAATCACTTTCCACGAAAGTTCAAATATTAACTTGAATTACACCTACTAATTTATCTCTCAAGAGAATCATGAGATAGCCACTGACAAAGACAGTGAGGGAGAGAGTCTGAGAGAGCGAGACGAGAGAGAAGAAAGAAGAGAGACAAAAAGAAAAACAAAAGAGAAAGGAAAAGACATATATAAATTGAAACAGAGGCAGTAAGGGAGGGAAAGGAGGAGGGGGAAGAAGAAGGAGGGCAGGGAAGGAAAAAAGGAGAGCCACATCAAAAAGAGAAATGAAACAAAAATGGTTTGAAGAAAACCTTTTCTTGATTGAAATCTGCAGTAAAATCCAGATTCTTACTGAAAGGGAAAACCCTCATCTTAGGAGGGTGAGTGGCTGAGGTTTGCTATCAAAGGGAATCAGTATTTTACCTGGCAATTTCCATGCTAAATGCCACCGTCATTTTCGGTGTTATTTCACTGTCATCTTCCTACAGTAAATAAAAAAGAGTATAATACATGTTTTCTCCCCTGAGGTTTATAAATAGGATCTCAATATAGTCCCAACTATAACAAGTCATCCAGCAAATTCTTGGCAAAGTAAATCAAAGAACATATGTTTATCCAAGGTGAACGGCAGCCACTGGACTGTATGTTAACTACATTTGGTTTCAGATAGCTCCATCACACATGCTCTAAATCTGCCCAATAATTCATCCACAGTCATGCATGTTACCATAAGCCTACGAATAAAATCTAAAAGGTTCACTGTGAAAATTTTTCCTGTCAATTCTCATTTCTTTGTTTTTATTGTTTATTTTTGAGAGAGAAAGATCATACCATGATTCACATGTGTTTCCTTAGCAAATTCAAAGCCTACATATGTACAAAGTTCTAGAAAAGAACGCTAGAATCAAATAGAAACCTGTGAACATACACATCTTATCCTGAACTTCTAAAATATTCACATCTATTATCAATCACTATTTTGTATTTAATCAAATGCATATCTCATCTATACTGCTATAGAATGTTATGAATTCCAAAGCTGATTTTGTTGTCTCCTTGAAAATCTGATAGGGAAAAGCATGCTGATTGTTACCAATAATAAAGCCAAGTAGAAATAATTCAGGTATTCTGCAATTACTTACATTTCCATAGACAACCTAAGTGGCTCTGTAACTAGGGACTGAATACAGTCAGAACTGCTTCCATTATACCATGTAAATGTTTTTTTTTCTTTTCCATAGTGAATATACCTTTGTGATCTTTCTCAAGTTCTGACAGTACACTTGCAAATGAATCAAAAACTTCCCACTATGAATCACCAATTATTCCAAATCTACTTATTATCTCAGTATTATTGATTACAATGTGAACTTTTAGCATTAATTCATTAAAGGGTACTTGCAGTCTGACACATCAAAGATGAGGCCCAACAGAAATATCACCAAAACCAAAAGCAAAAACCAAATACTTAAGTGGTCCTTAGCCTATCTATTTTATATTTAAAAACAAGCAGAAAGATACATATAAGCATATTTTAAAAACCAATATTTCAATACTTACTTTCAATAGATCCTTGGAGAAATCACCACCTTCATTTACCCCTTGGAGGTTTGCAATGAACTCTTGGCAGGTCATCTTCTTTCCAATATTCTGGAATAGAGGCAAATAATACATCATCATGACACACATGGAATTCTTAAAAATATGATTAAGCAAAGCAAGACTGATTTGGTTTTTCAAACCATGAATACACACCCCTCATATATGTGTATATATCCATACATACGTATAATACAAACTTATATGCATATGAGAAACAGATGGCTTATTATGCTTTCAAAACAGTCATTAAATATAAATAGCAGAATTATGCCAAACCTTTACTTTAACCTAAGAAAAAATCCGAGAAATTTATGCTACATTTATACATATGATATATATGTTAGTTTTTAATGAAAAACATGGATAAAATGACATTTCTGAGCTGAACTCTGGTAGCTATTTATTTGCTTATTTGTATTTCCTACATATTGTCAAGAACTGTGAAGGATCTGAGATTTTAGCCACTTTCACTCTAACAAACTAGTCTATCACTATCTCACATTACCAGATGAAGTAATAAGTGTCCTGAGTCAGAGGCACAGGCATTTATTACAGCAACAGGAGTAACCAAAATGACAGCATTTTCTTGCTCCAGTTTCCAGAGTCCCAATTCTCAGAGAACCTGAGCGGGGACAGTTGATATGCACACGTGGTGGGTTGTGATACAGGAAAGGAGCACTGAGATGTGGGAATCTGAATAACTGTAATGGGCAATAAGCCTATCACTTTTGCTCTAAAGGAACGAACCAACTCATATCATCCAAGGCTATAAACAAACTTATGCATTGCTCTCTAGTCATTATATATTCCAAAGCTGCTCACTATAGAAAAAAATGTGTAAAAGTAGACCAGAACAAAGGCAATCAAAGCTTCTGTTCACAAAATGTACAGAAATGCAAGAGACTCGTGGAAAATTATTTCCAAACACATTTCCAAACTGATTGAAGGATAAGCTCAATAACAAAAAAATCACATTAATAAACAAAATGAAAAAAAGTAAAATGTAATTAGGAAATCTAAACTACAAAAAAAGAGAAGATACAAATATGTCAGAGTGAGGAAACTAATAAAGGTGGTATGAAAGAGAAGTGTCTCTTATGCCAGCTCTAGTCAACTAGTAAGAGCCACCAGTCGTGAAGGATTCAGAGGTTCAATCTGGACACCAAGAGAAATCTATCCACAACAGGCACAGGCAAAGTGTGGTCTTTGCCAAAATGTGGTCCAAGTGAACAGGAAGTGTACCAGCTTATCAATATCCTTGTACACAATATGCATACAAATAAAATGTATGTTCCACGAGGTTATTTTTCATGAAAGACTAAGAGTGGGGTAGAACATTAGCCTTCAAGTTGAGGAAAAATATTCCAGGAAATAAAGATTTTAAAAGGAATACAAAGCCAAGGATACGTTTAAGAGCTTATGTACACAACACTTTAACTTCAAAAGTACATATATGCCTGGGAACATATACACCTGTGTATCTTAAAAGTAATCACTTCCCACTTCCTGTCTCACAACTGCTCTTCTACTTTAAGACACGAAACAAATAGTCCAACCCATCCTATCTAATTAATTTTAGTGAAAGTGCTAAATAACTTTTGTTAAAAACCTTGCCTCTTCCACTAGCAAAGAGGGCATAGTCAGAATGCATATGAAAGACTGAGTGAATGTTTTAACAATGAGAAATGGTTTTGCCAGTGAATTTGGTAGATATTTCCATAATTTAAGTAAGTTAAATCTCTAGCCCTAAGTTTTGATTAAAACTTATTTAAAGCACAGAAACTTTAATAAAAAATAGTTTCACAACACTATATTGAAAAACACAATAACTCAACCTTCCCAGTCTTTATCAAAGATATCAGAACAAGGTAAAAAGTAACAAGTATATTTAATAGTAATGTTGATATGACTTGACATGGTGTTTTTGATTATGTTCTGAGGATTTGAGAAAATGAATGAATAATGTCTTTTCCAAGTCAGACAGTTTCCAATTCTTTGCTTTTAACCAAACCAAAAGAGGGCATAATTTAATCATTAGTTAAAAACCAAAATGTTCTTTAATATATGATGTGAATTCAAATACTTGTAACATCATTTTTATTAATTTTGTATTAATAACAAAAATTTCTTGAAGAACAATTTATATTTAAATACTTGTAGTATTATAGTCATCAAAGGTATCAAAATAGATATGAAACTTTCATTTCAGTTTATACAGTTTTTGTTAAAAATACATATCAAACAATAATCAATAAAACTCTCCCAAGTATAAAAACCTATTAACACACACATACAAAAAAAAAAAAAAAAAAAAAAAAAACTATGGAAAAGTAAACAATTATGACTACTAGGAGAAAAAGTAAAATAAAGAGAGTTAATTTTTTAATATGATGAAGGAGGAGTGTCAGCTCACTGAAGCTTTCTTAAAATACTAGCTTTACTGAAATGATATTCACATAATATTCATCCTTTTGAATTATACAATTCAGTGATTCATAATACACATATAGAGTTGTACAGCCATCACCATTATCTAAATTCAGAATACTTTTATCACCCTAAAAGATAATCATATCCATTAGCAGTCAGTACTCCTATCTCTCCTCCCATCCCCAATACTCATCTCCTGGCAACCACTAATTATCTTTTTATTTGTATGGATTTGCCTATGCAAGAGCACTTCACATAAGTGGAATCATATAAAGTGTGGCCTTTTTTTGACTGGCTTCTTTCATCTACCATATTGTTTTCAAGGTATGTCCATATTTTAGCATGAATCAATATTTATTTTTATTGGCAAATAACATTCCATTGTATGAATATACCAAATTTTGTGTACCCATTTATAAGGTGATGGCTATTTGGACTGTTTCCACATTTTGGTTATTATCAACAATGTTACTGTAAATATTTGTGTAAGGTTTTTGCATAGACATATATTTTCATTCCTCCTATGTATTTAATTCAGGAGTGGGACTGCTATGTCATATGGTAACTCTGCATTTAATCATTTGAAGAACTATCAGAATTTTTTTTCCAAACAGGCCACACCAGTTTACATCCCCACTAGAAGTGTGAGTTCCAATTTCTCTACATCCTTACCAACATTTATCTGTCCATTTTATTTTAGCCATTTCTAGCAGATATGAATTGCAATCTTGTGGTTCTGATTTGTAATTCCCTAATGACTAATGATGTTCAGCATCTTTCATCCACATATTGATCATTTGTATATATTCTTTGAATAAATCCCTACTCAAATCCTTTGCCCTTTTGTTATTGAGTCATCTGTCTTTATTGTTGAGTTGTAGGAGTTATTTATATATTCTGGATATAAAACTCCTTATCAGATATATACTTCGCAAATATTTTCTCCCATTCGGTAGGTTGTCTTTTCTTGATGGTGTTGTCTAAAGCACAAAAAGTTTTGATCTATATGAAACCCAATTTATCAGAGTTTTTTTTTCTTTTACTACTTGTGTTTTTATTGTCGAATGTAACAAATTATTACGTAATCCAAGGTCAGAAATATTTACTCTATGTTTTCCAAAATTTTTATACCTTTAGATCTTGGCATCCTTGTTGAAAATCAACTGACCATAAAAATAAGGGTTTTCTTCGAATAGCCAAAGTAATTTTGAAGAAGAAGACCAAAGCAGGAGGCATCACAATCCCAGACTTTAGCCTCTACTACAAAGCTGTAATCATCAAGACAGCATGGTACTGGCACAAAAACAGACACATTGACCAATGGAATAGAATAGAAACCCCAGAACTAGACCCACAAACGTATGGCCAACTCATCTTTGACAAAGCAGGAAACAACATCCAATGGAAAAAAGAGTCTCTTTAACAAATGGTGCTGGGAGAACTGGACAGCAATATGCAGAAGGTTGAAACTAGACCACTTTCTCACACCATTCACAAAAATAAACTCAAAATGGATAAAGGACCTGAATGTGAGACAGGAAACCATCAAAACCCTAGAGGAGAAAGCAGGAAAAGATCTCTCTGACCTCAGCTGTAGCAATCTCTTACTTGACACATCCCCAAAGGCAAGGGAATTAAAAGCAAAAATGAATTACTGGGACCTTATGAAGATTAAAAGCTTCTGCATAGAAAAGGAAACAACCAACAAAACTAAAAGGCAACCAACAGAATGGGAAAAGATATTTGCAAATGACATATCAGACAAAGGGCTAGTATCCAAAATCTATAAAGAGCTCACCAAAACTCCACACCCGAAAAACAAATAACCCAGTGAAGAAATGGGCAGAAAACATGAATAGACACTTCTCTAAAGAAGACATCCGGATGGCCAACAGGCACATGAAAAGATGCTCAACGTCGCTCCTCATCAGGGAAATACAAATCAAAACCACACTCAGATATCACCTCACGCCAGTCAGAGTGGCCAAAATGAACAAATCAGGAGACTATAGATGCTGGAGAGGATGTGGAGAAACGGGAACCCTCTTGCACTGTTGGTGGGAATGCAAATTGGTGCAGCCGCTCTGGAAAGCAGTGTGGAGGTTCCTCAGAAAATTAAAAATAGACCTACCCTATGACCCAGCAATAGCACTGCTAAGAATTTACCCAAGGGATATAGGAGTACTGATGCATAGGGGCACTTGTACCCCAATGTTTATAGCAGCACTCTCAACAATAGCCAAATTATGGAAAGAGCCTAAATGTCCATCAACTGATGAATGGATAAAGAAATTGTGGTTTATATACACAATGGAGTACTACATGGCAATGAGAAAGAATGAAATATGGCCCTTTGTAGCAACATGGATGAAGCTGGAGAGTTGTTATGCTAAGTGAAATAAGCCATACAGAGAAAGACAGATACCATATGTTTTCACTCTTACGTGGATCCTGAGAAACTTAACAGAAACCCATGGGGGAGGGGAAGGAAAAAAAAAAAAAAAGAGGTTAGAGTGGGAGAGAGCCAAAGCATAAGAGACTCTTAAAAACTGAGAACAAACTGAGGGTTGATGGGGGGTAGGAGGGAGGGGAGGGTGGGTGATGGGTATTGAGGAGGGCACCTTTTGGGATGAGCACTGGGTGTTGTATGGAAACCAATTTGACAATAAATTTCATATATTGAAAAAAAAAAGAAATGAAACATTAAAACTAAAGACATGAAAAAAATAAGGGTTTTCTTATGAATTCTCAATTCTACTGTAATCTGGATGTATGACTGGATGCCAGTATAATACGCTCTTGATTCTTATAGCTTTGTAGTAAGTTATTTTTGTCATTGCACTTTATTGTGGCTAAAAATCACATAGCAAAAAATTTACCATCATAACCATACTTAAGTGTAAAATTCAGCAGTGTTAAGTATATTCACATGGCTATAAAACAGATTTCGAAAACTATTGCATATAGCAAATCTTAAACTCTATACCCATTAAAAAACAACCCCGCTGGGGGCACCTGGGTGGCTCAGTCGGTTTGGCATCCGACTTCGGCTCAGGTCATGATCTCGTGGTCCATGAGTTTGAGCCCCGCATAGGGCTCTGTGCTGAAAGCTCAGAGCCTGGAGCCTGTTTCAGATTGTGTCTCCCTCTCTCTCTGACCCTCCCCATTTATGCTCTGTCTCTCTCTCTCTCTCTCAGAAATAAATAAACGTTAAAAAAAGTAAAACAAAACAACCCTTCTTTCCCACCCCCTGAGCCTATAGTAACAATCATTCTACTTTCTTTTTGTTTCTATGAATTTGACTGCTTTAGATGGCTCACATAAAGGGAATCATAGAGTATTTTTTTATATATATGTATGCATGTATGTATATACATGCCAAATGCATATATGTATGTGTGTGTGTATACACACACACACACACACACACATACATAGATATGTGTTTCAAGTGTACAGGTGTATAACTTGACATCTGCAAACACTACCACATGATCACACCACAAGTCCAATTACCATCTATCACCATACAGCTGACCCCCTTTACCCATTTCACCCACCCCCTAACCCTCTTAAATTCTGGTAACCACTACTGTGTTTTCTGTACCTATGAGTTTGTTTTCTTTGGTTTGTTCATTTATTTTTTTAGTTTCCATATATGAGGGAAATCACACAGTATTTGTCTTTTTCCATATGACTTATTTCACTTAGGGTAATATTCTCAAAGTCCAATAATGTCACAAATGGCAAGATTTCATTCTTTTTATGACTAATATTCCACTGAATATACTATATATTCTTATTTATTTATTTATTCATTTATTTTTAATTTACATCCAAGTTAGTTAGCATATAGTGCAATAATGATTTCAGGAGTAGATTCCAGTGATTCATCCCCTATGTATAACACCCAGTGCTCATTCTAGCAAGTGTTTTCCTTAATACCCCTTACCCATTTAGCCCATCCCCCCACCCACAGCCCCTCTAGCAACCCTCAGTTTGTTCTCTGTATTTAAGAGTCTCTTATGTTTTGTCCCCCTCTCTGTTTTTATATTATTTTTGCTTCCCTTCCATTATGTTCACCTGTTTTGTATCTTAAATTCGACATATGAGTGAAGTCATATGATATGTCTTTCTCTGAATGACTTATCTCACTTAGCATAATACCCTCTAGTTCCATCCATGTTGGTGCAAATGGCAAGATTTCATCCTTTTTGATTACTGAGTATACTCCATTGTATATATGTACCACCTATTCTTTATCCATTCATCTGTCGATGGACATTTGGGCTCTTTCCATACTTTGGCTATTGTTGATAGTGCTGCTATAAACATTGGGGTGCATGTGCCCCTTCGAAATACATCTCTACCCCTTGGATATATACCTAGTAGTGCAATTGCTGGGTTATAGGGTAATTCTATTTTTAACATTTTGAGGAACCTCCATACTGTTTTCCAGAGTGGCTGCACCAGTTTGTATTCCCACCACCAGTGCAAAAGCGACCCTCTTTTTCCACATCCTCACCAACATCTGTTTTTGCCTGAGTTGTTAATTTTAGCCATTCTGACTGGTGTGAGGTGGTATCTCATTGTGGTTTTGATTTCTATTTCCCTGATGATGAGTGATGTTGGCATTTTTTCATGTGTCTGTTAGCCACCTGGATGTCTTCTTTGGAAAAGTGTCTATTCATATCTACTGACCATTTCTTCACTGGATTATTTGTTTTTTGGGTGTTGAGTTTGATAAGTTAATTATAAATTTTGGACCCTTTATCTGATATGTCATTTGCAAATATCTTCTCCGATACTGTTGGTTGCTTTTTAGTTTTGTTGATTGTTTCCTTTGCTGTTCAGAAGCTTTTTATCTTGATAAGTCCCAACAGTTCATTTTTTATTTTGTTTCCCTTGCCTCTGAAGATGTGCTAAGAAGTTGATGCGGCTGAGTTCAAAGAGGCTTTTGCTTGCTTTCTCCTCGAGGATTCTGATGGCTTCCTGTCTTATGTTTAGGTCTTTAATCCATTTTGAGTTTATTTTTGTGTATAGTGTAAGAAAGTGGTGCAGGTTCATTTTTCTGCATGTCGCTGTCCAGTTGTCCCATCACCATCTTTATTCCATTGGATATTCTTTCCTGCTTTGTCAAAGATTAGTTGGCCATACATTTCTGGGTCCATTTCTGGGTTCTCTATTCTGTTCCGTTGATCTGATGTCTGTTTTTGTGCCAGTACCATACTGTCTTGATAATTACAGCTTTGTAATACAGTTTGAAGTCTGGGATTGTGATGCCTCCAGCTTCGGTATTCTTTTTCAAGATTGCTTTGGCTATGTGGGATCTTTTCTGGTTCCATACAAATTTTAGGATTGTTTGTTCTAGCTCTGCGAAGAATGCTGGTGTTACTTTGATAGGGATTGCATTGAATATGTAGACTGCTTTGGGTAGTATTGACATTTTAACAATGTTTGTTCTTCCAATCCAGGAGCATGGAACATTTTTCCATTTTTTTGTGTCTTCTTCAATTTCTTTCATAAGCTTTCTATAGTTTTCAGTGTATACATTCTTCACCTCTTTGGTTATGTTTATTCCTAGGTACTTTATGGTTTTTTGTGCAATTGTAAACGGAATTGATTCCTTGATTTCTCTTTCTGTTGCTTCATTATTGGTGTATAGAAATGCAACTGATTTCTGTTCATTGATTTTATATCCTGGGACTTTGCTGAATTCATGTATCAATTCTAGCAGTTTTTTGGTGTAATCTTTTGGGTTTTCCATATAGAGTATCATGTCATCTGTGAAGAGTGAAAATTTGACTTTCTCCTTGCTGATCTGGGTACCTTTTATTCATGTTGTCTGACTGCTGAGGCTAGGACTTCCAATTCTATGCTGAACAACAGTGGTGAGAGTAGACCCAAATAAATAAACTCAAGAATGAAAGAGGAGAAATCACAACCAACACTGCAGAAATATAAACAATAATAAGAGAATATTATGGGCAATTATATGCCAATAAATTGGGCAATGTGGAAGAAATGGACCAATTTCTAGAAACATATAAACTACCAAAACTGAAACAAGAATAAATAGAAAATTTGAACAGACCCATAACCAGTAAAGAAATTGAATCAATAATCAAAAATCTCCCAATAAACAAGAGGACAGGGCAGGATGGCTTTCCAGGGGGTTCTACCAAACATTTAAAGAAGAGTTAACACCTATTCTTTCTAAACTGTTCCAATAAATATGGATGGAAAACTTCCAAACTCATTCTATGAAGCCGGCATTACCTTGATTCCAAAACCAGACAAAGATCCCACTAAAAAGGAGAACTACGGACCAATTTCCCTCATGAACATGGATGCAAAAGTACTCAACAAGATACTAGCCAACTGGATCCAACAATACATTAAAAGAATTATTCACCACGACCAGGTGAGATTTATACCCAGGATGCAGGGCTAGTTCAATATCCACAAAACAATCAATGTGATACATCACACCAAAAAAAGAAAGGACAAGAACCACATGATACTCTAAATAGATGCAGCAAAAGCATTTGACAAAATACAGCATCCTTTCTTGGTAAAAACCCTCAAAATAGTAGGAACAGAAGGACCATACCTCAAGATCATAAAAGCCATATATGAAAGACCCACCACTAATATCATCCTCAATGGGGAAAAACTGTGAGTTTCCGCGCTAAGATCAGTAACACTATGTATCGTTTTTATATTTGTCTATTGATGGACCCCTAGCCTATTTCCATATCTGGGCGACTATATATAATGCTGCAACAAACATAGGGATGAATACATCTTTTTGAATTAGTGTTTTCATATTCTTCAAAAAAATTTACAGAAGTAGAATAGCTGGGTCTTATGGTAATTCTATTATTAATTTCTTGAGGAATCTCCATAATGTTTTCCATAGTGGGTATACCATTTTACAATCCCAACAGTGTACAAAGGTTCCCTTTCCCCACATCCCACCTGACACTTATTTCTTGTCTTTTTGATAATAGCTATTGTAACAGGTGTGAGGTGATACCTCACTGTGGTTCTGATTTGCATTTCCTTAATAATTATGATGCTAAGCATCTTCGCATGTGCCTTTTGGCCATGTGTATGTCTTCTCTAGATAAATGTCTATTCAGATCATCTATCCATTTTTGAATCAGGTTATTTGTTTTTTGTTGTTGTTGTTGAGCTGCATGAGTTTTTATATATTTTGGATATTAACCCCTTATTGGATATACGGTTTGCAAATATCTCCCACATTCAATAGGTTGCCTTTTTGTTTTGATGATGATTTTCCTTTGCTGTGCACAAGCTTTTTAGTATCGAAGAGTCCCTTTATTTATTTATTTATTTATTTATTTATTTATTTATTTATTTATTTATTTTTGCTTTTGTTTCTCTTGTCTTCGAAGTCACATCCAAAAAGACATCACGAGGACTGATGCCCAGGAGTTTCCCACTAGGAATTTTATGGTTTCAGGTCTTATATTCAAGTCTTTAACCCATTTTGAGTTAATTTTTGTATACGGTGTAAGACAGTAGTTCTGGTTTCATTCCCTTGCATACAGCTGTACAGCTTTCCCAGCACTATTTATTGAAGAGACTACCCCTTTCTCCATTGTATGTTCTTGGTTCCTGTGTTGTGGTTTAATTATCCATATAAGTGTGGATTTATTTTAGGGCTCTGAATTTTGTTTCACTGATCTGTGTGTCTATTTTCATACCAATGACATATTTTGATTACTGTAGCTTTGTATTATAGTTTGAAGTCAGGTAGCACGATACCTCCAGCTTTGTTCTTTCTCAAGCTCATTTTGGCCATTCAGAATCTTTTGCAGTTCCATACAAATTTTACAATTACTTGTTGTACTTCTGTGAAGAATGCCATCGGAATTTTGATTAGTACTGAATTAAATCTGTAGATTATTTTGGGTAGCATGGACATTTTAACAATGGTAATTCTTCTAATCCATGAGCATGGAATATCTTTCCATTTATTTGTGTCATCCTCAATTTATTTCATTGGTGTCTTACAGTTTTCAGAGTACAAGTCTCTCACCTCTGTGGTTAAATTCATTCCTGGATATATTATTTTTTGTGATGCAGTTGTAAATGGGATCGTTTTCTTAATTCATCTTTCTGATGTTTTATTATTAGCATAGAGAAATGCCATGGATTTCTGTATATTGATATTGTGTCCTGCAACTTTATTGAATAAATTTATCAGTTCCAACTGATCAGGTTTTTGGTGGCGTCTTCAGGGTTTTCAATATGTAGTAGCAAGTGAACATAGTTCTACTTCTTTCTGATTTGGATGCCTTTTCTTTTTCTTGTCTAACTGCTATAGCTAGGATTTCCAGTACTATGTTGAATAAAAGTGACAGAAGTGGACAAAACTGTCTTATTCCTGTTCTTAGAGGAAAAGCTTTCAGTTCTTTGCTGTTGAGTATGATACTAGTTCTGGGATTGTCATATATGGCCTTTATTAAGTCTAGGTATGTTCCCTCTATACCCATTTTGTTGAGTTTGTCTCATAAATGACTACTGAATTTTATCAAATGCTTTTTCTGTGTGTATTGAGATGATCGTGATTTTTATCTTACATTTTGTTAATGTGATATATCACAGATTTGCAGCTGTTGAACTGTCCTTGCATTCCTAAAATAAGTGACACTTGATCATGGTGTATCATTCTTTTAACATATTATTGAATTTGGTTTACTAATATTTTGTTGAGGATTTTAGCTTCTATGTTCATCCATGTAGTAGCCTATAATTTTCCTTTTTGTGTGGTGTCCTGTCTGGGTTTTTTATCAGGATAATGCTAGCTTTGTGAAATGTGTTGGAAAAGGCTCCCTCCTCTCCAGTTTTTTGGAAGAATTTGAGAAGAATATTAAATATTATTTGCATGTTTGACAGAATTTGACAATGAAGCCATCTGATCCTGAACTTTCATTTGTTGGGAGGTTTCTGATTATTGTTTAATCTCCTTACTGGTAAAAGTCTATTCAAAATTTCTATTTTTTCATATTCAGTGTTGGGAGATTGTATGTTTCTAGGAATTTGTTCATTTCTTCTAGGTTGTCCATCTTGTTGGCATATAATTTTTCATAGTAGTCACTTGTCATTTCTGTGGTATCACTTGTAACTTCTCTTTCATTTCTTATTTTATTTGAGTCCTCTATCTTTTTTTCTTGTTTAATCTAGCTTAAGAGTTTATTGATTTTGTTTATATTTTCAAAGAACCAGCTCTCATTTTCACTGATTTTTTTCTACTGTCCTTTTAGTCTCTATTTCATTTATTTCCTCTCTGATCTTGAGAATTCATATGAATATTAGCCTTATTTTATTTCTATTTCTGAAAATATTTCATTGGGATTTTCATACAAACTGCATTGAATCTACAGATCACCTTGAGTGATCTTAACAATATTGTTTTCCAATCCATGAACATGGAAAGGCTTTCAACTTATTTGTGTCTTCTTTGTCTTGTTCTGTAGTAAGCTTTGTATCATCTTCCAAGTTATTTCTCTTTTTTTTGTGCATTTCTACACGAATTTCAGGATTCATTTATCAATTTCTGCTCCCCCCCCCAAAAAAAAGGCCAAGTGGGATTTTGACATTGTAATGACTCTTAAGATCATTTTGGAGAGTATGCCACTTTAACATTAAGTGTTCCAAACCATGACCATGGGATAACTTTCCATTTGATTTCTTTGAACAATGTTTTGTATTTTTCACCATTAATGTATTATCTTATTTTGTTAATTCTATTCATAAGTATCTTAGTATTTCTGATGTTACCATATATAAAATTAATTTCATTTCCATGTTATTCATTACTGATATATAATATATATAGTTGATCTTTATATATTCAACTTTTATTTTGCAGTGTTTACTGAACTTGTTTTTGAGATTCTAATAGTGTTTATTTTTTGGTAGATATACAATTTTCTATATACAAGATCAGGTCTTCTGATCTTTTACTTATTCCTTTCTAATCTTGATACTTTTTTTTCTTGCCTTATTACTCTGATTAGAATCTTCAATAAAATACATACAAAATAAAAGGCACAAATTTATATTCCTACCAACATTGTACAAGGATTCTCTTTCCTACAAATCCTCACCAGCACTTGTTAACTCTTGTTTTTTTGATAATAGCCATTATAACAGGTGTGAGGTAATATTTCATTGTAGTTTTGATTTGCACTTCCCTTATGATTAGTGATGGTGACCAACTTTTCATGTACCTGTTGACCATTTGTATAGATCTTATTTGAAAACTTCAGTTCCTTTCTCAATTTCAATTTTCTTCTTGCTATTGAGTTGTAGGAGTTTCATATATATTTTGGATATTAATCCCTTATCAGATATATCATTTACAAATATTTCATCTCATTTTATAGGCTGTCTTTTCATTTTGTTCATGGTTTCCTTTGCTGTGCAACTTTTTAGTTCAATATAGTCTTGCTTATTTTGCTTTTATTGCTTTTGCTTTGGTGTCAGATTAAAATAATTATCTCCAAAACCAATGTCAAAGAGCTTCTTTCCTGCTGTTCTCTTAGAGGATTTTATGGTTTCAGGCCTTGTATATATAAGTCTTTAATCCATTCTTGAGTTAATTTTGTGAGTTGTTTAAGATAGGGATCCAGTTTCATTCTTTGGCATGCGGATAACTAGTTTTCCCAACACCATTTATTGAAGAGACTATCTTTTCCCCATAGAGTATTCTTGGCTCCCTCGTCAAGTATTAGTTGATTGAATATGTGTGAGTTCATTTCTGGGCTCTCAATTCTGTTCCATTGGTCTGTGTGTTTATTTTAATGACAGTACCATACTGTTTTAATTACTGTAACTTTGTAGTATAGTTGGAAATCGAGAAATGTGATTGCATCTGGCTATGTTCCTTTTTCTTGAGTTTGCTTTGGCTATGTGGGGTTTTTGTGGTTCCATACAAATTTTAGGGTTGTTTTTCCTTTTCTGTAAAAATTGCCACTGAGATTTTGATAAGGAATTGCATTGAATCTATAGATGGCTTTGGGCAGGTTGGACATTTTAACAATATTAATTAGTCCAATCATGAACATGGGACATTGTTCCATTTGTGTCTTCAATTTCTTTAAACAATGTCATCTAGCCTTCAGTGTACAGATAGATCTTTCACCTCCTTGGTTAAATTTATTCCTAAGTATTTGATTGTTTTTGGTGCTATGGTGACTGGGATTATTTTTTTCTTTTTCAGATATTCTCTCATTAGTATATAGAAACACAACTGGTTTTTGTATATTGACTTTTTATCTTGAATTTTACTTAATTCCTTTATTAGTTCTAACATTTGTGTGTGTGTGAAGTCTTTATGGTTTTCTACACTTAAGGTCATGTCGTTTGCAAATGATTTCATGTCTTTCTTTCTTTTCAATCTGGATTATTTTATTTTCCTTGATGGGTTGATTGCTCTGGCTAGGATTTGCATTACTAAGTTGAATAGGAGTAGTGAGAATGAAAACCCTTGTCTTGATCTTAAAGGCAAAACTTCCAACATTTCACCATGGAGTATGATGTTAGCAGTGATATGGCCTTTGTTTAGGCATACATCGATAATCAATGTATTGAGAATTGTTATCAGGAAAGGGTATTAAGTTTTGTTAAATGCTTTTTCTGGGTCTATTAAGATGACTATACAATTTTTATCTTTCATTCTATTAATGTGATGCATCATATTTATTGAATTGTAGATGTCAAAACATCTTTGCCTCCTAGAGATGAATCCCTATTGATCACAGTGTGTGTTCCTTTAATGTGCTCTTAAATCTAGTTTACTAGTATTTTGAGAATTTTTGCATCTATATTCATCAGTAGCCTGTAAATTTCTTTTCATACAGTGTTCTTATCTGGCTTTTGTATCAGGGTAATGCTGTTCTTGTAAATGAGTTTGGAAATGTTCCCTCCTATTCTTGAATTTTTTGGAAGAGTTTGACAAGGACTGGCGTTAATCCTTTTTTAAATGCTTGAATTCACCAGTGAAACCATTTGGTGCTGGGCTTATCTTTTTCAGGAGGTTTTTGATACTGAATTAATCTCCTTTCTCATTATTGATCTGTTCAGGTTTTCTGTTTCATGATTCAGTCTTGGCGGGCTGTATGAAATAGATCGATTTATTTTAGGTTGTCTAATATGTTGGAGTATGATTGTTTATAATAGTTTATGATTCTTTGTATTTCTGAGGTATCTGTTGTAATGTCTCCTCTTTCATTTGTAATTTTATTTTAGTCTTCTCTTTTTTTTCATTATTCTACCTAAAGGTTTGTCAATTTTGTCTATCATGTCATAGAACCAACTCTTGGTTTTGTTAATCTTTTCTATTTTCCTATTTTCTATCCCATTTATTTCTGCTCTTATCTCTATTATTACCTTTCTTTTGCTAACATTGGGCTTAGTTTGTTCTTCTTTTAGTTCCTTGAGGTATAAAGTTATTTGAGATCTTTCTTTTTCTTGACATATATGCTTATAGCTGTAGTTTTCTCTTAGAACTGTTTATGCTGTATCCTATAAATTTTAGTATGTTGTGTTTCCATTTTTTTTATTGTCTCAAGATACTTTTTTATTTCCTTTTTTATTTCTTCTTTGATCCACTGGTTGTTAACTTCCATTTGTCAATTTTCCAGCTTTTCTCCTGTTTTTGATTTCTATTTTTATTTTCTGAAATTTGTGGTCAAAAAAGACACTTGATATAATTTTTATCATCTTCTATTTCTTGAGACTTGTTTTGCAGCCTAGCAATGATCTATCCTAGAAAATGTCCCACATGTGCTCTAAAAGAATATGTATTCTACTGCTGTTGAATGGAATATTCTGCATATGTCTCCTAGGAACATTTGGTGGACAGTATTGTTCAAATCACCATTTCCTTACTGATTGTCTAGGTCATCTATCTATTGGCGAGAGTGGAGTATTAAAGGCCCCAACTATTACTGTACTGTTGTTTATTGCTCCTTTTAGTTCTGTGAGTACTTGCTTTATATATTTTGGTGCTCTGATTTTGGGCATATTATCTCCTTTCCACTTGTAAGTTGTTCATCCAGTTAGTTTGGGACAGTATTTTAGGTGCCTACACTTAGAACTGTTGTATCCTTTTGGTGGACTGACCTTTTCATTATTATAAAATGTCTTTGTCTCTAGTACGTCTGGTCTTAAAGTATATTTGGTTGATATTAACACAGAAACTCCAATTCTCTTCCAGTTATTGTTTACTTGGTACTTCCTTTCTCATTTTTTAACTTTCAACCTATGGTCTCTGAATCTAAAATGTGTCTCTTTTATAATGCACACAGTTGAATGCTTTTAATCCATTTTTCTAATATTTTAAGTCCAATGTCTGGCTTTCCTTGGAGACAGTTTCTGATTGCTATCTTTGATTGTATAGAGGCTATACTTTTCTATTTCTTTGCAAGTCTCATAATTATTTGTTGAAAACTAGAGATTGTAAATAATGTGGTAACTCTGTACATCAGATTTGTCCTTCTCCCCCCGTTTGTTGTTACTGTATTGTTTGTTTAGTGGCTTTTCCTGAATTAATTTTTGTTGTATGTGACCCATGAAAGTCTCTACTCCGTAAACTCAGTAATCAGCTTATTATTGGACAGAGATTTCCTTAAATGTCTTGAACGAATAAGTATCTCAGTCTTGCCATGAGGTTGTGTGTGCATGTTAAGGAATACCTTCAATGCACCAGGAGACAGTTTATAAATCTGTTGTAGTCTTCACTTTCTGTTTATGTAGAATCTCGAGGATTGTCAGCAGTATGAGCTTAGGGTCTTTTCGGGTTTTTTTTCTGGGAAGGTGGACATAGATTCCCAAGAATATATCAGAGTTTACCAGTATGCCTTATTTCCCAGCTTTTCCTGTTAAGTTTTTTGGTCAGCCTCTTGTTTGCCCAATTGTTACTAGCACCTAATGCAGCAGTATTGTTTAACAACTGTGAACTGTCAAATGCTCTGGGGAAAAGACTTTTTTTTTATTGAATGAGCCAGTCAGATCAAAGAAAGACAAGCTCTGCAAGTGAGGATTTTCCAGTGAGCTGCCAGACAAATCGAATAATGACAATTCCCTGGGAATGGGGTTTTTGAGGGAGTTCCCCACTGCCCATTCCAGTGAATGCTAGGCTTCTGGTTTTCACAGCTACTCTGATTGTGAGACTATATGTTTTCAAGATTACCTGGAGTTGGGGAGAGGAGATGGTAATAGAGCAAGTTAAAACACTACAAATCTTACTGTTCTTATGGATCTTCAGCTGTTTTTTGTTTTCTTCAATAAATACTCTTCAGATTGTTGCAAGCTTTCTGTTAATCTCTACAGTTCTGAATACAGTGATTGTGACCATTTTTTGCAAGTATTCTCATTGTAATTTTGGAGGACCAGATTTTCAGAAGTCCTTACTGTCATTTGGAAGTACTTTCCCCTCAATAAGACCTTTAGATGCTAATGAAAGAATATTTTAATGCCAATAGTTAATAACCACATCAAAAATTCTTTTTATGTTTTAGCTACTTAAACTTGTAATAAAAAAATTTAGAGGGCACCTTTAAAAGGAAAGAAGGGTATTTTTTTTCAAAATTCTTTTGAAAAAAGATTCATGAGCAAATATGTTTAATGATCATTAGGTAAAAAGTTTCTTTAGGACACCATGAATTTCTATTATAAGTTATAAATAAAACTTTCACCATTTAATTGACAATTGTCATGTTTTATAACACTTAAAAACAATGGTAAAGTCCCTGGCATTATTTTGGTTTATAAAATCATACTTCATTCTAAATTCAGACTTACTTTATTTACTTGCTTATTTAGCATTGCTTTTTGTATACTTTCACAGTGACCACACCATTTCTACATTAGTGTAAAGATACCTTTACACTCACAAATTTGAAATAAAAATTAGGAAAATAGCAATTAGGGGAAAAATGAATAAGTAAATTCAAACCAACAAAAACAATTCATATATTTTGGGTTCTCCACAGTAAGGAAGCATTAGTACAATCAATCACCTTATACCCGGTGCCTCAATTTGTCTAATGCAAGAAAATAATAAGATACATGGCTTTCTATTTGTCAAAGATGCCCAACAACTTACTGAATATTTGATTAGTTGAGGTTATTTATAACTGCTACTTATTGTCTTCTTACTCACTGGTAATTCCTAGGTAAAGCTTAGGCAGAAAAGCAAAGGGTCTCATCAGTCCATTTTGTGCCTATCATATACATTTAAACACTGAGTTTTTATACCATTTTCATCATGGAGTAAAAGTAAAATGAAGTCTTTGTTCATCAAGAAACACTCCTTCATATAATACCTGGATTTTTCCTTTTTATTATACCAAACTGTGTCAATTATTTTGAAATACTATTATTCAAATATTGTCCAGTGAACAAAGCTAACTATAATCACTGACTGTGTATCTCAACCATTCACATCTATCACAGAGAAACTCACACATTGCCATGGTTCTATTTTCTTCCTAAATATATTCATACCTTTGGAAAAAAGTAGGCTTGCTCTGGAACAAATGCTGGTCAGTTACATGCCAAGGCAGTAATTTCATAGCACCTTTTTATATTCTGAATTCCTTCCCATTAAATGAATAGAGCATGGAGGTGTGAAAAGCCTCACGCACTGAGAGTCACAAAAATTGTCTCTTGAAATCAATGCAAAATTTCCAATCAAATCTGAGATGTTCAGTGAATATGAACATCAGAATCTTTAGCCTTAAAATCCAGAGACACCTTTAATCAAACCTAAAATTTAACATGCAGAATGGAAAATCCATAAAAAGTAAGAATTCTATTTGAAAACTCAAAGTACCAGGCAGGCCCAAATCTTGAATTTTGGGCCAATGAATGAACTATCTGTAATAGAGGAAATATTAAGCAGAAAGATGAAAAACCGAAGACTAGAGGTTCATATTCCCAGATAAATTCAAGACTATTCTCCCAAATGACTGTACTGACATTTTCAAATATACTCTCTTATAATACAAAAGAAAGAGCTGTTTTCCCCATTTGTTTTCTTTTAAAGATACATTAAATTAAATGCCTTTTAAAGAGAAATTCTTTGATGAATTATTTCTGAAAAACTGAACTCATGCGTGTTTTTAACATGTTCCCAGTTCAGAATGTTAAGTAAAAGGATCATCTTCAACGTTGCTCTACTATGTGTGGGAGAGATAGCAAAGGTTTCATGGACTAAGGGCCGGGGGACTGGAAAAGAAAAGTTCTGAAAATTTGTGTAAAGACCAGATAGGAAATATTTTAGGCTTTATAGACCATGAAGTCCCTGTTACAACTACTCAACATGTCATTTTAGTGTGAAGATGTAAAGAAATGGGTATGGCTTTGTTCAATAAAACTTTACTTATGAAAACAGCCTATCAGCAGAATTTTGCCTGTGGGACATACTTTGCTGACCCCAATCTTTTTTCTTTTTTTTAAGATTTTATTTTTAAGCCCTCTCTATACCCAACATGGGCCTTGAACTCACAACTGCAAGATCAAGAGTCACATGTTCTACCAAGAGTCTATATGCCATGCTTTGAGCCAGTCGGGCACCCCCACTGACCCCTGATCTAAGAGAAAACTAGAAGGAAGTAGAATTTGTGTTGAGCACATCATGAGTGAGCAAGTAAAACAGATTAGGATTCCTGATGTATTCTGTGCCTTATTTTTAAAATTATGGCATTTTTTCCCACGGGGCTGATAATCAGTTCCCAACTTTACTGGTAATAATGAGAGCAAAGGGGCAAAGTTATGATGAAGAGATTCCTTCTTTAGAGTAACCTAGAAACCATATAATCTGCTGTCCAAAATTCATCACAAGAATGACCAAGTCTTTGCTTTGAGTATGCTCTCCCTGACAACTGGAGGAATAGAACCTTCTTCAATGCTCCAGCCAAGACCTAACCTAAACTCAGTTCTAAGGGAGAGCTACTAACAAGGCCAACTATCTCAAGTATTTGTTAGGAAAGCAAACCACAGCATATACTCTGACCTACAGGTTAAAGAATCAGGCAAAATAATCCTAAAAATTTTATTTTCAATAACGTAGAGTCTGGAAGCTTTGTGGAAAACATGCTTTCAGAGAAACTAAGGGCTCTCATGATCCATTGGTAAAATCTGGCCTCATAAACCTTGGGATATCAAAAACACAGTAGGTATACCTGCCCACATGACAATTCCATCTCCAACATGTTACAATAAGTGGGGTAAAAAAAAAAAAAAGGATACTACTGATTTGGTAATTACTTTAATTCTGTAGTTCTGCTACAAGTTCCTATCTTGCTTTTGTTTTGTTTTCTTCTCTATCATGTAAGTTTAATTGTATTATGCTGCCCTCAGGTGTCCATTTTTTTATATGCATGATTAGCAGGCAAAGTAGGATCCTTTGTAAATTTAGAAACCAAGATGCTGTCATATTCAAAGTATCCTTTCACAAACTCCAATCACAGAGCTAATGTAAGTATTAAAGAAGTTCAACGTTTAGGGATATCTGAAATATTACTTGGGCTTTTCCTGCCACTTGTGTAAAAACACTGCCATTGAAAAAGGAACTGAAGTGGTTTAAAGAAAAAATAAAGCAACTGATAGTAATATTGTAACACAGTGGCTCTCAAAATAGGATTCATGGATCCTGTCCCCAGTGTCCATGAACTCAAACCTAGTGTTATAATAATACTCAAAACATTTCTTTCATTCTCACAAGTTACAGTGGAGTAAAAGCCACATGACTTCTGACAAACTATAACCAACTAAATACAGAAGCAGAGGAGTTAGTTGTCCTCTATTAAGCCAAATATGAAAGTCTCCCCCAAATATTTTAAATGCTATACTTTTCACTCATTTTTTGTTTTTCTAAGTATATTATTATTAATTAAAAAGAATTGTTATCCCCATATGATTTCACTTATACATGGAATCTAAAAAACAAGCAAATGAACAAACAAATAGGTGATGGGGATTAAGGAGGGCTTTTGTGATGAGCACCCAGTGTTGTATATAAGTGCTGAATCACTAAATTGTATACCAGAAACTAATATTATGCTGTATGTCAACTAACTGGAATTTAATTAAAAACTTAAAAAAACACATAAGTGTTTGTAAAGTTAAAAAAAAAAAAAAACAGAAACAGACCCATAAATACAGAAAAGTAGCTGATGGCTCCCAGAGGTGCAAAGGGTAAGGGGATAGGCAAAACAGGTGAAAGGGTGTGGGAGATACAAGCGTCCAGTTACAGAATGAATACATCACAGGATAAAAGGTTTAATATAGGGAAAATAGTCAAGAGTTTGTTAATAGCATTGTATGGTAACAGATGGTAGCTACAGTTGTAGTCAGCATATCATAACATACAAACTTGTCAAATCACTATGCTGTACACCTAAAACATTGTGTGTCAACATAACATTGTGTGTCAACTATATTTCAATTTAAAAAAAAAGGTACAGACTTCTAATTATAAAATAAATACCTCATGGGGATGTAATGTACATCACGGTTAATACTGTATTGAATTTTCAAAAATTAAGAGTTGTAGCTTGGGGCACCTGGGTGGCTCAGTTAGTTAAATGTCTGACTCTTGATCTCAGCTCAGGTCTTGATCTCAGGGTCATGAGATCAAGCCCCAGGTTGGGCTCCACACTAGGTGTGGCCCTACTTTAAAAAAAAAAAAAAGAAAGAAAATTGTAGCTTAAAAGTTCTCATCACAAGGAAAAAAACCTGTTTTGGTAACAAATGTTAACTGGACTTATTGTAATGATCATTTTGTAATGTATACAAATATTGAATCATAATGCTGTACACCTAAAAATACATAAAAAATAAAATTCACTCATTTTAAAAGAAAAAAGTATGCTATTCATTTAATAGGCTTATTAATGCTATTTTAAAATAATTTAATATTTTTAAATCTTATCCATTTTAGTTTAACATAGTAAATAGTAATGGATATAACAAAAGTTCTTTGGGGACCTCAAAAAAATTCAAGAGTAAAAAAGGATTCTGAGACCATAAAGTTTGAGAAGTACTAGAGTAGCAGACAGATTTTATCACAACTTCATAGAAAGTGTTTCCTCTGAAATTTGAGAAGATAAAAGAAAAGACACTGACCTCATTATCAAATTACAAAGACTAAACTCTACTTTTAACTTGTCACAGAAAGACAGACATTAACTTAAGCAGTGGGATTAAAGGTAAGAAGTTTGTTTACCTTCCTCACCCTCACTTCTCCTTGTCTCCCCAAAACATTTGCAGGAAAAAAGAGCAAAAACAGATTTAATATTGCATTTCATCTGCTTTCTTTTACCACTTTCTACTGTTGAGCTGTGCAAATGTGAAAAGTTCATAATGGTAAGAAGGAAAAGGAAAGTCATTATGCAGTGACTGAATAATGTATAAATTAGATAATCTGAGGTCTTTAAATGAGTCCCATTAACCCAACTCATATCTGTGTTATATTTTCCATGTATGAACCTATTCTAAAAAAAAAAAAGTGAAGAAAGAAAGAAAAGGAGAAGGAATTGGCTAGGGAGGAAGAAATGGAGGAAATAAAAAAAGGAAGGGAGGCTTTCATTTTGAAGAATCACAGAAGCCAAGAAAATCTACCAGTGCATGATTAATTTTGACATACTTAAAAAGGCATTCCTACTAAAATCTAGGTAGCTGTCAATTTGACCAGTCATTGTATTTTAAAGGTCATTTCAAGATTGAAAAATCTGGGATGCATGTGTGGCTCAGTTGGTTGAGCATCCAACGCTTGATTCTGGCTCAGGTCCTGATCTCATGGTTCATGGGATCAAGCCCCATGTGGGCTCTGCCTTGACGGCACAAAGCCTGCTTGGGATTCTCTCTTTCCCTCTTTCTCAGCCCTTCTCCCACTTGTTCTCTTTCTCTCTCTCAAAATAAATAAACATTAAAAAAGTAAATAGATAAAATAAAATTGGAAAATCTGAAATCAAGAAAGTTTTCTATAAAAACATTTCCACAGCTGATGGTTAAGGTTCTTAGGCTATCCCCCAAATGCTCATTCTGAAGAAAGGAATAGTAAGAGTAAAACTGAATCCAGGGCCCCACCAGAAACCCTTGGCAACTTTGAGGCTAGACCTGATGCTTCTATGAACTTTCAGTATCACTGAGAAGCTCCTGGGATGAGAGCGCACTAGAAGTCACTGGGGCTAGGGAGCTCCCAGTGAGGTGAACAGAAAGACTTGGCACCAAGGAGGTGGAAAAGAGGTAAGGGAAGGAGGCTGTGCTGGCTGAATGCAAATTAAGAATGAGGCTAGAATCTATAGTTGGGTAAAACTCAATAAGGAAACAAATGAATGCTAGGGATGGCTTTCCTGGCAGAGGGCATCAAGGATATGGGGCAGACAGGAAGAGAAGGTATAGACAAGACAGCTACCCAGGACAAAGGGAGAGCAGCAGGCAAAATTCACTTAAGACAGCTGCCAGTTATAAAAATGATAATTACAGACACAGAGACTTTTTAAGGATATTAACTACCTATCAACCTTAGAGGTTTGTGGTGCTTTTGAGGCACAATATAAAAAGTAAAAGCATTAAACAATTCTTATAATAGTCATTTTCCACTTATGATAATAAACCAAATATTTTACCCACCATTTAAAATTCTGTGATCCTACAGAGCCAGTCTAGGAATTAAAAACTCACAATTACCAATGCAGTTTACAAACTGAAAAATAATATACTCCTATGACCTATGTCAAACTGAACTCCACATATATTTTTAACATTATTCTATTACAAAAACTATATTTTACCTTTGATTTTTTTCTCCCCTCTACCAGTATGGTATACTAACTGGGTTTTATCCCTTATTCAACCTATAACCTAACACCAAAAACAAAACCAAGACAACACAGTAAAGTCCTGCCTCATACATTAAATTCAGACCTCTGAGGATGATATTAAACACACCTGGAGTATTCCAAAGACATTTATAGGATGCCCAGCCTGAGCCAGATACAGCCACCACTCCAGAAGAACCACAGTCCTCAACTCCCTTATACCTGTGGAGAGTGAGCTGGCTCTTGCCAACACTGAAAAGCATAGTGGACACCTTGGGTAAAATTGTTAGTAAAAATACCAAGCCACAGTATGAAAGGGTAGCTTCTGTCATAATATCTTCATTAAAAATAATGTCCTGGCTACTGCCTCTGACTATGGCCTGGCCCTGCACAGCCATTGTCTTATAGATCTCTTTTGACTTTTAGTTGTGAAATTCACCTACTGATTGTGTACTCATCTATCCTACACTTCATTACAACTCAATCTGTATCTAAAACTTCCTTCCACCTCAGAGTCCTGCCCTGGTGAGAAGTGCCTGCCTATTGTCCTGTCCCTGCCACCTGCCTTTACCCCCAGTGATAATCCTGCCAGAGGGCTGAATCTCAACTATGATGGAAGTACCAAAAGCACATTTGAAGATTAGTCCATAAAATAAATAGGCCTGAATTTATTCTAACATGACAAAATCCTTTTGCTCAAACTATTTCCAATAAAATACAAGGCTTTAAAAAGAAAAAGATTTTCATATTTTCAACTCTTTCCATGTTCATAGTTCAAACAACATGTAATACAACTTAGTTTCAGTATAGCAAGAGAAAACCACACTCTAGAGTTTGTTTTAATAGAAATTTATCTGTATGTGCAAAAGTTTAATTTACATATGTATTTCATAGATAGAGGCATTTTAAAGAGATTACTTAGCAAATTAATCATGTGACCACAATTATAACATATTTATCTAAAAGAATAAGCCACATGCAGACAAATAAGAGCCAGTCAATACTATTGCTAAAATAATGATACATCATTCATATTTTAAAAAAAATAGACACAAAAGGGAATCAGCATTTTTAGTTCCAATTAAATTATAACATCTGAATGAATTTCTCCCCAAAATATTGCATACGCCTTAGATTTTTTTTTCCTAGCCTACTTATTAGTGAAGTTCAATAATCCAACATATAATTAAAATAGCTCTCCAGTGCTTTTCCACCTTAGCACCTCAGTTACCTGCTACCATTCTTCAGTTAAAAGGATTAATGGAAGTTAGCCTAGCCAACACTCCAAAAATGAGATTTGACTTCCATGAACATCTCATTCATTTCCCATCCTTAACCCAAACGGCACAGAACTTGGATAGAGTAGAGACACTAAAAGAGTTTGTTGAATGATAAAATAAATTAGAAAAAGAAAGAAAGAAATTCCAACATGTAACACTATATTAGATTTATTACATTAGTATACATTCTATTGTTTTATTAGTAAGAAAGTTAGCAGAACAAAGGCCCATATCAGTGCATTTTCAATGTATCATTCCTTAGAGTAAATAAAGCCACAAGAAAGATTCACAAAGTAAAGCCAAAAGAATTCCCAAGGTATGCCTCCCCCACTGAAAGCATGAGAACACACTTATCTTGGTACTTCTTAAAAAGGTCATGCTATCATGGCACAATGGTATGAAAGAAAAAGAAAATGGTTTATTAGTTTACTCCCCAAGAGGATTATTCTGACATTGGACTGAGTAATGAGAGGTGATGGCCTAGGCAGTACAGCCTAGGAAGGTGAAAAGGGGAAAAGGTTAGAAATGAACCACTTTATATTTTGAATGGTTCACCTTCAAAGGGGCCATGCTAATAAGTCAAACAAACATGATAACAAAAAATCAGGCAACCATGATGCAAGAGAAGCTACATCCAGAATTATGGATAAAAACTTACCACCTAGAAGGAAAATTTATTTTTTAAATGAATCCATAGTTTGAAGATAAGAGAAACACATTTTCATATGGTTAGTTCTCATGATAACAACTATCTATTTTAACAGACTTTTAACAGCATGCATTGTAAATAAGGATTAAAAAAACTCTAGTATACAAAACTTAAACAACAGACAACCCTAAGTATAAAGCATACATTTTCAAAAACAAAGCTAAGAACTAATAATCATTAAATACATGATTTTGATGATATACAGAGATTTACTTGTACTTATAATATTCTCCCTCTTATATGTAATTCTGCCACCACAGCCAAATATTAATTATGTATGACTGGCATAACTCAAGCTAATAATAAACTGTTCATTTGTTTGCTGTCTCTTACTGATAAACTCTTACATTCTAGTTGCCAAAAAGAAGTATGATGCTTCATTTAATCTCTTTTCAAATATTCAAAGGAGGTATGAAGACAGCAAGAGCAAATCCAAGATCTGTGGTTCTGAACCTATGGGCTATAGACACTGGGGTGCCCATGCCTAGTTGGATATCAAGCATGCTGACTTATCTGAATAAATAATAAACCTCACACCTTTATCTCCTCCTGTTTCAAATTATTGTGATTAATAAGTTACATATTTATTTGAAAGTATTATTAAAGCAATATTAGCTTTTTAAAAGGTAATTTACCTTTTTTTTTTTTAACATTTATTTTATTTTATTTTTGAGACAGAGAGAGACAGAGCATGAACGGGGGAGGGGCAGAGAGAGAGGGAGACACAGAATCAGAAGCAGGCTCCAGGCTCTGAGCCATCAGCCCAGAGCCCGATGCAGGGCTCAAACTCACGGACCGCGAGATCGTGACCTGAGCTGAAGTCGGACACTTAACCGACTGAGCCACCCAGGCGCCCCGGTAATTTACCTTTTAATAGAAACCAATCTCGCATCTAGCAACTTCCACAGAAGTTCTATGAGATCCTCAACCTTTAAATAAGAATTGATTCTTTTTTTTTTCATTACACATTTTCTCAGTCAACAGACACTAAATGTGCAACCATCATATATGGATGGGACCTCAAAATAACTCATGTGAAGAAGATCCCTCATGCTGGGACTCTCTGATTTAGACCAAAGTTATATGTGGACAAGAGCACTCAAAATTGTCTCTTTCAGCTAAAAGGTTGAGAAATTTAGTGTGAAGAAAAGAAGGGGACAGAATTGCAACGTTATCACAAGACAGGGAAAGAGGAAAGCAGGGAAAACTTGCTTCACTGGTAAGAGAAAAGCAGAGGTCAGGACTATCCACTGATTGGTCCTCCCCTTGGCAAGCTGGATGAGTTTAGATTCTGATCCTCATTTCAAGGCTCACTAGTACCTTCATTTCCATAAGATGTATTACAGCGCTATTACCCCAAAATGTCCCCTGAAAAAAATCTACATTCTTAATCTCTATCATCTCTGGACACATGTTATGCATGTCTACAAGTCACTAAGTTATTCTAAATTCACCTGATGCAAACTGCAAAAGGAATTTCTTGGTTGAGTATCGTGAGATTTGTGAAGGCAGCGTTAAACTAACTGTCACTAACTACATCTCCTCTTCAGTCTTCTGAGGGTAGAACACTTCTTTCCCTTCAGTCCATCTTAATGGCCCCATAGAGCTCCATTTTGCCTAAGGAAACTATGTGGCCTTTTGAAATAGGAAAACTAAATTGGACTGATAACTGAGTTTTAGTTCTTTTAATTGTAAGATAAATCATATAGCAAATCAAGGGATGATTTAGATTCTTTAATTACAAGAAACCTGGTTTTCTCTTCAAAATAAATGGACTGGAGACTATGAAAAAGTTTTTGTGCTAAATAAGTATATATTAGCCTATATTAAGCTAAAACATTCTTATTTTCTCTAATATAAATAGTTTAAGTAAATGCTAAAATTCCACATCTATAAAAGGAAAGCTTGTATAATAACTATAAATTTAAGTTTATTCTACATCTTAAATACAAGAGAAAATAATTATATCATTTTGATATTTTAACTGGTAAAAGACCAGGTGAGCTGAGAAATGTAGAAAAGGCTGAGTTCTTAAGACCCACTACTGTATTTGGTGAAAACACAGTCAACATTTTCAGATCTAACTTATATCCCCTTTCCATCAGATATCAACTTTAATAGCTAACCAAAAACAAAATAAAACAAAAACAAAAAAGTAAAAGCTCTGCCTCTGCCATCTACTGGAGAAAGAAGATACAGAACACACACATTACAGATAAAACAACTCCAGACATGTACATGATATCGTATTCACTTAAAACTAAGCTCTGTGCTAGCATGTAAAGTAAGTTATTTCTTCTTCCAAAGATTTATGTTTACCTAGCTGTCAAGTAGAGAATGAAAGAAAGGGCAGCAGATGATAAATATGTATGAACACAAAAGCAAAGATAAGCCCGAGACATTTTAATTTGTATAAGACATCTTCACACACCTACACTTACATGGCCATGGAGATCTGTGTTAAGAAGCATCATTGCACAGGTGAGGCAATGGACTCCATCTAAGGGGAAAGACAAGGAAAGAAAGCATTAATTCACTATTTCCTGTTGGGCTTGTTATTATCATTAAATAGCATACACTAAGAACCTATGAAAACACAATAATGTGGCTAGGCACAATTCATCATATTTGGGGAGACAAAAAAATAGATAAAAATAAATTACTAAAGGGACTTCAGTGACAAAGTTGGACTCTACTGCTGGTAAAGTATATTATTCTTACCTCTCTGGAGGGGTATTTGACAGTACACATTGTAAGCTTTGAAACAGTAATCTTTTACTTTTGACACAGTAAATCCACTTACAGGGCTTTACACTAAGGAAATAAGGATCTATACAAAATAGAAGGATATCCAAAGAAACATTGCTTACAATGGGGAACAAGTAAATAAAACCCTCCAAAAATACAACTGTTATGTTTAAGTCATTAAAAATGTTGTCCAAGTATACATGTTTAAATAGAAAAATATTTCATAGTAAATTATTACATGAAAAATGCACTGTATGCAGTATAGTTCCATTTAAATATAAATATATCTAGAATAATACATAACAATATTAAAAGATTATTGTCTCTGGATAGTGAGATAATTTTTATATTTTTATTTATATTTTCTTAATTTTTTGAAACACAAGATACAGAAATTAAAATAAACCATTTTCTACTATTCCGTCTTTTTTAACTTTCTGAGAGGAAAGTAAATTAAGAAAGAAGCAAAAGTTAAAGGAAACCAAGATTTGGGTCTTTCATTGTACTGTCTGGGTATTAGTTCTCTGGCTAAAAAAGAGGAATAGTTATCCTTTTTCGTGACAATTCTTTAAAGGCAACATGTAGGTTACTGGCACAGGATACTATGGATCAGACAAAAGTAAAATATTGGAATAATCTTAAAATATTAAAAAATTAAATATTCAAAAAAAATGTTGTTCAAACCAGAAGGATCATTTCACACTTAGATGGAAACATTGCTCTCTCTTCTTACTTTATAGAGGAAAAGAAAAGGCAATAAGAATTAAGCTTCTCATTTCCAAACCTTAGAAATACTTCTCCTCATTCTTTTCTTGCAATTCTCAATCCAAGTATAGCTGTCCATAGCAGTTGCAGATGCAGAAAAATCTTACTAATGAATGCCAAATGTACAGAAAGGCCTTTCTAATAACTGAATTCATGAATGAAAGAAAGCTTATTTGGGGGCACCTGGGGGGATCAGTCAGTTAAATGTCTGACTCTTGACTTAGGCTCAGGTCATAATCTCACAGTTTATGAGTTCAGCCAGGCATTAGGCTCTGTGCTGACAGTGTGGAGCTTGCTTATGATCCTCTCTCTCTCCCTCTCTCTCTGCCCCTCTCCCGCTCTCTTTCAAAATAAATAAACTTTTAAAAAAACTTAAAAAACAAAAAGATAGCTTATTTTTCAAAGTATGCCTTTGAGTATAGTAGGTGATTTCTATTATTAATGCCTCTAAGGAGATGTTACCAAATGCCCAAAAGTATATTCATTCCACTTCCAGCTTATTATTAAATTTTAAATACATTAAAACAAATTCCTTAAAAGCATCTAGAAAACTCAGCAGCCAACTCTAAAATATCCCTATCAGTTGAGGGTACACATCCATATTCCTTCTTTCACTGAGGACTGCTAACATCTTATTAGATATGAAGAAGGTTTTAATAGAAACAACTCCCTTTTTATCCCTTTCATTCTCTACTCCGTGATTACAATAGGCCTAACTATAATCAAAGAAAGGACTAAAGAAAATTAAGTTCCCATTTTACAGAGAAGAATGTGACTTTAATGATCAGATGGTTAGTTAATTTAGCTATAGCCTGGAGGGTGGAGACCAGAGACCTGGGGAATAATCACTTTAGTCAATATTACGTACACTTAACTGGCAATACTGAAGCTCAAAGATAACTGCCATTTCTAATGCATCTAGTCCTAGTGATCTCTTCCAGAATCTGTGTTTATGAAAATTCTCCAATTGCAAATGAAAGCACCTGACCTCAAATCATGAAAACTTTGCTTTATTGCAGGATTTAACATGGAGGAAAAACCTCTCTTGATAGGGTACATCAACAATTAAATAGCTTAAACTTGCTTTTTAAAATTAGTACAATAAACATAAACTCATAGTTCATTAAAATCATAAACCAAATTCAGTGGTCAGTGTTGTTACAATGAATATCAAACCAAAGCACTGGAGACACACCACAAACTCCAGTGAGATTTGTAAACGTTTCCAAAAATAACCACAAATTTAATAAGCATACATGCAAGGGGTTTAGGGTCAGATGTATAGGAAGAAGAAATAGGAAAACGAGCATTTCATTAAAATGTGCTTTGCATGTAAAATCTCAGTGACAGCATGAGCAACTTAAAGCATCCTGTCATAGTATGGAACTGGAAAACTAAGTAAAAATTAATTAAAAGAAGAATAAGGAATATCATGCAGTCATTACATATCATGCTTTTTAAAGAATATTTAATGACATGAGAAAACGCTCACAATGAAAACGAAGGACAACAGGAAACAAAACTCTGTAATGATTCCAATTTGACATTAAATATTTCACAAACTGACTGGAAGGAAATAAATCAAGCAGTTAATAATAGTTATCTCTAGATAACTAGATGATTTTCATTTTCTTCTGTATAATCTTCCATATTTTCCACAATAAAATATAACTTTAATAATGAGAAAATAGCCCTTGTTTTTTGAAATACAAACATTTCCATCAGATTACCTTGTGAAGCAATAGTGTCTGGGTTACAGTAAAAATATCTATTGGAGAAATGTATTAAAACTCTCTCTCGTTCTTGAGTTTCTCCCACAAGAGAAAATGCTTTAAAGAAATACCTAAAAAAGAATTAGGGGGAAAAAAGTGAAACTTTAGAAAACATTACCATACTCTATGTTTGACAATTAAAATTACTTCATATAGGGGTGCCTGGGTGGCTCAGTTGGTTAAGCATCCAACTGTCTCTTATTTTGAGTTTATTATCTCAAAAATAAATAAACATTTTAAAAAATTAAAATAAAATTAATTCATATATAATAAGAAATTAATTAGGGGTGCCTGGGTGGCTTAGTCTGTTAAGTGTCCATTTCTTGATTTCAGCTCAAGTAATGATCTCATGATCCGTAACACTGAACCCCACACCGGGCTCTGCACTGATAGCACAGAGCCTGCTTGGGATTCTCTCTCTGACCCTCCCCTGCTAGCTCTCTCTGTCTCAAATAAGTATACAAATAAAGAGAAATTAATTATATGAAGATATTCTACAGTTATTCTTTCACAAAATCATTTACTATATAGCCATTCAATATAAATTTATTTTATTCTATAAAATGTCAATATAAAGATGGACAAGGCAATAACAATACCACCTTGGGAAGGTGGTAACTTCCCATGACTAAATGACAAATAGCCATTTAAAAGATCAGTCAGATAAAAACCAAAGAACACTTAAGGCTGAACCTACAACCATGAAGGCTATGTTTTAAAACTATACATGGATCACAGTTTATCATTTTGCTATATGATTATACTTGTCATTGACACATTGTTAAAATTACAATTATATTATTTTGTGTATAGTAGATTTCTCTTATTTTATTTTGCCTATTATCATATTATATTATTACCTTTTATATGGGAAGGAAATTGGGAGCTAAAACTATAAATTATTTCTTGGGTTAGGAATAAATTAATGTATGTATAAAAATTTTTTGAAAAATAAAAATATGCCCAGAACTACACACCAATCTAAATCTGAGTCACTAAGAGTACTGTCTGTTATGGATAAACTCAGATGACCCTCACTAGACAAAGCACTTCCCTAAGTATGAGATGAATAGAAAAAAAAATCCTTTAAAATGTTCTAAAAAATCTTACTGTGGAAACATACATAAAACCTTATTTCTATGATGAAAATGTTGCTGTCTTAGTTTGTTAAATCTAAATTACACTGACCAAACTTTAATTTTTCATAACTTTTATAAACCACATCAGAAAGTAAAGCATAAATATAGATCTTTCCTCTGCCCTTATTTGTTTTCAGTGGAAAAACCTATGAGTGCCATCAATTCATGCAAAGTGCCATAGAATAAGTCATTGTTGTGCATTCTAATCCAAACATCGTCACTTCACCTCCCAAGGCACAGTTTCCTGATTTATAAAACTAGAGGGTTACACAGATGATCTCAGAATTCCTCCAACCTCTGACATGTTAAAAAGTTTTTAAGAGTAAATGCTGACTAAGTTTTACTTTTAGCAGTGGCTCTTAGAAATTTACAATACAATAGTGGTGTGAAAAGTGAGGATCAGTGTGTTTATGACACTATTTTGAATGGATCAGCAAAAAGTGCTGAAACAGTTTTGCAGATATTTTCTGATTATTATGTGGATAGTCGTTTTTATTCCATTCATGAGTTAATACCAAAGTATCACCTTAAAAGGCTACTTGGCTATTGTAAACAAATGCTTAGGGAAAAAAATGTATAATTCTACAGCCTGTAAAACTGCCTTTTTTTTAAACTGATCATTCAAAAACCAAATTCCCACAGATTCTACTCCTCCTCGAGACTTACTTTGTCACTATTCTTTACCACATCATCTGCTAGATGCAAAATATGAGTTCATATATGATTTCATAAAAACAATATATTTTTCTTTCTGCTATATAGTTTAATAACTATAGAATAATCTGAGCTAAGATTACAAAGTCACTATGGGTTTTAAAAAAAATAAAAATCACACTTTAGCTTCAGCATTACTTCTCTTCTCAGAATTAATTTTTGGAGGCAAAAAAGAACAGAAGTGATATTTAATCATACCTGAGAGACTGATCCAGTGTCATTCCTGTAAAATCAAAAAACTTCAGATATTCTTCTGCAACTAGTTTGCTAAATTCATTGCTATAAGAAAACAGGATAGACTCTGTTATTAAAGTTGAAGCTATTAAACAAGACAACACACACGGACACATTCAGACACCAGCCTTGGTACAGAACGTACTTCTTGCCTAGGTGCTTTGCGACATCTGATCTTTTGAATCTGTCTAGTTGATAAAGGCGTTTGGCCAACCTTTTGGCTGCTTCTATGTTGCTGCTGGTACCATTACTGAGACTTTCTGAGGTCTCCTTTTCCAGAATTTCAGTGCTCCCCATCTCAGAATGAGTCTCTAGTAGTGCTGTTTTTACCCCAGCATTGCTGTGAGAATTGATAAAGAAGAAAAAAATTAAAAAGATTTTTCTTATGTGACAAAAAAAGGAAAAGAGCTGATAAAATTATCATATTGTAGCAATAAATGAAAAACTTTTAAATGGGATAGTTTTAGGCTTAATTATTCATAAAACTATTTACAGCAATATATTTCAATGTACTAAAGAAGTGATTGCTTAAACCCCTTATGAGCAGTTAGGACCTTTACCTTTTTAAAAATACAGAGGACTCTAGCTACCTTCATGTTTCTGTGAGTTGTATCTATTGATATTCACTGTATAAGTAATTTAAAAGGAAAATTTTCAAATATTAATTCACTTAAAAATAATAAACCCATTTCATGGCATGCCTGGGTGGCTCAGTCGGTTGAGCATCTGACTTCGACTCAGGTCATGATCTCACGGTCTGTGAGTTCAAGCCCCACGTCGGGCTCTGTGCTGGCAGCTCACAGCCTGGAGCCTGCTTCGGATTCTGTGTCTCCCTCACTCTCTGCCCCTCCCCCACTCATGCTCTGTCTCTCTCTCTCTCTCTCTCTCTGTCAAAATAAATAAACATTAAAAAAAATGTAAAAAAAAATAATAATAAACCCATTTCAAGGATATAAATATTTTATTAAAAATAATTTTCCAAAATAATAACATAAAATTTAATGAGAAAAGCAATAATTATTTCGATTTTTTACATATTTCTTTCATAGTTGGCTTACTAGAAGACAGCTGGATTCTCACTGCCACTTCTATATTTAATTTGTAAACAATAATATTGTTTTGGTTGAAATATATTAAGAAAATCCAGGGATACCTGGGTGGCTCAGTTGATTAAGCATCCAACTCTAGATTTTGGCTTAGGTCATGATCTCCTGGTTCATGATATTAAGCCCTGCACTGGGCTCTGTGCTGGCAGTGTAGAGCCTGCTTGAGAATCTCTCTCTCTCTCTCTCCCTCTCCCTCTGTCTCTCTCTCTGCCCCTCCCCTGCTCTCTCATGCTGACTCTCTCTCAAAATAAATAAATAAACCTTAAAAAAAAAGAAAGAAAATCCAGCTTATTAGTTGGAAAAATAAGAAGTATTTTAATCTTTTACAGATAATTTTATTATTTTTTTTATAGGACACCAAAATAAAACAAGGGATAGTTTCTTAAATGTTAGTTGCAATAAAGTATCAATTAACCTTTTGTACTCACATTAAAATTTGTCTTACACTTTACTTTTTCTTACGATTTTATTTTTAAGTAATCTCTACACTCAACATGGGGCTCAAACTCATGACTCCAAGATCAAAAGTCACATGCTCCAGTGATTGAGCCAGCCAGGTGCCCCTGTCTTACACTTTAAATGGATCTTTTACCCAGGCATGATTCTGCATCATACATTGGTCATTTGCAAAATATGTTACACATTTCACTATATAATAGTTTTAAAAGTTACATTTATTAAACGCCATGATTATCTTCAGAAAAGTCTTCAAGTATTGAAAAGATATCAAAGTTTTGGTGGCAGACAGAAATATTCCAAAATTCTAATTTTTGACTGAAAGCTCAAATTGTATTGTTGGCAACAAATATAGTCAGTAGTTTTCTTAAAGTATTAATAGACTCACTCTATCAATTTTTGAGAAAATGTTTGCCAATAATCATAGTTTTTCAGTTACACTTTGAAGGAAAACTGGCATTTCACAAAAAGCAACTAGTTTGTAACTCACAACTTAATTACATGTAAGGCTGTCCGAAGGAACACCATCAGGAGAAGAAGTGCTTTATGCATATTTTCCATTTCATCACACGTGAAAATAAAAAGGAATGGCTAAAATTAACAGCACAGGAAACAACAGATGTTGACAAAGATATGGGGCAAGGGGAACCCTCTTGCACTGTTAGTGGGAATGCAAATTCGTGCAGCCACTCTGGAAAAAATAGAACTACACTACAACCCATCAATTGCACCACTAGGTACCTACCCAAAGGATAAAAAAATACTGATTTGATAGGGCACACGCATCCAGTGTTTATAACAACATTATCAACAGCCAAATTATGGAACGAGCCCAAATGTCCATTGACTGATGAATGGATAAATAAGATGTGGTATGTATATAGAGTGGAATATTACTCAGCCATCAAAAAGAATGAAACCTTGCTGTATGCAATGGTATGGATGGAGTGTATTATGCTAAAGTGAAATAAGTCAGTCTGAGAAAGACAAATCCCATAAGATTTCACTCATATGTGGAATTTAAGAAACAAAATAGATGAACATAAAAGAAAAAAAAGAAAGGGAGGCAAACCAAAAAACAAACTCTTAACTATAGAGAACAAACTGAGGGTTGCTGTAAGGGAGGCAGATAGGGGGATGGCCTTAGGTGATGGGGATTAAGGAGGGCACTTGTGATGAGCACTGGGTGTTATATGTAAGTGATGAATCACTAAGTTCTACTCCTGAAACCATTACTACACTATATGTTAACTAGAATTTAAATAAAAACTTGAAACAAACAAAAAAGGTATGTACAAAAAGGTTAAAATGTAATTATTTTGTACTGCTTTATAAAGGAATTTTTAGGTGAGTTTTGTTTCTTTGAGTACATGGTAATGAAGAATATAATAACAACTTGGAAAGTTTGGTGCCACTACCTTTGTGTTAGAGGCCCTCCCTAAGGAATGTGGTGAAAACCTCAAGACTAGGAAAGGCAACCTGGCTATGTGTGTGTGTGGTTGACATTCCTCAAGACTCTGTAGCATAGACCGCCCATGCAGACTGTATTTTACCATATATGGGAAAGAAAGGAGCAAAACTTGTACAAAAAGCAACCCCCCACTGCACTTGGGGCTCAGCCTTTTGGGTCTTAGCCCATTGAGCCCATGCTGGCATCAATAAAGCTGCTTCCTAGAAAGAAAAGCCTGGGTGTCCAGACTCTCTGTGTGTGACTCACTGCTACACCTTGATTTGTGCTAAAGCCCCCTCCATTGTTTTTGTACCATCAGTGTAAATATCAATATAGTGAAAAAGGAAAATAATGCTGTACTCCTATTATAAAATAGCTTTGACCTCATTAACCTCCTGAAAGAGTCACAATAAGCCCCACTGACCACACTGTAAGAACCTCTGCTCTAGAAAGGGGTCACAAATTAGAACCTGGCTATAGAATGCTACATAATGCATTTGTAACACTAAACCAACAAGAATATAGTAACTTCCAAATCCTCACTTTAACTTGGAAAATAGGCAAAGATGTGTTAATGATAAACAACTATGCTTACGTAGCCTTCCAATGTACTTACCACAGACCCTAAACCAGACACAGTCAGAATTTTTCTGTAATGAACCAGACAGTAAATATTTCAGACAAGGCCTCATAACGTTTCTGTCATACATGCTTCTTTCTTTTTGTTGTTTTTTTCTTTTTTTCCTTCAACCTTTCAAAACTTAAAAGCCATTCTAGGCTAGGCTGAACAGGCTCACAGGCCTAATTTTGTGTGTTTTTGCTCTATCCCATAGTTCTTTAACTTAGCCTGAATTTATAAGTAACCATTTATTGTCTAAATCAGGACACTCTGAAGAAGGAACAGGGATAATAAAATCATTAAATACGTAATTATAATTGTTACGAAGTTTGAAAGAGTCATTGCCAATAAAAAATTAGTTGTAAACTTACAGCATACAATAAATGACAAAAATCATTATAGCAAAAATGAATAGATTTTTAAGCAAAATTGCTCAATCTCTATTTTTGTCACTTATTCTACCTAACTTACAATATCCCATTTCCTACTACCAACTAGCTAAGTGGCAGCCTCACAGATTCATGTTCACTATCACTCAAAGGCAGTTCCAGCCACTGCACACCAAGTAGCTCCCAAGGGCTGTGCAGTCCCAGACCTCCCCAACCACTGACAGACCTGAGGGAATTCAATGCCCCTTGCAACTCCTCTCCAAGCTCCCTTATCAGCAAGTCTTCCACATGCCGTCCATGAAAGTCAGTGATATGGGGAGGGAAAAGAGAGAGGTTATCCCACTTTGTCTTTTAGACTCAACTATGTGAAAATGATGAGGGAGCATAAGGCAAACTGACAGGCCCAAATACTCCCTACTCCCAGGTGGGGTATGTTTACTATTCCTTAGGCACTCCTGGCTGCCCAAGAACAAAGGAAAAGGGGAAAAGTAAATGGTTAACTGATAGAGATCACAGTCATGCAGGACATGGGTCTCCATCAATTTACAAATATCTTAGTAAATTACAAGAAAAAGTCAGTCTTATCAACAGCCTAATCTCCAGAAACCTATAGATTCACTCAGTTTCCTGGAGCCCCAACATCACCTCTCCATAGTGATGTGGGAAACAAAGGCAGAAGGAAATGGCAGATAAAACTAAATTTCCTTATAACCTGAAGCCCACTGACAACTACTTGAGGCTAGCAGAGTAAAACATTTCTCCAGGAGCTCCCAATGTCTTATTGTTAATGCTTTGTTGAGGGAAAAACAACCTTAGCTTGCCAATAGCGAGGCCTCCAGTACCCTGTGAGGCTTCTTTAATATGAAAAGCTCTTGGAAAGTTCCACTTGATTTTTACCTCCCCTCAACTCCCAATTATATAACCAGTCTGTCCTCGTGGTCTCTGGAAGCTCTTCCTGCCCAGGGGTCCTGTCCCTTACTTTAATTAAATTACCTTTTTTGCACCAAAGATGTCTTCAAGAATTCTTTCTTGGCCATCAGTTACGAACCCCACGAACCCCACCATCATCCCAAAAACTCATCAAAAATTCTGTTCAATGCACATTTCAACTTCACACATTCCAGAGGAAACTGCAGAGAAGCTACAAGTACCAAGTGGAAGCTTATCAAACCCAGACTGACTTCATTTTTTAAAGTCAAACTAAAATGTTAAACCACAGTCAATGCCAGGACAACACACAAACTGGAATTGCTCTAGGCAAACTAAGATGTTTGATAATGCTTCTTTAAACAATTAGCCACCTTAAACAGTTTTCCAACAGAAGTAGATGCCAATTAAAATAAACTGCTACATTATGATGAAATCCTCATGCAAGTACATTTAAGTATTTTTTCATCCTAAACCTTCCTCTACAGAGTTACCACCCACTTTTATAAAATTTATCCTATCAGAAAGCTGAATGTTTAATTATATACAGCAAACCTATAATCAGTAAACTCATATTAGAAAATTCTTTTAAAGGGCAACTTACATTTTGTGTTTTCCCACATAAGTGGTAGAAATGTAAAATATTTATTCTAAGAACTGTTTTAGTTTCAATCAAGTAATTTTTTTATAATTATAAAAGAAAATCCCTGGAGTTGTGTTCTCATGCATTCTCTTACTCTATATATTAACTATCGCGTGAAAAAAAGAAACAAGTGTCAAAGAATTTTCTTTTCAATTAAACTGCTACTTATTCTTTTCCATGACAAATTCATGGCATATATTTAATCACTCTATGTAAAGAGTATAATTATACTACATGTACAGTACTACAAAGATTTTCTTCAGATATAAGAGACTTATCCCAATGAACATATATTTTTTAAAATGTAGTGGTCAAAGTCATTCCTATTTCTTATTTTTCATTCCTCATGTTTGCTTCCTCTTTCTGCTCTCTTGCCTGTCCCAATCTATATCACCGCATTTCCCCCACATTCACAAAAGGAGGTAATTTTCAAATCTGTACAAGTCAGACTTTTCTGGATCTTCTTGAAAAAACCTTTAGTAAAAAAGAAATGAGGAATAAAGTGAAGATAAATACCTCCATTCCTAGGTGGTTTCATTCTGCCCCATTTCACAATTTATGAGATTATTTGAACAAGAACAGAGACTGCTTCTTTTAAGTCAGAAGCCTAGCAATACAATGGCAATACATACTCACCAGCAATCAGACAGACACCAAAAAGAACCCATCCCAGAGCCTAGCATGCCTGGGCCATACTTAATCTTATAAGCCCCTTCCCAGCACTCTTTGTTCCACAATTCCAGTGTCTGCTGGTCCACTAGGGCTTCTAAGGAACTAGCTCCCTATGAGGTCATATTATTATGACCTCATCTTCTTGGCAGAGTGCTTGCTGTTGGGGTTTGTGTAATGATTTTACAACCCCAATAAAAACAGGAACCAGAACACAGGGGCCACTGTATATCAACAGCAGAAACAACAATGGCAGCCCAGCCTTGTTCATACTTGATAAAGCAAACTGGATGATGCCTCTCAGCAGGAATAACACCCATTTTTTTTCCTAGGATAAAGAAGACATTGTCCACCTAGCCTGTTGAATATTAGATGCTTTCAGTAGTTTGAATTTTCCTTTTCTTGCTAGCTTCTTTTTTCTTCTTGATCAAGTAACTTTATAATCTCATAAGGTGAAATCCCTAATAGTCACTTAAATGTAGAAAAAACTTCCCAAAAGGTTCTCACTGTGTTCTAGAAAATGCTTCACTGGGGCCTGTACCTCATACCTCCAAACAAATGTGATATCATCAAAAGAATGATCAGATCATTGAGTCTGATCACCAGGCATTCTCATAACCTTTTTATCATACTATGATTGCCACATTTCCTAAAAAAAAAAAAAAAAATACCCACTTAAATCTGATTTTCATAAAACAAAAAAATAGTTTTTCAGTGTATCTCAAATACAGCATGGGACATACAGGGACATCACAGGGGACCTAAAAAAATCATTGAATGTTTATCTGAAATTCAAATTTAACTGGCCATCCTATATTTTACCTAGATTTACCTAGTAACGCTATCTTCTAAAATGTTTGTTCTAAAATTATTTGAAGACTTCCAATAATGGTGTTCTCTATCAACTGGTAGTGTGTTTCACAATCAGATTCCTTATGAGAATATTTTGACTTACTTATGTGATTTAATTTTTATTCTTACTATTGTTCTACAGTTTCATCAAGACCTTCTTCCAGTTGCCTATGATCTACTGATTTTCTCTAATGTCCTCTAAATGCAAAAGGAAAACCCTCTTTTCTCTGCATACTTTACCAGCCTGCATACTGCCACCAAAGCTGTAATAATATGTCTCCTTTATACAAATCCTACACAAGATAAAAATCTATATTCTGTAGCATGTCAGATTGTGGGGAAAATAAGTAAAGTTATGCACCATAAGATGGCTGACGGGACTAACATAAGCTCTAGTCTCTAGCTGAGAGACTCCTCTTCCAGGTTCTTCTTCCTACCCTGTTTGCCCTGTGTGCCAAATTACTACTAATGCATAATGCGGAAGTAACAGACGATAAATTGTCCCCCATTCTTGTGTTCGGGACTTAGACCTCTGGAGAGGGATCTCCTCTGAGCCTGCTGGTGTAAAATAAAACTCCGATTCACCAAGATCTCCAAGTGCCGCTTGATTTTTCTGCCAGCAATCCAGCCTGGTTCCATGACAAAATAAGAACATTCACAAGCTGACCCCCAACTGCTTATTTAGATTTATGATCTACCATTTTCTTCATGCTTGGGCCACACAAGAATATTAGCTGTGCCTTCTTGTTATCCTACCCTAAAATTCTGGGGTGCCCCATTCTGCAAATTCTTACTGATTCTACAAGAGCCCAGGTGAAATAACTTTTTCAAGAATCCTACTCCAACTCACCCCTGCAGCAGTCTCAGCCTGATAAATTACCTTTATTCTAGCTCTGCTTTTAAAAGTCCCATCTCTCTCACCTACTACAATCCTGAATTTCACTTTGTATCCCATCACAAGAATAGGTTGAAGTTATTCAATAGCCATCTGTTAGAAGGATCCAAGAATTGAGCAACTACCTGTGCCCACTGCCCCCACTATCCTCTATGCTATACTATCAATGACATGTAGCACTAACTTTCTAACTCATTATGACCAATCCTGAAATGTTCTAGAGGCACTGATGTCAGCAGAGGGTACCAGTTATGTTGCCTGATTTCATATTTACTTTGAATTTAAATTTTTAAAAATTCTTTAAACTTTTATTGAATATAACTAGGATTAAAAAACTAAACTAGGCTAAGGTGTCAAAGCATTTCCCGCCTCCATTTATAAAGTATACCTAGGGAATTGTGCATAGAAAACAACAACAAACAGCCACCTAGTTCAAATTTTATACTATATAAGCTGGGTAAAGGCCAGTCAGAAGAATCCCAAAGAGAGGAAAGAAATGACTCCAGTAGCAAGCAGAATGAAAGGGCCAGAGGGAGCAATACGACCCTGGCACCATTCTTCAGGCTGAAAATACAGATGGCAAAGGCCTGGAACCAACAAACTCAGGAAAGCTGGTACAAATGCAGAGCTTTCCTGGCCAGAATGAACGTCAGTCAAAAAGAGTTCTAAATAAGTCATAAGCAAGGTACACATAAAATCCTGAAGTCTAAATTGCCTTTAAGAAAGAAAAGGAGGGGTGCCTGCATGGCTCAGTCAGTTGAGCATCCGACTTCAGCTTAGGTCTTGATCTCACAGTTTCTGGGTTCCAGCCCTGCATCAGGCTCTGTGCTGACAGCTTGGAGACTGGAGCCTGCTTTGGATTCTGTGTCTCTCTCTCTGCTCCTCCCCTGCTCGTGTTCTGTCTCTCTCTGTCTCTCAAAAATAAATGTTAAAAAAAAAGGAAAGGAAAGGAAAGGAAAGGAAAGGAAAGGAAACGAAAGGAAACGAAAGGAAACGAAAGGAAACGAAAAGAAAGGAAAGGAAACGAAAGGAAACGAAAGGAAAGGAATTCTTCTTGGCCATCATCATGCAGGACATTTATTTTTCAGGCATTGCAGAGGTAGCACATAATCTAATCTTGGAGGAAATGTAAATGAGAAATTATTCAGAACAGCTACAACACCTCCATGGTACACACTCACCTTGCAGCATCTAACACTGATTAAGCACTTACTTTGTGCCAGCCACTGAGATAAGTGCTTACTAGAAACTGTCTAGTAATCCTAGAAACCATCTCTAATCCTCAATAACCTTATAAAGTAGGCAGTAGTACACCCATTTTCCAGATGGAAACTGAGGCACAGACCTGGACACGAACAATAGTACTCTAGTACCCAAGTACTTTATATCCTTTACTACTATAATTTTGCTACTATTAGGCATTTTCTGGTTTGTTTTTGCTGATTCAACAAATATGGTAGAAAACCCCAGGGGAGATAAAAATAAACAAACATAATAAATGAAAAAAATTACATATATATATATAGTATGTTAGAAGGTAATAATTGCTATGGAAAAATAATAGAACAAAGAAAGAGAGATCAAAAATCTTAGTTTGAGGAAAGGGGTAGATAATAGATATAGATACAGATAGATATAGATATAGATATAGATATAGATATAGATATAGATATAGGTATAGATATAGATAGATATATTTAAGTTTATTTATTTATTTTGAGAGAGAGGGGAGGAGGATGGCAGAGAGAGAGAGAGAGAGAGAGAGAGAGAATCCCAAGCATGCTGTGTGCTGTCAGCGAGGAGCCAGACATGGGCTCCAACTCACAAACTGTGATATCATGACCTGAGCTGAAATCAAGAGTTGGATGATAGACTGAGCCACCCAAGCAGCCATTTTTATTCATAAGGTGGTCATGGGAAGTGTGAGCAAATTGAAGGGTGGAGGTGTCATCAATTAACATAGGGAAGACCAAAGTTGGCACAGGTTTAAGAGAAAGAAGTTCCACATGAGGGAAGGGAAACAAAAATAATATAAAAACAGGGAGGGGAACAAAACAGAAGAGACTCATAAATATGGAGAACAAACTGAGGGTTACTGGAGGGGTTGTAGGAGGGGGGGATGGGTTAAATGGGTAAGGGGCACTAAGGAATCTACTCCTGAAATCATTGTTGCACTATATGCTAATTTGGATGTAAATTTTAAAAAATAAATAAAATTTAAAAAAAAGAGAAAGAAGTTCCATTTTAGACATATTAACTTTGAGGTCTCCATTAGATATCCAAGGAGATATGGGAATATGGCATATGTAATACTTTCACAAAAGACATGTGCCTGGGCCCTACTCCAGGGAATTTTCAGACTGTTGGCCTGAGGGGGGGCTTAGCATTTTCTTTTTAAGCTCCAAGATGACTCTGATGTGATATCAGGATTTTTAGCCACCACTGTAACCCATGAAAAAGCACTATAGGTCTGAAGAGGGGAAATGGAGAGATGTGGATTTTGATCAGATCAATTTTCTTTGTAACATGGGGGAATAACTGTAGGGAGACAAAACTGAAGGCAGAGAGACCAGCTAGGAAAGTTATCAAAATACTCTAGCTAAGAGACAAGAACCTGAAATTGAAAGATAATTCATACAAATATTAAAAAACACCTGCTCTGAATGAGATTTAGAAAGTAAAATGAAAGAACATAATAGTGATTTGGAATGTGTATGGAGTTGTGTTCAGAGAGCAGAAGGCTAACTCTACTTAGAACCTGAGCAGAATATGTTGGCCACCAACCAAGATAACAAATACAAGAGGAAGAAGAGGTAATGAGTGCAAGAGCGCACACACACATGCACATGCAGAAACAGGAGACAGAAAGAGAAAAGAGCGTTGAGTTTGGTTTGAAGATGCAGTAATATAAGGTGTCTATAGGACATCCAGGCAGACCTATCTAGTAGCCACAGCAATCATCCATTACCTGTGGGAACTCAATACAGGCATAGCAGTTACCTCCATCAATGTGGATGGGGTCACCTGGTGAAAGGCTGTAATATCTCATCTGACCAAAAAACCCAGAAATGTGCCAACAAAGAAATATGTCTAACAGTGTATTCATTTGAGCACAATTACACTACAGCAAAAGAATTAAGAGGTCTCCTTTCATTTATTAATGAGATTCTACATGCAAGTGCTTAGTTTGCCAGTCAGTAACAATTATTTATTTAGAAGATGCTAAAAGCAAGTATTTGCCAAAATCTCCAGTTAGTTAGATGGCCGAGGTTCAAACAATGGTTCTATCACTCACCAGAGTTGATAGTAAACTCATGATTCTCTGTGAGCCTCAGTTTTTTCATCTATGAAATGGAGATTAACAATACCAACTCCCCAAGGTGTTGTGAAGATTAAATGAGTAGATGCATGGTTGGCACAGAGTAAACCATAAATGTTAGCTGCCATCACCAGAGCATCACTACTTCTCCCTACATCCTTAAAATTATTATTTAGTTATTTGGATGATCACATGAGATAATTACATCAGGCAGTATTTTATTAAATGTAAACTGCTATTTGTATTGTATACAAATGTTCATTAGCTCTGAGTAGAAATTAATCCTTGACATCTCTAAAGAAAACTGCCTCAAATTTTTGACACTTACATAGAATACATCTCTCTAGATGGGACTGCATTTATATATGACTTCAGGAACTTTATAAGAGAACCATAAACAAAATCTAACTATAGAAACTCCTAATGGCTATTTCTCTGTTCAGCATGGAGAACATAATTCAGTTTCTAAAACTGAAGAATTGTAATAAGTGTCACCAAGAAGTTCTGCCTCCTTAGGATACTTTTTAAACTTCATTCATTTCACTCAGTCCTGCATTCAGTATTCCATACAAGGGCCCCAACGTACAAGGCAGTGGTACAGAAACTGATCAAATTTACCAATTTGCTTATTTACAATAAATAATTGGAACCTTTACTATTCTGGAGCCTTGAACTCCTCTGGGGGCATGATCCAGATGGTGCAGGTTTATTTTGTTGGTTTTTTTTGGTTTGTTTTTTGCTTTTTTTTTTTTGCTTTTTGCCTTTATGCCTTTTGAGATTTTGCTTTGTTTTGATTTTCCATATTAAACTGCAGCTTTTCTGGGTCAGCTCTCAAATGAGAATGTAATTTTGCAGAAATATTAACAAGTCAATTTTAATACAACTACATCATAAAAACTTGAGGTGAATCATGTGCAAATCAACTATTACTAGATGTCTAGCTTGATAAATAAGGAGAAAAATGATGTAAAAACATTTACATGTTCAGTATTTGCACAGAAGCTTCAGTGAATGAATCCATGAATCCCAATTCCAGTGGACAAGAAAGAAGAGTGAATCATTCACAGATGGACTAACTTGTTTTCCTAGAATGCTATTAAAATGTCACTGTATATTCTAGGTGTACATCTTTCATGAGATACAGCTTTTGGCTATGTTACTTCACTGCCGTGATACGGCATTAAAAATCTCTAATGACACCATATCACTCTCTATCCTGACAAAAGGAAATAAAAGGAGCAACTGTAGTCCACATCCCTGTAAAATCCATAAGTAGACAGTCTGAAGTTGACCATATCCTTTAATGACTGTGATTATGCACTGCACACTCTGCTGGAAACTGGATGGTGTGAATTTAGACAAAACACTCATATCTCTACATAAAAAACACTAGCTTATCCCCCATGCCAAGATATTACATCCCTTCTTGTTTCTCCAAATTCAAATTCTCTAACTTAAAAAATGTTCACTTAAAGGAAGGCAATAACACTCTAAAGAAAGGAATGTATACATACATCAATAAATCATAAACTCATCATAACATACCCTCCTTTGACTGAGGAGGAAGGAGGTACTACTTGGTAACGTGACATACGAGAAAGAAAGACATGTAAAACTAAACTGCCAGAGCCCAGTAACCTCACTCTTGGGATTTAGCATCCTTATTGCCTAATGCAATACAATTATAAGCAAGAAAGTTTAATACCCTTAGGGAGATTATTTACAATAACAGAGAATGAGGTCAAATCTATCCTTCCAAAGAAAATTTATAAAAGGGAATGTCAAATTTTTGAAAGCCAAAACTTACCTGGACTAGCAAATGTTTGCTTTTTCTCTCTGAAATCACTACCAACTAAAAAGAGAAAGACAACAGACAAATACTACTCACATACAATTCCATATAACAAGAAAACTAATGATAGTGACTGATTTTGTGTAGGCTTATAATATTATTCCTTAGTGCTTCCCTCTATAGAGGCCCATTCAATGATACAATCTATTAAACAAAATAAGCCATTTCAAAAGCAAAATTCCCGAATAATCATTTGAAAACTCAAGACATTCTTTATTGTTAGTTCAATCAAAATTATGTAATTTTTAAAAATTTTACCTGATACTTGAAAATCAGTTTTCTATCACTATGGTTATATTATTGAGGAAAAGTTATGATTAAAAAATAATGTTTTTAAAGTGCCATATTCTGCTCCTTCATACCACAGAGGGGGAAAAATGCTCAATTCTAATTTAAAAATATGAAGCACTGACTAAAACTAAAAGGCAACTGACGGAATGGGAGAAGACATTTGCAAATGACATATCAGATAAAGGGTTAGCATCAAAATCTATAAAGAATGAACCAAATTAAACACCCAAAAATCAAATAATCCGGTGAAGAAATGGCCAGAAGACATGAATGGACACTTTTCCAAAGAAGACATCCAGATGACCAAAAGACACATGAAAAGATCCTCAACATCACTCATCATCAGGGAAATACAAATCAAAACCACATTGAGATACCACCTCACGCCAGAGTGGCTAAAATTAACAACTCAGGAAACAACAAATGTTGGCGAGGATGTGGAGAAATGGGAACCCTCTTGCACTGTTGGTGGGAATGCAAACAAGTGAGGCCACTCTGGAAAACAGTGTGGAGGTTCCTCAAAAAATTAAAAATGGAATTACCTTATGACCCAGCAATAGCACTACTAGGAATTTATCCAAAGGATACAGGAGTGATGACTCATAGGGGCACATGTACCCCAATGTTTATAACAGCGCTATCAACAATAGCCAAATTACGGAAAGAGCCCAAATGTCCATCACTGATGAATGGATAAAAAAGATGTGGTTTATATATACAATGGAATACTACTTGGCAGTGAGAAAGAATGAAGTCTTGCCATTTGCAACAATGTGGATGGAGCTGGAGGGTATTAGGCTAAGTGAAATAAGTCAGGCAGATAAAGACAGATATGTTTTCACTCATATGTGGAATCTGAGAAACTTAACAAAAGACCATGGGGGGAGGGTAGGGGAAAAAAATAGTTTCAGAGAGGGAGACAAACCAGTAAGAGACTCTTAAATGCAGAGAATAAACTGAGGGTTGATAGGGGGTGGCAGAGAGGGGGAAATGGGTGATGGGCATTGAGGAGGGTACTTGTTGGGATGAGAACTGGGTATTGTTTGTAAGCGATAAATCATGGGAATCTACTTCCAAAGCCAAGAGCACACTGTATACACTGTATGTTAGCTAACTTGACAATAAATTATATTTTTTAAAAAAGAAAAGCTTTATTTAAATTGCAAAGTGTTATAAAAAATATTAGAGATAATTGTTAATAAAGGGAGAGGCTGGATGGCAAAAAAAAACCTTTATGTAAACTGCAAAGTGCTGTAAAAATATTAGATGATTATTAATAAATGGAGAGGCTGGATAGCTATAAATAAGTAAATTAATAAAAATGAAAAAGCACTGAATTACTTTCAGTGGGATCTTAAACCATCTTCTAATTATTTATGTTAATAGATGTTCCACATGCAATAAATAATTTTTAAGCAAAAATGTATCTTCTGTCCACATTTTTACTGCCCTGAATTAGTATTAGTATATATTCACTGGGCAACAGAAGGTGATCTAGGATTTTCCAGTGAGGGACTGTATGAATTCTGATAACACAATTGACAACAGATACTCCACACCAAGTGGATTATGACTATAACTTTAATATTGTAAACAGTTTGTTAAATAGTGTCATATCAAGATTTGTTGTACCTATCAATAAAAGGATAAAAACCATATGACCATCTCAATAGACACAGAAAAAACATCTGACAAAGTACAACATCCATTCATGATAATAACCTTCAACAAAGCAGGTTTAGAGAGAACATAACTCAACATGATAAAGGCCATTGATGAAAATCCCACAATGAATATCAAACTCAATGTGGAAAAACTGAGAACTTTTCACGTAATGTCAGGAACATGACAAGGACGTCCACTATCACCACTTTTATTCAAAATAGTACTGGAAGTCTTATCCTCAGAAATTAGACAACAAAAAAATAAAAGGCATCCAAATCGGCAACGAAGAAGTCAAACTTTCACTATTCTCAGATGACATGATACTCTATATAGAAAAACCAGAAGACTCCACCAATAAACTACTGGAACTGATAAACAAATTCAGTAAATTCTGAAGGTACAAAATCAACATGCAGAAATCTGTTGCATTTCTATATACCAATAATGAAGTAGCAGAAAGAGAAATTATGAAAACAATCCCAACTAACTACAATTTAAATAACTTACAATTAAACTTAAAATTAAAACTTAAAAAAAAGAAAACAATCTCATTTACAAGTGTACCAAAAATAATAAGACACCTAGGAATAAACATAACCAAAGAGATGAAACACCTGTACCCTAAAATCTTTAAACATTGATGGAAGAAATTAAGACGACACAAAGAAAAGACAGTATTCCAAGCTCATAGGTTGAAAGAAAAATATTGTGACAATGTCTATATTACCCAAAGAAATCTACACATTTAGGGACACCTGGGTGACTCAGTCAGTTAAGCGTCTGACTCTTGGTTTTGGCTCAGATCATGATCTCATGGTTTCATGAGTTCCAGCCCTGTGTTAAACTGTTAGTGCAGAGCCTGCTTAGGATTCTCTGTCTCCCCCTTTCTCTGCCCCTCTTCCACTCACACTCTGTCTCTCTCAAAATAAATAAACTTAAAAAAAATAAAATATGGGTGCCCGGGTGGCTCAGTTAAGCATCTGATTTCGGCTCAGGTCATGATCTAAGGGGTTGTGAGTTCACACCCACATCAGGCTTTGAGCTGGCGGTAGAGAGCCTGGTTCGGATTCTCTCTCCTCTCTCTGCCCCTCCCCCCTCTTGCACTCCCTCAAAGTGAATAAACTTTCAAAATTTTTTAATAAAAAATAAAAATAAATAAAAATTTTAAAATCTCCACATTTAATGCATCTCTATCAAAACACCAAAAGCATTTTTCATAGAACTGGAACAAACAATCCTGAAATTTGTAAGGAGCCACAAAAGACCCCAAATAGCCAAAGCAATCTTGAAAAAGAAAAGTAAAGCTGAATGCATCACAATTCCAGACTTCAAGTCATATTACAAAATTGTAGTCATCACAAAAATACTGACACAAAAACAGACATACAGTTCAATGGAACAGAACAGAAAACCCAGAAATAAAATCACAACTCTATAGTCAATTAATCTTTGACAAAGCAGGAAAGAACATCCAATAGGAAAAGACAGTCTCTTGAACAAATGGTGTTGGGAAAACTGGACAGCTACATACGAAAGAATGAAGCTGGACCACTTTCTTATACCAATACACAAATAAACTCAAAATGGATTAAAGACCTACATGTGCGACCTGAAACCATAGAAATCCTAGAAGAGAGCACAGGCAGTAATTTCTCTGACATTGGCCATAGCAACATTTTTCTAAATTATGTCTCCTGAGACAAGGGAAATGAAAGTAAAAATAAACTATTGACATTACATCAAAATGAAAACCTTCTGCACAGTGAAGGAAATAATCAACAAAACCAAACGACAGCATACAGACTGAGAGAAGATATTTGCAACTGACATATCCAATAAATAGTATAATGTAACACTTAAAAAACAAATAATCCAATTAAAAATGGGCAGAAGACATGGACAGACATTTCTCCAAAGAAGACATCCAGATGGCCAACAGACACATGAAAAGATGCTCAACCTCATTCATCATCAGGGAAATACAAATCAAAATTATAATGAGCTATCACTTCACACCTGTCAGAATGGCTAAAATCAACAACACCAAAAAGAACAAGTGTTGTCAAGGATGTGGAGAGAAAGCAACCCTGGTGCACTGCTGTTGGGAATGCAACTGGTGCAGCCACTCTGGAAAACATTATAGAGGTTATCCAAAGAGTTAAAAACAGAACTACCCTACAATCCAGTAATCACACTACTGGGTATTTACCCCCAAAATACAAAAACACTAATTCAAATGTAAACAATGCACCCTTATGTTTACAGCAGTATTATTTACAATAGCCAAATTATGGAAGCAGCCCAAGTGTCCACTGACTGATGAATGGATAAAGAAGATGTATATACATACAATGGAATATTACTCAGCCATAAAAAACAATGAGGTCTTGCTATTTGCAATGGCATGAATGGAGCTAGAAAGTATTATGCCAAGAGAAATAAGTAAGAGAAAGACAAATACCATATGATTTCACTCATATGTGGAATTTAAGTAACAAAAAAAAAGGCGGGGGGAGAGGGGCCAACCAAGAAACAGACTTTTAACAAACTTATGGTTACCAAAGAGGAGGTAGGCAGGGGGAGGAAAGAAATAGGTGATTGGGATTAAAGAGTGTGCTTGGCATGATAAGCAACAAGTGATATATGGAATTGTTCAATCACTATATTGTACACCTGAAACTAACATAACATTGTAGCTTAAGCATACTGGAGTTTAAAATAAAATTAGGGGCATCTGGGTGGCTCAGTTGGTTAAGCATTGGACTTGGACTCAGAGCTTGATCTCATTGTTCATGGGTTTGAGCCTCGTGTCAGGCTCTATGCTGACAGCTCAGAACCTGGAGCCTGCTTTGGATTCTGTCTGTCTGTCTCTCTCTCTCTCTCTGTCTCTCTCTCTCTCTCAAAAATAAACATTAAAAATAATAATAATAAAATTAAATTAAAAAGGGTTGGTGTACCTAAACCAATTCTGTGAATCCATGTTTCCTGCTGAGCACACAGGTCAAGAGACACCTAAACCAGTCTGGGATAAATGGTTCTTTTACTTAATACTGTTTCCTCAGCATCCAACTTAAATCCCAGAATTTTCTTCCACCATGGTTAGTTGTCTGCCATATTAATGATTTTTGTTTGTTTGTTTTTACAGATATTCTAGGCATGGGAATACCTTAATACTGAATCTTGAGATATTGTTTTCAGTTTCCCCTTCTTTATGCCCATTTCCCCACGCCTAGCAATGAATGACTACATGTCTGTCCAGGTCTGCCCCTCTACTTTCCCAGAATGCAATTCACATTTGTTTTGTTTTCATTTTTTACCTTGACCACATTGTACAGTAACATCTAGGAGCCCTTTCTACAGTGGGTGGTTTTGGTCTTTTTATACCTTTCTCTCAAAGTCACTGATGTTTGTCCCTGTTCAATGTGTAGCATTGTAATGAGAGTCCACAAAATCCTGAGTGTCGCTTTGTTGTCCCTATTGTACATGAAAGAGTGATGTAGAAAAATCTAGTAAATTCTGAATGCTTTTCCACATAGACTTATCTGGAATGTGAACATGATGCTCTGGTTAATAGTAAATGCTTTAACTGTAGTAGGTGCATTTCTGTCTGTCACAATAAATTTTAATTTGTCTGTCAAAAAAAAATCTATCTTGAAAGCAGTGGGTAAGAGTTAGGTGTATCCTAGGTGTGCCTGGGTGGCTCAGTCAGTTAAGCATCCGACTTCACTCAGGTCATGATCTCATGGTTTGTAAGTTCAAGCCCCGTGTCAGGTTCTGTGCTGATAGCTCAGAGCCTGGAGCCTCCTTCAGATTCTGTGTCTCCCTCTCTCTGCCCCTCCCCCATTCACACTCTGTGTATGTGTGTGTGTGTGTGTGTGTGTGTGTGTGTGTCTGTCTGTCTGAAAAATAAACATTAAAAAAAAAGATGTATTCTAATTCAAGTTGAATTTTTTTTTACATTGATCTCTGCTAGAGGTCTCAACTTAGAACTTAATTTCTTTTTAATGTACTTTACTTGAGAGTAATAACCATTAGAGATAAATTAGTTAATATTAGTTTACTAAACATAAGTATCCCAGCCCTAAACTAAACATTATAACCACTCAAGAGTATACTTGTAGGGGTGCCTGGGTGGCTCAATCGGTTGAGCGTCCAATTCTTGATTTTGGCTCAGGTCATAATCCCAGGGTCGTGGGATCAAGCCCTGTGCCAGGCTCTGCACTTAGTGTGGAGCCTACTTAAGATTCTCTCTCTCTAGGGGCACCTGGGTGGCTCAGTCAGTTGAGTGACTTCAGCTCAGGTCATGATCTCACGGTTTGTGAGTTCAAGCCCCACGTCTGGCTCTGTGCTGACAGCTCAGAGCCTGGAGCTTGCTTCAGATTCTGTGTCTCCCCCTGTCTTTGTCCCTCCCATGCTCATGCTCTATCTCTCTCTCTGTCTCTCAATAAAAAATAAATGTTAAAAAAATATTCTCTCTCTCCCTCACCCTCTGCCCCCTCCCCTGCTCACACACTCTCTCTTAAAGAAGAAGAAGAAGAAGAGGAAGAGGAAGAGGAAGAGGAAGAGGAAGAGGAAGAAGAAGAAGAAGAAGAAGAAGAAGAAGAAGAAGAAGAAGAAGAAAGTATACCTGTAAAAACAAATTTAGCTTGATCAAACACCCCACACATACCTTTGCAGGTCCAGGTACTCAGTAATGTCATCTAGCTACAGAACACTAGATCAATTCTACTCTCCTCTGGTCTCTCTTCCTTTTCTAACTCTCCCATATTTTGAAGAACAAGAGGCTTTATGAATACTTTCTATGGTTAGATATATCCAGTTTTTATCACTATTAATGTTTTCTGCCCTCTCTTCAATTCTTTATAAAATGTTTTATAAAACAATTTTTATTTTTACTGTCCCATTCCACGGTTTTGCTGTGCTTCCTTGGTGCACTCAGAAGTGCATATCTGCCCTGCAGTGTCTCTCAGCTTCTGACAGGTCCACTACAAGGACAGTCTCACCTTGCAAACACCTTCTGCAGTCGTCCAGAAGAGGACACCAACATGCAAAGCAGTGGTACAAAAACTGACCAAACACCAAGTGAAAGAAATAGGCTGCATTTTACCTTAGAAGCTTTTATTTTCAATAAATAATTGTATTCTTCAACCGTCTAGAGTTCCACATTCCTCTGGGGGTATGATCCAGTTGATGCAAGTTTCACTTTTTTGCTCTTACACACTCCATGCAATTCCTACTACAGTGGCCTGTCAGCTTATCCTCTCAATACTGAGTTTCCCCTAAGTGCCACTTGTAAATACACTGAAAGCTGCTGTATTTGACAGATGTTTCTCAGAATCACTGAACAAATTTTGTGTATAGTTTTAAAGAGAATAAATTAGCTCCCTAACAAGAGTGTAAGAAGATCAGCACAAAGAAGACAGGAAGATCATCCCCCAAGGAAACAAAGTCTTTTCTCTGTCACTTCCTGCTTTCATCTCTTTACATTATTTCAGCTAATCTGGAGACAGACCAAAGGGGTCATCTTCATCTGGGGCTATGGGAATAACAAGGGTTTTTTTCCCACTCTTTATTGCCTATGATGAATGAGTTAGCAAGAATATCCATATATGTTTCTGTCTTCATATATTTTGTAAACACATCCAGAATGTTTACTGTGCTGTATATACAGTATTCTAAGCACTTTATATTAACTCACCAAACCCCTTTAGCAAACGCTTTAGCAAACGCTATGATAGGTACTATCATCACCATTTTACACAGGAGTAAATTAAGACATGGAGACATAAAGTAATTTCACATGGTCACAATGTTAATATGGCAAAGCTGAGATAGAAGCTTAAGCCTATAGGTTATACTTTAGGTATAACACTGGTATAGAAGAAGAAAAATGTCTACTTTTTAAGGGACATCCATATGACCAAACATGCTTAGTATAGTTACTGAATTCAGTGTACACATCATATTTGCATAAATTCTCTCTGCAATAAAATATTAAAGCATCTAATATGTGCTGGACACATTTTATATGCTAGGAGCACAGAACGACTGCAACAAAGCCCTGCCTTTGTACAGTTTTAACTTCTAGTAAGAGACAGACAATAAACCAAATGAAGGTCCTCCCTCACTCTGTCCCTCCCTTTTATCCTTCCACAAATATTTGCTGAATATCTGTTATGAGTCAGATGCTGTTCTAAGTAAATATTATGTGTTCAATAATGCATCAAATAGCAAAAGTCTTTGCACACATGGAGCTAACATTCAGACAGTGATAGTGATAAATGCCTTGGACATACATACAAGCCAGGTAAGGAAACAGGGGAGGTTAGGGTTGCTGCTTTACTTACAGCACCAAGAAAGTGCCACTCGAGTGGAAAACTGAAGAAAGTGAGGGATGTGTCCTTGCAACCTATCTTCAGGAAGAGCATTCCAAACAAATACTAAGGCCTGGGCAGGACTGTGTTTGGCACATCCAAGGGATGGCCCAGAGAGGATACTATGGCTAGAGAGGAAAAGGCAAGAACAGGGGTGGGGGATGGGGGAGGTGGGACCTGAATTCACTTGTACTTCCAAAGTGGTCATTCACTCAAAAGCCGCCAAATCAACTCCAGTTCTCAACCATCTATAGTCAGAAAAGGCACAATTTAAAAGAAAGAGACTGTTAGTATCTTAGACATGTTAGCTTCTAAAGTTAGTGGGCTGTTTTTCATTTCCTTCTCTACTTCTATGAAGGTTTCCTTGACCCTCAGCAGCATCCAAGGCCCAGACTCCAGCAATCCCTTAAGTCATCCTGTTGCACAAGGATCCACTGCATACTGTGCATACTGTCTCCAGTACTGTCCGACAGGATTGGTCTGTGACTTTTCTAGGGTTGAATCTTCCTCACATTTCTATCCCAGTGTCTAGTGCAATAGCTGGGACATAAATAGTTGCTCACTAAAAGTGCCTTAAATCAAGTTGCAAAACTTTAACAAGAAAAGTCAATGACTATGTTCGAATCTCAACACACCAATAAACTTGACGAGAAGATGCCTGAAAATAATAATTAGGATGCTTCCTCCAATGAACCCATGTAAAAAGCTGCAAGTCTCCACCATGAAGTTTTGGTTATTTATATCTACCAATTAGAATCACTTTAATAATTTTAAGTACTTACCTCATTGTGGAATCTAGAAGCTCTGACCAGTAGAAAATACTTACCAATGAGCTTTCTCTAGACATTTTTTCCCAAGTTTCATTTTTTTTAACATTACCTGTTCCTTAGTACAATGAGGAGCAAATATGAAAAAGTGGCAACAAAGTAGAACACAAAGGGGGATTCTCAATTCTTAATATCTAAACTTAGAAAAGTAAAACCATCATTACTAAATAAAAAGATCATACACAGGGTACCTGGGTGGCTCAATCAGTTAAGTGTCCGACTCTTGATTTCGGCTCAGGGTATGATCTCATGGTTTGTGAGTTCAACCCCCGCATTGAGCTCTAGGCTGACAAGAAGGAGCCTGCTTGGGAGTCTGTCTCCCTGTCTCTCTGCCCCTCCCCCGCTTGTTATCTCCCTCCCAAAATAGATCAAAATAAACTTAAGAAAACAGTTTATTAAAAGAAAATAGTACACATTATCTTAAAAAGAAAAGTACCACTGCCAATTGCCAAGATTTATATGTTCCTAGGCATGATGCTGAAACCAGTTTCTTCCTATCTTCATTTATTATATGTTAAAAATAGATGAGACAATGCTAAGATGACTTCCCTGGATCACTGAGTCACATAAGAGAGGACGCGCTCAGACATGGGTGCCTTCCTTTCCAGTGAATAGATTTTAGAAAGTTCCAGGTTTTTGAAACCACCTTTGATTTTAAAAATATATTTTTAAACAAATGAGGTAATAAGCGAGAAAACCAGGAGAACTGTGTGTACCAGACAGTTGGCACACATTTATTCTTACCAAAGTGTTTGCTTAATGAATAAATCATCTGAACCATGTATAAGTTTAATCTAGAAATAAATTGCTTTTCCCATGCAAAAACAAAACAAAACAAGACAAAACAAATTTTAGGGAGCTGTGTATCATTTAATTTGCCCTTCATTTCACACTATCACCTCCTAACATCAATCTACCTGTAAATTCGAGGGGAGAGAGCCTTGTGGTCCTAAATGTAAGTTACATCAGCTATCTACCATCTAACTCTCTTCTTAAGTATTTTGGTATTTTAAAATTGAAATCGTGGGATTTCGGAGGTAGTTTAATAACATGAGCTGGAAGAGATTCAGTTACTGGACACGAGACAAGACAATCTGCTCTGCAAATAAGCTGAGAATTAAAGGTACACAGTATACAACAAATGTAGTGAATACCTCCCTCTCCAAAAAAAAAAAAAAAAAAAAAACAGAGAGAGTCTTTAAAATCAGATGAGAAGTGGGGCGCCTGGGTGGCTCAGTTGGTTAAGCGTCCGACTTCAGCTCAGGTCATGATCTCATAGTCTGTGAGTTCGAGCCCCGTGTCAGGCTCTGTGCTGACAGCTCAGAGCCTGGAGCCTGTTTCAGATTCTGTGTCTCCCTCTCTCTCTGCCCCTTCCCTGCTCATGTTCTGTCTCTCTCTGTCTCAAAAATAAATAAAAACATTAAAAAAAAATTTTTTTTAAATAATAAAAAAAAATCAGATGAGAAGAAAGGAAATCACATTTTCTGGCACTCTAACATATGACAAGCCCTTTATGTATATCATTTCATTTTAATGATTATCAGAACCTCCTAGTACAGTTTCTTCGGGCGAATTTTTAAATTCACCCTATGGACAACTGAATTACAAAAAGGCATCCATTTTGGTACATGTTTTAGATAAAGGAAATCCCATCAGGGCTCACAGCTAAGCAATCAGAATTCAGGACATGTAACTACTTTTCACATCAGAGACCCCTGCAGGGGTCCAAAGAAATTATGGTGTAATTAGGACAACCACCTACCATTAGACCACTTGGCCTTAAGAAAGCACATGGAGAACTTTCAAGTAATCAACCACCTAACTACTCATTGTTCATATGACAACAATTGAAATCCAGAGATGGGACTCACCCTTAGAATCATGTCTTCCAACTCCAAATCCAAAACTTTTCACCTAGTACACAATTGTCCACAGCAGAGATGACAATTTAAATAACTGATGACAAAGTTGGCCTTCCCATAAGATAGGCTCAGTCTTGACAATATTCTCTGCTTCAGAGAATATTTTTCAAGCAAACAGAAAATGACAAAGTCTCTTGGTCAAGGGAAGAGGCACTGGGGTTAGCACTTCCAGAAGCCCGGAAAACTAATAAAGGAAGGGATGATGTCAGGGGCAGTGCACCAGCTTGAAACCACAAAAATAATCCTCTAGAACCAGATCATGAACCTTGCTATGAAGGGAGGAGGATAATACCAGGGAGAGCCAGAAATGCTACTGAACAGAAAGAAACTAGAAGTCCTCCCCCTCTTCCTTTTTTCCCACTGAACATTTCCAAAGAGATGAGGCAAAGTGGTACTAATTTTGGCAAAGCTATATAAGTACAAGTACATAACATATTTCATTGATTTCTAGACAATTTTTTCTAAATTGTATAGTCTCTCATATTAGGATGGTTTCTTTTTTTTTTTTTTTTTTTTTTTAATTTTTTTTTCAACGTTTTTTATTTATTTTTGGGACAGAGAGAGACAGAGCATGAACGGGGGAGGGGCAGAGAGAGAGGGAGACACAGAATCGGAAACAGGCTCCAGGCTCCGAGCCATCAGCCCAGAGCCTGACGCGGGGCTCGAACTCACGGACCGCAAGATCGTGACCTGGCTGAAGTCGGACACTTAACCGACTGCGCCACCCAGGCGCCCCAGGATGGTTTCTTAATATAGTACAACCTCTGTCAGCTAGACAGGTTATTCATTGTTTGTATACAAAGGAAAATTATATATTGTTGATTTAGTCTTGGCCTAATTGATGTGTACAATGTCTCAAAAAAGATTACGCTATTAGTTGGTATTGAAACAAAAGTATTGGGTATGGAGAAGGCACTGAAAAGAAGCAACTAAGATTCTTATTTTTATGTAAAAATCTGTAAGTTTAAATAGAAATACCACATGACCCAGCAATTCTACTACTGGGTATTTACCTTAAGAAAACAAAAACAAATTTGAAAAGATGTATGCACCCCTAAATTTACTGAAGCATTATTTAATCACCAAGATACGGAAGCAACCCAAAGGCTAATTGGTAAATGGATAAAGAAGATGCAATATATATACATACACACATACACACACACACACAATGGAATATTACTCAGCCACAGAAAGAATGAGATCTTGTTACTTGCAACAACATAGATAGATCTAAAGAATATTATGCTGACTGAAATAAGTTAGAAAGAAAAAAAAATTCTGAGTGTTAAAAAGCATTGTGTCATAGTTAATTGGTGGCATATTATTTTCTGATGATACTTAAAAATAATGATTTATCTCTGAATCAACAGCATCTTAGATTTTAAAAATTCTATGCCTTTTTGTTTTTACTAGCTTACATTTACCTTAAATTTCAATAATATTTAAAAGGAAGATTGTATTCGGTTTCTTGATTTGCTTCTTTATGGGTCATGAGAGTAAAATAATGATGGCACAAAATTCTTTGGTTTCTGTTGCCTCTGTTTTGCAAAAGACAAATTACTTTGAAGTTCTAGTGTTTACATTTAATTCTAGAAGTTTATGACCCACTTCTCAAAGATCACCATTTAAAAGCATACAGACATACTCTTTAATCATTGCTTTTTAAAACACTATTTTTCAATGTAGACAAATGAGAATAGTATTTTTAAAGCATTGCTATGCTTTAAGTGCTCCAAGATAATGTGCACCAAAAACACATTGAGATAATTAGTATTAAAATTTTGCTCCTTCAATTTCAAAAACAAAAAAACAAACAAACCAACATACCAAGTTCCAAAACGGTAAACATTAAGATTATGGATAACTATTCCTCATGAGAAAAGTGACAAAGTAGGTAGAGTTTATGTGAATTAGTTGAAGCCAGTATTTACAATCAATACCTAACAAAAGCAAATGAAAACTCTTGCATTTTCTCTAACAAAATTTAATATTACTTCTTTAATTTTTTGAAATGCAAAATATTTCCCCAGCTAATTCAAAAAGTGCTACAGATAATATTTAATATCCATGTTGCTATAATACCAAAATTTTGACCTTTTGACAGGCACACACGCACACACACACACACACATAAAGGTACAACTCCAGAATGAGGGAGGGAAGATGGCGGCGTAGGAGGACGCTGGGCTCACCGCGCGTCCTGCTGATCACTTAGATTCCACCTACACCTGCCTAAAGAACCCAGAAAACCGCCAGAGGATTAGCAGAACAGAGTCTCCGGAGCCAAGCGCAGACGAGAGGCCCACGGAAGAGGGTAGGAAGGGCGGCGAGGCGGTGCGCGCTCCACGGACTGGTGGGAGGGAGCCAGGGCTGCGGGGCGGCTCGCCGGCCAAGCAGAGCCCTGGAGTCTGGCTGGCAAAAGCGGAGGGGCCAGACGGACTGTGTTCCGACAGCAAGCGCGACTTAGCGTCTGGGAGGTCATAAGTTAACAGCTCTGCTCAGAAAGCGGGAAGGCTGGAGGACAAAGGGAGGGAGAGCTGCTGAGCCCCCGGACGGCAGAGCTCAGCTTGGCGGGGAATAAAGGCGCTCGCCAGCGCCATCTCCCCCGCCCATCCCCCAGCCAAAATCCCAAAGAGAACCAGTTCCTGCCAGGGAACTTGCTCGCTCTGCGCAAACACCCAACTCTGTGCTTCTGCAGAGTCAAACCTCCGGCAGTGGATCTGACTCCCTCCCGCTGCCACAGGGCCCCTCCTGAAGTGGATCACCTAAGGAAAAGCAAGCTAAGCCTGCCCCTCCTGCCCCTGTGCACCTTGCCTACCCACCCCAGCTAATACGCCAGATCCCCAGCACCACAAGCCTGGCAGTGTGCAAGTAGCCCAGACGGGCCACGCCACCCCACAGTGAATCCCACCCCTAGGAGAGGGGAAGAGAAGGCACACACCAGTCTGACTGTGGCCCCAGCGGTGGGCTGGGGGCAGACATCAGGTCTGACTGTGGCCCCGCACACCAACTCCAGTTATACACCACAGCACAGGGGAAGTGCCCTGCAGGTCCTCACCACTCCAGGGACTATCCAAAATGACCAAACGGAAGAATTCCCCTCAGAAGAACCTCCAGGAAATAACAACAGCCAATGAACTGGTCAAAAAGGATTTAAATAATATAACAGAAAGTGAATTTAGAATAATAGTCATAAAATTAATCGCTGGGCTTGAAAACAGTATACAGGACAGCAGAGAATCTCTTGCCACAGAGATCAAGGGACTAAGGAACAGTCACGAGGAGCTGAAAAGCGCTTTAAATGAAATGCAAAACAAAATGGAAACGACGACAGCTCGGATTGAAGAGGCACAGGAGAGAATAGGTGAACTAGAAGATAAAGTTATGGAAAAAGAGGAAGCTGAGAGAAAGAGACATAAAAAAATCCAGGAGTATGAGGGGAAAATTAGAGAACTAAGTGATACACTAAAAAGAAATAATATACGCATAATTGGTATCCCAGAGGAGGAAGAGAGAGGGAAAGGTGCTGAAGGGGTACTTGAAGAAATTATAGCTGAGAACTTCCCTGAACTGGGGAAGGAAAAAGGCATTGAAATCCAAGAGGCACAGAGAACTCCCTTCAGACGGAACTTGAATCGATCTTCTGCACGACATATCATAGTGAAACTGGCAAAATACAAGGATAAAGAGAAAATTCTGAAAGCAGCAAGGGATAAACGTGCCCTCACATATAAAGGGAGACCTATAATACTCGTGACTGATCTCTCCTTTGAAACTTGGCAGGCCAGAAAGGCTTGGCACGATATCTTCAGTGTGCTAAACAGAAAAAATATGCAGCCGAGAATCCTTTATCCAGCAAGTCTGTCATTTAGAATAGAAGGAGAGATAAAGGTCTTCCCAAACAAACAAAAACTGAAGGAATTCGTCACCACTAAACCAGCCCTACAAGAGATCCTAAGGGGGATCCTGTGAGACAAAGTACCAGAGACATCGCTACAAGCATAAAACATACAGACATCACAATGACTCTAAACCCGCATCTTTCTATAATAACACTGAATGTAAATGGATTAAATGCGCCAACCAAAAGACATAGGGTATCAGAATGGATAAAAACACAAGACCCATCTATTTGCTGTCTACAAGAGACTCATTTTAGATCTGAGGACACCTTTAGACTGAGAGTGAGGGGATGGAGAACTATTTAGCATGCTACTGGAAGCCAAAAGAAAGCTGGAGTAGCCATACTTATATCAGACAAACTAGACTTTAAATTAAAGGCTGTAACAAGAGATGAAGAAGGGCATTATATAATAATTACAGGGTCTATCCATCAGGAAGAGCTAACAATTATAAATGTCTATGCGCCAAATACCGGAGCCCCCAGATATATAAAACAATTACTCATAAACATAAGCAACCTTATTGATAAGAATGTGGTCATTGCAGGGGACTTTAACACCCCACTTACAGAAATGGATAGATCATCTAGACACACAGTCAATAAAGAAACAAGGGCCCTGAATGCTACATTGGATCAGATGGACTTGACAGATATATTTAGAACTCTGCATCCCAAAGCAACAGAATATACTTTCTTCTCGAGTGCACATGGAACATTCTCCAAGATAGATCATATACTGGGTCACAAAACAGCCCTTCATAAGTTTACAAGAATTGAAATTATACCATGCATACTTTCAGACCACAATGCTATGAAGCTTGAAATCAACCACAGGAAAAAGTCTGGAAAACCTCCAAAAGCATGGAGGTTAAAGAACACCCTACTAACGAATGAGTGGGTCAACCAGGCAATTAGAGAAGAAATTAAAAAATATATGGAAACAAACGAAAATGAAAATACAACAATCCAAATGCTTTGGGACGCAGCGAAGGCAGTCCTGAGAGGAAAATACATTGCAATCCAGGCCTATCTCAAGAAACAAGAAAAATCCCAAATACAAAATCTAACAGCACACCTAAAGGAAATAGAAGCAGAACAGCAAAGGCAGCCTAAACCCAGCAGAAGAAGAGAAATAATAAAGATCAGAGCAGAAATAAACAATATAGAATCTAAAAAAACGGTAGAGCAGATCAACGAAACCAAGAGTTGGTTTTTTGAAAAAATAAACAAAATTGACAAACCTCTAGCCAGGCTTCTCAAAAAGAAAAGTGAGATGACCCAAATAGATAAAATCATGAATGAAAATGGAATTATTACAACCAATCCTTCAGAGATACAAACAATTATCAGGGAATACTATGAAAAATTATATGCCAACAAGTTGGACAACCTGGAAGAAATGGACAAATTCCTAAACACCCACACTCTTCCAAAACTCAATCAGGAGGAAATAGAAAGCTTGAACAGACCCATCACCAGCGAAGAAATTGAATCGGTTATCAAAAATCTCCCAATAAGAGTCCCAGACCAGATGGCTTCCCAGGGGAGTTCTACCAGACGTTTAAAGCAGAGAGAATACCTATCCTTCTCAAGCTCTTTCAAGAAATAGAAAGGGAAGGAAAACTTCCAGACTCATTCTATGAAGCCAGTATTACTTTGATTCCTAAACCAGACAGAGACCCAGTAAAAAAAGAGAACTACAGGCCAATATCCCTGATGAATATGGATGCAAAAATTCTCAATAAGATACTAGCAAATCGAATTCAACGGCATATAAAAAGAATTATTCACCATGATCAAGTGGGATTCATTCCTGGGATGCAGGGCTGGTTCAACATTCGCAAATCGATCAACGTGATACATCACATTAACAAAAAAAAAGAGAAGAACCATATGATCCTGTCAATTGATGCAGAAAAGGCCTTTGACAAAATCCAGCACCCTTTCTTAATAAAAACCCTTGAGAAAGTTGGGATAGAAGGAACATACTTAAAGATCATAAAAGCCATTTATGAAAAGCCCACAGCTAACATCATCCTCAACGGGGAAAAACTGAGAGCTTTTTCCGTGAGATCAGGAACACGACAGGGATGCCCACTCTCACCCCTGTTGTTTAACATAGTGCTGGAAGTTCTAGCATCAGCAATCAGACAACAAAAGGAAATCAAAGGCATCAAAATTGGCAAAGATGAAGTCAAGCTTTCGCTTTTTGCAGATGACATGATATTATACATGGAAAATCCGATAGACTCCACCAAAAGTGTGCTAGAACTGATACATGAATTCAGCAAAGTTGCAGGATACAAAATCAATGTACAGAAATCAGTTGCATTCTTATACACTAACAATGAAGCAACAGAAAGACAAATGAAGAAACTGATCCCATTCACAATTGCACCAAGAAGCATAAAATTCCTAGGAATAAATCTAACCAAAGATGTAAAAGGTCTGTATGCTGAAAACTAAAGAAAGCTTATGAAGGTAATTGAAGAAGATATAAAGAAATGGAAAGACATTCCCTGCTTATGGATTGGAAGAATAAATATTGTCAAAATGTCAATACTACCCAAAGCTATCTACACATTCAATGCAATCCCAATCAAAATTGCACCAGCATTCTTCTCGAAACTAGAACAAGCAATCCTAAAATTCATATGGAACCACAAAAGGCCCCGAATAGCCAAAGTAATTTTGAAGAAGAAGACCAAAGCAGGAGGCATCACAATCCCAGACTTTAGCCTCTACTACAAAGCTGTCATCATCAAGACAGCATGGTATTGGCATAAAAACAGACACATAGACCAATGGAATAGAATAGAAACCCCAGAACTAGACCCACAAACGTATGGCCAACTCATCTTTGACAAAGCAGGAAAGAACATCCAATGGAAAAAAGACAGTCTCTTTAACAAATGGTGCTGGGAGAACTGGGCAGCAACATGCAGAAGGTTGAAACTAGACCACTTTCTCACACCATTCACAAAAATAAACTCAAAATGGATAAAGGACCTGAATGTGAGACAGGAAACCATCAAAACCTTAGAGGAGAAAGCAGGAAAAGACCTCTCTGACCTCAACCGTAGCAATCTCTTACTCGACACATCCCCAAAGGCAAGGGAATTAAAAGCAAAAGTGAATTACTGGGACCTTATGAAGATAAAAAGCTTCTGCACAGCAAAGGAAACAACCAACAAAACTAAAAGGCAACCGACGGAATGGGAAAAGATATTTGCAAATGACATATCGGACAAAGGGCTAGTATCCAAAATCTATAAAGAGCTCATCAAACTCCACACCCAAAAAACAAATAACCCAGTGAAGAAATGGGCAGAAAACATGAATAGACACTTCTCTAAAGAAGACATCCGGATGGCCAACAGGCACATGAAAAGATGTTCAACATCGCTCCTTATCTGGGAAATACAAATCAAAACCACACTCAGATATCACCTCACGCCAGTAAGAGTGGCCAAAATGAAGAAATCAGGAGACTATAGATGCTGGAGAGGATGTGGAGAAACAGGAACCCTCTTGCACTGTTGGTGGGAATGCAAATTGGTGCAGCCTCTCTGGAAAGCAGTGTGGAGGTTCCTCAGAAAATTAAAAATAGACCTACCCTATGACCCAGCAATAGCACTGCTAGGAATTTATCCAAGGGATACAGGAGTACTGATGCATAGGGGCACTTGTACCCCAATGTTTATAGCAGCACTCTCAACAATAGCCAAATTATGGAAAGAGCCTAAATGTCCATCAACTGATGAATGGATAAAGAAATTGTGGTTTATATACACAATGGAATACTACGTGGCAATGAGAAAAAATGAAATATGGCCTTTTGTAGCAACGTGGATGGAAATGGAGAGTGTGATGCTAAGTGAAATAAGCCATACAGAGAAAGACAGATACCATATGGTTTCACTCTTATGTGGATCCTGAGAAACATAACAGAAACCCATGGGGGAGGGGAAGGAAAAAAAAAAAAAAAAAAGAGGTTAGAGTGGGAGAGAGCCAAAGCATAAGAGACTGTTAAAAACTGAGAACAAACTGAGGGTTGATGGGGGGTGGGAGGGAGGGGAGGATGGGTGATGGGTATTGAGGAGGGCACCTTTTGGGATGAGCACTGGGTGTTGTATGGAAACCAATTTGACAGTAAATTTCATATATTAAAAAAAAAAAAAAAAGGTACAACTCCATATAGTTTATGAACTTCTATACTCAGGGGCTTCAAATATATATATTTGAATTTATTAAATAAATTTAATTCTTGAACCTTAATCAATTCTACCATCTCAAACTATACTTTGAGAAAGGGATGGGGGGGGTGAGGCGTGGGGGGGGGGAGGGGTTGCAGATTCTTCTAGAGAACAAATACTCCCCATGAAAGAAGAATGGCAAGTAAACAAGAGTATTTACTTCTAATCCCCCTGCCCCCTGCCCCCAGAGTCACAAAGCAGTTTAATCCTTTAGTACTAAAAACTTAGAAGTTTTTGCAATTATGTGTATGGAACTGGAGGGTATTATGCTAAGTGAAATTAGTCAGAGAAAAACAAATATCATAGGACTTCACTCATATGAGGACTTTAAGAGACAAAACAGATGAACATAAGGGAAGGGAAACAAAAATAATATAAAAACAGGGAGGGGAACAAAACATAAGAGACTCATAAATATGGAGAACAAACAGAGGGTTACTGGTGGGGGTATGGGAGGGGGGATGGGCTAAATGAGTAAGGGACACTAAGGAATCTACTCCTGAAATTATTGTTGCATTATATGTTAACTAATTTGGATGTAAATTAAAAAAAATAAAATTAAAAATAAGAAAACAAGAAAAAAAAACTTAGAAGTTCTTCAGAAAGAGTTTTACTTTAAACCTTGATAAAATATTTTTTTGTGGTTTGGTTTTGGTTTTGTTTACTACCCATTGACTTCCTATCTATTTTACATGGAACACACACTGTGTGAACACAAGCACTCAAACTTTCTCTAAGTTATTAGATCTACAAAGTTAGATGCTTTATGTACAACAGAAACTTTCAGAAGGGCCATACAAGGGTCTTAGGTGGCCTGAACAATAGATGGCTCAGGCTGAGTCTTTAGACTTCAAAGAAAAGCAAACAGAGGGAGATCTGGTCATATATATGTCTTCCTGGAAAAAAGTACCATGCAGAGCCCTAGACAATACCTGTTGTCTATCCAGCCCAGCTCCTCAAAGGGTCGCTTGGGTTTCACTTGAGAGTAGGAGAGCAAACCTGTGTCCCTTCTTCACTGCTACAGTCTACCCTCTGGAGTGTGTTCCTAATATCCCATCACCCCACCCCAAGCTGGACATACATACTCTTATGAGCAACACCTCACACCATGGTGCAAGAATAAACATCCTCAAACTTAACTTTTAAAATAGTAAGAATGAATGACCTAGATGTGATGCCCTGGGTAAAATATGTTCATTCTTAAGCCAATACCCCCCGCCCCCGATGACTGTCTACTTCCTCATCTAAATGCGACCATAGTTGTCAATGTGAACCACTTACCAACTCCCAACTATCTGCCACACAAAGCTGTGTAACAGAGACTAACCCAGAAAACAGCTTGCACATACATTTTTAACTTTCAGAGAACATTCCAACATTTCACAATGAAATTCACCTTAGACAACAAAATATACTGTTCTCGCTAGTACATTAACTCTATATTTATCTTGTCTTTCTTCTAAAATAAAAAATGCATGTCGGATGACCATAAGAATTTTAAAGATTTAGAGAACAAGAATATTTGCTTGTCCACCCTTCTCCTAGATCCTGGAAACAAAACTCCTATCCTAGCACATATACTCACTCAAAAATGGTGAATAAATTTAGTCAGCTCTATGAAGTTTTTATTTAAGCTTTATATAAGGTTATAAGAAGTAATTTTACTCTGAGGTATAAAAACTCTAGTTTTATAAAGCAGTATAGAGGGAAAGAGAGAAGGAAGGAAGACAAAGAAATTGTCTAATTGACTCATAAGCCAATAGCCAGAAAAACTCCCAAGAAGCAAAATTAAAGCACACACGCATACACACACACACACACACACACACACACACACACAAACACAAAACAAAAACAAAAACAAAAACAACCTACCAGTCTGGGACTTCTACTCGAAGGATATATTCCTTCCTTTGGGGTCTGTAGGTAACAGAATTTACTATGGCACCATTCTTAAAATTCATTTTTAAATTTCTCCTTCAACTATAGTCAAATCACCTAGACAGTTCTTATTTTCACATTCTGAATTCCTACCCTTGGAACCAAGGCTGATAAATAAGATCTAAACATACTTCAAGTCAATCTCACCAATCCTACCAAAAGATTTTTACCCCAACCATTTAAAATAAAAAGAAGAAAGTACAAGTCAAGTGGCAATAACAGCAAAGGTGTGAATTCTCCCCTCCCCTTTATCCATCAGAGGTGTTAGAAGTCCTGTCCCACTGGAGATGAGGCAGGCTTTTTGGTCCTGCCACAGGAGATCCTAAATTCTGCAATTTGCTGCAATGCCACCAGCTCCAAGTCACCCAAGAAATGATGTTTCTGCACCTTGTCACAGTGTTGTCACATGCTAGTCACCTCACAGCAGCCAAAATACTTGCAGAATTAAGTCTCATTGATACCATTTTAAACTTGCCACAGTTTGAGGAAAGCTCATTGTTATAAATGAGAATACCACTACCTGCTCTCTTCCCTTGCAGTTACAGATGGAACTTTATACACACATACACACATGCACATATTTTTTCTAATATTCTGGCAATAAGGTCTGGAAAGCACTATAAACCTAATGGAGGAAAAAAGTGAGGCCCAGAGAGATCACGGACTTTCCCCAAAACACAAAGCTACTTAGCCACAAAACAAATTTATCTGCAGTCTAAGAGTATTTTCCACAGTAAAAAATCCAATGCACTAATACAGACCTTAAATAAAATTAGAAAGAAAAATTACTAAGAAAAAAAAAAAAACAATGAGTTTGGAAACTCAGAGTTTGAGCTCAGGGCTCAGCCTAACCAAGTTATATCACCTGTCTTAGCCTCAGATACCTCCATTAAAGGGTTACTGTGAAGATAAGATAAAATTACTCACTCAATAATGGTGATACCTATTAAATTTTTTAAAAAGATTTTAATGTGTTTTCCTTCCAAGAATTCTTAACTTTATAGAATAGAAATGGAAAAAAAAAATTCCCCACAACCTTCCAGAATAAATCCAGGGGCCATGTACCAATGTCTAAAGCACACACTTTATTATCCGTGATAAGTGATCCAAAGAAATTTGCAGGGTTTGGGGTAGCAGTTAATAAAGAAGTAGAACCAAGATAGCTTTGTTCAATACCTGACTGCAATATATATACACCTAAAAGAGACAAACTAACCCCCCACTCAGAGTACCAATAATATGCAGTATATGCTTTTATACTCAGGTCCAACATGACCTCTTTAGCCATGTCTTGGAACAAACCAGGGGACAAGAGCCACCTTTTTCTATATGTCTTCCGAAATAATATTCTATTCTTAGTGCTCCAGGTTCTGAAAATAAGAGCTAAAAAACAAATAACAAATAACCTTTTTAAGTTTATTCATTTATTTTGAGAGAGAGAGAGAGAGCAAGCAGGTGCCAGGGAGGTGCTGAGAGAGAGGGAGAGAGAATCCTAAGCAGGCTCTGTGCTGTCAGCATGGAGCTTGATGTGGAGCTCGAACCCACGAACCTCAAGATCATGACCTGAGCCAAAACCAAGAGTCAGATGTTTAAACAACTGAGCCACCCAGATGCCCCCAAAACAACCTTTTTAACTTTCCAAAATTTCTCAAGCTTATTTGACTACAGATCCTTTTATGCCAAGTGCATCTACTGACACTTAGAGAAATGCAATTTAGAAAATCCTGACCTATTACAACACTGTCATAGTGTTGTACAGCAGTTTCTCAAATTTATGTTCGCATTAGAATCACCTGGGAAATTGTTATAAAGGCAACTTCTCCAACCTCACTCAAGACCTAAAGTTTGAGAACAAATGGGTTATATTTCAAATAAGCATCCCAGGTTATAACAAATTTATTTATTTTTTAAAGTTTATTTAATTTTGAGAGAGACAGGGACAGCGTGAGCAGGGAGGGGCAGAGAAAGAGGGAGAGAGAGAATCCAAAACAAGCTCCAAGCTGTCAGCACAGAGCCCGATGCTGGGCTCCAACTCACCAAACTGTGAGATCACGACCTGAGCTGAAACCAAGAGTCAGACACTTAACTGACTGAGCCACCCAGGCGCCCCCCAGATTATAATAAATTTAAAACCATGTACCAGTAGTTTTAGACTTGTCAGTTTTCACTGTAATTACCACCAGTACATCTCAAACTTCAATGTCTATAAGTCACCTGGAAGCTTGTTTTTTAAAAGAGCACATTACTGATATGAATGCTGAGAGGAAAGGGAGCCATGTTCATGGGTAAAAAGCAGCTCAAAGCATTTCAGTATTATTTTGAATGAAGATGGTTTCAAATATATGCTTTAAGATGAGAAACTATGAGGGTGCCTGGGTGGCTCAGTCAGTTGAGCGTCCAACTTCAGCTTAGGTCATGATCTCACAGTATGTGGGTTCAAGCCCCCCATTGGGCTCTGTGCTGACAGCTTGGAGCCTGGAGCCTATTTCAGATTCTGTGTCTCCCTCTCTCTCTGCCCCTCCCCTGCTCATGCTCTGTCTCTCTCAGTCTCTTAAAAATAAATAAACATTTAAAAAAAATTTTAAGGGGCGCCTGGGTGGCTCAGTAGGGTGGGCATCAACTTCGGCTCAGGTCATGATCTCATGGTTTGTGAGTTCCAGCCCCACGTCAGACTCTGTGCTGACAGCTCAGAGCCTGGAACCTGCTTCAGATTCTATGTCCCCTCCTCTCTCTGCCTCTCCCATGCTCATGCTCTGTCTCTCTCTGTCTCTCAATAATAAATATACATTAAAAATTTTTTTAAAAGATAAACTATGATTCATTGATTCGTACTTTGCAACATTACTACTTTAAACTGATTGCTGTCTTTCATGGATTGAGAATGACCTGTGAAAATCTGATCTCTTCCACAGCCTCCACATTGATGGCTTTAAAAGAACTGGCCAAACCAGAATATGTGTGTTTGATTCGAAGCCACTTCATTTGGTCAGATACCTAAGTTCTTCTGTATGCTCCCTTCTTAAAACAAAAGGCATCATGATGACTGATTAATGTTATCTATCATCTTTCTGGGTGTGTCCATGAGAGTGTTTCTGGAAGAGATTAACTTTTAAATTAGTGAACTCAATAAAGCAGATCACTCTCCTCAATATGGATGGGCATCGGGGCACCTGAGTGGCTCAGTCGGTTAAGCATCCAGCTTCGGCTCAGGTCATGATCTCATAGTCCGTGAGTTCAAGCCCCACGTCGGGCTCTGGGCTGACAGTGCAGAGCCTGGAGCCTGCCTCAGATTCTGTGTCTCCCTCTCTCTCTGCCCCTCCCCTGCTCATGCTCTGCCTCTCTCTGTCTCAAAAATAAATAAAAACATTAAAAAAAAATTAAAAAAATATGGATGGGCATCATCCAATCCACTGAGGACATGAACAGAAGAAAATGGGGGAGAAAAGCTGAGTTTGACTTCTGCCTGACTGAACTAGGACATCAATCTTTTTTTTTTTTTTTATTTTGGGCGGGGGGAGGGGCAGAAAGAGAGGGAGACAGAGAATCGCAAGCAAGCTCTGCAGCTGTCAGCACAGAGCCCAACATGAGGCTTGAACCCATGAAATGTGAGATCATGACCTGAGCCAAAACCAAGTGTTAGACACTTAACTGACTGAGCCACCCAGGGGCCCCAGACATCAGTCTTCTGCTCTGATCACTCCTGGTTTTCAGGCCTTCAGACTCAGAATCTAAACCTCTCTGGCTCTGGGTCTTTGAATTACATCACCAGCTTTCCTGGGTCTTATGCCTGTAGACAGCAGATTGTGGAACTTCTCAGCCCCCGTAAACACATAAACCAATTCTTTAAAATTAATTTCATTATATAGCTCCTATTGATTCTGTTTCTTTGAAGAAACCTGACTAGCACAGGTATACTACTACACTCTATATGAATTGGTACAATTGTTGGATCCAAACAGAATAATATCAACAACAATTCTCCTTATAAACTAAGTCCAACTTCTTATAGGTCTCATCAGATGATACAATGTCATATCACTTTATAATCCCTGTGATGTGAAAGAGTTCCTTTTGTATTTTTCTCTTGGGAACATAAAAATGTTACCATTAAGAAGGAAAAGGTTCTATTACATACAACTGATTCTAGTAACATCTACTGTGTTATCACTGATGTCTGGGAATGCATATCATCTTGGCAAAGGAGCTTTGGAAAATTTTTGAAGGTTTTGTTTTTTGAATTTTTTAAAATCTAACTATATCTATATACACCCAGGGCCACTTACATTTCACACTTATAAGAATGATATTAATATTTCTATAGTCAGAGGACATGTATGTTCTATCTTTCAAATGCTAAGTTCTGAGCCTTAAGTGCTATAATATAACAACATCAGCTCATGCCAAAGTAATATGAATTGTATGATGGTTTTAACAGTGTATTGTACAATGTTAGCATCATGGTTAAGAGCACAGGCTTAAGACACAGATATGCCTGCCTAACCATCTTCAAAGTTTCCTCACTAAATTCCCTTAGTAACATTAGTTACTAAGCATCCAGTAGGTATGAAATATACAGAGATAAATAAAGAGCAAAATACAGCTCCCAACATCCAGGATAGGGAGTATAGACAAACTTCATATAAATAACCACAAATAAAACAGAAATCACAGAGCAGTTAGTGCTTCAACTGGAAGAGGTTGTATCCTGCACAACCCTAACCCAAAAGGAGGCACTCACCAGGTAGACAGTGTTCAATGAAGGGCTTTCCCAGCACAGGGTATGGCTACATGCAAGTTACAGAGGAGTAAAACTTCATGGCTTATTTAGAGAACTGCCACAGGCCCATGTCACCAGATTAGAGGGTACAGGAGAAAGGGAAGAAGGAGTGTGAATACTTGGGCAAGGAAGCCAGAGAAAGACTGAGCAGGTAAGAAAAATGGCCAGATTTTAGAGACAGCATGAGATGGCATTATTGAAGGTGGTTGGATTTTACAGGTGGATTAAATAAGTTGGAGTATACAAAGTACTTAAAACAGAAGCTGGAAAGCAGTGCCATAAAACTGTTAGGAAGAGAGCCTGAAGATACAGGCTTCCAATTAGTAAACTACTGCAAAGGTCCAGGTGAAAAACACAAAGGACTTGATACAAGGTAATAAATATGGAGCTAATGAGCAGAACCGTGAGAAGAGTAGTAAAACTGGTAAAATGTTTTGGCCAATTATACATGAGAAATGAAGGAAAGAGGGAAATTGAGGTAGACTTCCAGGATTTTGGCTTGCACAACACAAGGGTGTTGGGTGAATAATAGTGAATTTAGCCAACATTTAGCCAAGATAAGAAATATAAGTTAGACTGTTTTAAGAAGGATGGAAAGAAGGCATTTGATTTTTTTATATCAGCAATAAAATCTGAGGTTTCTCATACTTAAATCACTTAGGTCTCATAAACTCCTTGTAAAGTGGGTAGTTCATTTTATTAAAAAAAAAGAGAGAGAAGTTAAAGAGATTTCCTGAGTTGCTTAATTTAAAAGTTACAGGTAGCCGAACCACCAGCCAAATCCTCTAGCTCCTTGGTTCAAGTCTATTTCCACTGCACAGATTTCACCAGAGCAAACACATCATCCTGATACTCTACTTTTCTACTCTTCCCTTAACTGATTGTAAAAAGCAGCATGAATCACCAAAACAACTAGTCTTTTATGACTACAAACTAGTAGCTGATTTTTCCATTGAAGGCTTCGTTATATCTATTTAGTAATAAAAATGTCCAAACACTTAATAATACTAAAAATTCAAGTCTATTTACAAGTTACAGCAACAACCAGGTTACCACATCCAAAATTTAGTAACAACAACAAAAAACTGGCTTATTCATGATTTTTTAAAAACTTTTTTAATTCTCTTGACAAAGGCACTTTTCTTTACAATGAAGAAAAGGCAAGGTACGTAACATTTAAAAATTTACAAATCAGCACATTCCCTATATATAGGAAAATTAAAATTCATTAAAAAATACAGAAGGAAAAAAGTTTCAAGGTTATATAGTTACCTGGGAATCTTTACATACATTCAATCACCATGGGCCTTTTCTTTCTAATCCAACTTCCGTTCTTCCAGAATTCTCCTACTCTTCAAGGATGAAGATCATCCTCTTAAAAAAATTCCAGTGCCTACAGAATACCCACCCTCCTCAGCATGATGTTTGTCACACTGTTCCCAGCATGGTGGTCATAGTATGGGCTGATCAAGTCTCTAGCTTCAGTCCCCATTGCGTCTTTCCCTGTACACCAAGCATCCCCTTTGGTCGAGTTATTGTTCCTGTAGCTCCAAGTGTCCTTCCTCCCCTCTAACATGGAAATCTACTCACTCCTCTGGGCTCAGTTCAAATGCCTCCATACAGCCTACCCAAGCCCTCAAATGACTTGACTTTACAATCCCACAGCGCTTCTGCTATGCATCTAAAAAGGGCATTTCTTTAATTGTCTTGAAATAAAATTACATATTAGGAGATGAATTAAAAGATGCTCTAAAGTTAGAGGGAAAATTTTTATTATGAATTTATAAACAAATTTTTAAAAGGTTACCATCTCACATGGCTTCACTGGCAAAAAGCACAAAACAACATTTTTCCCTCAAAAAAGCTCTAGAAACATCAAACCTTAGTAATCTTCTATTGAATGAATAAGCCCTCTGGACCCTGTGGACTCTGGATTCCACAAGTGCAGTACAATGAGTTCAGGTACCACTTGGTCTTCCCAGTGATAAACCCTTATGGCCCGCATCTAAAACAGATCCATTTGGGGTGAAACTAGCTTTACAGCAAGTTTTATGCCCCAAAACTCCCAGGGATTTCTTTTAACTGTTTCCCAAAAGGAAATAGAACACATGCATACTGCAACTCATTTCAAAGGATAACAGTAGAAATTACCTTTTGTGATCTATGGCAGATAAATAGGTATTTAATAAGTATTGGAGTACCCTTCAGCTATTCCATCATCAAACAATTTCATCTGCTGGCTTTTGAGAAAAAATAAATTAGTTAACTAAAGAGCTCCATTGTTCAGAAAGAACATAAAAGGACTGCAGCATAACCCAAACTATACCCCTGCAGAAGCTCTATTTTGTCTTTTGGGGGAACTTCCCCCACTGCTTGCAGACCTATTTCCTACCTCAAGGTTCCTGAAGCACAGACTAGATCCATTCAACCTGAACCAGCTTTGAGGACAGAGCACGTCTTAGGGAAAAGCTAATACATTTTCAGATATGTAAAACACCTGTAGGAGCCAAATACTGGAGAAGCAGCGATGCTGAAACAGTTCTTCTAGCTGGCAGTATGGTAACCAGCACAGAATACTGGACTCAGGAGAGAAGCACAAAAACTCGGTGGTTAAAAGCAAGGATGTGGGACCCAGATCCCGGTTCACATTCTGGCTCCATGTGCACTGGCTGTGCAAAGATGAGCAAGTTATTTCTCTGTGCCTCAGTTTCCTCCTCTGTAAAACAGGTAAGAGTGTTACCTTCATCAACGGCATACAGTAGTGCAGCTACTATTACCAGTCTGGCCCAAAAGCTGAAAAGCCACATGACCTCAGGTAAGTCACTTAACACCTCAACTACCTCATCAGTAAAGTGAAAGGGTTAAATTAAAACCCTTGTTCAGCTCTAGAATTACCCTGAACTTAAATTCGGCACCACAACTCACGCTGCCAAAATATGCAGTCTCAACTTCTTTATTAGTCATATACCAATCTCACATAAAATCAGCTCAGTTACTGTGTTTGTTTTTAATACAAGTTCAACCCTCAGTTCAACATTATGTCAATCCTCAACATTATGTCTTTCCTCAGAAAGACACAGTATGAATAAGTGAGATATAGAAAATAAGAACCAAAAATGTATTTAGTCTTCCTATTTACATTCAATTCTGAGTTCACAGTTTAAAATTTATAACAGATATGATAATACACAGAAAAAGAAGCATAGGAAGCTAAGTTTACTCTAACTTGAAGAATACTGAAATCCTATGATAATTTTTTACTCACTGCTACAAATATTTTCATCAACTTGTACCATTCAGGCTCACAAAAGCAAACCTTCCCTTTTTTTGACAACAAAAGAGCACCACATACTACATTTTTGTAAACGCTCCTGTTTTTCATGTTGCCTTTTTTTACTCTAGCTCTTTAAATATGGTCTTTATTGTAGGTGGGGTTCCTGAACTTTATGAGGCAGCCTGCTATTTTAGATGATGTAAAAGTCCAGTAGCTGCACTACTTCAACCCTGAAGAGCAAAGAAATTAAAGAGTGAAAGCATAAAGTACAGGCTTATATTTTCCTTTGTGCCCAAGGGTACACAGAGTTCATCTGTGTATGAAACGACCTTCCAAATCCCTCAAAAGTCTTTATTCAAACTCCAGTAAGAGCAGACAGGCCTTCCCTTCAGTTCTGCATAGGTTCCGATCCAGGTAAAACTAAATGTTTATGCCCTGGATCGGAACCTATGCAGAACTGAAGGGAAGGCCTGTCTGCTGTTACTGGAGTTTGAATAAAGACTTTTGAGGGATTTGGAAGGTGGTTTTTTTGACTTTTCGACTCCAATTTCCCTCTTGCTACTATTATTGCCAATCCAGACAGCTCCCTGCAGTATCTTACTGATAAACTCACTGATAAGCATGCCAAGTACTATCTTCCATTCCCCTCCTAATTATTAACTTGGGAAGCATTTATTGAGTGAGAATTTAGGTGTCAGACACAATGGTCAATAAGGCAGATACAAGATACACTCTGGCATTATTGTTTGAGGTTATAGTTGAATAGCTGTAACAATTTTTAAAAGACATAATTTTAAAATTATAACGTTATTTTAAAGAAAAGACCAAGTGCATTAGGAATACATGGTAGGACAAGACTTAGTCTAAGGGATATCAGCCTTCCTGGAGAAAGTGACACTAAAGCTGACCCTCAGGACGACGATGCTAAGAGTGGGGGGAAACAGGAAAGCTCAATGCAAAAGAACAAAACATACTTAAGGAAGAAAAAGTTCACTATGGTTGAAGTTCATGGAGTGGAAGCGGGAGGTATGCAGAACATGGAGTAGGCAAAAGATGAAGCTAGAGAAGTAAAGCAGCTGCTACGTCATGAAGGTTCCTGCTGACATCACTATCAAAATACTTTTTATTCCATTTCAGGTGTATTTCTCAATTTTCCATAATAGTAGACCAGTATCAACTATCAGAAAATCAGAAAACTAAATCTATTACATGCTATATTAGCAAGTATAATATGTTAATGGGAGCGATCATATGTGCATTTTAAACACGGACTTTCTAGAGGCAGTAAATGGACCAGAAAGAGCATAGCAAGCGAGTTGTTCAGGCTCCAAGACAAAGCAGTGTGAAAAAAATTGGGGGTCAAGTCCAGTTTTCCACTAGTTTCATTTACTTAGATGTTCCCAAAGCACTCTAACTAATAGGACAACTATCCCTAACAAAATACAACAGTAAAAGACATGCTCTACATTTCAATATAACTATTATTATCCTCATTCTAAAATATCCGCCACAAAAAAAAAGTGAAAAAAGAAGAGATGAGAATAATAGTTACTTATACATTAAAATTCTCTGTATGTAAAAATAAAGCCCAAAAGTATCAAGTAAAAAAGTTATTAGAACTACTATGAGCCAGCCTGCCTGAGGTGGTCAATTATGAAATAAAAATATATTAAAGTAGCTTTAATAAACCATGAAGGAACAGTTGGACAACAGAAGAGAAAAAAAATTTACGCATAATAAGAATATAGTTCATAAAGTAGCTAGGAATCAACTTAAAAGTACAGAACTAAAATAAAGCTACAAAACTTTGCTGAGAGAAAAAAATCAGTACTAAATAAAGACTAGCCCTAGAATGAATATGGCAAAGATACATTTCTCTCTCAAATTCCTCTAAAATTTAACACAATTCAAGGGGCACATAAAAAAAATCAGAAAGAACTAGAAGAAAATATAGCTAAATGTATAATTTCCTCACAGAGAAGATATTTCTAAACATGACACCGCAGAAATCATGTTTTAACTGACAGATTTAATTAATGTCAAAAACACCAAGCAAAATAAAAATGATAAATGGACAGAGAAACACCCATAAGACAAAGACAACATTGGCCTATTATGTGAAGGACCTCCTGGGTACCCATAAGAAGTAAGTGAACACAACAAATCAAAAAATGGGCAAAAGACACTGTACTGAACATTCTAGTTGCTGTGTCTCTCCTCGAGAAGCTATTTAATCCATAGCCTCTGGAAAGAACAGAGTACCCCCCTCCCCATCCTGATCTCAGCTGACTGGACAAGGAACAACCATCTAATGAAACTGAGCCAGTAGACTGCTCACTCCTAGAAACCTGGGACACACATGCCCATGGTACTGAGATGTTGATGAGTGCCTGAACTGAAAGGTCATGTTAAAGTAGGGACTGAACTAATGACATGGTCAGCCAAAGCCAGGTGGAAGAAAGAGTTATAGGAGAACAAGGAGGCATGGAGGAAAGGCAAATCCAAGATGTAAAGTGAAGAAAAGCAGGACACTGAAGATGACAGAGGGAAATGGACCTTCCAGTTCTTTTTCTGGGAGGTCCGAGTGTCCTTTGTATTCTATTCTTTGATACAAACCAGAGTGCCTATGATCACCGTTAGGTAAAACCAGTTCATGTAGGTTATCAATCCACTACAGCCAGACCACAGATCCAAAACAGACATGAGCAAACAATTTACAAAAAAGGACAAAAAGATCAGAATTAAACATGTGACAAAATGCCCATACATGTAAGTTATCAAATAAGGACAGGTTAAGATATTCAGCTTTTGTAGGTATTAAACTGACAAAGATAATAAGGTACTGAGATGGTCGCACAGTGCAGTGTGGAAAGAAATACGGGCACTTATACATTGGAAGGAGGAGTGTAAACTGTAAATTTTCTAGTTTCAGTAAGACTAAAACTTGTATATCCTAAGAATCAGAAATTAGACTTTTAAGCATTTAGTTTAAGGAAATAGTCATAAACATGCACGAAAAATTAAGAATATTTACTATACAGCCATTTATAATAACACAAAAGAAACAAACTCAAAGATGACTTAAATCAGTGTTTCTCAAACATCATTCATTTATCACTTTAATGACTTTTGTATATCCCTTTACCACATGTATTGATTTATTTAACACTGTTCCTTAAGTCAGCTTATGCTTTTTATTATTTAACTTACTCTTTCCACAGGTTTTACTGAATGCCTACTATATGCCAGAAACTAGGTGCTGGAAATTCAGCAATGATGACAAAAATCCCTACCCTAGTGGAGCTTACATTTTGGTGGGAAGACAGATAATAAAATGAATAAAATACACAGCATGTTACTTATATGGTTAGGGAGAAAAGATAAAGCAGGCAAGGGGGAATATGAAGCTTTGGGGTAAAAGGGGTTAGAATTCTAGAGAAGGTAGCCAGGTTAAGTGCTCACTAGAAAGACTTGACGTGAAGGGGCTAGCCATGAGACTATCTGGGAGATTAGCATTTCAGAAGATGGAATAGCAGTAGGGCAAAAGACCAGAGGTGGAAACATTTCTGGTGTGTCAAAGAAGGGCAAAGAAGCCAATGTGAGTGACGCAAAGTGAGTAAGAGGAGTGAAAGGAGAGATCATACAGCTATGGGTTGTAGACATGGGCTGTATTTTGTAGGGACTGGTAAGGACTCTGGTTTCTGTTCTGAGATGAGAAACCAAGAGACTGAGAAAAGACTGAAGGGGGACACTAGTTAAAAGGATATTGTAATAAACCAGTATGACTTGGATCATTTAGATTATGGTGGCTTTTGGAATGGTCAAAGAAATGAATTATTAATATATTTTGAAGGTAAAGCTGACCAGATTGCTGATATGCTAGATATTAAAGACGTAGTAAAATCACTTAAGGAGTAAGGCACTGAAGAGGTTCTGAGGACTCCCCAAAACTAAAGGTCTTTAATAGTAATTGTCATCACAGGTTTGATGTGCTAGTTACAATTTCATAATACATATTAGAATGTGTAACTTTTAATAAAACACACTCATTCATATTATTTTCTATAATATACCATGAATATAAATTTTACTTTTGAAATTGTCTTCAATGAATATATGCTTCCCTTTTATAATCAGATTCCTTTTTAAGTGGTTCAGTTTTTAATATATGTGCAAGTCTCGTTCAAATTGGGTTCTTTGTTTCTGGCTTGATGTAATAGGTAAGGCTTTTAAATTCACATCCAGGACAGAAAGGAACTGGGATAGAGACTTTCAAGGTGAGGTTAAGGGATTATGCTCATAAACTAAAAATAGAATTGCAGCAGTGACACAGATAGTATACATCATCTTAAAACTCCAGCAGATGGCATTCCACATGCAAAAATCAAGGTCCAGGAAGTAGAAGACAGATAGCAAATGTGAGATGCTCTTGAACCAGCCATGAACAAGCTCTTGGGCATTCACTGGACCAGGGGCCAGCTCTCTACCAAGAGCTTCCTCACTGCTTTGTGGTAAATAAGGCTTCTTGACACATGCCAATACCATAATACCATAATACCATATTTTAATAAGCTGCTCAAATGCTTCTACATAAATGTCATCTAAAACATTACCCAGGTAAAATAAACCTAGATTTTCCTACACAGCGCTCAAGAGGAATAAGAGCAAGTTCATTAAAAGTCAGAGTGGGCTCTAGAAGTAATTGACTATACTTTCCCTCTCCATCCTAATGGTGTAATTTTCATAGGTAACTAGGATTAAGTGGAGGTTTCTGGTTACCAAGAAGTCACTATTCTTAGCACTTTATTACTAACTGGCAAAAGACCATAAATGTACATACTAAATGAAATGAGAGATGAAACTCCAAAGCATTCTGGTCAGCATTAAGGTTTTCAAGTACTCCACCTTGCATAAGAACTAAGATGACTTTCTTCTAACCTCAATCAGATCAACAACTCATTTTATCTTCAAAATGTCATGTTGTACATCAGACAACTACTGGATGGACAGTTAATCTGAGAATGAAATGATAGAGGACTGTTCTTGATGTCTGCCCTGTGTAGACACAGCTCTCTAATAAAGAACATAATTATGGGGGTGCCTGGGTGTTTCAGTCGGTTAAGCATCCGACTTTGGCTCAGGTGGTCATCCTGTGGTTTGTGAGTTCGAGCCCTGCATCAGGCTCTGTGCTGACAGCTGGGAGCCTGGAACCTGCTTCAGATTCTGTGTCTCCCTCTTTCTCTGTCCCTTCCCTGCTCTTGCTCTCTCTCTCTCAAAAATAAATAAACATTAAAAAAAAACATAATTATGAATGGCTTTAAGTTGTGTCTTTTATAGAATGAATCATATGGTTTAACTAATTATCACACAAAGCCTTCTGACAAAGCTCACACCTATTCACCCTGCAGCCCTGAGCAAGGCTTTTAGTTTCTAAACCATCTTCTAATACTAGAGTTTAAGTTTTGATTTTATGTAGAGCTATGGCTTCATGATGTGATCAATAAACATTAAGTCTAAAAAGCTGTCCCAAATAATATACTGTTTTACCACTCTTGACAAGTGTTAGAACATGGGTTTCCTAGAAAGGAAAAAAATCTGACCCTCCCTTCCTCATCTCCTCTGCTCTCCGAAAGCACTTCTGTGATTAGTAAAGCTAAGTATCATTATTCACTAAATGTGTCCCGTTCCTCTTAAAAAAAAAAAAAGAAAGAAAGAAAGAAAACAAAAAACAAACAAATAAAAACAAACACAAAAAACTGCATGGAGTGGGAGAAACTTTTTTAAGTACATGTAAACCAAAGTTCAAATTTTTAAAAACAAATATAAGCCTTCAGTGGCTGACACCCTATTTCAGCAAAATGCATTTCAAAAAATTTTGGTAACTAGACTCTGTTTGTTTCTCAGTAATCTCAATCAGTCTCTAAATATTCTACAAATGACCCAGAGGAAATGGGCTTATCGTACAAATGGAAATGGCAGACAACTCAAAACCAACTTTAAAACAAGCAGAAGGAAGAGGTCTTTGAAAAAGGAAAGAAATCTCAAAACACCACTTTCTGTACTAAGCTCTCTCAAAAGCAGCCAAGGTACTGCTCCTCATTTTAACCAGAAGAACCACAGAAGAGTGCTAGCATCCTAACTTGAGAGTACACCCTTTACAAATGTTCTGATTGGTGAATTCATTGGTTTCTTGCATTATTATTATCTCATCAGAGATAATAAGACAGAAAAGACATCCCTTAGTCCAAACATATCTTCTCCACTGCACTTTTAGACACAAATCTGGTATGCCTGGGTGGCTCAGTGGGTTGAGCATCCAACTTGGGCTCAGGCCATGACCTCACAGTTCGTGGGTTTGAGCCCCGCATCGGGCTCAGGGCTGACAGCTCAGAGCTTGGAGCCTGCTTCAGAGTCTGTGTCTCCTTCTCTCACTCTACCCCTCCCCTGCTCACGTTCTGTCCCTTTCTCTCTCAAAAATTAATAAACATTAAAAAAATACACAAAAATCTAACTTATTTTTAAAGGAAAACAATTTCTTAAGCCTGAAAGAAGAAAAAGACCAAAACACAACAGAGCAAAGCTTTTCCTTTAAAAGATTCTCTGTCAAAAGGCAAATTGCCCTGTTTCCTCTAGGGACACCTTCTCACAGAACAATCCACCAAAGTACCTTGAGTTTGTTTTTCCTCCTACAACTCATGGCCCTGAAAGGTGGAGCCAGTTTGCTACAGCAAAGCAAAGGGAATAACAGGCTGTGGCCAGTGACAGAGGATGCCTACTTTGAGGAGAAACACTTCTACAAATGTAATAAGCTGGAGCCAGGATTACTTACCCAGAGGAAAAACAAGTATCCTAAGGTTTTGCAGCTCCAGTAGTTCTAGAACACACTACTCACCACAGACAGGTATCACCTACTGCAAGTCAACTCAACACTGAGCTCAAAGTACCAATGGAGTTATCCTCCAAGTATTTTAGTACACAAAGCAAGACTTGGGCTTGGCTGTAGCTCTCCCATGACACAGTGATGACACAATTAGCTCCACACAGTATCTCCCTGCCTCCCACACAGCCTATGGCAATGGACTGACAGATGTGCTAGTTACTTAGCAATACTTTGTGGTTATTTCACCCACATCATTCACATAGACAGACAATGCAGTACCGTCGTTCCATAAAAACGTTTCCCTATCCTCCCACATACTGTTCCACATAATAATTTACATTATTACATGGAGGAACAAAATAATGGCTCATGCTTAGTAGAAAGTAACCATCCCAAGAGTCTTTAAGGATCCTATTGCAGATCTCTTTGTTCTCTGGGTCTCAAACAAAACTACTCTGCGTTATTTCAAAGGAATGTGACTGCCAAGTGATTAAGCCAAATGAGCTTAGAGCAAAAACTACCTTCTGCCTAAAAACATCCCACCATACAAACCATGCTAAGCAGGTATGCCTCATGGCCGCAGTCACTCCTGAGTTATAGGCTGGGGTGGGAGGTGGATATTGGAGGCTAAGCCAAAATGTCTCAAAACTCTTACGACAAACACAGTGTCCTCCCAGAGATGACCTGGGTGGTTGGTATATATTTTGCTAATGGTAAATGAACTAAATGAACCCTTGTTGGTCTGCCCAGGCTGAGGTAAACATTTCAGTGTGATGCAAAATTTCTCTCATTGCCATTCAATGCATTCAGATAAAAATGACAGTTAATATGTATTAAGCACTTCCAATGTTCTAGGCGCTGCTCTGAGACTTTTATAGGCATTAGCATATTTAATTATGAAGTAGGTATTATTAGTATGCCTACTTGACAGATGTGAAAACTGAGGCACAAAGCAGCAGCATGCCAGAGCTGGGATGTGTATCCAGGAAGTCTACTTAAGACATCACACTGCTTATCCTGCCTCCCTAGGACAGGTCAATGGCAGGGGTGGGGAGCAGTGTCGTAAGGCAGATTTACAAATAGTGGTCAGATGCAGCACACATGTTGAAAACATTCTGGAACACTAGGATATATACAGAAGTCAAGAGAATTGAATTCTTGTTTCAATTTCATCATTAGCTGTGACATTTGGGGCAAGCTGCCTCACTTCCTTAACCTTAGTACATTCATTCATCTGCACAACTGTGTGCATGTGCATGTGCGTGTGCGTGTGGGTAGGTGGACTGGGTGAATGTCCCTTCTCCCTCTAAATTTTTACAACAGTCTACTGTATCTGGTAAGATTATTAGAATACTATGTGCTACTTAAAAAACAGTAAAACAAGAACCTAATTAGGGGTTAGAAAGCAAAAGAAGTCTCATAATTTCCTGTTGGATAAAAATCAAGTTTATAAACTGCCCAGTAAACCCCTGGCCAACACTGACAATTCATGCTTATGGCAGTTAGATAGTACCAGCACTAATTACATGACTTAGTAAACTGTCCTACTTATTAGGGCTTGCTAACATGTGTACCTGTGTGTATGCATGTTCATGTACAGCACAGAAAAGGAGGGAGAACTATGTTATGTTTTCTTAGCAAGGACAACGCACTAAAGCAGCCCCTGAACAGTGCTGTGGATGCCCAGAGTAGAACTCAGTATCAGTATCACTGCGTTTAAGCTTCTGACAAAGCAAGTTCCATTTTCAATCATCTGATAAAACCAGGAGTTCTTTATAATACTTTCTTATTTTTAAAAATGACTATTTAAACTCACACATCCACACAAACACACATATACACAGTTTTAAAACCCACCAGCACGGAGGAATTGCTCTTACTTGCCATAGGAGAAAGGGCTCCCTACACCCCATATGTAAATGGAGAGAGGAAGAGCAGGTGTTGTTTGAACTGGGTAAAAAGAAAGATGCTGGTGAGTGGGTGGGCTTTTCTGGGTTGCACCCAGCCAGCTGGTATCAGCCAGTCATGCATGAGTGACTCAACTACGGTGATGACGGACAAAACTTTCTGACTTTTTCAAGAGATCCTTGTTTGCTGCTAACAGAAATGAACCATTCTTAGGAAGTTGCAGAAGGATCAGGTCAGGAAGAGTTTACATTGAACCAACACCACCTGTAGAAAAACCCCGCATGACTCAGTATATGGGGGTAACAGAGTGAACTTAAAAGCACAAACTAACAAGGGTTCCTGGTCCCTTTCTTTAATTAGAACCTACTCTATTTATAAGCAGTATACTCAAGACCAATGGAGGTAGACAGCTAATAAAGAAACCCTAGTTACTAATCATAGGAACAGAAAGTTAGTGCAGAGCCCTTCTTTGCCGTTTCAGATGGACTTCACCATCCTCCCAGTAGTCAATATTTCAAATGTCTTAGAATCCTAGGAAGGAATAAATACCTGCACCCTACTGCTGGATACACAACAAGACTTGTGTATCCACAAGACTTGTGTCTGCTAATTGAAGATCACACCAACTAGCATTTAGCCCACAACCAGAGCTTCCTGGATGAAAACCACAACTACTCTGCATAGCTTCACTGTGTGAATTCCCATTATCCCAAGGCAACTCAAGACTGCACAGTTCCAAAGTTTACATGCCTTTTATAACTCCTCTGTGTTGCAGAGACTGCTTAGAGGTAGTCTATTAGAGAGAGAATTTGTTTTTGACACAAAAATGCTCCCACCATGGGCTTAAGGGGAAAAATCTTTTCAGTTCTCTTCACAGCAACCTAAATGTTTTCTTTATGGGTGCCTGGATGGCTCAGCGGACCATGCGACTCCTGATCTCGGGATTGTAAATTCAAGCCCCATGTTGGGTGCGGAGATTATTTAAAAATAAGTCTTAAAAAATAAATAAATGTTTAGTTTTAGGATGAGTTAGAGCTCCCAAAAATTTAGAGTTTTACTAATATACAGACTTTATTAATATTCAGTCAGTGAGAGCTTTGTAGCAAAGGTTTTAGACATAAATATATATCAGAGAATGAGTGCACGAAAGAAAGCTTAGTACAATATTATGGTACAGAAGCTTTCCTCTTATGTTCCCTTTTGTCAGAACTTTATGGAATCAGGCACAGGATTTATCTTGGGTAGAGACCCATACATTTTCATATTACTATGACTTTAAAATTTTAAAGGAGATATTCAGTTTCCATGTTTTTTACACTGTCAATGTACCACTCTAGAAAGCTAGGTCTCTAATGTGGTTGTTAATAAAAATAAAATCATCAGAAGAATTATAGGGACCAATTACTGAAAGTTATTGTTCTAGATAGACAAATACCAGCACAAAATTAAAATCGACATAATTAAAAATCTAAGCAAGGGAGTCAGACATTAATTTTTTTTTTCTATTTTTTTCCCTTTATGCAATAAAGTAGCATAAAAGACATTAGGAAATTCCTTTACCCTGGAAAGATGCCTGAAAAGAACTCTATATTCTGGATTTGTAGTTCTTTCTTCTCTTCTAATAATAGCTTTGAGATACAGCTTCAATCCTCACCTAGCACCCCTGAGTGAAAGACACCAGAAGAGGTACAAAGTATAGAAGAGCAGTAGAAAGGAAATGAGTAGGGAATAAATAATGTCCCTTGTTGCTAATTTGAGCTTTATGCTTAATGGAAATAATCTAAAAAGTATAGTGAAAATAGAAGCATTTTCAAGTACATGGAATTACCTGATAATGCTTGATAATGAGGATGATGACAATGAAGATGATAATGACAGCTGACATTTCCTGCACACTTATTAGTTCCAGCCACTATGTTCAGCAATTCATAAGCATTATCTTAACCGAAACACCTCTAGGAAGCAGGCATTACTGTATTATTGCCCTTTTACAAAGGACAAAAGGGAAGTTTGGGGTTTGTTTTTTGTGGTTGTTGTTGTTTCTGCCCAAGGTCATACTGTCATGAAAGGCCAGGTTGGGCTAGGAAGATAAATCTCCTGATACAGAAACAGGTTCTTAGCCTTACATGTGATTCTAGTCATTGTATACTTAGAATTCAGACCCTAAAAGAGGTGCAGCAGTTAGCTTAATGGGATTATAAATTTTAAAATATTTATGTCAAGACTTGTATTAAGACCCTTTAAATCATATAAATTATCTATAATTATCTAAGAGCAATAGCCTCCCAAGGATAATCTATAAGAGATCTGATAATTATTCATCAAATATGAAGATATCATAAAAAGAAAAGGAAGGTCTCCCTTTCAATCCCTTGAGAGTTCTAAAGAGGATGGATTTCTACAAGGTAATCTCCCCTCTATTTTTTTCATGCATTTACAAATAATTGAGGTAAACATGCCTATCTTCCATCAGGAGCTTGAAAACTCTATTATTGATTACTAGTTCCTCTAATTTAAGGCCATATGTATAAACAATTTAGAGCATACTTATTTTGGCTAAATATAATAATGATCCTCCTTCTATTCACTATATTTATAGCTCTTACTGTTCTATACCCTTGAACCCAAACCACAGTGAGATTACGCCATTTCCACTGAAGGCTCTGAAGCTAGAAAATCAAAACAGAACACACTGGATGTGCTTGCGATTTCAACCACAACTCCTACTCCACCTTAAATAGAATGGACTGCTTTCTCATGGCAAAATAAGATTTATTACTGGCAAAGTTAGAAGCACAAAAAACAATAACTTATAAGGGAGACTGTTCACTAGCAGGGCTCCTTTGCAACAGATTTTAATTGGGAGAAAAATAGAGCAAATTCCAGAATAATCTAGTCTGCACAGCATTTATTTTGGGTATAAAGAAAATGACGTCATTATAGGGTTAGGATCTGAAACAACTGTCCCATACAAAACTGGTTACAATGACCAGTTCATTCCAAATTGGTGGGAAATGCTTTGCACTCAAATCTAGGAATGTACAGCCATAGATGGCTCAAAGCATGTCATATGAGTTCACAAACTAGCCTAGATTTTCTAAAACCTGGTTAATTTAAATAGAACAAAGTTTTAACTTGAGGGTAAGTTTGTTCTAAAGGGAAAAAAATCACTAGGTAAAAATACGATATATAGTAAATTAGAATACTTCTTCAAAAGTAAATAGCATCTTTCACTATTACTATTCTAAAAAGAGATTATATTACACATAGAAGACTGGCACATCTATACAGATATCTTGAAAAGGACAGGGAGAAGAGAGGCTGTCACCTCAGCAGTAAGCTACAGAAATCTTGCAGTCTGCTGGAGTAGCTGCCCCATGGGCCTTTGGCACCTGCAACCATCCCACTGACATGGCACTGTTTGTGGTCCCAGAGTTAGTGACACAGGCAGGGTGGCAACCCTGTCCTCAGTCATCACTTCCAGGGGATAGGACAGGGCTTCGGGAGACAGGTACTTCCAAACAAAGAGAGCTCTGTAACCACCCCATCAACACCCTCTTAGTTGTGTCAGTCACACATGTGGGGGTTACTTAAGCCCTCAGAATCCCTCCTCACCCTCCCTTCTGCCCACAGGTATAGCTTTGCACATCTCATTACTACATCAGTTAGGAAACGGCAGAAGGGAGAAACACAATAAATCAAACTAGTCTAAGAGTCTGACAGGAGAGAATATGGAAACTATTGTTTTGAATAAACATATACAGTATAGGTAAATAAAATCCTTTCTTCTGCTGACCAATAAGCATAGATAACTAAATGCAATTGTAATAATCTCCATTCATATTGATACCCTTCACTTAAGTCAGTGGTATGAGCCTAAACAAAAGAGTTCTCCAGGAATGGGAAGAGTGGTATCCCTCATTAAAAGAGGATGCATATTAAATTTAGGGCAATCTGCCAACTCTGAAGTTGTCCTGTGGTGCTAAAAAAAAGTGAAAATAGGAAAAGGAGATTTTCAGATCTCCTCATGACCAGAAAATATTCTTAATAAGCCATTCAATGCATGTACTCAACTTTTCAATCAGAATACAAATGTTTTGATTGGCACTATCATTATCAAGAAGGCAAAGGCAAACAATTCCCTGATGAAACACTGATATTCCCTTGCTAAACCTCACCTTAGGGTTCGAAAACAAAAGCAGGTCCTTCAACCCGGATACCAAGAGACATTTATTACAAGCTTGGAACAACAAATGTCCTTGAGACTTGTTGAAGAAAAAAACAAACGGAACGGGAGATCAGCAGAAAAGTTTCTATGACCACGTGGAGGCAGGCATTTTTCTCGTGAAGGTACAGATAGTTCAAAAGTTCTGCCACCACTACGAGAAAAATTCAAGTAATCACTCATGTTTCTGGGAGACTGTCCTCCTTACAGAGAGAGCCTCAGGCTGTTGATACCTTCATAAATGCTAAAATCAGTATACTAACCAAAAAGAAGAATCAATTTTAAAACACTGTGGTAACCTGAACTTAGCATTGCACAAAAATTAAAAGACAGCTTCTGCCTTCAAGGAGGTAGTAAGCTCTATAAGCCTCAGAAGAACCTGACTGTTCTTACTCTCCTTTTTCCTCACTGCCACTCCTTTCCCATGGTCTCACAAATGAAGAAGAAAATTACAGGGTTATAGCATGTTGGCTCTGGAAAAAAAATCCACATATTGCCTAGCCCAACTCCCTCATTTTACAGGCAAGATCAGCTCAGAAATGGGCAAGTGACATGCCCAGAGCCACAGAGGTAATGTGAAGCACTCGAAAAAAACCAGTCTCCCAAGTGCCAGCTCCATACTTCTTCAGTTCAAAGGGGAGAGAATTTTTCTCCTAAATGCAGAGGATACAATATCCATACACTGGACAGCTAAGAACCAAGAGAGAAATACATGGACTCTAACCTCCTACATTCTGGTTTCATTTCAGCTGCTGTGAGTCACTTCTGCTTTCTTTCATGGGAGAAACAAGGACTCTGAGAAAGGATAAAGAACGTAATGATCAGTTACTTCCTTCAGCCAAGAGAAGGAGAATTCTAATTCTCTACTATCTCTGTGCTCACCTTCCTAGGAGAGAGCATTTGGGATTTCAAAATAAGTATTTATCAGTCAACTCAGACAGAAAAAGGGTAATTGGTGGATGTTGCTTCCATGGAAGAACAGTACAAAAGTCAAGCTGTGTACACAGCCCAAAACAGACCACAAAAGAATGGAAAACGGCCTCTCCCTCCACTTGCTCTCCATCTCATCAATGCTTAGCAACATGATGCTATATAATGTAAGATTTAGCTATTGCTAATTCTTGGTGTTATTCTACCTGCTCCAATTTCACAGTCTCTTCATTGTTTTTCAATGTGGTCTTGTACAGAAGATTCTAATTTGTCACAAAGAGCTAACCTAAGGAGCCAGAATTCATATGATTTCATACAGTCAAGTAATAGATTTTTGGCATTGGAAATACACCTTATGAAGTATTTAATCTAATCTTATTTTCCAGATGAGTGAATGAAGAGAGAATTTAAGAATTTAAATACAGATAGAGGTGCCTGGGTAGCTCAGTCGGTTAAGCATCTGATTCTTGATTTCGGCACCCGAAGGTCATGATCTCACAGTTAGTGGGATCAAGCCCAGCATTGGGCTGGGGGCTGACAGCTTAGAGCCTGCTTGGGATTCTCTGACTCCCTCTCTCTCTCTGCCCCTCCCTTGATGGTGCACGTACTTCTATCTCTCTCACTCTCTCTCTCAAAAATAAACATTAAAAAAAAGAAGAAGAAGATTTTAGATACAGACAGAACTAGGGCCAGAGCCCAAGTCTTTCAACTCCTAGCACAACACTCTTCCTACCACTTGCATCACCAGCAGACATGGGACTACTGTAGACGCCCACCTTCCACAGACAGGTCTGGAAGCAACCCCTGGGCTCATCAGAGTCTCACTGGTCTTAGATGTGCAATGGCCACAGCAACTTAAAGTCCCTGTCCATCAGTGGCTACTGAGGCTTAGCAAGATAAGAATGTGGACTGGAGAAACAATAGGGGAGACATGAGCAAGGTTGAATATTCAGAGAAAGGAAAAGATCCCATGACAACCTGAATTCTAAGGATAAAGGAGCTAGGAAAGGCAGAAGAAGGAAAGCAGGGAGGAGAAAACATGCTATCAAAAAAGCAAGTGAAAAGAATGGCATCAGAGCACAGAAAGGATAGCTAGTGGCCATATAATATACAGTATTTTGAAGGGGGAAAAATCCCTAAATCCTGTTATTTTTTTCACAATGAGACTTTCTCTGCAAGTTGTTTAAGAAGGTATATCTAATTCAATTTTTAATCAACCAGATGTACAGTTACAGCACACTGCTATCTTCAGGTATGTTTTCATAAAACTGAGTATAACACAAGATAAATATTACTTCTACACTAGCCAACCATGGGTAGATTTTAATACTTAACACATATTGGGCAGGGCAACCCCACCCTTGGCTCACAACCTAGCTTCTGCAGATGAATCTCTCAGCCTATTTCCAGAGCTGGCCCCATGGCTGTGTGGCCCTGAGACCTCCCAAGAAGACCTCAATACCACAGGAAGAGATACTGCTGACTCAGGAGATGACCAGCTCTCACTTTGAGGCAACCATATGAAGCCAGGCATGAAGTTAAGAATCAGTACGTAGCAATGTTGGCCTTTCAGAATCTACTGACTGCAACTCAAATGTAAGTGCTGTATATTCTCTCTCATATTAGGATATTTCTGAGAATAGTCTTTCGTATGTGTGTAATAGTGGGTGCCTATTTTGTTCAACCTAAATTTCCCATGAAATATTTTAATACATTTTTTCCTTTAAAAAGAAAGAAGTTATTTTCAAAGGATTAGGCTGTGAAATCCATATTGCTTACCAAGGAGGAGCCTCTGAGTGATCAATTTACCAGGACTCTACAGAGAAGGTGGGCAGTTTCTTGTTACATTAAAACATGCCAACATTTTTTGGCTCTGTGTCAAGTGGGTATTTTGGTTCCCTCATTTTTAAGCTTAAGAAAATACCCAGCAATTTCCATGGTAAATTCAAAGTCATAATCAAGGATAGGACACACTGCCAGAAGCCAAGCTATCCAACCAGCCTGATGGCAGGGCCTGGGCGGTGGACGGATCAGGACTGCAGGGCAGCCCACCGACAGTGAAGCTTCTTGTACTTCCACTTTTATGTAATTTGGCCTTAATAAAAGTATTAAGGGGAGTTGTCTGTTGGGGAATTGCCCTCGACAGGCCCCCTGGGAAAAGAACCATTAGGGAAAGAAATAAGGTTCCGCAAGGAAATTGTGCGGCCCTACATTTAGCCCTTGCCACCCCTTATAAAGACTCCTCTATCTAAAGGAAGGATAGCCCCATACATTTACCAGCGAAGGAAGGAACACATGGATTTGAAAGCCCCACTCCGGCAACAAAGGAGTGTATCTATGGGCACAAGTTACTCCAACCCCTAGGCCCACTCGGCCCCCAGGAGGCATTCAGATGATGACTGAACCTAGTCGGTTAAGGTACAGAATGGTTCATTAGTTCCTAGGCGCATTGTCTCTCTGAAAATGCACAAGGCGTGGGTTCCTAAGGCCCTCTTGGCCCCCTCCTGGCACCTCGGACCGAGGCGAACACTTCTGTTCCTCAAACCACAAATGGTTCGGGGAAACAACTAAGAGGTCATGTCCCTGTAACTGTTCCTCATGAGGTGTTGAGAGATAGATGACCTTTCATGGAAACAGCAAAGCAAAAGCTTTATAGATTATAAACATAGATACATAATGAAAATAATGTAAGAAATTAATCAATAAGGAAAGGGCAGGAGGGAACGTTATGAGAAAATAACCATGTTATTCCTTAAAGGGTGATTACACATAGGAACATTTTTAGAATTCGGTAATGCCAGAAAACGTAGGTGACGCACGCTACAAGGAAATTGCTAACAAATATAATGCTACGTTTGCCACAATAAAGTAGCCAGTCCAACACACTGCTGTTGTCTGTGTCCATTTTTATTTTTGTTTTATTTTATTTTCACTTTTTCGCCAACGCCATTCATCCTTCGGGAACGCCTGGACCTGCTGGAGCTGGACTCCAGCAACACACCAGCTTCCCAAGGACAAGATGCCAGAAAATGTAAAGCCAAACCTATTTTGTACTGACTTAGTCCTTAGGTTTAGTCTTCATTACCTTCTAAAACTGTTGGCCATATCCCCACCTCGAGTCCTGAAGCAACCCTTATACAGTTGACATTTAGATAGGCATTGATTTGCTTGGCACAAAGTATATGCAAGGTAAATATATGAGATTCCCACCTCTGGGAACTAGCAAGAAGTGTGAAGTGTTGATCAACAGAATCTCTCTACTTGTATTGCAACTGGAAGGGTCTACAACAGAAATAATTCCTAGAACACATGGTCCTACACTTGGGCTACTCAGCCAATCACATAAGAAATCTGTGTTCCACTCACCAACCATTGCCTTTTTAAGTCATGAGTCTTGGAATTCTTTAGCTGAATTGTTTAAATAAGGACACTTTGCATGGGCCTCTGACAGCTGGCTCAGCTGACCAAAGAACTCACTAAATACAAAAGTTACTATCTACATAATGACTATCTCATGCTACTTGGGCCCATCCTAAGCCTTATGATTTGTGCTCTGCAGAGACAGTTTTTAACTGTGTTTTGTTTTGTTTTTTATCTTAGCAGGGAAACACTGAAGAAATACAAATGTTTCCCTATCATTCCATCACCTAGAAATGCACTCTTGTCCTGGGAAAGCAAGACTAAAATGTCCACACATGATGAATGTGTACCTCTAGTCAACAAGATTTAGATAAAGAATTTAAGAAACCAAGTTGGATGAACAATACTGAGAACCAAGCCACAGCAATGCAAGTATCTCACATACAGCCTGGCAAAAGGCCCCTCCTCTGCCCTGAAGGGATTATTGCCTCCAGCTCAAACAATATTCATTTTCCATTTCTTCTCATGGTGGCATCTCTATTTCAGCTACCATCAAACAGTTACCAGCTACCATCACCCATCCTTTTTCTTTCTCTCCCTTCAGGTACTCATAGCTCCCATAACAACAGATCTGAGACGTGGAAGCCCTGATCAAAGATGACTAGTTCTAGATGTCTATAAAACAGAGCATGTCAAGGTCAATGGGTCACAGGCAGGACAATACAATACTCACTCCTAACCACTCTGTCATCCTTAAAGGGCTCTCATTATATTTAGGTCTCACATGTCAGCACAGCATCCCTCAAGTTGGTGTTTAGCCTCATTACTTACTTGTCTTATCTTTCTGAAGATAACTGTCCTAAGTTGTTTAAAAGAGAAAGCAAGAATTGGCAAAAATGGTGGATATAATAAGGTACAGAAAAGACAGAAAAAGGAAGGTATCTAGTCACCATCTCCATCCCACATACAATAAAGTTTTCTGTCCAACTGCTTTTTGTTTCACAGATGAGAAAACTGAGAGAACAAAAGAAGAAGGACCCTTCCTTCCCAGGTCTCACAATTACTAGCAGAGTTGGGCCAACAGAGATACTCAGGCCTCAGTTCTCAGTGCTTCCTCTGCTAAAAAGTAGGGTCTTAATAAAGGACCAGCTGAATCAACAAAAGGGAGTGGCTTACTTGAGAACATTCTGAGCACAGAATTTATATTGCCCTCCCCCTTTCTGAATGTAGGTTTATGCAGCATTCAACAGCAGATGGGACAAACCACATTCACGAAGAGGTGGGATCAAGTCCAATGACACCAAATACTAGACAACCATTTCTCCTTCTCCAAAATACAGATAGTTCAACATACGCAAGCCAATTAAGAGGAATAAGCCAATCCTTTCAATAATCGATTAAGAAAAACAAATTTAAATTTGTTTTAAATCCACAGAGCACTTTGCAGTTTATCTAGAACTTTCATATACATTGTTGTATCTGACCCTCACCATAGTCTCATTTTCCAAGTAAAGAAACAGAAAACCAAAGAAACCTTGCCCCAGCTCACAGCTGGTAAGCAGCAAGGCTGGGAGTTGAGCCCATATCTTCCAACTCCACATTCAGTGCATCTACTTGTACACTACCTCCACCCAATGTTATTAATGACAAAAAGCCAAGCACAACAGTAGCTCAAAGGGCTGACTGAACCACACCCTCTAGCCAGCTAAACAATGACTAAAATCCTTGCTGGAACCCCAAACAGGCTCTGCCTCCCCAGAATTCCAGGATTGAGCATTTTCACAGTAGGTTCAGACCCAGGCATCTGAGAAAACCCCAATGCCTCACCATCCTTCATGAACTCTAGCCTGATCACATGAATGACACTAGTGTGGCTAGAGCAGGACCTGCCAAGTTCATTGGGCTCTTGGTGACACAACCCAGCTGTGCAGGCAGGTTCCCTACAAGGGAGCTCCCAAACATTCCAAACATTGTGCTGCAGAACTGGAGGGAGGAAATAAGCTGCAGAGGGAGCTGGCAAATCTGACACAACCTTCCATTCCACATTTGCACTTTTGCACCAGTAAAGCAGTTTAAAATATGCTCCCCAAGAGTGGCACAGACCATGACTTAAAGAATACACTAGAAACCATCAGGAGGTTCTGAGAAGTGGGAACAGAGTGGGAACAAAGAGAACTTCAATTTCAATTTTTACCATTGGTACATATTCCTTTCATATTTTTGAAAACTAGTTCAAAATTAAATTTAAAATCTATAATGACTGCACTGGAAAGTCATGGAGGCAAACAGAAAAACTTACACTAGATTAAGTTAACTAATAACACACAAGAAAATCATTTTAAACCAAAGCTTTGGAAACACTGATCTAGACATGAGACACAGAAAGGAATGGTCTGATTTTGACAATCATTTCAGCTGTACTCCCAATGTGGGTCACTTTCCTCCTGTGAGGTCCCTATGTGGGCAGTGCTGGGCTCCATATTCAGAGATGATGGAACTGAGACACAATCAGTAGAACGTGAGTATAAAGAAGTTTTCACAAAGTGTTGTTGGATTTGCATTAATCTACCCATTTTTCTCCCTCAGCCCTTTTGACACCCAAGGCTCCATTTGAGAGATGACTGATGGGGCAGCGGGGGGCTGACTGCCATGGTGCCATGGGGAACAAAGCACTACCTGGAACCCTGCCACACTTACAGTGTGAGCATATGTACCCACAACTCCACATTCATTATCACCATTCTCTAAGGTCTAAGTCCTCTCACGTGCCTGATGTAAGGAAGAACAAGTTAAAAATAACGATAGCCTAAGTTTATTAATATTTACTGAGCTTTTATTACCACAGGAGAAATTCTGCATCCCATGCACTGCACCTCAGTCAATCTTCACAACCACCACCTCTCAGGAGAGGTGCTATTACCATGTCTAGATCACATACGAAGAAACGGAGACTGAAGAGTGGTTAAGTAACTTACTAGAGGCCAAACTGTAAGAAAGAGAGCTAAAACTCAAACAGTGAACCTATAATTCCCAAGTCCAGGCACTGTGCCTCTCACAAAATATGTTTCACATCTTTTTTTTCAACTATTCTCTTTTGTCCTTTATTATTAAAGCTACAGAACAAAATATCCAATTAGAAAAAGGCATTTTTTTATACTAATGGGCTATGTAAGATAAATGACATTATAAAATACTGGAAATATAAATTTAAAATTATGGACTTAAACTCTGTAATCAAGGCAAGAAATTTCAATATACCCCGTACATACCCACCAACACATCTGTTATAATCAGCTGAATGTCCTGTACATTCAAATACTAGGGTCCTCACAGGCTCTTGGGTGTTCATGAGCCCTTTGACCCCAAGCATCTCAAGAAGGGACAAAATACCAACACACTGGGCTCAAGCTCCCTTCTTTACCACTGCTGACTTTATTTATGTCTTGCACTTGTCTGTGCCTATTGAGTATGAAAAAAAAAGAGGCCTTCCCAGAGATAAACTAAGAAGCTTAAATTCCCTCAGAAAAAGGGAATTTCCCTCCAGAAAAAGATACTCCCTATGCTTTTTTTCTTTAGATAACTAGCTAACCTTTGAAGTTTCAAACCTAATACTAAATTCTAAGACAAATCATGTTTCTATACTAACAGCACAGCCAACATTCCCTTAGAGCAGATGTACACCGAAATGAGAATGACAGCCTTGCACAGTTGTCAGACAGACCCCACTAAATGACCAAGTTCAAACTGGGAACCTTCCAATGCCTGGATGCAGTTTCATAAAAAATAGATGAAATTAGCACACTATAATCTAGGAGCACCAAGCTACGTCTAACTACCTCAAAAGAGCAACACAACTTAAATGAAAAAATCGCAACATGCCCAAACATTACAGACCCTGTAACAAATATACCCTCTTCATTTCTGTCAGCCTCGTTTAGAAAACAATGTATGTGAACTATCATTTTCCTAAGTTTCTAAGACTTTCTTACCATGCTTTTCAGTTTAAATCAAACAGTTTAAAATCCAAGCAATTTTCTGTAACTACAATTATACATAACCCAGTACTGCCCAGGACAAAGAAAATAAACTGAATTCCAGTTACCTCCGTCAGCAAACAGTCTGCCCATAATTTTGCGAGGAATACAAAGAACATTCTCCCGTTCCATCTGTTCAACAAATCTTCATCTTCAGCAAGGGCTCTTTTAATGTACTTCTATAGCTGCTCCGGTTGTAATTACAAACTGCTACACGCTGACTCTGCAGTGACATTCTCCCAGAATGCTACTATGTCCCTCAGGGGCTGAGGGATAAGAACTTGAAAGAAGTTACAGGAGAACTCCCCCCGCCCCCTCCACTTAGCCTCAACAGGCAGCTTCCCTCCAAGAGATCTGCTTCAAAAGTCCAGACCCAGTGAAGTCACACATGACCTCACAAACCTCCAATTTAACTCTTCAGAAGCCAGACGGCAAGCTGACAATAGGGAGAAAGGACAATTGTCTTAGTTGATTTGGAGTGTTTGCTCTTTTGGGAGAAAGAGGTTTGTCCAACATCATTTCAAAAAAGAAAAGAAGAAGAAAGTAATTTCAGCATTGTTCTTCCATAATAACACTAAGGTTTTTGAAGTACTGTTTTTGAAGACTCTAAGTTCTGGCAGCACACACTAAAGAATGCCTGAAAGAGGAAAAAAAAACCTAATCCATTTAGATTTTATAAAATTCACACTTAATCTTGTGATCTGTGTTTTCCTGTTTTCATTTCTACTTTTGTTTCTGCTTTTCCGCTATCGTTGAAATTAAAGTATTCATTTTCCCTGTTGTTCAAGTTCCGCGTCAGACAACCAGAGGTGGACAGGCAACACTCACAGCTGTCAGACACAACAGCAACCGCCTGCAGATGCATCTCAGAAACCGGGAACTATAGGAGTCCCATAGAAAGGCCAGTCAGCAGACCCAACTAATGGATAACAGAGTCCACATTCAGTGCCCCTAAAGGGAAAGGAAACTTCATTCTGTTTCCCATGCTTTTTCTTTGGACAACAGCTGTTTTTGTTAGGATATTGGAATTACAAGGATCCAGGAGGTAGAATAAGTAAAAATTACTTTATAAACAGAAGTAGATAAAATTATATCCTCTCAAAGAAAATGTAATACGCCCTTTCAAGAATGCCTTGATTCACCCAGAAAATGATTACAACTTACTGTCCAGCAATTTTGTTCCTAAATATATACTTAGCCTAGAGAAACTCTCCCATAAGTGCACAAGAAACAACAAATTAGAATGTTCACTATCAGGCCATTTGAGATAACAAAAATACAAGGCAGCCAAAGTGTTCATAAATATGAAAATGGAAAAATAAATTACAGTATACATCCATGTAATGAATACTATACAGCAAATTAATAAAGTAGGACTTTATGAATCAGTAATAATGAATTTGAAATGTTGAGCAAAAAAGTGAGTTACAACAGGAAAGAAGAAGGTAACATTTATATAAAGTCTAAAAACATGAAAAAATACTATCTAGTGTCTACAGATGCACACTTGTATAGGAATGACAGACACCCACAGGCCATGGTTACCCTAAGGAAGAGAAAGAGAGGAATGCAAACAGGGAGGCATTCACCAAGTTGGCAATTCATTTGCAATGTTTCTTTCTTAAATTGGCTGGTGAGATCACAAGTGTTTATTATTTTCCATACCCTTGGGATGCCTAAAATGTTTCAGAAGTTGTAAAATGTCAACTGCATAATGCCTGCCTTTGAGCACAGTGGCACCTGTTCAGTCTGAAAGATTAACAGAAGAGGCAAAGAGGTTCACAGTCCCCTCAGCTCCCAACTCTCAAGTCCCCAAATTCAAGCAGCTGTTACTAATTCTGCCTCATTTTGGCTCTGTCTGGACAGTCACCCTGCACACTCCCCACCAACAATCATTTACACACATCCACCTCTGCCTTCAAAACCCACCACAGAGACGCTTGGGTGGCTTAGTCAGTTAAGCATCCGACTTCGGCTCAGGTCATGGTCTCACGGTTAGTGGGTTTGAGCTGCACGTGGGGCTCTGTGGTGACAGCTCAGAGCCTGGAGCCTGCTCCTGATTCTGTATCTCTCTCTCTCTCTCTCTCTCTCTCTGCCCTGCTCCCACTAGTACACTGTCTCTCTCTCTCTCTCTCTCTCTCACTGTCTCTCTCTCTCTCAAAAATAAATAAGCATTAAAACACACACACATACACACACACACACACACAAAAGCAACACTTCCAGGAGGGCCTCTACAACACTTCCTGGAAGTAGCCTCAGCCTCAGACCCTTACTGTCTGGCTTTCTAGGCCTTGTAGTAAAAATACTTGTGAAGTTGTCCGCCTCTTCTCTGGCGGACACCAAGTACCTAGTATAGAGGAGCTGCTAATTAAGTTCTTCACTAAACAAAAACCTAGTCTCTAATATGTGCTGGACCCTGTAACACTGAGTGTCAAGACTAAAGACTCAAGAAGATCACTGCCCATACCTGGCTAAGTACATTACAGGATGAATCCTAAAACCATTGTTAAGGGAACTTTTATGGTTTTGCTTTGCAACATTCAATACCTCTTATTTTCTCTGTACTAAAAATTTTATATTACTACTCTTAACTAGAAAATGTCATATTCTTTGTGTTGCAGTGGAGCTGCTAAATAGATAAACACAGTGAAACAAACTGTCACTAAAAATCCTCACCTTCAAGTAATCTAAGGCTCTTACAATTAGTATTACAGATATACAACATCCTAAGTCGATCTGACCACAGCTCTTTCATATCAGGTGACTTTGAAAAAGTTTTAAAGAAAATAGCTTGGGGCACCTGGGTGGCTCAGTTGGTTAAGCGTCCGACTTCAGCTCAGGTCATGATCTCACAGTCTTTGAGTTCAAGCCCCACGTCAGGCTCTGTGCTAACAGCTCAGAGCCTGGAGCCTGCTTTGGATTCTGTCTTCCTCTTTCTGTGCCCCTTCCCCACTCATGCGCTCTCTCTCTCTCTCTCTCACTTTCTCTCTCTCTCAAAAATAAATTAAAAAACATTAAAAAAATTTAAAGAAAATAACTCAAGCAGTGTTATTACTAATAATAACGGACAACATATTTTGAGTACTCCATCAAGTGGAAGTAAATTATTATCTCTTTTCCCAGGTAAGAAAGTTGAGGTTTAGGGAAATAATTTACCAAAATTTGAACCAAGGCAATCTGACTTAAGAACCCACACTGTTTATAAGAAACCATACCGTTTCCTAGCAGGAAAATGGATCAACCCCAATTATATTTCTAGAGTAAGGATGGGCACCCCATGATCACTACACCAAAGATGAAGCAAGAAATCATTACAAGGTTCACAGCCAGGACCACTCACTGTTACAAACCTCTGTTAGACTCATCCCTGCCACTAGCACAGTAACCCTGCTCACCTGAGAATAGGGACTATCTTACTTAGCTTTATATTCTGCCTTTAAACAGTTTCCAGTGTTTCTCAAACTTTAAAGTACTCATGAATGACCTCAGAATTTGTTAAAATAGTTAAAATACACATTTTGATTGAATACATCAGGGGTGAGGTCTGCGTTACACATTTCTAACAAACTCCAAAAGGAGAGGTTGACTGTCCAAGCTGAACATCAGGATCACCCGGGAATTGTTTTCATATTTTTTTTAACGTTTTATTTATTTTTGAGAGAGCATGAGCAGGGGAGGGGCAGAGAGAGAGGGAGACACAGAATCTGAGCTGTCAGCACAGAGCCCAACGTGGGGCTTGAACCCACGAACCGTGAGATCATGACCTGAGCCAAAGTCCAACTGAGCCACCCAGGCACCCCAAACAGTGATAGCTTTAAAAGATTCCCAGGTGGGGGCGCCTGGGTGTCTCCGTCAGTTAAGCGTCAGACTCTTGGTTTTGGCTCAGGTCATGAGTTCAACATCAGGCTCTGAGCTAATAGTGTGGAGCCTGTTTGGGATTCTCTCTCTCTCTCTCTCTCTCTCTCTCTCTCTCTCTCTCTCTCTCAAAACAAATAAACTTTAAAGCTATCACTGTCCGGATGTCACCCTCCACCAACAGAATCAGAATCTCTGTTGGTGAAGCATGGGAAATTGGAATTTTAAAAAGCTCCCTATGTAACTCTAATGTGCAGTCAGGTCAGATAATCCTATTCTAGAGCTTTCCTACTTTAGCTTAGTCCATGGACCACTGTTCCAGACCAGTGCCTGTCAAATGTCAGTTTATGTAAACCACCTGGGCATCTTAAAATGCAGATCCTAAATTAGTAGGTCACAGGTGGGGCCTGAGATTCTGCAATTCTAACAGGCTCCCAGCTCAACACCACTGCGAAGCAAGGTGGTAAGTAGAAAGATTAAGAATCTCAGTAGTTCAGTGTGTGACTTATAAGGCTTTCCTTTAATAATTCTTAATGGAGAGACCAGTAGAACACTACAGATGGAGGTTTAGGCTCAGGCATATGAAATATCATATGCGGTGTGGGGATTATGAAGTCAAATTATTGACCTAACATTGGTTTAGATGTAGTTTGATATTAATCTTCATTAGCATGCATGAGAAAGATTATATTGAACTTACCATGGCCATGATACTGAATATTAAGGCTCTGTTAGGAGCTTGAGTCAATTTAATACAGATTCTGTACATCAGTTGATAGAAAGCTTAGGAGATCCACAGTAGAAAAAGAAAAAAAGATTAAGGCACTGGAAATGTACCCATCTGGAGTTCTGATAAATTGGTACTCCTATGTAAAATACCTTCATATAACTTTCTCTTTTTGCTTCCCCAAACAACAAATCAATGGATAATATTTCTCATCCAGTATTGCAAATCTTGTGTTAAGTGACCTCTGCTAAAAGGAAATGCTGTTGCTTCCTTTAAAAGATAAAAATTGCACTGATATATGAATTAAAAAATGGCTATATCATCTCAATCCAGTTAAAACAGTAACTGTCAATCAGATTTTTATTTAGACCCATGATTACCCTTGTAATAATATATACGTCCAATGTCATTTAAAGTCTTGAGGTGACTGGGCAGCTCAGTTGGCTGAGCATCCAACTCTTGATTTCAGCTCAGGTCATGATCCCAGGGTCATGAGATCAAGTCCTATATCAGGCTCCATGCTGAGTGTGGAGCCTGCTTAAGATGCTCTCTTTCCCTCTGCCCTTTTCCTCTGCTCTCCCACTCTCTCTCTAAAACAAATTTTAAAAAATAAATAAAAACAAAGTGTTTTAATATGGTCTTTGATAAAAGATCATCCACTTCAGCAAGCATCCCACAGCACTCTTCATACTAATATCCATCATTATCCAGGGCATTACTTTAAGTTGTGAACTAGAGAATTAAAATGTTTCTAGGAAACCCTATTTCAAATCCAGGACCATTTCCTGAAGTCATCACCAATTTATATAGAAGGCACTCAACAAACAGAGCCCCAAATCACCAAGGCCAGCCAGGGCCAGGACTGTCTGAGAGAAATTAAAAGAACATCCATCAGACGACTAGAGCACTGAGCTTCTCCCTGATAATCAAGGCACTGCTGGAGAAACGAAGCAAGTACAGAAGAGCGCCCAGGAAACTCACCTTGGAGGGCATTTCCTACAAATACAGAATCAAAAAGATGCACAAGCAGCACCCAAGTGCTCCTGTGTGTGCATCTCTGCACCTGGCCTCAGCACACCCCTCATCACCCAAGAGTTCGTTCATGCCCACAGCTGCAAGCCTCACATCCAAATGGTAACTCCAAAGTCCTGCAGCCAGCCTTCAATCTCACACTCCCACCAGCACTTCTACATAAAGCACCATCGCTCTCCTGAAATTTAACCTGTTTAAACTGACCTCACTACTAGCTACTCTCCTACAAACCCCACCGATCTCCCCAATTCCTATTACTTCTAGATTCAGTAAGTCATCCACGCTTGAAGTCTCACAATGATTTTGACTCAGCCTGCATGTCCTATATTCAAACATTTGCCAAATCCTTGCATCTGTTTTTCTTTACCAGGTTTTTCTTGTGTATTTTCTTACATCCCTTAGATTATTATTCAGACTACTACAAAACTCACAATAGGTTTAAAATAAATATCCACAAACTAGAACTTAGCAAATTCTTACAACAAATCTATAAAATGAGTGGTAAGGTTATTTCCACCTCACCAATGGAATCACAGGCTGTCTGGAGTAAAACAAGATCAGGCAGCCAGTAAAGAGGATGACGTGACCTCCTTGTCTTCTGATCCCAAATCCCCATATTTATGCCACCCTACCACAGAGTGTTGTACTTTATGAAAAGAAAGTGGTATTTCAGGAAGTCCAGCAATAGGTGTGCCAGATAGTTAGAGCTGAGAGGACAGTGCTGGCAGCTCAGAGACTGATACAGGACTTGAGCTCATGGCACAGTAGCATGATGACATAAATTTTGATTTATTTATCTCCTATGATGTACACCAGGCATTGTTAAGCTACTTGATTTTCTTTTCTTGATTTCTGCTACCTGACTAATCTCATTTGCTTCTCCTTCCTTTACCAGATAGGTATTATACATTGCATTTTACATGTGGAAACGTTCTCACATTTTCTGTAATTACTCAATATCACACACCTAGTAAGTAACTGAGACAGGATTCAAACCCAGATAGGACTGGCTCTGAAACCTAGCAGAGCCCCCATCACTCATCACTGAGCAAGGATCCCTTTGTGGTAAATAAAAAAACAAAATCCATTATAAGTGCTTGGAAGAGAAGCTGGAAAGAAAAAAAAAAAAAAAAAGAACCCATTTTCTGCAAAACTAGTCTTCAAACCCAAAAGAAAAGGACTAAAGAGATTACTAGAGCAAGAGCTACCCAATAATAAACCTATGAGACTGCGGAGCTTCCTGCTCCCAATGATACAAGAAAAATCGGAAACTCACTGGTCAGCCAGATCTCTAAAGACAATTTCACAGGATCAAAATCTTTTCCTCACTCAGAAGCTTAACTAATACCACATTATTTTCATTCTTATTTTGATACTTATAAACTAAAATGCCTGCAGGTTTTAAATTGAAATGTCAAAAACATTTTTGAAATCACACTTCACGTGCTTTTTCCTAGACAAACACTAAAGAAAGAGAAAAACTAAAGAAAAGGGATACTTTTAAACACCAGCATTCCATTTGAAAAGAGGGAAAACAAACAAACAAACAAAAAAGGAAGGCAAAAAAACCAAAACTATCAAATTTGGAGTGGACCCAAGACTGACTGAAGCACTCTCCTCAGGCATATCAGTTGCACACTGATGTAATTCACCTCTTCTGCTGTATTCCTCCATATCCTGAGCGGTATCTGAAAGAAAAGCCAGGAGGCTGAGACATAAAATTTATCTATTATGCTAAACAGTTAATTTTAAAATGCAGTTTTATAAGTTTCAGAGAACCAAAAGAGAGGATCCTGCCATGTTACTATATTTGGTATCTCTCTTTTCCTATCTGTCCAAACCCAAGCTCAATAGAAATGGACAATATTTAGCTCTGTGAATGGTCACAGTGACAACATTTGTGCCTTATAGTCTTCAGGTCACAACTTACTGATTGGAGTTGCAATCATCAGATGATAAGCCAGCAAGGGAGAAGCACCCAGACACAAAGGAACCCATTGGAACATGTACAACTGTAAGTCTCTAATTATCCTTTCTAATTCTGGAGCCATGTGACTGGACTTCACACAGCACTGCTGACCCCATCAGCCTGAGTGCTATGTAGCGGACCACAAAGGGAGGGGATGCTCCTCTTTGCTCCTTCATTAAAATATTGTGTTACAATCACAGGGTGAGTTATTTCCTGACCGACATGCGGCTCCCTCGCCAACATTCAGTGTCCAGAGCACTTCAGAGCACCTGAGAGTATTTAACTATTCCTGTCCAGATTTATTCCAAGGTCTTAAGAGGTTTTTTTCACCTTATAAAGAATGATGTATTTGATATCAAAAAGGTATATAATCCTTCAAAAGACAAATAGTGAGCACATGTACTCTTTAAAAATGCCCTTTCCAACTTGATACTAGAATACTACAGATTTGAAATGTTTTCTTCTTTGATTTAAGTGGAGAGAGTAACAGGGAAGAACAACCCCCGCCCCTGACCACCAATGCATGGCTAAATCCAAATTGGAAGGCACTGCTGAGAGAGAGAACTAAGTTTTGCTGAAGTGATACAACATCCTCATTAACCTTCCTAACCACTTGCACCTTTCTTTAAAGAAGCAACACAAAAGAGAATAGTGTTATCTTGCATTCAAAAGAAATCACTGTCAAATACTGCCACTGAAATAACCTTTTTTTTTTCTTTTTTTAGAGAGAGTGAACACACCCATGCTGGGTACACAGGCTCCACACCCAAAAGAGCCCAACACAGGGCTCGATCTCATGACTGTGAGATCATGATCTGAGCCAAAATCAAGAGAGAGTCAGACACCCAGGCACCCCTGAAATCATCTTTAATGACAAAGTAAATCACATACTGAAGTAGAAAAGGATTTTAAAATATACCTAGGCAATGCCAAATATATTTTTGTTTTGAAACCAAAAATAAATGGGCTCTGGAGCCTGATTGCCTGGGTTCAAACCCTGGGCATGCAACTTACCATCTGTGTTACTTTGAGTAAGTTACTCAAATGCGCTATGCCTCAGTTTCCTCATCTAGAAAATGAGAACATTAATTGCTCCTTTCTCCTAGCTTATTATGAGAATTACATACCATGTGTTTACTAAATAAAAACTATAGGATGCCTATGATATAGAATTGTGCTTAGAGACAACCTAAGTAATATTATAATCTTTTCTACTGGCTGACAGTTAATATTTTATACATTAAAATCAATACCTCAACAAAGATGGGCTTAATTTCTTGGTTCAGGTCTAGTTAGAATCAAAGAAGCATTATCAGGGAGACGGTCCTATCATCATCAGTCATTAGTCATATCATAAGTCGTGTATCATCCCCTTTTCTTTGTGCCTTCTTGAGAGTTCACTTTATTCAATATAGTCAGACCCCACCCCCCCAGTCCACTGCCAAGGGAACAGGAGAGGCCAGTGAATAGAGACAGAATACTAGGCATGTACACTTGTTTGATTTATCACTTTCCTTATACAAATGTCACATTTATTAATAAAATCGGAAAATGTTTTTTCACTTGAATCCTAACACTTTGGCCCTGAGCACGTTGTTGAGGTAAGTCAATCAGGCTGACTATTGGGCAGTCAGCATTCAAGTCTGGATTTCCTTAACAGGCTCCATAGTCTACTTCCTTACCTCTGCAGAAGAATGTTTTAATGTAAAGGAAATGTTTAAAAGCCTGCTCATTGATTACTTTAAAAATTTGTGGAGACATGTTTGTTAACAATTTGGTAAATTTTTTTCTCAAATTGAACACACACACCAACAACAACAATAAATTCTACAATTACCAACTCACACTTCTGGTTCCATAGACATATGGCATTAGAGAAGTTAGATTTAGAAAAAGAATAAAGGTATGAGACCAGGCTGCCTAGAAGAGCAAATGTATCTAATCTAGGAGTCAGACAATTTGAACTCTGGTAAAGGATCTCTCACAGGTAAATCCATCCCACCAAACTGGGACTCAGATTCTTTACTGTAAAACAAGACTATCTAAGGCCGCCTTCAAGCTAAAAAAAATGTCATAATTCTTCGACCTACAATTTTTCTGGTGCTGCAACTTAAAAGCACCAAAAAGACAGAGGGGTAAAGAAAAGCATAAAAGTTATTCCAGTTTCTTTAAAATTTTTTAGGAAAAAATAAATAAAACTTCTTAGATCATTGAGCCCACCCTACATTTTTAACCCTGAATGGACACATAAATCATAAAACAAAACCTTCTTCACCTGTAACCACATATTATATTATGCCAACTCGAAGAACACAAATAGGTCTGTTCAAGTTACCAGAAGTGTTAAAGGAAGAGAAGAATGACCACTAGTCAGGAATCACATGGAAGAGTATCAGAGCTGAAAGAAGTGTGGCTGACACATCCCTAAGATGCTTCTCATTCATATTAGAATTCAGTCTTTTTTTTTTTTAATTCCAGTTAGTTGCACAGTGTTAGTGTCAGGTGTACAATTTAGGAATTTAACACTTCCATACAACACCCAGTGCTCATCACAAGTGCACTCCTTAATCCTCACCGCCTAGTTCATTGATCCCCCCACCCACCTCCATTCTGGTAACCATCAGATTGTTCTCCATAGTTAGAGTCTGTTTCTCAGTTTGTCTTACTACTGGCCAAGATCTCAAGGTTTGGCAATGCAGGTAATGAAGCTTTATCTTCAGATTGCCTAAAGTGTACTGCTGTCTAAATCTGAGATGCTAAAATATACTATAACTTGCCAAATACTCTTTCTTAACTATCTAACTCTGCCCTACTAATAATGACTGGCACCCACACTGGCCCCAATGATGACTACTTCCTATTGTAAATAAGCAAACCATACATTTGATAAACATTTCACCTAATTCCTTCCTGATTTGACTTTCTGATGTTCATCTCTTTTTATTTACTTACTCTCCCTGAAGCTTCTGCAGCAAAGCCTCTCAGCCCAAAATACCTCAGCTCCCCCATCTATTTTTTGGGTCTGTAATATAAACAACTTCAACTCACCCCAGAAAGCTGGACTGAAGTTCTAATAAAATTATCTGCATGCCTATACTATTGCATTTTATCTCAATTTACAGTTATCAGAGATGATGGTGAAACAAAAGGGCCTTCCTCCCACCCCAAGGGGAGGACCATGGTCCTCAGAAACACCTTACCCTCAGGGACACCCCCTCCCACCCCAGCCCCAGAAATAGAGAAAGTCTAAATGTGGACTCGCCAACCAATTCTGACTCACACCTTTACTCAAGCTCCTACTTTGCACCATACACTGTGCTAGTTGCTTTAATCTATATTAACTCTTTAAATCTCACAGCTACATAGCATGCTGGATACCATTAACCTAATTTTGCCAATAAATAAAGTGAGTATCAGAGAAAATAAGTGGCTTGCCCAAGTAATTCAGACTAAGGTCTTCTGCTTTTGAGACTAGTGTTGTTTCATTATATCACTAGTGACCCAAGAAAGCAATCAACATCCATTTGGATGTTCCATTTCACATGGAAATGCATAGCTACAATTTATAAATGCCAGTCTTGAATGTGTTCATGCAAGAATTATAAACCTATAAACTGGTTATAGAAAACACTCAACATAAGATGCTCACAAAGAGAGGTTCATTGGAAACCTGTATAATAAATACTGACTTTTAAAAAAAAGTGCTGACACTATTTCATACAGCTTTAAAATAGTTTATCCCCTTAAATCTCCCCTTGACTTTGCCCAACACACACACACACACACACACACACACACACACACACACACACACACTTTAATTGAGGAAAATTATATCAAAACTGAATTCATAAAATCATTAAGAAGTTTAGCATTCTCTACCCACTGATAAAGATGCTAAAAAACAGGTGAATGACCCAAAGATAATGAGCAAGAAGAAATGAAATGCTGGATAATCCATAAATAGACAAAGAATAACTAAATGACAGGTAGGGCACATGTAACCTATATAATTTGTCGTCTTACCTCCCAAGTAGACTTAAATCCTAAAGCAGAGAGAGAAAATAAATATTTATAGCCTTAACCAAGGTATTAGTTCTATCAAGCATCCATATAATCGGATATTTCCCATCTCAGGAATAGAAGACTGCTCAACAGAACAGGACATCACAGAGCAAAGGCCTAGAAGATACTTGGTTGACCATCTAATCCAACACCCTCAATTTGCAGTTAAGGAACTTCTGGCCTAGTCAAGCAACCTGCTCCAAGCCAACAACCAATATCAGTGCCAATACGAAAGCCAACATCTCTCAGTGTTCTTTTCATAGCACCATACCACTGCTACCAAAGGTACACCATGGCAGCTAACACCTACTCATCACCCACAAATATTTGCTCGGGATACAATTTATATATTGTAATCCAGGAAATACCACCATATACGATAACCACAGCTTCCCAATTTGGGAAACTGCTAAAGCGCACTCTGACTGTCCCTAAAACCCAAATTACTTTCTACTCACAGAATTCACTTATATCCACAGAAACTGGCCAAATGCTCCTCAGATATATTCCACTCTCAGATTTCCCAAGGAGAAAGTGATACAAAAACCACCGCATGAAATTAATGAGGATAGAATTAGTACCTTCCCCAGAAAGCAATCTCTGGTGTGCCTTTCGTGTAGATGGAGTCACTGGTGTCATTCAGCCCGTTGGTGATCCCACTAGAATAACCCATCACTATTCCACCATCTGCTGAGACACTCAGGACGTCTTGCTGTCCTGCCACTGTTGTCCTCTCCAGAAACTGACTGCCTTCTTTAATGCGCTGCTGTATCATTGGAGTGAGAGGCATTTCAAAGCTAAAATAGCTATCAGGTTCTGAATATAATGTCTCCAAGGACTCAGCACTGTAGTATAAGGAAGTGTTGTCCAAAATGGTTTCAAACTGGGAGCTGTACACATCAGTTGAGTCCTCTGTATAGGCAGGCCCAAGGACATCATCATCTCCTCCCCTAAAGTGCTCCTCTTGCTCAAGAATCCTGGAAAGAAAATAAGAATAAAGAATTTCAATATTAGGTTAATATTCTTTTTACTTTTTCCCTTTCAACCATATAACCATATAAGAAAGATAATATTCTGTAAAGCTAACAATTTTGTTCTTTGGGTTATGTCTTAATATATTTGAAAAGGAAGCTATCACAGAAACATATTCGGGTTGAAGAACCTCTTAGCATACATGTGCTGTCTAAATAATTTCTGTAGTTTCAAACTAATTTCCTAGTATGTGACTATATTTGAATGAAATATTAAATTCTCATTTTAGCCAACTAAACTCCACAAACTCAAATTGTTAACAGCCACTGTCATCCTTAATTTTAACAGAACACAGATAAATATACTGTGTAAACTTAATGGAGTAAAAATACACTAAACTTTCATCGGTTTATTAATACATTCTGATTTAAACAAGACCAACTGCCCTCAAGAGGATGAGAAGATTAGAATCCAAGGGCCGCCCCCTGCCGACAACAAGGCAGCACTGCAGAGAGTTTTCAGACCCAAAATTCGACAGCCAGCGAATGACCTTTAAAAACAAAAACAATTTTTTTAAAAGCCAACAAACATGTTTATTGAAAGGCTAACCAAAACAGTGAAAACCTATAAACAATTAATTAGTATGCAGCACTGTGTTCAAATATTAAAAATGAATATTAGGATAATTAAGTAAATTTTTTTAAACTCCATAACAGCAAAGCTCAAGAGTTAGAAAAACCTGGGGCTGAATGTTGGATGTGCCAATTACCAGCTATATCACTTTAGAAAACCTTACTTAATCTCTCTAAGCCTCAAATTCCTATAAATAAGAATAAAAATAGAAAACTACCTCACATAAATCTATTATGAGGATTCACAATCAACAATACAGTTGTCTTTGCTGTTTTTAAATTATAAAGGTCTACCACATACCAAATAGTATTCTGGGTTTGTATCTCTTAATGGCTTCTCACTGCCCATGGAATAAAATGGGAAGCTCCTCCCTACCTCTCCATGCTCATTTCCCAACCCTACAGCTCCTTATGCACCAACCACACTATTGAGTTTCAAATCTTCTAACTTTCCATAAAGACTTCATTTCACACAACTCTAGGAAGCGCACATAGCTAGGCAATCCAGCAGCTCCTTTGCACATTTTGTTCCCTTCCTCCCTGGAATATTCTTCCCCATTTTCTGCCTGATTAACTCATATTCATTTCTCAAGTCTCAGCCTACTTATCATTTCTACAGAAAGGCCTTCTCTAAGCCATCAACCGAATTTATTTTTTTCTAGTATGTCTCTGTTATTTTCCTTCCCAGAACCTACCACAGTTTGTGATCCTATAATTATTAACATGTTTATGTAGTCAGTGTTTATCTTTAGCAGTAAACGCCATGAGGGAAATGACCACAAGTTATTATCTATTTTGAACATTCTTTTATGTCCAGTATTTAGCAGGGTCAAGAACATCACAGACAGTCAAAAACTATTTGTGGAAGAAGGGAGAGGGGAAGGGTGGAATAAATTAATAATATGCACAATAGCAAAAGTGTATATTTCAGCGGGACTATAACTATTGAGCCATGTGCCACATATCAAGGCTGCTTTTGAGGGACATCTAGAGATTTTGTGTGTTAGGGGGGTTGGGGAGGAAGAAGTGGAGAGGAGGAGTCCTGATAACCTTCCTAGAGGAGCATCACTCTAGGTGGATTTGTTAATTAACTACAGAGGAAAATGTATTTCCTTACACCAAACAAACAAACAAACAAAAACCCTTCAGCCTTGACACAGATGTTCTCCCACATAAACTAAAAAATGTGATGCTATGAGGACTGATGGATGAAAAGATGGTACAAGTTGGAAATGAGAGTACATGACAAATGACTTTGCCAGAAGGAGCACTGTATGGTCAAGACAGCAATGAAAAGAAGTGAACAAAGATGAGTTATGTCTTCCATTTATCCAGGCTCTAAGCTGATATGGATGTCAGAAATGTATGGCAAGATCAGGAGATACCATATCATGCTAAGCTGATTTATCAGGCCCAAAATCAAAACATATGCTACTTGTAAGAAGGGATTCTCATGTGAATGCCACAGAACAACTGAATTCGAAAGTCTACTTCTGACCTCCTGACCTCCTTTCTAAACCTAGAAAACTGAGGCAACCCAAACCCAAACCTCTGCGTTCACACATGTATGCGGCTTGTATATAGGCACTGGTGTTGCACACAGAAGAAGTGCCTAAGATAGGATATAGTGATTATAGGATATGTCAAGAGTCCAAACCTTTTCATATTATTAAAGATAACTGTGGGGTATTTTAGTTACCTTAATGTTGGAAAAGTTGAAACCTGTCAAACATAAAAAACGTCAGAAATGGATCCACATGAGTATGGTGTTCACAGCCTCTCTGTAACTCTGCCTCCCCAGTTTATGCCTAATGCACAGCTTTATAACAAGATCACTTTTATATCTTAGAGACTTAGAAGGAATCTGGCTTATAATAAATTCTCTTCCATTCTATAATAACAAGGACCCAGGATATTATGTTGAGTACTCATGGCCAAGCACAGGATAAAGATCTCTTATAATGTGTACAAGGCATCACAGACAGCAGGATGACTGTGGGAGCTCACCTTTCCTTGTCTCTCTCCAGTTCAGGTTTCTTCTCAAGATGTTCTTTGTTTTCCTTTAGGAAGACTTCATCCTCTCCACTCTCAACAAGAGGCAGAGGGGAAAACGTCCCTGAGCTGGTGCCCAGCTTCTCTGATGATCTCCAGGTTTCATCCCAAACACTCTCAGTTAAACCAACTGAATTATACAAACCAGCACATGAAATGAGATGGGTTGGCACTCTGGAAAGTTCTCTGTTTTCAGGAGAGGTGCTCCTTTCCAATGATATCTCAAAATCCACAGGATGCTGTATCTCTCTTTTCTCCCCTCCTGTCCACAATATTTCCACCCCTTGAAATTCCACGTGTTTGACCCGGCCTGGGCGTCCTGTGGAGCTACTTTGATCAGACCTCTTCTCTCTCAAAAGAGCAACACTGCCTGCAGAGGTATGCGTCACTGCTGGGCTCCCCAGGGAGGATATAGAACAAGCTGGCTCCTGCACATGGACAGCCCCTTTTCTACCATTATTAGTTATCTTGGAAAGCTGTGCCTGAGCTTCTCCGGTTAAGAGTACAGTCTGATCCTTCTGGATGCTCAAATAAAAGTTCTCCTCAGTCGTAACTTCAGCTGAAAGAGGTATATCTGGTGCTTTTTCTTGGCCAGCAGGAAATAATTTTTTGGCTCCCTGTCTCTTTGTTTTATGAGGGACAGTGTCCAGCTCTTTATCCACCTGCTGAACTGAAAAACTAGAAGTAGCATCTTTGTCCAGTACCTTTGTAGCCTGTAATGTTCCTGAAGCTTTTCTGGCCTCTGTGGCTTTCAGGGTTGAAATCAAGGAGTCAATGGGTTGTAAACTTTGTTCCTTGAGGTGACTTTGAGAGAGGGACTCTCTGACATCTTTTGGTCCTTCGGTAACACTCTCAAGCCCAGACTGGTGGCCATGAAGAAGCTGGACCCCCAGCTGCCCTTGTGGGCAGCCTGGCAGAGACTCTGTATCAAACCCAAGAGAAGTTCTTAGGCCTTCTCCACTATCCTCCATGGTCCCATATTCTGGAAATTCATTTGTGACATTTGGTGGGAGTAAAGTGCTTCCTCCATGATCACCTACGAGTAGAACAGAAGGGACACATAACTTGTTTTGAACAATAGGTTAGAATATGTAATGATAAATATCCACACATATTAGGTACTCAATAATCCTTATTTGATTCTTTCACTGTCTCCTGCCCTCAACCACTCTGCAACACATCCTTCTTGTAACTTTGCCAATGGTCCCTTCCATTTAGCTTACATGAAAGTAACCACAAAGGTTTTAGTATAGAAAGAGGCAATCTAATGACACATGCCATATTTCACCCTCCTTTTGATAAGGTCCCACACAGAAAACTCAGTTGCTGCACATGCAAAAAGAGACTAAAATAAAATACCTATCACTTTTATGTGATACCATTTATGAAGTAGTAACTAAAATATTTATATTGGGCATAAAAACAAACAGCCTTACGATCCAGCCAAAAGTATCTGTGCAGTGCAATCTCTGAGACAGAGCCTCAGAACAAAGATATGATCTATCTAAAGTCAGTAAATACTTTTTTGGCTGGAAGGCTCCCCTTCACTATTAGATTTCTCTGGGGGGGTGGGAAATGCCTCCAGAACATCCCTGGACAATGAGACTAAAGTCAAAATGGAATAGGATACTTCATGTGTTAAGAAAATTTTCCAGGATCCCAGCCACATAAAATTTAAACGGTGTGTTACGTAGAACCCCAATATATGAAGCAGTGAAAACAATAATTAGTATATTTTTACTACAGTGAACCAAATTTACATTTTCTTACTAAAATAGCAGTCATTGAGAACAATGAAAACATTCTGATGAAGAAAAATTTTAACTGAGAGTTTATGGAGACCAGTTACAGTTACATCAACCCCACTATCCAATTTTCTTCCAAACTTGGTTTTGGTTACTTTGTATCAAGAAAATCCTCATCTACAGTAGAAATGCAGTGTACTCACTTTAACAACTTTATTCAAGAGGACATTTGTTGTGTTGTTGTTGTCATTTTTTTAATGTTTATTTACTTTTGACAGAGAGAGAGAGAGAGAGAGCGTGCGCGAGCATGAGCAGGGGAGGGGCAGAGAGAGAGACACACACAGAATCCGAAGCAGGCTCCAGACTCTGAGCTGTCAGCACAGAGCCCGACATGGGGCTCGAACTCACAGACCGTGAGATCATGACCTGAGCCAAAATCAGATGTTCAACCGACTGAGCCACCCAGGCGCCCCTGTTGTGCTGTTGTTTTTAAAGCACTGTGAATTACAACCTTCCTATTTGGTGAAATGTTAGATAAATGTCTGAATATTTACACTGAACATGAAAGACTTGATTCTAAGGCATGTACAAAATGAACTTAACTTAGAAATGTGTTGGGGCACCTGGGTGGCTCAGTCAGTTAAGCGTATGACTTCGGCTCAGGTCATGATCTCGCGGTCCGTGAGTTCAAGCCCCGCGTCAGGCTCTGTGCTGCCGGCTCAGAGCCTGGAGCCTGTTTCAGATTCTGTGTCTCCCTCTCTCTATGACCCTCCCCTGTTCATGCCCTGTCTCTCTCTGTCTCAAAATAAATAAATGTTAAAAAAAAAAAAAGAAATGTGTTAACATATGGTATCCCCCAGTATGCAAAATATACAATCAGTAATACATCTGAGAGTATATACTGTTTAATATTCCATTTTTTAGACAATTAGAAATATATTTTTAAAATTAAATTTGAATAAGGTATGGATGGAATCCAAGAAGCACTTCTCTGTGATAGCAGTATTTATAACACCTTCATAAGACAAGACTAAGAGAATGTGGCTTGGTGAAATCTGAAGAGGGAGCATCTCTTCAAATCCTGACTTTGAAAACAAAGATAGTTAAAAACAGTAAGATTCCTTTTCCTCAGGTGCATATTGACATTTTTCCCTCTTTTAAGATTCAGTGGTTTGTAATATGCTCCCAAAATTATACTATTACCACTCTCTAATTCCAGAACATTTCACCACCGCCCCAAACAGACCCATATATATCAGCTGTCACTCCCTATTGCCTTATCTCCTCAGCCCCTCATAACTACCAATCTTCATTCTTTCTCTGGATTTGTGTGAATCTGAACATGTCATAAAAATGGAATCCTATAATATGTGGCATTTGTATCTGGCTTTTTTCACTTAGCACAATGATTTCAATGTTTATCCACATTGTGGCATGTATCAGAACTTCATTCTTTTTTATTGCCAAATAATATTCTACTGTATGGATATACCACAGTTTCTTTATTCATTCATCAGTTGATGGACATCTGTGTTGTTTCTACTTTTAGGTTATTAGGATCAATAAACATTTGTATATAAGTTTTTGTGTCTACATTTATTTTCAATTTTTGTGGGTAATACATCTATGAATGGCATTTCTGGGTCTCATGATAATTCTGTTTCATGCCTGAGAAGCTCCCAGTTTTCCAAAGCAACTGCACTATTTTACATTCCTACCAGCAAAGTTTGAGAGTACCATTATTGTCCATCTTTTTTTTTTTTAATTTTAGCTGTCCTGGTGGGTACTGAATGGTATCTCACTGTGGTTTTGATTTGCATTTCCCTAGTGACTGATATTGAGCATCTTGTCATATACAAATTGGTAATTTGTACATTTTCTATCTATTCAGATCCTTTGCCCATTTTATAACTCAGTTACTTGTCTTTTTATTATTACGCTATAAGAATTCTTTATATATTCTGGACAGAAGTTCTTTATCAGATATATACTTTGCAAGTATTTTCTCCCATTCTGTGGGCTGTCTTTCCCTTTAGTTGATGGTGTCTTTTGAAGCACAAAAGTTTTTAATTTTGATAAAATCCAACTTATCTACTTTTTCCTTTCATTGCTTGTGCTTTTGGTGCTATATGTAACAAATCATTATCCAATCTAAGGTCAAAAAATTTATTCCTATGTTTTCTTCTAAGATTTTTACAGTGTTAGCTACTACATTTAGATTTTTAATCCATTTTGAGTTAACTTTTGTATATGGTGTGAAGTAGAGACCCAACTTCATTTTTCATGTTGGATATCCAGTTGTCCCAACACTATCTGTTGAAAAAACTTCCATCTCCCACTGAACTGCCTCGATATCCTTGTAGAAAATCAACTGACCATAAGTTTAAAGGTTTATTTCTGGACTCTCAATTCTATTCCATTGAGCTAAAAGCCTATCTTGTTGCTGGTATTACACCATCTTGATTATTATAGCTCTGTGGAAAGTAAAATCAGGAAGTGTATGTTCTACTTTATTCATCCTTTTCTAATTTGTTCTGACTATTCTGGGCCCCTTGCATTTCCCATATGAATTTTAGGATCAGTTTGTCAGCTGATATTTTGAGAGAGACTGGGGTGAATCTGTAGAGTACTGGAATCTTAACAATAATACTATTACATCTTTTGACCTATGCTATAGACTGTCTTTCCATTTAATTTTCTTTAATTTCTTTTAGCAAATTTCTATAATTTTAAATACACAAATTTTGCATTACTTTTATTAAATTTATACCCCTTAGTGTTTTATTCTTTTTGCAACTATTAGAAGTAGGATTCTCATTTTTAAAATTTCATTTGCAGATTATCCATTGATAGCACATAGAAACACAATTGGTTACTGTACACTGAACTTACATCTTGTAACCTTGCCAAACTTTTTAAGTTCTAATAGCTTTTTTATGGATTCCTTAGGATTTCCTATATACAAAATCATGTCATCCATGAAAATAAATAGTTTTACTTTTTCTCTTCTTTCTTATCTGGATGTCTCTTATTTATTTTCCTTGTCTATTTTCCCTGGCTAAAACCTCTACTATAATGTTGAAAAGAAGTAGTAAGAGCAGACAACCTTGTCTTGTTCCTAAATTTAAGAGAAAGCTTTTAGTTTCTCACCATTAAGTATAATGTTAGTTGTGGACTTTTCACAAATGCCTTATATCCGGCTGAAGAAGATCCCTTCTATTCCTAGTTTGTCAAGTGTTTTTATCATGAAATGGTGTCAAATTCTGTCAAATGCTTTTTCTGTTAACTGAGATGCTCATGTGGGTTTCATCTTTTTTTCTAGTAACCATTATTAATTATATCAACTGATTTTTATATACTGAACCAATCTTGCATCCCTGGAATAAATCTCATTTGGTCAGAGTGTATAATCCTTTTTATATTTTGCTAGATTCAGCTTTCTAGTATTTTTGCTGAGCAATACTGGTCTGCAGTTGTCTTGTACTATCTTTGTCTGGTTTTGGTATTAGGGTAATGCTGGCTTCACAAAATGAATTGGGAACTATATTGGTACCTTTTTACAACTTTTAAAAACATTGTTCACGTTTTACACTTTTTTAGGCTTTTAACAGTTTTCTCTGTGTTCATCAGTTTCTTCAGCACTTCCAAGCTATAAATTTGTTGTTAGTATGCAATGAAAGAAAATGGTCAATAATCTAAAAAGATGTTTTTCTTTCTTTAACATAGTGAAAGAGCTTAAAGTAGATAGAGAAGTATTTAGTCCCCAGTAGGATATATTTCCTTTAGATTTTAAATGTTTTTCATTATTTCTCTAAGCTAGGGTATACCTTTACAAATATTCAAGGATCAAAGAATATAGAATTTCAAAGGTTGAAGGGATTTAAGAATTAATTCAGTCAGCTAACATAATTAAGGCAGGCAGCTGAGAAGGCAGGTTCAACTGAATGATGTACTCTACCAAAATAAATAAAAGTCAGAGCTTATCTATTCTACCTTTACTATGCTTTACATCCCTCCCTGCCCCTCCATCTTTATTGGTAGTAAGGTACTCTAATATGTGTGTCTTCAAACTTTTCCCTGAAACTTAAAAATCTTCTGAAATAGTTATCCAAAACCCAGCCTCATTTTCCCACTTTGTTCCTAAAACAAAAGTTTATGTTGCTTTCAGTAGTTCTGCACTGCCTAGAGAATAAAGTCTAACGTCCAAACTCGTTGATCTAGAAGTCAGGATCCATAACCCAGTCCCAATGTATCTTTCTCAAACTATTCTCTTTCTCTTGCTCAACCCCCTTTTCAAATATGCTCTACTACTGCTTCTCTAACTGAAGGAGGTGGGCAGCACATGAATACCTTGAAAAGGTTCTCTCAAATATGTACTGGAAATTAAGTTAACTATGGATACACTCCTGTGTCTGTGCTCAACCTCTTTTACCCATAGGATAGGTTTTCTTCCCACCTCTAAACGACCAGATTGTTTTCATCTTTCAAGACCTAACTCAAATCCCCTCTTTGATCTTTCAAGACCAAACTCAAAGCCTTCCTTTAATCACCAGCCCTTATAAGAAGTCACTTCTCCTCCTTACAAATGTCAAGAGAATTTTAGCTGTATATTACATAGTGTACAAACACATGAAATAAGTGAACGTAATATTACCTCATATTTTAAAGCTTTAAAAGACTACAATTTTTAACCTATCAGAAGTGTTTTAACAAAACTGTCCACAGTTACCACTGAAGCCATACATACGTTTAACATCAAAAACATACTATGATGAAATCTATTTAACAAAGGGAAAAAAATATACTTTATCATTTAGAGGTCTACTTTGTTCTAACAGTTTAAACTCCCATCTGTAAAACAACCACTAAAATAAACACTGGTACACTGGTCCAAAGAGAAGTGACCAGAAAAAAATCAAGAAAAAAGGACCCAAAGAAATTAAATAATCTCTCCATTCTATAATTAATACTTGTCATTAAAATGTATCTCATAAAGGAGATGGCAAATGCCTCAGCTGTGGGCAACAGCTTGTGATATCTTGATATAACAACTTGGCAACTGGTCAAAGAAAGACAAAAGGGAGAAGGGAAAAACCAAAACCCTGCATGACAAATCGTCCTCTTTACTATTCCAGTCAGTTTTCCTGCTCTAAGTTTACTGTTCTAATAAGTGCTATTCTAATAAATGTTGTTTACTTCTAAACTAAATAAGAACTAGCACAGACTGAGAGAAATCAATGCTCTGAGAGGCAAAATGACTTGACTAAGGTAAATGAAACGATGGTCAACAAAGTATTCTAGAAGAATTACAAGTCAGGACTAGATTCCTAGTCTTTTATTTCTCAGGAGTAAATTCCTGGAAAAAAAAACTAAGAGGCCTCTGACTTGTCAGACCTTTATTTCTAACAGCGATATTACCAGACACAATACAGAATGAAAAATCTTCTAGTTGTAGCTCCTAGGTAGAAGTAGCCTTAAAGACCACATGGCTCTTAGTTAGAGTGCTCATCACAGAATTCAGCATAGCACCAAATCTTTCAAATAAGGCACCTGTTTGTTAGAATGCAAGAGTAGTTTATTTTTGCTGTTTGCATTTCAAGTCACCATTTAAACTGTATTTGACAACAAACAAAACTTCATACAATATTAATCTTGACCTTTTTATTTGGAATTTCTGATTTATTCCTTATGTTTAAAAATCGGGACTATTTATATTAGGGTGATTAAAAAAAAAAGACCAAATTCTTCTTTTACTATAAAGATTTTTTTTCTGCTCCCTTTTGAAACAAGGCCATAGATACTTCCCATAAATACACAGATACTTCCAAAATTCTTTCAAATTCAGCAAACATTTATTAATTACCTGCTACATACTAAACATAAGGGGATTCAAAACTGAATGTTGCCAAAGCATGAAAAATCTGTTAAGCATGTTAGAAAAAGTTATTCTGGTAGCATGTGAAGGGATGTACAGGGAAGAATGAGCACAAATAGGCTCAGGAGTAACAACAGGCTACTTGCAATAGGACAGGTGAGGTGATATGTGCCTGAGCCAGGGCGAAGGCAGAAGGGACAGAGCAAAGACACAAGAGGCTGCTACATCTCCCACTCCAGCCAGTATCCACACCCAATATCACCTCATGCCCTCTGCCCAGCCCTCTCTAACTTCAACATGCTTCCACAAAGCTACTGCTCAGTCTATGCCAACTGCTGTGGGCTCTTATACCTAACTTGTTAAAGCTTTTCCTTCACCTCTGTCACTCTGTATCTACTACTAATGTAAGAATCCAAGTGAATACTGAAATAGCTATTTCTCTTCCAGAAAGTCTTACTGAATTACTCTTGCCTAAATTTGGTCTCACATCTTAGCAAAGGGATTTGCTAAGTATAAAAAAAGAACTTTAGCACTTGCCTAAATAGAAACCACACACTAGTAGAATCTGAATTAATAAGAGTTCATAGCTTTTCTACATTTATTTTTCCCTTAAAGGAATGAAATGTAGTGTCAAATGTGTAGGAGGGAGGGGAGAAGAGAGAGAAGACCAGCTTTTCACATTCAAGTGAAATATATATATACTTTTGGGGGTATCTATTTATATTCCTTTAGGAGTCACCCTTTTCTAATAGGAATATTATCTGCTGTTTCGTGGGTTTGGTCAGATCCCTAACATTGTTTCCTGTTGCTTTTCCTGTGATGAACTAAACCCACTAATTTTTTAATTTTTTTTTCTTTTAACTTAATATAGAGAGAAAGAAATGGGCTACTTTTGAATGTTAAGATCAATTTCAGGAGTGCTTTGGGTTGTATGTTAAATAGTCATCAACTTCTAGGACACAGGGACAGGGCTGAAATAAGACAAAATGGAATAGAAAAAAAAATCCTTCTACATAAAACTAAAAAGCTTCTTGTTTGGTAAAGAAAATCATTGACAAAATGAAAAGGCACCCTACTGATATGGAGAAAAATCCTGAAAATCACATATCGGATAAAGAGTTAATATCCAAAATATAAAAAGAACTCATACAGTTCAATAGCAGGGGAAAAAATCCAATTTAAAAATGGGCAGAAGTTCTTATTTTTTTCAAATAAGACAAACAGATGTACATACAGGTACATGAAAAAACATTCAACATCACTCATCATCAGGGAAATGCAAATCAAAATCACAATGAAATATCACCTCATACCTCTTAGAATGGCTATTATATTATCAAAAACATAAGAATAACAAGTGTTAGAGAGGATGTGGAAGAAAGGGAACCCTCATGCACTGTTGTAGGAACATAAATTGGTGCAGCCACTATGGAAAATAGTATAGTGGTTCCTCAAAAATTTAAAAATAGAACTATGATATAATCCAGCAATTCCACTTCTGGGTATTTGTCCAAAAAAAAAAAAAAAAAATGAAAATACTAATTCGAAAAGACACAGGTACCCCTATGTTCACTCCAGCATTATTTACAATAGCCAAGATACAGGAACAGCCCATGTACACATGGATGGATGAATGAATAAAGAAAATCACACACACACACACACACACACACACACACACACACACACACACATTATTCAGCCATAAAAAAGAAGGAAATCCTGCCACCTGTAGTAACATGGATACACCTTGAGGGTACTATGCTAAGTGAAATAAGTCAGAGAAAGACAAATACCATATTATCTCATTTACATGTGGAAATCTAAAAACAGCAACAAGGGGCGCCTAGGGTGGCTCAGTCAGTTAAGCCTCCAAGTCTTGATCTCAGCTAGGTCTTGATCTCAGGGTCATGAATTCAAGCTCTGCATTGAGCTCCACGCTGGGCGTGAAGCTTATCTGAATGAGAGAATGAACAAACAAATGGGTGAATGAATAAATAAAAGCAATAAATAAAATAAATAAATAAAGATAGATAGATAATAGATAGATAGATAGATAGATAGATAAGTAAAAAACAGCAACAGCAACCAAGCTCATAGACAGGAAATGATTGGTGATTGCCAGAGGCAGAGGGTGGGGTTTAGGTGAAATGGGTGAAGGCGGGGGGGGGGGGGGGGGGGGGGGGGGGGGGGGGGTCAAAAGGTATAAACTTCCAGTTACAAAATAAATCAATCATGGAGATGTAACATGTAGTATAGTGATTATAATTAACAATATTGTATCACATATTTCAAAGCTGCTCAGAGAGTAGAACCTAAAATTCCTCATCACAAGAGAAAAAAAGTTGTAACTACATATGATGATAGATGTTAACTAGACTTATTGCTGTGATTATTTTGCAATATATACAATATCAAATTGTTATCCACTTGAAACTAATATAATGTTATATGTCAATTATACCTCATTAAAAAAAAACACCTGTTTTTCTTCAAATCAGGAGGAAATGACCTTGCTCCATATGATGGGCTTTAGAAAGACTGTGGCCCTTCTAAGAATGATTTTGATTGAGGACCAGTAAATGAAATGGATTTTCTTGCATTCTGGCTAGCAAACTCCTTAAAATGGTCAAAAAAAAAAAAAAGTAAGAACTATTTGGCAAGTCTGCTGCAGACTAGGATACAAGAAGCTGAAATGTGAAATAAAAAAGTTTATCATGAGGGATTCTGAGCAACAGAATGAAGGTTTCCCAAGATAATATGACTATCATGTCTATGCCTAAAGCCCCAGAAGAACCATAATTATGAATTCTATACATACACATTCCATAGAAATTGGACCCACTCATTTTTAAAAAGGGATTCTTTGGTTTTGTTTTGTCCTGTTTTTGTTTTGTTACCACAGGAATATAAACTACAAAAGGTTCAAACTTTGCTTTCTTTACCATTATATCCCCAGAGCCTAGAACATTAGTACGTAGCAAAATGGATGTATTTGTTGGAACAATAGATAAATTAAGAATGTCCTATACCCAACAGAATACCATTTAACAGAACCTCACAGCAGAAACAAAAAGAAACCCTCCAAAACACAAGCAAAATAACACATGTCAGTGCCATCCACCTTCTGTCCCCTACTCCCAAGTACAGGCTTAAACAGAACGCTGGAAACATGGGGATCCTTCCTAACATTACAGCTAGCTAATTCTTCCATTTGCTCAGCCAACATTTACTGTGCACCAAGTATGTGGTGAGCACTGGAAAACAGAGCAACGAACAAGGCCAACAGGGCTTTTGCTATCAGGGAGCTTACAATCCAGCAACTCCATCTGTATACACTTGTCCATTGCAGATAAAGTTCAGGCAGTGGTAACATTAAGGGGAGACAATATTGTCCATAGTTCCAGATTTCCACATGATCCTACAGGGGCTATTACCATTAAGAATAAATTTCTCAATTGATTATCTTACTCTAAATGCCATGTTGTCCCATATGTTACCCACAGCCACATATGGCTATTTAAATTTAAATTAATTAAAATTAAATAAAATTGAAAATCCAGTGTTCAATACCATATGTAGTTAGTGGCTACCATATTGCACCACACAGATATAGAACATTTTTATGTGATCACAGAAAATTCTATTTGAAAGCACTGTCCTAGAATCTTCCCACTCAGAGTGTAGCCTTGGGACAGCAGCACAGATACCACCCAGCAGTTTGTTAAAAATGCAGACTCGGGTACCACCCTAAACCTTCCTATCAGAATCTATATTTCTAAAAAGAACCTCAGGTAATGTGTACACACATTCAAGTATGAGAAGCACTTCTCCATAGTACTACGACAATATCTAGAAGTTGTTCTGACTACATTTAAAAAGCTACATTTTTTATTCTAAAAGATAACCCCAAGAATTCCTACCTCCTAACTAAAAAGTCCAACTGTTGAAATAGACAACTAAAGAAAGCATACAGTCTCTCATTCATACCAAGAGAAAGGCTTGCTCACTGTGGTCTGGGTTTGCCCTCCAATTATGCTGGAATCCTCAAGAGAGAAAGATAATCACCTCTACTGTGATATAATCTCTTTTTTATTTTACAACTCATAGTAAATTTGTTGCACAATTAATGGTCAATGACTCAACTCTACTCATGCAAAAAGACCATAAAATCCTAAAATAATACAAATACAAACTTGAGCATTGTAAACACCTATATGTTAACATCTGTACATAGCATTAATGAAGTTAACATGAGAACCTAAAGGAAAAGGGGTGAGGGAGAGGTAAGCTTTTCAATTTTTAAAACAGGGTTTCATCTCAGACTTTTAATGTACATGTCATTGGATATATTACTCGTAAAATAAAAATGCATGGGCAAATTCACTCTAATGAGGTACTTCTGAGAGTGCACTAAGGGTTTGTAATCTGTTTTTTATGAGTACAAATCAAAGATTTTCAATTCTTTACAAATCATAGCTAACCTAGACACTAAAAATCTATTTTCTCTCCTTTCCATGTACCTTGTTTCTAAATTCAATAATGTCCACGGGGCTCTTCGTTCCCTAATGAATATCAGCAAATACCTTAAGACTTGTATCATGAGTTAGTGTTATAAAAGAACTATAAATTCTTAAATTATTTTAACACTGGAAGTTTTATAGAAACAAGTTTAAAATCTCCCTGACTTGTCAAACAGGAATTCAGTCCCATATACAGAGGGGTGACTACTTTTCCCCTTTAGTCCAAAATTTCATAAATCGATAAAAAAAAAATGGAAGACAAAGGTCCAATTTATAAAGCAAATATAAAAAGCCTTGCAGAGCTGAAAACTCTCAAATATACTTCTCCTACAAGTAACTATAATTCTTAACTGTGAATAATAATGATCAATGTTTTTAAGTCTAATAATCAATAAGCCTCTCCACAAACAGTGACACATACATGGGTTGTTCAGATTTGCAATGCAATAGAAAAAGTTGCCTTTAAAAAAACTAACCTAATCCATTTTTACTAAAGAAAATATGCTTAGTATGATAAAAATAACAGAAAATGAGTATGAGTGATGAGATTTTACTAAATGAGTAATCTAAGTACAATTATATTTTGATACACACTCTTCACCCTAATATAAGTCACTGAGAATGCTGGCTATTGCCTAGTCATTAATAAGTCTCCAAAAACACAGATATTTCAGGTACTTGCATGCTGTGAATCTAGGAAAAGGCCTGCCAGACACTACACAAGCTATTAGCATGTGCACACAAATAGAAGACTACTGTATTAATTGAACGTTCTCTTTCCTGAGTAATTAATACTTACAGCTGTACTTACTTCAAGCAAAATTTCACATACTAGTGATTCAGAACCCATTTTTTTCCCATTCACTTCTAATCCCTGGGGAAATGACACTGGCTTACCATCCTAGTCAATTTCAGAGTAAGCTCTGTAAGCTAAGGAGTGGCACCTTATACACCATACAGAAGGTAAAATGAGTGATATAAGGAACAACCCATTGATTTTTTTTTCAGTATATGAATTTTATTGTCAAATTGGTTTCCATACAAAAAGGTGCCCTCCTCAATACCCATCACCCACCCTCCCCTCCCTCCCACCCCCATCAACCCTCAGTTTGTTCTCAGTTTTTAAGAGTCTCTTATGCTTTCAGCCCATTGATTTTAAACCAAAGTCTCTGCAATGTGCAGAACGTTGTTCTTGTCATGGAGAGGAAATACTGAGCGGTAAGAGCTGAATTTAAGCCGAATTTGAGCTGAATTCGGCTTAAGCTGAAATTAAGCTGAATTTAAAATCATGTTTTTTTTAAAGTTGGTTTCCTTTTTTCAAACAATGTTTCTCCACTGTCAACCCCTTCTCATAATTTTTGTTTCTTTTTATGTCCATATGTTGTGCTTCTCCTTTCAGCCATATCACTTCTGATTAGAGCTGTTCCTCTGATTTCATCCATTCTATTTTCTACTACTTCTTCCTGTTTAGGAATTCACACTTTTAAAACCCTATTTTATTTTTATTTTTTTCCAGCTTTATTGGGACATAATTGACCTACACCATTGTGTAAGTTTAAGGTGTACGTGTTACTTTGATACTTCTAGATTGCAAAATGTTTACCACCATAGTTTAAGCTAACATCTCCATCATGTCACATAACCATTTTCTTGTGGTGATAACATTTAAGATCTACTCTGCTAGTGGCTTCAAAATATATAATACAATATTATTAAGTATAATAACTATGCTGTACATTAGATCCCCAGAACTTACTCATCTTATAACTGGAAGTTTGTACGCTTTGATCAACATCTCCCTATTTCCTCCACCACCACTCCCAGCCTCTTATAACCACCATTCTATTCTCTGAAAAACCCAATTTTAACATTTCTCTGATCTTCACTGACTTTTTAAATTTTTATTTTGAAAACAAAAAAAGTTTAAACGTTTAAATAATTTCACAATTATATTTACATAGGCATTCTCCTACTAAAGTTAATATGAATGTGGTCGTATTAATACAAATTCTTACATAAAATATTTAATAAAATACATTAATATTTAAGAAATTGAAATTGATGTTTCAAAATACAAGTCCTTAAAAAACCAAAAACAACCATTAATGCCAAGCAGCTGGAGTTCTAGTAGAGATGATAAACTACAGCTGTGGACTTCTCTGCACTGCTGTGTATCAAGACAGGTGTCAGATGCAATGGTAAACAACCTCGCTCAGCCTCCAATCTGTAATAAGCCTCAGCTGATTCACATTTGCATTCAGTAATTTTCATGCTCAATAAGAGACCCACAGTTTTGCTAAGGATTCAGCTGCAAAATAACATGTGCAATAATTCCAACTATATCTGAAATGCAAATTTTACATTAAGTTTAAAGTCAAATTCCCTCGTGAGAGAAAAATAAATGTTGTATTACTCTAAAAGTGACACTTTCGACAGAAAACAAACCCTCGTGTATAAACTAAGGAGTTAAAATACCTATTCTAAATCTCCAGTAGATACTACCTCAGTCTTAACTACAGTGTTCACAGAACATTTCTGTTGCTACTGTGTGGCTAATCCTGGTTCTTTTCTAGGGTATTCAGACATAGCCATACTTTAGACATGCAGATGGAAAGGAGTTTGAGCTCTTTAAGAGAAACTCCTCCCATATTCCCATCCAGCACCACAATATTATGTATTTCTAAAACTACAGGGGTAGCCCGTTTTCCACCTCCTTTCTATATAATGCATCACAAACAGAGAGTAGAGAAATAGGTTTTGAGAACTGTATTCTTAGGAAAGCCGATTGGACAACAACAACAACAAAAACAATGAAAGGAAATAAAATCACAGGTAAGAATATTGCTTTCTATTTAAAAATAAAAATTTTGGAAAATCCAATGTCAGATGCTAAAATAAACATTCCAGGTTAAAGCCAGGTAAGGTACTGGGCAAAAGCATTCAGAGGGCAAGTGGCATCTTTCTGGTGACTGGGGAGTTAAATATTGGCGTGGGCATCCCTAAATAATGCAGTATGCTCTTCCCTATGTCAGGATTCAGCACAACCTGGTCTAGCCCCAGGAGTCTCCTACTGGGACAGTCAAAAGACAAGACTAGTAAGCAAAAGCAGTCAATAATACAGATGGATCATTTCACAGCAGCATTTTACAAGAGATAGATATATAAAAATATATTTTCCTGCATAGACCTACAAATAGAGGTTACTCACAGAGATTACTGTAGCTCCAGCAGTTACCCATTGATCATAGAAAATGCCCAGTTCATCAGCTTAATGCTTGAGAAAAGTTAGCTAGAAAAGAAGCCAGCTAATTCAAAATCTGCTGTTCTAGTCAACTGGAAGCAAATTAGTTTCAAATTTCCTGGCAGCCCCTTTTGCCCTGCACTGCACGCGGTGATGGAAGCACTTTGAGCACTAGAAACCCTAGCTGAGAGGAGCTGCCGCCTCAGTCCCTCTCTCACAAAGGCTAAGCAGCCTGTTCTCTCGTTTGCTCGCCCTCTTTCTGCCTGTCTCTCTCTACCTTGGTAGCTTACCGAAAACAACCACCGTAGGGCTTTTCTATATTTGTGAAAACTACTTCCAAGGAGATAATTGAGATGATGGGAGTTAGCTTTAATGTAACCATTTCCCCAGTGCGGCAGCAGAAACCCAGCAAAGGCTCCGGGAGGATTGTACCATCCTCTGTGACATCAGAGGTGGGGCTGTCATCTCAGTATTATGCAGCATTTTCTCTGATGAGAGAATGACATTTGTGAAAAGAAATGGATAGGTTCCCTTTAAAAGGTTTTAATTCTTGTGTTGTTTAAACAGAAAAGGAAAGAGCAAATACAACGTTGAAAGCTGCTGTAGGAAGACCTAAATCCTGCTTTGCCAGTCCTTATTTCACTGCTAAATGATGCTGCCATCTGAAGTCATTTTACTGATGATTACATTATCATTCCTGTGATTAAATTAATATTTAATGGGTAATTGATATTACTTGGAAAATGTGACATGAAAAATTCAAAGACATTAACATCTAGTTTTAAATATGATGGCATAAACTTTTACATCACTAATAGTACCCTGGACATATGCAATACCTTTCAACACAGAAAGGAAATTTCTGCTAAATAATAAAATCAGAATAGAAAATATTTATTTAATGCTTACTATGTGCCAGGCACTATCCTAAGCAGGTTTACTGTATTAATTCATCTATTCCTGCTAGCAGCCCTTGGGATAGCTAGTATATGAACCCATTTTACAGATAAGACTACTGAAAACACAACAGCTATGTAACTTGTCCGAGATCACGTGGCTAAAACTGGCACGGGCAGGATTCAAACATGGGCACAATGGCTGCAAAGTCCACCCTCACAAACACTAAGCTAAATTGCATCATGAGGGCTTCCTTATCAAATGAATTCTAAAGGAGGAATACAATTTCCAAGATTTAGAACCACATCAAGCCAAATATAGCTACCCCTCAAGTAGACTGGCCTATATATAAGAGGATAAAAGTAGAAAGTGCACCTAGAGAAAGCATACCGAAACTGGAAATAATGCCCAGGAGTAGTTTACTGCTGACTACTCAAGTGACCTTAAGACAATGGCTTAAAATCTTTCATCTTTAGTTTCCTTATTTCTGAGCTGCAGGTTTTTTAAAAATTAAAAAAAAAATGTTTTAATGTTTATTTATTTTTGATGGGGGGGAGGGGCAGAGAGAGAAGGAGGCTCCCCTGAATCTGAAGCAGGCTCCAGGCTCTGAGCTGTCACCACAGAGCCCGATGCAGGGCTTGAACCCATGGACCATGGGTTCAGATCATGACCTGAGACGAAGTTTGGCTTAACCAACTGAGGCACCCAGGTGCTCCTAAACTGCAGATTTTTAAAAAAAAAATTTTTTAATGTTTATTTATTTTTGAGACAATTGGAGAGACAGAGTGCAAGCAGCGGAGGGGCAGACAGAAGGAGACACACAATCTGAAGCGGGCTCCAGGCTCTGAGCTGTCAGCCCAGAGACGGACATGGGGCTCAAACTCACGAATGGTGAGATCGTGACCTGAGCCGAACCAACTGAGCCACTCAGGTGCCCCTGCAGATTTTTTTTTTAATGTTTACTTATTATTGAGAGATAGAGACAGAGCAAGAGCATGGGAGGGGCAGAGAGAGGGGGAGACACAGAATCCGAAGCAGGCTCCAGGCTCTGAGCTGTCAGCACACAGCCCAATGCGGGGCTCAAACTCACAAACTGCAAGATCATGACCTGAGCTGAAGGCAGATGCTTAATCAACTGAGCCACCCAGGAGCCCATGCAGATTTTTAAATTATAAAGCAGTATTAAAATATAGTTAAAGCACAGGATCCAGGCTTGTAATCTGGGCTCCACCTTTTTCAATTATGTCAACTTAAGCAAATTATTTAACCTCTAAAGGGCTCAATTTTTTCATCCAAAAAAAAAAAAAATAATAAGGAAAACAATGGGGTTATTCTGAGAATTAATGAACTATGCCTATAAATAAATAAAGCACTCAAAGTAGCAACCAGTATATAATAAGAGCTTAAGGTTTATGAGTATTGTTTCCATAATCATCATTACTTTTAGTATCAATATCACATTTTTTTACTAAAACTGCCAATATTTCAAAAGCCTCTCCCTTTTTGAAAACCTCTCCAAGAAAAGCTGCTATTTTTCTAGAGTTGGTTAGAAAAACAAAGGACAACCTTTGCTGGCTTCATATACACATTAACCAATCAATGAATCAGATGAGATATCAGATGAAGTTATCAGGCATGCCTTTCAAAAAAGCTCTACATGGGGAAGAGACAGAAGCATTTATCTTTTTGCCCTCCCCAACTTCTTCTGCTGGGAATATGGAAGGAGGCTAGACCTAAAGCAGCAATCCGTAACTGTAGGCATCCTGTTAGGGAGGTCAAACAAAAAGAGAGTCCCCAAACCCACCATAGATCTCCCATTCCCATCTTCTCTTATGTTGGAGAGAAATAAACCTTTAGTTCAAGTATTTAATTCAAGTTTTCTGCTAAATGCAACTCTCCAGATCCTATGAAACACAACTGAAGGTCACAATTTCCCTATGGTTTCAACAGCTAACTAGAGGGTTGGGGTACTTCTCATCACTCTTCTGTTAACATCCTCTGAGCCTGCATCCTCCCCAATGTCGAGTAAAAGTCAATGGATGACCCTGGGGAAAAGAAAAAGTAAAACATACTGCTTCCCAATACTTAGTAGCTGTGTTGTCTTATCACAAACAAAACAACAAAGGGTTGAATGGCTGAAGCAACAGCATGTGTAAAGCTCCTCCTTCATCTTAATTTCCTTCAGTCTCTAAATGGGTATATGCTACTAAGCTAACGTTGAAGGAGAAAAACAAACAAAAAGCCTAAAATACAAGAATGAGGATGATTGACAAAGTTACTGCTATTATAAAGGCTACATAACTGCAACTACAAGTGACCGTGAAGAACTATGTCTCCACCTCACAAATGTCTCAATTCCAAATGTCTAGCATTTCACATTAGGCTTTAACTAACACTATCTTAGACTGACACGTAAAACTCCCTATTTCAAAAAGTAAAACTCAAAAGTAAATTTGTTACATATTCTCTAGTCTCTCATGGCCACCATCTCTAAATAATGTATGTATAAAAAACAGCACTTGAGTCCATAACTAGGTGAAGTGAAAATTCTTTCAATCTAAAATGGAACCAGGGGATATGAAATGGAGAATCTCACACACATGCACCCTCAGAAAAACAGAACTTAGTAACTAAGAGACTGATTCCTATAAATGCCTGAATTACAGAAGACCAAGACTTATCTCCTGACCAATGAACATCTGCCATAACTCTCTCCCTGTCCTCAAGCCAATGAACTCTGCTTGAACTCTGGCTGGCCCTCTCCTCTGCAGTCCTTGGCCAGAAATACAGCCTGACCCAAACCCTCGATGGACTCACTTGTAGCTTGCTACAGCAAGCATTTCCCAAATTGCAATTGCTCTGCCATTCCCAAACTAACTCAATTTCTGGCGATTCAAGCTTGCCTCAGTTTACCTCTTTATTTAGACTGACAGTAGTGCCATCTTGAAGTCCTCAATTATATTTTTTCTGAAATGTAATCTAATAACACTGCCATTATTCTTAAAGGATATATAATATCAAAATATTCAAAGGAGAGAACCATTAAAAATTTCAAACCAATCTTCTGTTTGTACCTCTTCTGTAAAACAGTTTTTTCCAGAACTATCAGAGTGAACAAATCAAAAAGAGCCAGATTTATCAAATGTACCTTTTCATTAAAATTTAAAGGAATATTTTACGTTTTTGATAAACATACGAAATTTAAATTATAAAATATTTTGAACATTTACATAAAGTTGGTATTGACTATATCTTCTTATTTCCTGTATTGGTGCTCTGGCATTTGGAGTATCTTGGTCTTGAAGAGGCAAAGCACCCCTCCCCAATCCCATTAGCTATTTCCTAGAGATAGCAATGGACTCCCCTGGGAGTGCACTTTTGATATACAAACCAACCAATCCACTGTCAGACCCCATTTCCTAAATCAATCTCTCACACTCTTAAACCAATATTCCTCCTACCCTATTCCCTCCAGGGGAATGGAGGACACCTAGGAACTACCAATCCTAAATGTACTCAAGGACCTACCCTGCCTTATCCATTCCTTTCTGCAAAAACCGTATTAAAGACTGGGTTGTATTCTCCCCAGTCCTCTCTGCCTCCTTCCCCGTTGTGGCCCTGCAGACCTACTATGTCTACTATTTCTAGGGCTCTGTGTTATTTCTCAAAAATTTAAAACAAAGTAATACAGACAGGCAAGCAAACTGTTATCCAATTTAATATGAGATTTTAGAATTAAAACCTTCTTACAAATCAAGACTGATTACATGATGCCAATTTTTATCACCATATCCCCTATTATTTTATTGTTTGCTTTGATTCACTCCTAAATCCATGTGGAAGACAAGATTATCAGAAGAACTGGTAACAATAATTCCTTATTTGAAATAACTTTCTTACATTGAGCTAATTCCAATAAATGAGGAGCCAGTTTCCACTTTATTTTTTAAGTCTGGTTCTTAGATCTTAAAACAAACAAAAACACACACACAAAAAAACAAAAACAATAACAACAAAACTCGATGCCAATTTCAGGATTACAAAAATTTAGTTTTTATATATTAGTCTATTGTCTCTATTATAAAGTACAGTCTAAGCTTCATGTAAAGAGATAAATAGAATCTTGGAAGATACAACATGAAATAAATCCAAGTGAGCAGAAAAGAGGAGTGAGCAATACCAAGATTGGTATAATGCCAAAGCCTTATACTATGAAATACTGTTAAAAGCAAAAAAGACCACTCTAAGGTAAAAGGTAACCTATGTTAAAAACAACACACAATAATAAAAAATAGAAATAAAAAATGAGACAACTGGCACCAAATGGAGTTGCTAACTCCACATGACCAAACTGAGACATAACTTAATTACAGTTCTGGCTCTTCCAGAAATGTAATCTTAAACCAGTCAATCAGGAATGAATCACCTGATCAGTACTAGTTAGGTAATATGCCTGACAGACCCCTGCTAACACCTAAAGGAAAGTAACTTTGCAAGAACCACCCCATTTTGTTGCCTACTGTATCTTTTTTTGTTCCTATTCCCTTATGCCTCTTTGTACGGTAAGTTGGAGCTCCTTCCTATCTCCTATATTGGATACTGATCCAAATCAACTTGAGCTCAAATAAACTCTTAAAATTTTTAATAGACCTCAGTTTATCTTTTAACACTTTTAACGTTAATTTGTACATATTTGCACAAATTTGCCTATAATTTAGGCTAATTTTATAGTTTATTTTTATGTTAATTTTGTACATATATTTAACAACATTTCACATAAAACAATTTAAAAAATAGCTTTTATTAACTTACATTTTAGACAATTATTTTATTAAAGCTTTTCACATGCAATTTGTCATTAGGGTCTTTGCCACCACTAGAGTCTTAACTTTGAGTTGTATTATATCTTTAGTTCTGTCTTAAGATACAGCAATATTTAAATCTGTGTGATGCTACAATTGGAAATTCTATCCTAATCTACAGTATCCATTCACTTTAGGTGATCCCCACAATGTAACCACTTACTGTATGTCCTTTGGAAATCATCTTTAAAAAGCTACATTACAATGACCTTTGACATTTCCAATTCTAGGATCATTTCCTCAGGAATAATTACTACCTGTGTAATTAAATATATTTTCTCCTCCTTTTTTTAAACCTGTTTTAGTAATCTCTGAAGCATCCCAACTAGCATTATCTCTAGTGGTTTCAAGCTATGTGTTTTCTCCAAAAGTTCTTTGTTACTGAAAGTAATCAAAACATCTCTAATACAGAAACAGTAACAACTTGAATATAAGGCCACTCCTTTTCTGATAACTTTTTCAGGAAAACATCCTTACCCTAAGTAAGATATTAACTCCTTTTTACAGATCAAGAGTATCAAGTTGAAGAAAACTGGCCAACACACAATTAAAAGATAAAGAGAGCAAGAAATATCCCTCGGGCCAAAGTTAAAAAAAAAAAGAAGGAATTTAGCTGCCAGTACAAATATGAATATACAGAAGAGCAGAAGGAAACAAAATCATTACTTAACATTGGGTTATACTTTATTCCTCTCTTTTAATCTAGCACAGTTTGGGAATTTGAACTTTTTTCCCTTGCTGACTGTACTAACTTATTTATAGTAATGCTAATATCATGTTATTATTTATTAATATAAACAATGTAAACATCATTTTTAGTTATAATATAATCTAGTTATTGTTGAATAGTCTGGTTATTTCCAATATTACCCTAAGTAGGTTCTTATATTGACAGCTTGCTAATTAATATTCAGAATGTAATCAATATATAAACCCCCAAACACCAAACTGAAACTTCCCTGAAGTCATTGACTTGTTTCTATTTTGTTCATTGATGTATCCCCATGCCACTGAGATACCCAGGAAGCACAAACAACAAACTGCAAGGCCAATTCAAGATGGCATAAAACTCAGGTTGCATGTTACAAACAGGGAGAAATTTTACAGCCAGGAGACTGCCTTCCTCATGTAGCGGACCCAGGAAACATGTGGGAAACAAAGGCAGAAGAAAAAAATTAAATTTCCTTACAACTTATAGCCCAATGACAAGTCCTTGAGATAGGCAGAGTGACCTTCCTCTGGAAAGACAGCCGCCTCTATGACACTTTGCTCAGGGCAAAATGCAATCTTAGCTTAACTTTCTCCCAACCTCGGGGATCCTGTAAGCCTACTTTAACATACAAAAATTTCTTTAGAAACTTCTTTTATCTCTACCCCACCAAGATATAGGTTGGCAATCATACTCCAAGCTTATGGTCCCCTGATACACATCTGAAGGGTCTCACGAGTGAGTTTTTACTAAACAGTAATAAGTGACCTTTTCCTAACAGCAGCTAGCCCTTCAAGGTCCTGGAAACCATGTTTCCCAGATACCTTGGACTTACACTATCCCTGACCCCCTCCTAACCTGAAGATATATAATCAGTCACCCATCACAACCCCAGTGCAGTTCTGTCTCCCACAGGTCCTGTCCCCGTGCTAAAAAAACAAACAAACAAACAAAAACACCTTTTGGGGACACTTGGGTGGCTCAGTTGGTTGAGCGTCCAACTCTTGATCTCGGCTAGGTCATGATCTCATGGTTTGTGGGTTGAAGTCCTGCATCACTGCAGTGCAAAGCCTGCTTGGGATTCTCTTTCTCCCTCTCTCTCTGACCCTGTTTGCTCTCTCTCTGTCTCTCTCTCTCTCTCTCAAAAAATAAACAAAAATAAACTAAAAAACAACAACAACAAAAAAAAAACACCTTTTTGCACCAAGATGTCTCAAGAATTCTCTCTTGGCTGTCAGCTCTGAACCCCAACATTTCCACATCACGAGGATAGCATTAGAGCCGAAGGAAAGTAGAGTCTTGAGCTAAAGAGGCAATGAGAGGATCCTCATCCATACACAAAGGTAAAACTTGAAAGCAAATTCAATGAGGAATTGAATTTCCCCTAACATAAAAAACTTGGCAACTATTTAAATGGGCAGCTGAAGCTAGCCAGAAGGGCTCAGTAGGCCATACTTACATAATTCTCTATCCTAGAAGCTCCTTTATTTGCTGTTTCTATTTTCTTTCCTTCTTTCAGTAAGAGATTCTGTTCAAAATCTCGCATCTTGTATCAATTATATTAGTGTAAAATGTAATGTTGCACCTCTCTGTAGGCACCAATAAGGCAGCCATGAACTAGATGGCAGGGAAGCAAGATCAGAACAACTCCAGACCCAGCCCCAACAACAGAGCACAATCTGGTCAGCCAAAGGATGGAAGGGAATAGAATTTCTTTTAGAAACTCTCTCTCCCATTGGCTTCATTAGCAATATGCTGTCCTAGGTGGTTCTACCTCTTCCGTCATGCTGCTGTCCCCTGGGCTTATTGTATATCCTCTGCCCTATAATTATAGTTAATAGAATTAATTAGTTCGCAGTTCACTGCTCTTCTCACTTAGTATTCTTTGCCTTCTAAAATGCTACAGCTTGGAATAAATATTTATCATCCAAAAGACAAACTGGAATGGTGGCAAAAATATCCTAAATGAGTTAATAGACATAAAGTGCTTAAAATGGCACCCAGCACATAGGAAATATTTAGTATGAACTAGCTGATATTACTATTACTACTGGCAATCAGTCTTTGCTCCATTATTTACTATATAACTTGGGCAAATAATTTTGCCTTTCTGAGTCTCAGCTTTCAACTATTACTTTAAAAAAAAACTCATTAAAAGTCAACTTTTTCCCCAGCCTTTTGTACTCACTAAAATGAAAATTTACAACTAATTTTGATCCAGGATTCAAACAATAATGTAGGCAAATAGATGTTTACCTCCCAAGCTTACTGTAAGATTAAAATTCGAAAAGGTCACATGAAAAAGTAACTGAAAACTACAAAATGTTTTTTTTCAAAGTAGGGCTCTACACTGATAATTCCAGGTATCCAAACCCAGTATCTCTCCTGGGCTTTAGTCCATCTCACACTTCTGTTGAGTACAAAGTACTAATCACATGGGGACCACTATAAATAAAAAGGAAACGATGTCAATAATTTAGTCAATTCAAAAGAAACAATCAGCCAGACCAGATACCTGGGGCAGGGTCTAGACTTGGACTGTGGTAATAGAACAAGGAGAGAAAGAGAACGCCAGACCAGTTTATATCCTTTTAATTACAAGAGAGAAGGAAGTCAAGTAAATCATAAGAGACTCTTTTAAACTATAGAAAACAAACTGAGGGTTGAGGTTGATGGAGGGAGGTGGGTGGGAGATGGGCGAAATGGGTGATGGATATTAAGGAGGGCACTTGTGATGAGCACTGAATGTTATATGTAAGTGATGAATCACTAAATTCTACTCTTGAAACAAATATTACCCTATATGTTAACTAACTAGAATTGAAATAACAACTTGAAAAAAAAAAAGAGTGAAGGAAGCCAAACATGAAAGAAATCTTACCAAGGACAGTTAAAGGTCTCAAGGTTACATTCCTATCTGTCTTGGCAAAAGGACCCCACAACCTATGATAATAACAACAGGAGAAACTTAGGTTAATGACAACATAATGAGAAAACAAATACAAAGTAAACCACAGCTAGAAGCAGTTCACATATAAACTATGTTATAGTTATAGCACTAAGTAAGTTAGTGCTTATGGGGGGAAGGGACAGGGGGTGTCTCAGGAGGAGTCTAGAAGAGATGTGTGTCTCATGTAAAGAATGCAAAGGAAGAATCTAAGTTTTGTATGATGGGCTAACTTGACTCTATATGCTCAAGAGAGCCATTGGGAACTCTACTCTGTGCTTCTCCACAGACAGTGGTCAAGTCACTGCCAGTAATAGACCATGAGTTACACAACCACATTATAATCTTGCCTTTACACTTTGAAAGGCACTACCAGGAAGAAAGAAACTTGGGACTGAGGAAACAGATTCTCTCTTTCCTGGGATCTTGTATGAGGTGTGAACAACTAAAGGCAGCCTCAGCTCGGAACTGTGCCTATCATCCCATGAAAGTTGGGTCTGTCCAGAGAAGCAGAGAAAAAAGCAAAGAATCAACAATTTCTATCTGACAGATGTCTCGTTACACATTCAACATGTCAAAATCATAGTGATTACCTTCCCTGAAAAACTAGTGTCTGAGAGAGAATTCCTACATCAATGTAACATTAACCTCTCCTGTCACTTTAGTGTCACTCTTTAATTTTTTTTGTTTTATTTATTTTTGAGAGAATGAGAGAGAGAGTTTGTGCATGGGAGGGACAAAGGGAGAGGGAGACACAGAATCCGAAGACAGGCTCCAGGCTCCGAGCTGTCAGTACAGAGCCCGACGCAGGGCTCAAACCCACGAACTGCGAGATCATGACCCAACCGACTGAGCTACCCAGGTGCCCCAGTGCCACTCTTTAGAGTCCTTACATCTCCCTATATCTTTAGTATCTAAGACTAACTAGTTTCTTAAAATCTGCTATGTCTATCCCTTTATTTACATTATTACTATCACTTCTCTAGAGCAGATACTATTGCTTTAAGAATTAGCTACTGGTCCTAAACAGACTGCCCACCTCAGCATGAATGCATATCCTTTAATATACTCTAATTAATTTTGCTGTATTAATCTTCATAAGGCACTTTTCCTAAAGCACTGTTGTCACCACTGTCCCACTATATGCCTCCCCTTCACCTAAACAAAACAAATTTTAAATGGATTCCCAGTGTGACTAAATTAAAGTTGTAACTGTTTAACACTGGGATCAGCAAAACCTTTTCTGTAAAGGACTAAATAGTAAATATTTTCAGTTTCATGGGCCATAGAGTCTCTATGTAAATATGTGACTCTGCCATAATAGCAAAAACAGCCACAGACCATAGTAAATGAATCTATGACTGTGTTCTAATAAAACTATTTTATAGTTATTCCCTCCTTTCCAATGATGTCTTACTCATCACTCATGTCCCCACTCCAATTCTACTTCTCACTGAAGTCCTCCATGCTTAACCCAACTCATAGTGATCGTTCCCTCCATTTTAGCCTTAAAACATATATTGCCTGTACTTTTCATTGGGTCCTTATGTATTCATGATTTCATACCGCCTTCCCTACTTACTTTTTATCTCACATTTTCTATGTCCTGGATAACTACCATAGTGTTCAAACGTTAAAAGGTATTCATTAATTCTTTTTTTTTAAGTTTACTTTGAGAGAGAGAGTGTGCGCATGCACATGCGTTCATACCCATACCTGAACAGGGGAGGGGCAGAGAGAGGGAGAGAAAGAATCCCAAGCAGGCACCACACTGTCAGGGTGGAGCCCAACATGGGGCTCAACCCCAGGAACCGTGAGATCATGATGAGCCGAAATCAAAACCCTTACCCAACTGAGCCACCCAGGTGCCTGGTATTCATTAATTCTTTACTAACATGATGATGATAAGTTACAAGGCAATCCATGGATATATGGACCTCAAAAATTTTCACCACTCACCATTTCAATGAAAATTATAGCAAATGATCCCTATACAGTAATTATATCAACTTTTAAATGGAAAAAATATATATAAATCAATCCCTTGGGCCTTTCCATTATGAGGTATATCATGCAAAAAAACAAACAAACAAACAAACAAAAAAAACAAGAACAATATAGATTCAATAAGTGAACTACTTAAAAGAGGTTATTTTATTATAAACATAGTATTAGTGTGCTTGATTTAAGATAGTAGTTATATTTGTAGGACTAGGAAAATATAATCCTTAAACTGATTTTTCTGTTACCCAAGTCTCAGAGAAGCGATTCTTAACTTTTTCGGTAAAATGGACCACTTAGAAAAAGCTATGGACCCTCTCCCAATAGGAAACACCCAGATGGATATTTATATAAAATTTGCATAAAATTTCTGGGCGCTCACAGACACTCTAAAGAGGAGAAATCCTCCCTCAGGAGGATCTGAAATCCACCAAAAGGATCTGGAAATATTTTTTTTACATTGTCACAAAACAGAAACTATTACACCCAAATCAGAAGATGTCAAAGATCATAACCAGTGGAAATGAAGAATTTTATAGTTAAGAGCAAATGGGTAGGAGGGGAGAGGAGAAATATCAGCAATGACTTGCAGATTTCAATTTCATTTTGCTGCTTGCTAGGAAGGATCACATGGCCTAGAGATACCTCTATCAAGCACAGTTCTTCTAGGGCCAACACGTTACTGTTAAACCTCAAACATTAGAAGTGGCAGTTTCATATCCTAAAACAACAACTCAGGTTAAGAAAAATCATCATGAGCAACTAATTGTAAAATATCTCTTTAAAACTCAAATTCAGTAGGGCGCCTGTGTGGCTCAGTCCATTAAGCGTCCAACTTTGGCCCAGGTCATGATCTCACGATTCGTGAGTTCAAGCTCTATGTCAGGCTCTGTGTGGACAGCTCAGAGCCTGGAGCCTGCTTCAGATTCTGTGTGTACCTCTTTCTCTGCCTCTCCCAGGCTCACGTCTCTCTCTCTCTCTCAAAAATAAACACTAAAAAAACAAACAAAAACCCTCAACTTCAGAAATAAAAATGCGTTCCTAAATACCAGTAGAATAACACACAGCAGATAAATAAAAAACACAATAATATTCATGATACATATGTGGCTGAATTTTAATTTCCTTTCATTTAGTCTTTTTTCATAAGACAAATTGATTAAATGTACTGCTAAACAGGATTCAATTTTTATGTCTTTTGCACTCAGCACATGAGAATGAGAGCAAGACATCACAAAAATCTAAATTTTATGATTCAACATAAAATAGTTAAAATCAAACTATCTGTAGTAGTAATCAATCTACCATGAATGTAATAGGTAAAATGATGAACGTGGAATTTCAAAAATAGCCAAATTCCTATCAAGGTAACAAGGTGTAGTGTCAGTCTCATTTAGAGAAAGAAAAAGCTGTAAATAAGTTAGTGCCTTTCAGAATGACTGATTCAAAAGCAGAGGCAGACACTAAGGTACAGAGGGCCCTCAAAGAAATGGATGGTCAATCAGATTGAGAAGGATTTAAAAAAGCTTCTCAGGGCATAGACTTCAAATCACAATTTTCTGAACTGATAGAAAAGGCCATGATACCTTAACTCACCTCTCCACTTGTGTCAATATTCCACTGTTTCCATAACATAATTCTCATCTTCTGCAGAACAGAATACTCTCCCCATTCTTTCAAATATTCAAATATATTCAAATATCACCTATCCTTTACGACAGAGAACACATTAACATCCCTCCAAGTCTCTGATGACTCCTTCATACCCTGCTGTGTTGTCTCCTCTGCTGTATATAGTATGATGACCACATATCCCTGATTTCCCACACCGCTCGTGATCTCAAAAGTCTGTCCCTGCAAGATCTTTAACATGGAATTAGTCATCTGTTCATGAGGTTTAAATCAATTATCTGGCACTTACTACATCATACTCTATTAAATGGCTCCGAATATAAATTTCATCTTGCTTTAAGTTCATCAGCTTCTTCTAAGCAGTGATTAGCAGCACTGGGTACATAGCAAATACTCAAATATTTATAGAAATCAATTAAATGTATTAAGCAAGAGAAACTTATTTCCTGCCCCTGCTTTTTTCTCTTATTTTTAATTACCTAGATATAAGAACAAAAGCAATACAAATCTCAGTTAAGTGACTGAGGTTAAGTGACTTCAGCTCAGGTCCTGATCTCATGGCTCGTGGGTTTGAGCCCCACGTTGGGCTCTGTGCTGACAGCTCAGAGCCTGCAGCCTGCTTCAGATTTTTTGTCTCCCTCTCTCTCTGCCTCTCTCTCTCTCTCTCTCTCTCAAAAATAAACATTAAAAATTTTTTTTAAAAATAAAAAGAACATTAAAACAGGGTCTCAATCTTTTCTTTGTGTTTTTTTTTTGTAACCTTTATTTATTTTTGAGAGACAGACACACAGACCACAAGCAGAGGAGAGGCAGAGAGAGAGAGGGAGACACAGAATCCGAGGCAGGCTCCAGGCTCTGAGCTGTCAGCACAGAGCCTGATGTAGGGCTTGAACCCATGAACTGTGAGATCATGACCTGAGCCGAAGTCGACACTTAACCAACCTAGCCACCCAGGTGCCCCTCAATCTTCTTTTTAAAATTATCTTTTTTTAACCAGGGTTAACTCAAAGTTCACCATGCTAGTTGCCCCAAGGACAACTAAACAGGCCATATTTTAAATATTTAGCAATCCATCATCAAAAGGGCAAGCTCTCTAAATTGCTTTTTCCTAGTATAGTTGGGTTATATGCATTGAGTCATCCCTGTTCATTTGTTCATGCCACCTTTATAACTAACAGAAACATTTCTGTAAAATAGTCTGCAAGTTTCCTGATATACTGAAATAAAAGTTATCTATTCCTTAAGACTGGACCCTGGCTTTGGTCATACCACTGTCTTATCAAGTGAATGAACACTGACTAGATACTCTAATATATGAACACCACAGGCACAATAAGGAAAAAAAATTGCTGGGGAAAAGCACAGGTAACATAGCTATGTTGAAAGGGTGCTTGGTTTGCTCACTGTTATTTTATATCTTGCCAAGAAATCTCTAATTCTACAATATTAAAAGCAAATAGAAATTTTAATTTATGTTTCAGTATTTTTGTGTATTTTTTTTACTTCTATAATATTCCTGGCATTATAATTTCCCTATGGATGAGAAGGGTTGGGTTGTTGAAGTTACAGTGCAAGGAAAAAGGGGCAGGCTGGGTGCCCCAATTATAGTGGATAAGGAATTTAGACGTCTCCTTATTCTCAGATACAGAAGATGGCCCCCATCAACAGTCTACTTTCTTTCTAATTTAATGGTCCTGTCATCAGCACCCTAACACTACCAATGGAAAAGAACATGCATTAAATAATCTGATGACTCAGGCCATATCTACTTTCCCTCCCAAAGGAAAATACAAGGAGGTACTGCACTGCATTAACATCTGTCAAAAAATAATGAGCTACATGACATCTAAGAAATCGTACAGACCAACAGCATGATTTTTTTTAAGAATTCTGCCTTCAAGTGGTATCTCACACAGTAGTCCAATATGTGAAAGAGATAAAAGAGGGTGTGCCTCTAGCCGACTGGGGTGGAGCATGAACTCATACCACCATCTCCTCATTCCCCAACCTTAGACATGAAGATCTTGATTTCAAGATTTACAAAAAAAAAGAAAGAAAGAAAGTGAAGCCGAAAAGTTAAACAGTTTATCCAGTGTCATGATACCAATTAATGACAAAGTCAGAATTACAGCCTATTTTCATGTAGAATGGCAACTGGGGTACAGCAGCACTTTGATCAGATTCTCTAAAAATGTAGAATATTGTGGAAGACTTAGGTTCACTCAAGTCACACTCAAGCTGGCATGTCAGTTCCATGCCTTATTTGCTGTGTTTAATTATTTAACCCTCAATGAGTGTCATCTGTGAAATAAGGGGGGGGAATGGGTGGGAGAGTAGACTAGTATCAGAGGATCAGAGGATTCTTCTGAGGTTTAATCTCATATAAAAATTTTCTAGTAGAGTATCTGTTACATAATAAATGTGTAAAAATGTTCACTCAAGATTGAACCCAAAAAATTAAAAATATCCCACTGTCACCTTATACCATAATTTAATACAAAACAAAACAAATGCAGCAACCAAAAATTATCAGTTAAGGAACAGCCAATTTAGGACCTTCCACATTAGTCTTTCAATTATTACATCTCCAATAATACTGACTTCTTTGGAAGTTTTTGCAAAATTTATATACGAGGAAAAAATAAACAACAGCACCCCAGACTAGGTTTCATACATTATCTTAATGCATCTTGTATTCAAGCAATATTATTATCACGGGCCTACCAAAATGTCCATCTGAGAGTATAGTTGATTAACATTTTTATTTCAAAAACTTGTGTGTTTTTTGCCATGGAAATTCCAAAATCTTTAATTTCACAACATCATAATGAGATTAAGACACAACAGATTTAAGGCATATTTGTACACCACTGGAATTTTTATAAACCTCCAGATTAAATTAGGCAGAAAGAACAAAAGCATATTAACTAACCTCCAAAACAAATCTGCAAGAAATCTGCCAGCAGGAAAAGCAAATGGCACTTGACAATTTGACACCTGCTACCAAAAAGTGTTACACTTTGTCCACCAGAGGGAAGTGTTGTCTAACTATTAACAGAATTCCATCAACAATTTAGAACTCCAGAATAAAATTCTGTATTTTCAAAAAATTTCTTTCCAAGCTTTCAGGTAAAAAAAATTCTACTCATTGAAGTTGAAAACCTAGAAATCTGCCATAGATATCTGTACTTAGGTTAAAATGATATAAAAGATGCTCCAGTTTTCAAAATCATTTTGGGCCTATGAATTAATCATACCTCTAGGTATTGGATTATCCTAAAATGAAGATGCAGCATGTCCAGTTCCACATCTAATCATGGCCTCTACAGTTCTGACAAGTCCCTCATGCTCACTCAGCCTGATGCTATAAAGCACAAAGAAGGTGGTAGACAGTGGCAGGTGAGATCCTAATATTTCATCACATATTTTAAACCATTTAATGATGCTTAGGGCACACTAGTCCTTGTATTAAATATCTATCCCCACTATACCCATAAAAACATTCTCTCTTATCAGTAAATATATCCAGAATTCTAGCCTGAGAGATTCAGTCACTATCCTGTCTCAGTGACAAAAGTCCAAAGTGGGCTGCCAAGGGGTGACAGGCACAGAGTATGTAGACAACTCCCAAGGTTATTTCAGGGAAATAGCAACCATCTACCCTGAGTGATTTGAACAACTTTAATCTAAACAACTTTATACATACATACATACATACATACATACATACACATCTGACATACAGAGTTATCTATGCACACACATATTTCTCTATTTTATTACATTCAGTTACCTCCTAATTTTTAGACACTTCAGTTTTTTATCTTACTAGATTCATCTATAGTACGAATTACTCCCTTATTAAAATCCTTTCTTATTTTTCAAATCTTTCTGTTCTGATTTTCCTTCTATCTCTCTGGCTAAACCTGCTAATTTTCTTTTAAACACTACTCTCTCAGCCTGCCCTTTAATTTTTTTTTTCCTTCAAAACGCCATATTCACTCTTCTTTTCATTTTGCACATGCTCCTTGGGCAGACCTATATCCCCTTTCAAAATCTCTTCTCTTAGGCCCAGACCTGTATACCCACCTGCCCACTGGATGTCTCTACCTGAATGTGCCATAGGAATCTCAAACATGTCCAACATAACACCGTTCTTTTTCTTACCCCAAACTTGCTCCTCCTTTGAAACTGTACCTTGTGAAAAGGCACCACCATCTACCCAGCCTCCCAAAGCAGAAACTACCCTCCGTGCCCTCCTTTCTTCCCTTCCACAGCAATCAGTTGCCAGCAGTGGCACCTCACTCTGTCCACAGTAAGTCTCTTCTCTACTCTACCCACTGCCTCACCCATCCTCCTCCCCAGTGCCCTGCACTCCTGCACAACTCTGTGGCAGAGAAACAGGTAGCTGAACCCCACTGTCCATTTCTCCTCCTCCTATAGTAACAGAATTCCCAATTTTTTTAGCTGGGTCCATGGCCACTTGGAATAAAGATTATACTTTCAACATTTCCCTCGTAGCTAACTGCAACCTTGGCACAGCACTATAAACAATGAGCCATACCTGAAAGTGTTCTGGAGCAACTTCCCCAAAATATCTTTAAATTACAGATAGCACATGCCCCTTTACCTAATTCTCCTCTTCTACCTTTTGACTCTCAAGGAATATGGCCAAAGCTCCGGCAACCACATCAAAAGATGAAATGTTCTAAGGATGGCAGACCAAAGAGTTCAAAGGAGTCAGGATCACCTAACACTGTGAAACCAGCATCTGAGCTCTAAATCATGTGTCTGGATTCCTCCCAGGGAAGAAAACAGTAAACTTATTTTGCTTAAGCCACTAGTGTGTGTGTGTGTGTGTGTGTGTGTGTGTGTGTGTGTGTGTGTGTGTACGCGCGCACATGTCTGTATGTGTATGGAGCTTCCTAACAAGGTACACTGCCTTTCTAATCTCACCTTTCCATAACTGCAACCCAATTCCTACACTTACTTCCAGAATGATTTCCTAAATCCCAAATATGAAAAATACATTATTTTAAAAACTAAATACTATGTGTACTCCTTAGCATGGCATACAAAACAGATCACAACCTGCTTTTTGCCTGCCCCAAGCCTCCTCTCTCATTCCTTCCATGTTGACACCAGTTAATCTGAACAAGCCATGGTGTTCATAGCAACCTATCTTTATATATGCTTCTTACCCTGTCTGATACATGTTTCTTCCCAGCACCCACTTGACCTGACCCTCAAAAACTCTGCTCAGATAATCACCTCTCCCAGGAAGCCTTCCCTCCAGTCTAACTTAGGTGTGCCTCCAATGGCCTCTCAAAACTTCCTGTTCTTACTTCTACTATAGTAGGTATCACAGTGTGTTAGAATCATCATATTATTTGTCTGTTTCCCCAACCAGACTTCAGTCAGACTGTAGGCTTTATTTCTATATCTCTATCTTAGCAACTATACATATTTATTGTATGTTGAAAGGGTAAATACTCTCAGGAATGCTTTTACTTGCCTTGAAGGAAGTTTTTGGCATCTCATACCTGATGCAAACAAAAATCCAGGCTTCTTGATTCTTTGCCCAGGCCTATTTCCAGTACATCAGCATTTCTCCAACAGTGTCCCAATAACATCTATTTAGGGAGGTTAATGTTAATAACATGTGGGTTTCCAGCCACTCCAGACAACTTTCAGTTCCACTAACCTGTCAAAATCTTTCCACCCTCAGTCTGTCTCCCCACCCTGCTGGGCATCTTCTGCCTGGAAGGTATTCTGCCTCAGAGTCGCCTTAGATCTGGATTCCACCATCCATCGGTTAGCTCTCACCACCAGCTCATACCCAGGGAGAACTCTCCACTCCCCCAATGCTTTTAAAATACTCTAAACTTCCACTGAATGTTACCCTAGAACTCAAGAGTCTCGACAATTCCCTTTATTCTTTCTAAAAAAAGAGGTTTTGCCTCTCAAAGCTTTTTAGCACTTACCTCTTTCATCATGTTTTTCCAAGATTACCTAGAGTAGATCTGTATTTTATCTATAAATCTGCTCAGCTTCTTAGGACATAATCCCTCACAGTTTAAATTCATGTACAAGGAGCAAGATGAGCTATTCCCGGGCTTTTGTTCCTCAGTACTGTTTGCTCTACCATTTCCAGCAAGGCAATTGCTCTCTGTGATACAACAAATCCAACTAAGCAGGAGCTTCATATCTCCACTTTATCTCAGCAATCTCTTAACATGACCTCCCACACCCTTAGAAAGGAGCATAACCTTCCCTTATTCTCTTTGTCAGATGCTACACAGTTATTGCACTTATCCCTCTGTTCACTTATCCCTGTGAACAGTAGGACTGTTCACAGTGCAATCCAAGTACTACTACCTGGATCTGAATCATCCAGGGCATTCATTAGAGTACTAGATTTAAAGATCACACACCAAAATCAGAATTACTGGGATAGAAGGGAGGGGCCAAGATGGCAGAACTGTACTGAAGTTTTTTTTTGCCTCGCTCATCCCTGAATTGCAGCTAGGTCAACACCAAGCCATCTTGCACACCTAGAAAACTGATTTGAGGATTAACACAACAATCGGCACAACTTGAACCACAAAACTTGGCAGATACACGGTATGGAGAAATGAACTGGAGGAGAGAGAAGCCATGGAGAATAGGGAGCTGTTTTTACTTGCAGAGAGAGGACGGAGACACGGGGGAAAGAACAGGAAAAGCACTCCCCCCGAAAGTAGCTGGAGAGAAAGAGAGAGAAAACACCCACAAGGGACCGAATAAGAAAGGGAGAAAGGAGAGGAATTAAATGCCATTAATGACTCTATAAATAGGGGAGTGCAGAGTCTGAAACCCCCCAGCTCGATACCTGGTGGAGCTCTGGTGGGAAGGGCGAATCCTCAGGAGCAGACAGTGAGGTCACAGGGGTCCTTGGGCCACACAGGGAGAGGCAGTTCCCCTGCTGTGAGGACACTTGGTAGAGGCTGTGCAGCCTCCCCACAGGAAAAGGTCCCAGTAGACCCCAGAGTACAGCCATGTTTGCAGGTGTTGGAACAAGGACATTAAGGGTGAAGCCTAGCACCAATGTGTTGTGATTTACTGTAATCCCTAAAACGCTGCTGCTACACAATCATACAAACTTTTTCAGGGACAGGCTGGCACCCAGCCGCAGACTCTGGGCGTTGGCAGCAGTACAGTCTCTTGAACATTCCTGCAGGTGGGCTGACACCTGGCCATTGCTCAGCAAGACTCCTAGAGGGTCTGAGTGGGCCAAAGCCGCAGGGCCCTCAGAAGTGTGAGGTTCAGAAACACACCCCATTTGAGATAAAACTCAGGAGAGAGGTGCCGCTTGGCAGGCTGAAGGCTTGTTCGTGGACAATTTAGAAGTGGGGAGTGGACAGAAGCCAGAGACAAAGGAGGGGTGCTTAACTGTCAGCAGGAGAGTAGAGAGTTCTGATACTAGATACTGGGTAGCTGAGTAACACAATTTTCATCCCTCCTGTGCATGCACATACACATACACACAACTATCCACCCCAGTAAACTAAGCAGCAGCATCTGGTGGAGAACAGAGTCATTATGCCAAGCCCCATTCAGCTGGGCCAATCACCCCCTTGAGGAACAGCACAAGTCTATCTGCCTGCTTAGTTTATGGACTATAAAGTGCTTCATAATTTGACATCTAGGGTAAACTGGATATAATTTCAATCATAGTTCATTCTGTTCCCTGGTCATCTATTCATTTTTTTTTTCTTCTCTTATTCTTGAATACCGACAGAGAAAATATTTTTATTTTGGTTTTTATAAAAAAGATTTTTCTTTAATTTTTCTACTGTATTTTTAAATTTTGTAAATGCTTTAAATTCTATTTTACTTTCAAAAAATTTATTTTTACTTTTGTTTTTATGAAAAAGATTTTCCTTTAGTTTTTTTCTACTATGTTTTATTTTTTGTAAATTTTTAAAAGTCTATTTTACTTTCATCATTTCATTTTATTCTATTTTCTTGTATTCACTTTTTTAATTTTCAAACGTTTTGCTGGTCTTTTTCTTTTTTCTTTCTTTTCCTTCCTTTTTCTCTGTTCTACCAAGCTTCTTTCAACAATAAGACCAAAACACACCTAGAATCAAGCATCCTTTATTTGATTATTTTCATTGCTTTTAATTTTTTAATTTTTATTTATTTATTATTTTATTATTTTTCTTCCCTCAAAATGATGAAACAAAGGAATTCACTCCAAAAGAAAGAACAGGAAAAAATGACAACCAAGGACTTAACACAGATACGAGCAAGATGTCTGCACCAGATGCAATCTTGAATGAATGCCACAGCAGCACAGATGGATGAAGCAGAGCAGCAAGTCAGCGATATAGAGGAAAAACTTATGGAGAACAAAGAAGCAGAAAAAAGAGGGAAACTAAGGCAAGAGAACACAATTTAATTTAAGAATTAGAGAACTCAGTGACTCATTAAAAAGGAATAACATCTGAATCATAGGGGTCCCAGAAGATGAAGAGAAAAGGGGGTAGAAGGTTTCTGTGGGCAAATCATAACAGAAAACATTCCTCACCTGGGAAAAGACACAGACATCAAAATCCATAAAGCACAGAGAATTCCCATTAGATTCAACAAAACTGATCATCAACAAGGCATATCATAGTCAAATTCACAAAACACTCAGGAAAGGAAAGAGTCATGAAAGCAGCAAGGAAAAAAAAAGCCTTAACCTACAAGGGAGGACAGATCAGGTTCACAGCAGACATATCCAAAGAAACTTGGCAAGCCAAAAAGGACTGGAAGGATATATTCAATATGCTGGATCGGAAAAATATACAACCAAGAATTCTTTATCCAGCAAGGCTGTCATTCAAAATAGAAGGAGAGGTAAAAAGTTTTCCAGACAAACAAAAACAAAAGGAGTTTATGACCATTAAACCAGCCCTACAAGAAATTTTAAGGGGGAATCACTGAGGAGAGAAAAGATGGGGAAAAAACAACAACAACCACCAAAAGCCACAAAGACTAGAAAGGACCAGAGAACACAACCAGAAACTCCCAACTCTATAGGCAACATAATGGCAATAAATTCATATCTTTCAGTACTCACTCTAAATGTCAATGGACTAAATGCTCCAATCAAAAGACATAGGGTAACAGAATGGATAAGAAAACAAGATCCAGAAATACGCTGTTTACAAGAGACCCATTTTAGACCTAAAGACAACTTCACATTGAAAGTAAGGTCGGAAAAAGAAAGCCAGAGTAGCCATACTTATATCAATCTAGATTTTAAAATAAAGACTGTAACAAGGTATGAAGAAGGGTATATCATAATTAAGGGGTCTGTCCACCAAGAGCTAAAAATTGTGAACATTTATGCTCCAAATGTGGAATCACCCAAATATATAAATCAATAAATCACAAACATAAAGAAACTCATTGATAATAATACCATAATAGTAGGGGACTTCAAGACCCCACTTAGAAATGGACAGATCATCTAAACAGAAAATCAACAAGGAAACAATGGCTTTGAATGACACACTGGACCAGATAGACTTAACAGATATATTCAGAACATTTCATCCTAAAGGAGCAGAATACACATTCTTCTCCAGTGCACATGACGTTCTCCAGAATAGACCACATACTTGCACACAAATCAGCCCTCAACAAGTTCAAAAAGATAGAGATTGTATCGTGCATTATTTTCAGACCACAACACTATGAAACTCAAAATCAACCACAGGAAACAATTTGGAAACACAACAAATACTTAGACACTAAAGATCATCCTACTAAAGAATGAATAGGCTAAGCAAAGCAAGAAGTTAAGAAGAAATTAAAAGTACATGGAAGCCAACGAAAATGATAACACCATAGCTCAAAACCTCTGGGACACAGCAAAGGCAGTCATAAGAAGCAAGTATATAGCAATCCAGGCCTCCTAAAAAAGGAAGAAAGGCCTCAGATACACAATATAACCTTACAACTTAAAGAGCTGGTAAACAAAAGCAAATAAAACCCAAAACCAGCAGAAGACAGGAAATAATAAAGATAAGAGCAGAAATCAATGCTATCGAAACCAAAAGAACAGTAGAACAGATCAATGAAACCAGGAGCTGGTTCTTTGAAAGAATTAACAAAATTCATGAACCCCTAGCCAGTGTGATCAAAAAGAAAAAGGAAAAGGGGTGCCTGGATGTTTCAATCACTAAGCGTCTGACTTCAGCTCAGGTCATGATCTTGTGGTCCATGAGTTCAAGCCCATGTCAGGCTCTGTGCTGACAGCTCAGAGCCTTGAGCCTGCTTCAGATTCTGTGTCTCCCTTTCTCTCTGCCCCATCCTACGCTTGTGCTCTGTTTTTCTCGCTCTCAAAAATAAACATTTTAAAAAACTGAAAAGAAAAAAAAGAAGAGAAAAAAGGAAAAGAAAAAGGAAAAGAAAAGAAAAAAGAAAAGAAAAAGGAAAGGACCCAAATAAATAAAACCTAGAATGGGGCGCCTGGGTGGCTCAGTCGATTAAGCCTCCGACTTCAGTTCAGGTCATGATCTCGTGGTTCGTAAGTTTTAGCCCCGCATCGGGCTCTGGGCTGACAGCTCAGAGCCTGGAGCCTGCTTCAGATTCTGTGCTTCCCTCTCTCTCTTACCCTCCCCTGCTCACACTCTGTTTCTGTCTCTCAAAAGTAAATAAATATTTTAAAAAATTAAAAAAATAAATAAAACCAAGAAAGAAGGAAGAGATATCGGAACCAACAATGCAAATACCATACAGTAAAATATTAATTCTCTTACAATAATAAGAGAGTATTATGAGCAATTATACACAAATAAATTGGGCAATCTGGAAGAAATGGACAAATTCCTAGAAACCTATAAACTACCAAAACTGAAATAGGAAGAATTAGAAAATTTGAACAGACCCAGAACTAGTAAATAAATCTAATTAGTAATCAAAAATCTCCCAAAAAACAAGAGTCCAGGGTTGAATGGCTTTCCAGGGGAATTTCTACCAAACATTTAAAGAAGAGTTAACACCTATTCTTTTGAAGCTGTTCCAAAGCATAGAAATGGAAGGAAAACTTCCAAACTCTTTCTATGAAGCCAGCATTAGCTTGATTCCAAAACCAAGACCCCACTAAAAGAGAACTACAGACCAATTTCCCTGATGAACATGGATACAAAAATCCTGAACAAGATACTAGCCAACTGGATCCAACAATACATTAAAAGAATTATTCACCACGACCAAGTGGGATTTAACATGGGATGCAGGCTGGCTCAATATCTACAAAAGAATCAATATGATTCATCACGTCAGTGAAAGAAAGGACAAGAATCACATGATCCTCTCAATAGATGCAGAGAAAGCATCTGACAAAATGTATTCTTTCCTGATAAAAACCCTCAAGAATGTAGGGATGGAAGGATAATACCTAAAGATCATAAAAGTCATATATTAAAGACCCACCACTAATATCATCCTCAGTGCGGAAAAACTGAGAGCTTTCCCTCTAAAATCAGGAACATGACAGGGTTGTACACTCTGGCCACTGTTATTCAACATAATATTGGAAATCCTAGCCTTGGCAATCAGATAACACAAAGGAATAAAAGGCATCCAAATCGGCCAGGAGGAGGTCAAACTTTCACTCTTTGCAGGTGACATGATACTCTATATGGAAAACCCAAAAGATTCCACTAAAAAACTACTAGAAGTGATCCACGAATTCAGCAAAGTCGCAGGATATAAAATCAATGCACAGAAATTGGTTGCATTCCTATACACCAATAATGAAGCAACAGAAAGAGAAATCAAGGAATCGGTCCCATTTACAATTGCACCAAAACCCATAAAATACCTGAGAATAAACATAACCAAAGAGGTGAAAAATCTATACAGTGAAAACTATAGAAAGCTTATGAAAGAGGGGCGCCTGGGTGGCTCAGTCGGTTAAGCGTCCGACTTCAGCTCAGGTCACGATCTCGCGGTCCGTGAGTTCAAGCCCCGCGTCGGGCTCTGGGCTGATGGCTCAGAGCCTGGAGCCTGCTTCCGATTCTGTGTTTCCCTCTCTCTCTGCCCCTCCCCCGTTCATGCTGTGTCTCTCTCTGTCTCAAAAATAAATAAACGTTAAAAAAAAATTTTTTTTTAAAAAAGAAAGCTTATGAAAGAAAATGAAAAAGATACATGCACGCGCGCGCGCGCACACACACACACACACACACACACACACGCACACACACACACACAGAAAAATATCCCATGCTCATGGATTGGAAGAACAAATATTGTTAAAATGTCAATACTACCCAACGCAATCTACATATTCAATGCAATCCCTATCAAAATAACACCAGCATTCTTCACAGAGCTAGAACAAAAAATCCTAAAACTTGTATGGAACCAGAAAAGCCTCTGAATAGCCAGAACAATCTTGAAAAAGAAAACCAAAGCTGGAGGCATCACAATCCCAGACTTCAAGATATATTACAAAGCTGTAATTATCAAGACAATATGGTACTGGCACAGAAACAGACAGTCTGGTCAAAGGAACAGAATACAGAACCCCGAAATGGACCAACAAATGTATGGCCAACTAATCTTTGAGAAAGCAGGAAAGAATATCCAATGGAATAAAGACAGTCTCTTCAGCAAATGGTGCTGGGAAAACTGTAGAGTGACATGCAGAAAAATGAATCTGGACCACTTTCTTACCCTATACACAAAAATAAACTCAAAATAGATAAAAGACCTAAACATAAGACAGGACATCATCAAAATCCTAGAGGAAAAAGCAGGCAAAACCTCTCTGACCTCGACCGCAGCAACTTCTTACTCAATGTGTTTCTGGAGGCAAGGGAAACAAAAGCAAAAATGAACTACTGGGACCTCATGAAAACAAAAAGCTTCTTCTGCACAATGAAGGAAACAATGAGCAAAACTAAAGGCAACTGATGGAATGGGAGAAGATATTTGCAAATGACATATCAGATAAAGGGTGAGTATCCAAAAACCTATAAAGAACTTATCACAGTCAACACCCAAAAAACAAATAATCCAGTGAAGAAATGGGCAAAAATATGAATAGACACTTCTCAAAGAAGACATCCAAATGGCTCACAGACACATGAAAGAATGCTCAACATCACTCATTATCAGGGAAATACAAATTAAAAGCACAATGAGGTACCACCTCACACCAGTGAGAATAGCTAAAATTAACAACTCAGGCAACAACAGATGTTGGCGAGGATGCGGAGAAAAAGGATCTCTTTTGCACTACTGATGGGAATGCAAACTGGTGCAGCCACTCTGGAAAACAGTATGGAGGTTCCTCAAAAAATTAAAAATAGAATTACCCTATGACCCAGCAACTGCACTACTAGGTACTTATCCAAGGGATACAGGTGTGCTGTTTCGAAGGGACACATGCACCCCAATGTTTATAAAAGCACTATCAACAATAGCCAAAGTATGGAAAGAGCCAAAATGTCCATCGACAGATGAATGGATAAAGATGTGGTGTATATATATACAATACAATACTACTCTACAATCAAAAAGAATGAAATCTTGTCATTTGCAACTACATGGATGGACCAGAGGGTATTATGCTAAACGAAATCAGTCGATCAGAGAAAGACAAATATCATATAACTTCACTCATATGAGGACTTTAAGAGACAAAACAGATGAACATAAGGGAAAGGAAGCAAAAATAATATAAAAACAAGGAGGGGGACAAAACATAAGAGACTTTTAAAGACAGAGAAAAAACAGGGTTGCTGGAGGGGTTGGGGGGGGATGGGCTAAATGGGTAAGGGGCATTAAAGACAACACTTGTTGGGATGAGCACTGGGTGTTATAGGGAATGAATCACTGGAAACTTCTCCTTAAATCATTATTCCACTTATGCTAACTAACTTGGATGTAAATTAAAATATAAATCGTAAATAAATTAAATCATATTAAATTAAATTAAATTAAATTAAATTAAATTTAATTTAATTTAATTTAATTTAATTTAATTTAATTTAAAAGAATTACTGGGGTGAAATTCAAGAGTCCCAAATTGTTTTTTCAGCTTTATTGAGATATAACTGAGAAGTAAAAAGGTAAGATTTTAATGAGTACAAGGTGATATTCGATATATGTATGCAGTTATAAAAGATAGAATTTGAGTTTTCAAGGAGCATTCCAAGCATCCAAGCTGTCAATACATCTCTGCTAGCATGGCAGGAGAGGGCTGGACAAAACTGGGGCCACCAGAATCCCCAGAAATTGTCACCTGACGCCTGAAGCAGCTGCCTTCATTCACTCTAGGTGTGTAATACAAAGAATATAATCTAAGTATGTTGTGAAGTAGAAAAGGTTTGTAGAGTTCCTAGAATTTCTAGACAACTATTAAATTAGTATTTGTAGGGGAGGTTCACAATGATCACTTTCAAAACTTCCACAGGTCAATCTGATACGCTTAAGAATCACTGTTTTTAAATAACAATTTTCAAAAAAAAAAATAAAATAGCAATTCTCAACTTTTTAAGAGCAAAAGTACCTTTTTATAACATAATTTACAGTACCTCCTTTATTATCTTGAAGTGAAATTCAAAAATATAACCTGCCTAAATATAAAATTCAAAATAATCAATATAATTTATGGAATATGATACATTCAGCAATTTACTAAATGCAGTACAAAAAATTGATTTTAATTATGTAAATGCTTAGGTTAGTCAGATGCTTGCCTATATCTAAACATAGAATCACCCTGAAAGCAAAGCTTGAGTATAGACTAATGGGTATACTGAACTGATGACTGAATAGCAGTCTTGTCAGACATGAAATAATGAACAATTTGAAATAATGAACAATTTTTAGTAAATTTCCAAACTAAACAAAGTAAAATCTTCCCTTAGTTCACATGGTAGTTATAGTCCCCAAAAATTCAGGGATATTTAAAACAATGCAAAAAACATTTTGTTTAAGTATCTGAAGTCCAGATCATTAGAAACATGTTTTTCTGCCTACATGAATGTCAGTAGGACACTCAAGGTCATGTAGCATGTGGAACAATTCTTCCTTGTGCAGTACTATCTCATGCACTACAAGATGCCTGTAGTCTTACCCATTAAAGGCCAGTAGCCAATCTGCATCCCCAATTACTCTGACAATTAAAAACATCCCCACAAATTTCCAAAACCACTGCTTTAAAATATAACCATTCAAACTCTTCAAGCAATAAGAATAGAGGCAGTTTTATCAGGCTGCAATATTATTTTCCTTTCTGCTACCATCTTAGATTATAGTAACTCAGAATCTCTACCTGATTCCACCTATATAATAATGCTTCCCAAAGCAAATATTCACATAAATACTAGCAAAACAAAAACTGCTGATGCAATTACACATGAATGGACAATTACCACAGATATAAGAAAAGTTCTTCATGAATTCCTTAAAAATTAAAGCATATTTTTTTTTTTACAGTCAAATCACATTTTCCTATTGACATTACATTTTAGTTTCCTAGATGTCCTCTCATTTGTCTGACTGGTCTTCAAAGTGGCAACGGTTCCTAAGCCCTTCAGTTTTGAATGTCTGTAAAACAAATCCACTGCCATAATTCAAATATATTAACAAATCCTTTTAGTATTAAAGTGGTTTAATATAGCTCAAGTAATTACTTTTTTAAATATAGTAATTCTTTTAAGTTTTTATTTAAATTCTAGTTATCATACAATGTAATATTAATTTCAGGTGTACAATACAGTGATTCAACACTTCTATACAACACCTGGTGTTCATCACAAGTGCACTCCTCGATCCCCATCATCTATTTCACCCACCCACCCCCTCCTCCCCTCTGGTGACCATCAGTTTGTTCTCTATAGTTAAGAGTCTGTTTCTTGGTTTGCCTCTTTCTTTCTTTCTTTCTTTCTTTCTTTCTTTCTTTCTTTCTTTCTTTCTTTCGTTCTTTTTACCTTTGCTCATTTGTTTTGTTTCTTAAATTCCACATATGAGTGAAATCATATGGTACTTGTCTTTCTCCAACTGACTTATTTCACTTACCATAATACTCTCCAGCTCCACTTATGACATTGCAAATAGCAAGATTTCAATATTTTTTAAGGTTGAGTAATATTCCAATATATATATATATATATATATATATATATATATATATATATATATATATATATATACATACACACATACACATATGGAAATACACACAAAATCTTCTTTATCCATTTATGACTCAATGAACACTTGGGCTATTTCATAATTCGGCTATCATAGATAATGCTGCTATAAACATAGGGATGCATGTATCCCTTTGAATTAATATTTTTAATAAAGTAGTTCTTAATCCTGCGTATGTATCATAATCATAACCAGAGGAGCTACTTAAAAATTTAGATATGCCTGAGTCCCTTGCCCACAGATTCTGATTGCATATGCCTGGAGAAGGTGTGGTACAGGAAATCTTTACTCTTTTTAAAAGGTCTATAGGTGATTCTCTGCAGGGGTGGATCCAGTTTTATCCCTCCTGAAACTTACACATTTTGGGGTGCTCTCTCTCTCTTTACGAGAAAGAAGAAAAAACTGCTATGTCTCTTAAGGCCTTGGAAAACTCCTGTGCATAAACTTCATACTATATGCACCTTTGGACGTTAGTCAGGGTTGCAATATATGACATAATGAATCATTATCGCAAAACATGGCTGAACATGTAAAGTCTTACACTAGTATCATTTTGAAGCAGAGACCATAAGCCCAAAATGCCTACAAGTTTCAGGAGGTAACAAATGTAAAGCAGGCAAAGCAGGAGACAACACAGGACGGGTGGTAACTGGCAAACCTGAGCTCCAAAGGCACCAGCTACTATTTAGCATCAGTGCCCACTCAGTGTTGCACTCTCAGATTTTTAACAGAAGGTTGAAATCTGGGTTTTTATATGAAATCTCCCAATTTTTAAAAGTTAGCTCAATTTTTAAATAAAACATTGGCTAAGCTAAATAAAACATGAGTGAAAGATGCCAATATATAACCTCTGCTTCATAAAATAAAAGGGAAAAGATACCTTTCACCTAAAAACAAAAGGAAACTTAAGATTAGATGGTTGATTTAAAGAAGATAAAGGGGGATACTGCTAAAGGCATACCTTGTAAAGCAGTCTGTTCACCTGACAATAAAAAATCTTGTTTAGGGATCCATCTCAAGGACCTAAATTTACTGTAAAACATACTAACAGCTCTCAAAGAGTTGTGCATGTCAAGAAAAGACTAAATCTCTAATATAAAACACATGAAAAGGAAAATCCTTAAGAATGAATTCTTAATGGCTAATAAATGAAAAAAGTTTGACCTCAATTACATTTGGTACCCTAAGTATACTGAGATAAAAGCTCTTTTCTAAATCAATATGTTGTACATCTGAGACTAATGCGACATTATGTGTCAACTATACTTCAATTAAAAAAAAAAAAGCTCTCTTTTCCCTGAGATCAGGAACACGACAGGGATGCCCACTCTCACCGCTGTTGTTTAACATAGTGCTGGAAGTTCTAGCATCAGCAATCAGAAAACAAAAGGAAATCAAAGGCATCAAAATTGGCAAAGATGAAGTCAAGCTTTCGCTTTTTGCAGATGACATGATATTATACATGGAAAATCCGATAGACTCCACCAAAAGTCTGCTAGAACTGCTACATGAATTCAGCAAAGTTGCAGGATACAAAATCAATGTACAGAAATCAGTTGCATTCTTATACACTAACAATGAAGCAACAGAAAGACAAATAAAGAAACTGATCCCATTCACAATTGCACCAAGAAGCATAAAATACCTAGGAATAAATCTAACAAAAGATGTAAAAGATCTGTATGCTGAAAACTATAGAAAGCTTATGAAGGTAATTAAAGAAGATTTAAAGGAATGGAAAGACATTCCCTGCTCATGGATTGGAAGAATAAATATTGTCAAAATGTCAATACTACCCAAAGCTATCTACACATTCAATGCAATCCCAATCAAAATTGCACCAGCATTCTTCTCGAAACTAGAACAAGCCATCCTAAAATTCATATGGAACCACAAAAGGCCCCGAATAGCCAAAGTAATTTTGAAGAGGAAGACCAAAGCAGGAGGCATCACAATCCCAGACTTTAGCCTCTACTACAAAGCTGTCATCATCAAGACAGCATGGTATTGGCACAAAAACAGACACATAGACCAATGGAATAGAATAGAAACCCCAGAACTAGACCCACAAACGTATGGCCAACTCATCTTTGACAAAGCAGGAAAGAACATCCAATGGAAAAAAGAGTCTCTTTAACAAATGGTGCTGGGAGAACTGGACAGCAACATGCAGAAGGTTGAAACTAGACCACTTTCTCACACCATTCACAAAAATAAACTCAAAATGGATAAAGGACCTGAATGTGAGACAGGAAACCATCAAAACCCTAGAGGAGAAATCAGGAAAAGACCTCTCTGACCTCAGCCGTAGCAATCTCTTACTTGACACATCCCCAAAGGCAAGGGAATTAAAAGCAAAAGTGAATTACTGGGACCTTATGAAGATAAAAAGCTTCTGCACAGCAAAGGAAACAACCAACAAAACTAAAAGGCAACCAACGGAATGGGAAAAGATATTTGCAAATGACATATCGGACAAAGGGCTAGTATCCAAAATCTATAAAGAGCTCACCAAACTCCACACCCGAAAAACAAATAACCCAGTGAAGAAATGGGCAGAAAACATGAATAGACACTTCTCTAAAGAAGACATCCGGATGGCCAACAGGCACATGAAAAGATGCTCAACGTCGCTCCTTATCAGGGAAATACAAATCAAAACCACACTCAGATATCACCTCACGCCAGTCAGAGTGGCCAAAATGAACAAATCAGGAGACTATGGATGCTGGAGAGGATGTGGAGAAACGGGAACCCTCTTGCACTGTTGGTGGGAATGCAAATTGGTGCAGCCGCTCTGGAAAGCAGTGTGGAGGTTCCTCAGAAAATTAAAAATAGACCTACCCTATGACCCAGCAATAGCACTGCTAGGAATTTATCCAAGGGATACAGGAGTACTGATGCATAGGGGCACTTGTACCCCAATGTTTATAGCAGCACTCTCAACAATAGCCAAATTATGGAAAGAGCCTAAATGTCCATCAACTGATGAATGGATAAAGAAATTGTGGTTTATATACACAATGGAATACTACGTGGCAATGAGAAAAAATGAAATATGGCCTTCTGTAGGAACGTGGATGGAATTGGAGAGTGTGATGCTAAGTGAAATAAGCCATACAGAGAAAGACAGATACCATATGGTTTCACTCTTATGTGGATCCTGAGAAACTTAACAGAAACCCATGGGGGAGGGGAAGGAAAAAAAAAAAAAAGAGGTTAGAGCGGGAGAGAGCCAAAGCATAAGAGACTGTTAAAAACTGAGAACAAACTGAGGGTTGATGGGGGGTGGGAGGGAGGGGAGGGTGGGTGATGGGTATTGAGGAGGGCACCTTTTGGGATGAGCACTGGGTGTTGTATGGAAACCAATTTGACAATAAATTTCATATATTAAAAAAAAAAAAAAAAGCTCTCTTTTCCAATTGAGATGTACTGTTCTAAAGTTGATCATATCCACTCTCAAAAAAAGTCAAATTCTGCTCCTCAGCTTCTCAATAGCTGCTTAAAAAAAAATGCAATGAACACTGGTTCAAAAAAAAAAAATGGGTCTCCTATGCAAAATTAAAATACTGTACAGAGTAGAAAGTAGGAATAAACTTTTCTACATGCCTCCAGATTGATTTCTGCAACACTCCTTAGCTAAACACCAGGCAATTCCGATGAGGTAGCTGAGGATACCAATATACAGTTCTGTGTGCACAATATATGGACCAAGCTGGGATAAAATGGAAGCACTGAATTATCATATACCATATACCAAAACCCTAGCAAAAGAGAAAGTTTACAGTCACTTTCTCGCCCACTTTGCCAACCCAAAACAGACCACTAAGAACATGATGGAGAAGTAGGGGGATCCATATATCCCGCGTCTCTCAAACAAAGAAGTGCTAAAGCCAAAGGACCTTGAGCCCCAGAGTCTGGGAGGAAAAGAGACTGAATCTACCAGGAAGAAAACAGATCAACTGGAAAAAAGATAGGAGAGTGATTGCGAACTGGGGGAGATAAAACAGGCCATGTAGGCATGGGGGGGCAGGGATGCCCTTCTGCAAAGAGACAAAGGGAAGCGAAAGAGGGGCTAGGCAAGTGTAGGACTATATCTGGACAGGAGAAAGACCTCAGACTGGGACTGAGAGGGATCCTATCTGTAACTGTGGGGTTTTCTTCGGACAGGGGCCGGCTCCCTGTTTGTGTACCTGGAGAGGGGAGCCAGGAGTGGGTTAGGTGGTAGGTCAGGGGTGCAGTCCACAGTTGGAGAAAGTGGTCCCCTCCCTGGAGGGCTGTGGAAAGACACTAGGCCTGCCTGCATCTGCCACCCCTGGGGCTCGACGGCAAGGTCGGCCATGCAGTCTAGGAGAAGGCGGTCCTCACTGAAGTGTGGCAGCACAGACAAAGCCAGCTGGGACCACATATCAGAAAGCACTGAGAGGCGCTTCCCCAGTGCCAGAGAGCACGCAGCAGGACATTGAATCCTAGCCAAGCGCAGGGTCAGGGGAGGTGGAGGAGCAAGAAGGACCACCCCGTCTGTGCCCACGGCACAGTGAGGACAACTCAAACACAGCCTACAGGGTCCAGGTCCATGGAGAAGAGACTGTGGGATCGCCATTTCCCCACCACCACCACCAACAAGACGGGGCCTCAGGGATCAGTCCAGGAGCCCATATTAGAGGTGGGTCCAGAATGCACCAAACCATGCCCCTTCCCACTGGGTAACTACGTTACCCACAGAGCTGGACAGACCCTGTGGACAGCTCCCCCAGAGCAGCAATGCAGCACTGTCTGGATTAATTCTAGGTCAATTCTGGATATATAGATATATTCTCTGCCCCATTTCTCATCCTGATCTCTTCCCTCCCCTAGGCTGGTTACCCTGGTTAGTGATTTGTCTAAACAGACATATTTAATCCATTCTCTTGATACATGTTCTACATCTCCTTCTTTACACTCCTTTCTCTCTCCCTGGAATAATCAAGCCATACACTTTCTCTGTCTGGGTAACTTTATCTACCTTTCTTTTTCCCCGCCTCCTTCTTTATTTTCTTTTCTCTCTCTCTGGATTAATCCTTTTAGTCTCTCTGACTAGTTAATGTTTATTTTTTCTTTGTCTCCACTCCTGTCATTTCTCTAGTTGTATGCACTCTTCCATCAGCACCACTTCCACCATGTCCTTTACTTCTACGCAGTGTTTCTAGGTTTTTTGTTTTGAGTTTTTTGTTTTTTTCTTTTTACTTGTTTGTGTTATTTGTTTGTGTGTTTTTGTCTCCTGTTTCTCTGTATGTTTTCCTTTACAGGGCTACTCCAAGCAACAAATAAAAACACATCTGGTGGAGGGTCCAAAATATCACTACAAGTAGGGTAATAAAATAACCAAAGTCACAACAACAGAGAGCAAGTAACAATCTCTTAAAAAACCCCACCTGAAGGGTCAGGCCCTGGACAGTGTATAACCCCCCTTTAATATAGCAGTGCTCTCAGTTGCAGAGCACCTAACAAGCTTCTAAAATGCACTAAGGGGCAGAAAACTAGCCAAAATTACAAAATGGAAGAATTCTCTTCAAAAGAAACTCCAGGCAGTAGCGATAGCTAACGAATTGATCAAAACCAATTTAAGCAATGTAACAGAACAAGAATTTAGGATAATAGTTATAAAATTAATTGCTGGCCTTGAAAAAGCATAGAGGACAGCAGAGAATCTATTGCTACAGAGATCAAGGGACTAAACAATAGTCGCGATGAGTTAAAAAATGATATAAATGAGGTACAAAATAAAATGGAGATGACCACGGCGCAGATTGAAGAGACAGAGGAGAGAATAGGTGAATTAGAACATAAAATTATGGAAAAAGGGGAAGCTGAGAAAAAGAGAGATAAAAAAAATCCAGGAGTAAGAGGGGAGAATTAGAGAACTAAGTGATGCAATCAAATGGAACAATACCCATATCATAGGAATTCCAGAAGAAGAGAGAGAGAAAGTGCCTGAAGGTATACTTGAACAAATCATAGCTGAGAACTTCCCCGATGTGGGGAAGGAAGAAGGCATTGAAATCCAAGAGGCACAGAGAACTCCCTTCAGAGGTAACTTGAATCGATCTTCCGTACGACATATCATAGTGAAACTGGCAAAATACAAGGATAAAGAAGAGAATTCTGAAAGCAGCTAGGGATAAACGGGCCCTAGCTTACAAAGGTAGACACATAAGGGTAGTAGCAGACCTATCTACTGCAACTTGGCAGGCCAGAAAGGAATGGCAGGAAATCTTCAATGTGATGAACAGGAAAAATATGCAGCCAAGAATCCATTAACCAGCAAGTCTGTCATTCAGAATAGAAGGAGAGATAAACACTTTACCAAACAATCAAAAACTGAAGGAATTCATCACCACTAAACCAGCCCCACAAGAGATCCTAAGGTGGATTCTGTGAGTGAAATGTTGCAAGGACCACAAAGTACCAGAGACATCACTACAAGCATGAAACCTACAGATAACCCAATGACTCAAAACACATCTTTCACTAACAACACTGAATGTAAATGGGCTCAATGCTCCAAACAAAAGACATAGGGTATCAGAATGGATAAAAAAACAAGACCCATCTATTTGCTGTCTACAAGAAACTCATTTTAGACCTGAGGACACCTTCAGATCGAAAGTGAGGGGATAGAGAACTATCTATTTTGCTATTGGAAGTCAGAAGAAAGCTGGAGTAGCCATACTTGTATCAGACAAACTAGACTTTAAATTAAGGCTGTAACAAGAGATGAAGAAGGGTATTATATAATAATTACAGGGTCTATCCATCAGGAAGACCTAACAATTGTAAATGTCTATGCACAAAATTCGGATGGACCCAAATATATAAAACAATCACAAACATAAGCAACCTTATGGATAAGAGTGTGGTAATTACAGGGGACATTAATATTCTACTTACAGCAATGGACAGATCATCTAAACAAAGAATCAGCAAAGAAACAATGGCCCTGAATGATATATTGGATCAGATGGACTTGACAGATATATTTAGAACTCTGCATCCAAAAAGAACAGAATATACTTTCTTCTCAAGTGCACATGGAACATTCTCCAAGATAGATCACACACTGGGTCACAAAACAGCCCTTAATAAGTACACAAGAATTGAAATCATACCATGCACACTTTCAGATCACAATGCTATGAAACTTGAAATCAACCACAGGAAAAATTCTGGAAAACCTCCAAAAGCATGGAGGTTAAAGAACATCCTACTAAAAGACTGAATGGGTCAACCAGGCAATTAGAGAAGAAATCAAAAAAAATATGGAAATAAATGAAAATGAAAATACAACAATCCAAACGCTTTGGGATGCAGCAAAGGCAGTCCTAACAGGTGAATACACTACAATCCAGGCCTACCTCAAGAAACAAGAAAAATCCCAAATACAAAATCTAACAGCACACCTAAAGGAACTAGAAGCAGAACAGGAAAGACACCCCAAACCCAGCAAAAGAAGAGAAATAATAAAGATCAGAGCATAAATAACAATATAGAATACAAAAAAACAGTGGAGCAGATCAATGAAACCACGGGTTGGTTTTCTGGAAAAAAAAAAATTGATAAACCTCTAGCCAGGCTTCTCAAAAAGAAAAGAGAGAGGACCCAAACAGATAAAATCATGAAGGAAAATGGAATTATTACAACCAATCCCTCAGAAATACAAACAATTATCAGGGAATACTATGAAAAATTGTATGCCAACAACAAAATGGACAACCTGGAAGAAATGGACAAATTCCTAAACTCCCACACACTTCCAAAACTCAAATAGGAAGAAATAGAAAATTTGAACAAACCCATAACTAGTGAAGAAATTGAATCAGTTATCAAAAATCTCCCAACGATTAAGAGTCCAGGATCAGATGGCTTCCCTGAGGAATTCTACCAGACATTTAAAGCAGAGATAATACCTATCCTTCTCAAGCTGTTCCAAAAAACAGAAAGGGAAGGAAAACCTCCAGACTCATTCTATGAAGCCAGCATTACTTTGATTCCCAAACCTGACAGAGACCCAGCAAAAAAAGAGAACTACAGGCCAACATCCCTGATGAATATGGATGCAAAAATTCTCAACACGATACTAGCAAATCAGATTCACAGCATACAAAAAGAATTGTTCACCATGATCAAGTGGGATTCATTCCTGGGCTGCAGGGCTAGTTCAATATTCACCAATCAATCAATGTGATACATCACGTTAATAAAAGAAAACATAAGAACCATATGATCCTGTCAATAGATACAGAAAATGCATTAGACAAAATACAGCATCCTTTCTTAACAAAAACCCTTGAGAAAGTCGGGATAGAAGGATACTTAAACATCATAAAAGCCATTTATGAAAGGCCCACAGCTAATATCATCCTCAATGGGGAAAAACTGAGAGCTTTCTCCCTGAGATCAAGAACATGACAGGGGTGTCCACTTTCGCCAGTATTGTTTAACATAGTGTTGGAAGTCTTAGCCTCAGCAATCAAACAACAAAATGAAATCAAAGGCATCAAAACTGTTAAAGATGAAGTCAAGTTTTCACTTTTTGCAGATGACATGATATTATACATGGAAAACCCGGCAGACTCCACCAAAAGTCTGCTAGAACTGATACATGAATTCAGCAAAGTTGCAGGGTACAAAATGAATGTACAGAAATCGGTTGCATTTTTATACACCAATAATGAAGCAACAGAAAGAAATAAAGAATCTGATCCCATTCACAATTGCACCAAGAATCATAAAATACCTAGGAATAAATCTAACCAAAGATGTAAAAGTCCTGTATGTGAAAACTATAGAAAGCTTATGAAGGAAATTGAAGAAGATACAAAGAAATGGAAAAACATTGCATGCTCATGGATTGGAAGAATAAATATTGTTAAAGTGTTAATACTACCGAAAGCAATCTACACATTCAATGCAATCCCAATCAAAACTGCACCAGCATTCTTCTGAAAGCTAGAACAAGTAATCCTAAAATTTGTAAGGAACCACAAAAGACCCCGAATAGCCAAAGTAATATTGAAGAAGAAGACCAAAGTGGGAGGCATCACAATCCCAGACTTTAACCTCTATACAAAACTGTAATCATCAAGACAGCATGGTATTGGCACAAAAACAGACACATAGACCAATGGAATAGAATTGAGACCCCAGAACTGGGCCCACAAATGTATGGCCAATTAATCTTTCACAAAGCAGGAAAGAGTATCCAATGGAAAAAAGACAGTCTCTTTAATAAATGGTGCTGGGAGAACTGGACAGCAACATGCAGAAGAATGAAACTAGACCACTTCTTACACCATTCACAAAAAATAAACTCAAAATGGATAAAGGACCTGAATGTGAAACAGGAAACCATCAAAACCCTAGAGGAGAAAGCAGGAAAAACCTCTATGACCTCAGCCACAGCAATTTCTTACTTGACACGTCTCCAAAGGCAAGGGAATTAAAAACAAAAATGAACTATTGGGACCTCATCAAGATAAAAAGCTTCTGCACTACAAAGGAAAGAAATCAACAAAACTAAAAGGCAACAGATGGAATGGGAAAAGATATTTGCAAATGACCTATCAGACAAAGGGCGAGTATCCAAAATATATAAAGAACTCACCAAACTCTGCACCTGAGAAACAAATAATCCAGTGAAGAAATGGGCAGAAGACATGAATGGACAATATTCTAAAGAAGACATCCAGATGGCCAATAGACACATGGAAAGATGCTCAATGTCACTCCTCATCAGGGAAATACAAATCAAAACCACACTGAGATACCACCTCACACCAGTCAGAGTGGCTAAAATGAACAAATCAGGAGACTATGGATGCTGGAGAGGATGTGGAAAACGAGAACCCTCTTGCACTGTTGGTGGGAATGCAAACTGGTGCAGCTGCTCTGGAAAACAGTGTGGAGGTTCCTCAAAAAATTAAAAATAGATCTACCCTATGACCCAGCAATAGCACTGCTAGGAATTTACCCAAGGGATACAGGAGTGCTGATGCATAGGGGCATTTGTACCCCAATGTTTATAGCACCACTTTCAACAACAGCCAAATTATGGAAAGAGTCTAAACGTCCATCAACTGATGAATGGGTAAAGAAGATGTGGTTTATGTATACAATGGAATACTACTTAACAATGAGAAAGAATGAAATCTGGCCATTTGTAGCAACGTGGATGGAAGTGGAGAGTGTTATGCTAAGTGAAATAAGTCAGGCAGAGAAAGACGGTTACCACATGTTTTCACTCATATGTGGATCCTGAGAAACTTAACAGAGAACCATCGGGGAGGGGAAGGGGGAATAAAATTTACAGAGAGGGAGGGAGGCAAACAACGAGAGACTCTAAAATACTGAGAACAAACTGAGGGTTGATGGGGGGGTGGGGGAGAGGGGAAAGTGGGTGATGGGCATTGAGAAGGGCACCTGTTGGCATGAGCACAGGATGTTGTATGGAAACCAATTTGACAATAAATTATATTTAAAATAAAAATAAATTAAAAATAAAACTAAAAAAAAAACAAAAACAAACAAACAAAAAAAACCCAGACCATTAAAAACTACTGCCTATCAAGCACAGTCTGTGAGATAGCTAAAATAATAGGACATCTGGACATCTTGCCAACTTAAGAAGGACCAAGGAATGGTGAGTCAGTCTAATATATAGTTGTGTATTATACTGTAAAATCATTTCTCTGCTTTTCATCATGGGTAGGAAGGAAGCTGGAAAGTGGAAAGGAAGGAGCAAACTAAATAAAATGTGCCAAAGATAGAGGATTTACTAAAGGACTAAGCATAAAATTATAAACCAACTTGTATCTGTGATGAAGACAAGAACAATAATACAACTGAAGACCCTAGAATTAGATTTGTCATCAGTTACTTTGTATAATTGTGGTTTTCTAAACCAACCCACATTTTTCTGAAAACAATGTCTCCTAGCTTTCCTGGGTCCTAAAGCCAGATGCAAAGATTAGATAGGAACATGAATAAGGTTAGGCTGCAGTGCTACTTTGCATGTTGCTCACCAGGAATTCTATGTATATGGGGCAGTGTCAACACAAATCAGTAAGACGCTCTACATTTACCCAATACCTTCTATCATTAAGAGTTATTCAGCTTCATTCTCACACCATAAGCAAAAAAATAATTCAAAATGGATCACAGACCTAAATCTAAGAGTCAGAACTATAAAACTTAAAAAACAATATTAGCAATACATCTTCTTGACCTTGGATTAGGCACAAGGTTCTTAAATATCAAAAGCACAAGCAACAAAAGAATTGATAAACTGGACTTGATAAAAACTTTAAAATTTTGCGCTGCAAATGATACTATCAGGAAAGTAAAGACAACCCACACAATGGGAGAAAATATTTGCAAATAATATCTCTGAAAAGGGACCTGTATACAGAATATACAAACAACTCTTAAAACCTAATCATAATAAGATAAACCAATTAAAAACTAGGCAAAGGATCTGAATAGACATTTCCCCAAAGGAGATATAAATAAGCCACTAAGCACATGAAAAGATGATCAACATCATTAGTCACTGACGAAATTGAAAACAAAACCACAATGAGATTCTACCTCACATCCACTAGCATGGTTATAATAAAAAGGTAATAACAAGTGTTGGCAAGAATGTGGAGAAATTGGAACCCTTGTACACAGCTGATGGGAATACAAAATGGTGCAACCACTGTGGAAAAAATTTAGAAGTTCCTCAAAAGGTTTAACATAGAATCACCATATGATCCAGCAATTCTGCTTCTGGTACATACCCAAAAGAAATGAAAGTATACATCCATACAAAAACCTATACCCAAATGTTCATAAAACCATTATTCATAATAGCCCCAAAGTAGAAACAACCCAAATATACATCAAATGAATAGATAAATAAAATGTTCCTTTTCATATAATAAAATATTCTGCAATTTATTATGGAATGAAGTAGTGAGGCTACAGCATGGATGAAAACAATACAATAAGTGAAAAAAAAGCTAATCATAAAAGACCACATATTATATGATTTCAGTTACATGAAGTGTCTAGAATAAGTAAATCCACAGAGACAAAAAATAATTCAGTGATCGCCTACTGAAGTATGAAGGGGGATACAGAGTGACTGCTAAGGCATATAGTCTTTTCTTTTTAGGGTGATCAAAATATTCTAAATTAACTGTGGTGATACATGCACAACTCAACTCTCTGAACATACTGAAAACCACTGAAGTTTATACTTTAAATGGATTAATTATGTGGCATTATAAGCTACATCTCAATAAGGCTTTTAAAAATCAATACCACTTCTGAGTATATATCCAAAGGAAATGAAATAAGTATCTCAAGATATCTACACCCCCATGCTCACTACAGAATTCACTGTAGCCAAAACATGGAAAGAACTTAACTGTTCATCAACAAATAAACTGATAAAGAAAATGTGGTATATACAATGGAATATTTTTCAGTCATGAGAAGGAAGGAAATTTGCCACTTGCAACAACATGGATGGACCTTAACAGCATTGTGCTAAGTGAGGCAAGTCAGACAGAGACAAGTACCACATGATCACACTTTTATGTGGAATCTAAAAAAGTCAACACAAAGGAACAGAGTAGACTGGTGGTTACCAGGGGCAAAGGGGTAGGGAATGGGGAGATGTTGGTCAAAGGCCAAAAACTTCCAATCAAAAACTAAGTAAGTTGTGGGATGTAATGTACAGCTTAGTGACTATAGTTAACAATATGGTATTGCATACTTGAAATCTGCTTACAGAGTATATCTTAAATGTGTTCACGAAAGAAAGAAAGAAAGAAAGAAAGAAAGAAAGAAAGAAAGAAAGAAAGAAAGAAAAGAAAAAGAAAGAAACTATGTGAGGTGATAGATGTGTTAACTAAACTTAATGTGGTAATCACTTCACAATATACATACTTATCAAGTCATCACATTGGATACCTTAAACCTATACAATGTTATCTGCCAATTGTATATATCAATAAAACTAGAGAAAAAAAGAGGTATTCATATTTCTGGGTTACTATGATAGATAAGGACACAAGTTTGCCTCCTCTCCTTTTCTAAGTCCCATTAAAATGACAAATTTAAGGGGCACCTGGGTCGCTCAGTCAGTTAAACATCCAACACGGTTTCCGCTCAGGTCATGATCTCATAGTTTGTTGGTTCAAGCCCTGCATTGGGCTCTGTATTGACAGCATGGAGCCTGCTTGAGACTCTCTCTTTCTCCCTCTTTCTCTCTGCCCCTCCCCCACTTACTCGCACACCCTCTCGCTCTCTCTCTCTCAAAAATAAATAAACCTTAAAAATAAATGACAAATTTCAAAACAAATTTGTTAACAATGTTTAGAAAAAGAGGAACATTATTAAGCCAGAGATTTTAATGAGTTTGTCAGACTAAAAGGGATAGGGTTATAATCATAGAGAAAATAAAGCAGAAATCACAACCAAGAACTAATCCAGAAGGCTTTTGTTACCCTAATGGTAAAACCACAGAGAAGCTAAACGTCCAGGGTTGACAGGTGTCCACACCCAGAATGGGAAGCAGAACAGATGTCACTGTGATTAACTGAAGAATTACCTACAAAGCAGCTTCCCATTTTGTCCCCTCTTCCACCATTCTCCCTACCTAGAAGCTTGTTGACATCAAAAGCACCTAGCTCACCCACGTACCCCTATACCAGTCCATAAATCTCAGCTCACCAAGATTCTTCTCAGCCCTTCTCTATCAGCCCTCCCTCCTCCTCAAGGAAGAGGCCTGCTGGGGATGCACTCCACACATACAGAGAAATTCTAGCTATCTATATTTGGGAACTCAGTCTTTCATTCGTGCATATGAATGGGGAAAAACAACTCCAACAGACATTTGAGGAAAAACAGTGGCTTCCAAGAGAAGTTCCAAGATTTAATAAAATAGAACTAACCCTGGATAAAGTAGAAATTCCAGAAACAGAAGGTAATCTTGGAAAAACAACTCTAATTAATTCTTTAGAGATTCAACATAATAATGCATACACAAAAGAACAGATTGCAGGGAAACCTGAGTGTCAGAGAATGGGAAAGAACTTTTGAAATTATAAGTATAATTATCAAAGTGAATCTTTTATTAGAAAGCTTTTAATTACATATTTTAAAATAGAAGAGGGGTGCCTGGGTGGCTCAGTTGGTTAAGCATCCAACTTCAACTCAGGTCATGATCTTGTGGTCAATGAGTTCAAGCCCCACGTCGGGCTCTGTGCTGACAGGTCAGAGCCTGGAACCTGCTTCAGATTCTGTGTCTTCCTCTTTCTCTGCTCCTCCCCCAATCATACTCTGTATCTCTCTCAAAAGTAAATAAACATTAAAAAAAATTTTTTTAATTTTTTAAATAGGAAAGAAAAATTAAGAGACATTGATGATTAATCAAATCCAAGTGAACCAACAGCCATCTAGTAGGAATTTCAAAGTAAAAACCATTTAAAAAGTGGAAAGGGAATAATTTAAAAATAATAGAACAAATGGTCCCAAAGCTACAGAAAGATATGACCGGAAAGGCTCAACAAGTACCATGCAGAAAATACAATGATTCATGCCTCCTGACATGTCAGAGGGCAGAGAGAAAGTGTCCAGAGAGAAACAGCAGGTGACAAAAAGGAGCAAGCATCAGAGTGGCCATGGCACCAATGGATCCAACAGAAAGGGAAGCAGTAACATCAGACTTCTTAAAGGAAATAACGTGAACCTAGAGTTTAATTCTGTGGAAAAAAGCAACAAAGCATAAATACAAAATAGTCATTTTCTGACATACAAAGCTTTAGGAATTTTACCAATCCCAGAACCTCTCCAAAAGTATTACTAAAGGGTAAAGGACAGACTCCAGTCAAAAAAAAAAAAAAAAAAAAGGATTCCAAGAATGAAACATGCAATCCAAAAAGCAGTACATCTAATCAAGAATACAATATAAACAATTCTTTTAAAATCTAAGGAGAACAGGGGCGCCTGGGTGGCTCTGTCGGTTGAGCATCCGACTTGGGCTCAGGTCATGATTTCATGGTCCGTGAGTTTGAGCCCCACATCGGGCTCTGTGCTGACAGCTCAGAGTCTGGAGCCTGTTTTGGGTTCTGTGTCTCCCTCTCTCTCTGCCCCTCCCCCGCTCAAGCTTTGTCTCTGTCTCTCTCAAAAATAAATAAACATTAAAAAAAAATCTAAGGAGAACAGCTGTATAAAGGCATAGAAAACTTTTAGCAAAAATTAGAACAAGTTTGTCAGAAGGTTCTAAGAAGGATGTGTTCACGGTGATAATGAATTGCTTGTTACAAATAATCCTATTAATAGGCAAGGAAGATTAGGAGTACACTGGTTGGGATGAGCACTGGGTGTTATATGTAAGTGATGTATCACTAAATTACATTCTTGAAAACATTATTACACTTTATGTTAACTAACTTGGATTTAAATTAAAGTTGAAAAAGAGAGAGAGAGGTGAGAAGAAGCTTATTTTCTTTTGGACATACTTGTATGAGAATTTGTGGCTGGCATTACAGCAGCCATCTTGATAACATGAGGGGACATGTCTTGGATGAATGCCAACAGGTTGCAGATGGCAAAGGGAAGTGATGGGAACATCTATGTCCTTGTTAATACCTTGCACACTGGAACAACTAAACTGGAAACTCCTACCTTTTAAACCTTCTTTACATTGGATAATAAGGTTTTATCAATGTTCAAAAATAATAATAATAATCCAGTTACACCTAGTGATAAAGTGAAGACATAACAATTGATCAGTAAATTATAACAACCTGCTGGCCCCTCCCCTCACTTTTTTCTCCTCTCTGCTCTGGTTAGCTGTACAACCATGAACAGCACGTTACAGACACAGGATCTACTTGCGTTTTACATCAGGTCCAACTACACTACCTGGACTCTACATTCCGTAAATGCTGGTGCTGGATTTTAAATTTTTAGAGTCAACCTATAGTAAAAACACAAAAGATTGTGTCCTAGTTTCAGAACAGAATGTAAATGCCATAAGTCTTATAAAAGTAAAGGTGAGACAGATGGAGGCTCAGCCTGGAGAAGGACAGCTGGAGGGGAGATGCAGAGGCACCACATTCTTATCTTACAGAAGAATGTCATGAGATGACTATTTAGAATCCATGGCTTACGAAACACAGTTTCAAATACTAATATTTAAAAACCATAGCTGTAACCAAGTAAACAATAAAAACACAACTTTTGGTATGGGGGGGGATGAATAAACTATAATACAGATGTTAGCATATTATCTATGAGGCAACTACAGTAAAAGCTTTTCCAAAAAGTGAAAGGAAAAAAAGGGTAGGAGAAAAAAGCAATACTCAGTCAAGATAGCAATCACTACCACAGGGAAGAACTGGGAGAGAGAATGTTGTGGGATCCTCACTCAGAGGAAGAAGAGTCAGGTTCACGGTTTGGAGAGAGAAAGATTTAGAGAATAGTACTAACAATGTGCCCCTAAGGGAGGGAATGGAGAGTGGCAAAGAAGATGACTCTTGTTTTTTGGCCACGTATAATTTGTTAAAAGTTATATTTTTCAGATTATACACACATATCATTTTGGTAATAAGAACTTAAATTTCCTATTTAAAATAAAAAATAAATGCCTACATCTGAAGGAGTAAAAGCTAGTTATGTCCATTTTCCTCTATTAAATTTGGTACAGTGTTTTGTTTGAGATAATATTCAATGCTGAAGAGGTTGTGAAAGATGAACATTAATGTACCCAGAGGAGAATCTGAATAGGAACAATCTTACTTTTTTTTTTAAATGTTTATTTATTTTTGACAGAGAAAGAGACAGAGCATGAGCAGGCAAGGGGCAGAGAGAGAGGGAGTCACAAAATCCAAAGCAAGCTCCATGCTCTGAGCTGTCAGCCCAGAGCCCAGCATGGGGCTCAAATTCACTAACCTTGAGACTATGATCTGAGCCAAAGTCGGACACTTAACCAACTGATCTACCCAGGTACCCCAGAACAATCTTTCTGTTAAACGGTTTGTTAAATGTGGATTTTAGTTCTGTTCACTACTATTCCCAAGACCTAGAACAATGTCTGCTACAGAGTAATATATTCAGTGAACGAGGAAGAAACAAGAAGAAACATCTATGTACTCTTGGGTATGGAACTTATAAACAAACAAACAAAAAATCAGAAGTAAACTTTACCAAAATTAGAACATATTGTTTGGAATTACAGAAGCTCTTTCCTCCCCCCTTCTTTTCACTTCTCTACAGATAACATATGATAAGCAAGGATCAAAAAAGAGTTCATCAGTCCCTACCAAATGTAAACCTAAATATGTACACTTAACCAAGCACTGTGGGGGTTTTTATTCCACTATCTGTATTTTTTATTTTCTGTAAGTTATATTTGTTTTTTGCTCAAATATGCATGTCCCTGCTTCACACTTTCCCTTCATCATAATGGTTTCTTTTCCTTCTTTTATCTTTTAAACAAGCCAATTTTACAATTTCAGAATATTCTACTGTCTCTAGTTCTTTGGGTCTTGATTCCCTATTTGTTGTGAATGTTGATCCCCCCCACCCCTTCCATGGAAGCTCCTTCTTTTTTGCTATTTATGCCATTTTATTGTGAGTTGATCAATATTATGGATTACTGATTTATTAACATGGGGGTTTTCTTTGTCCTGAGCTGTGAGACAATCCCTCAGAGTAGTTTTGCATACTCCAGCAATAATTTGTGGAGTTTCTCCAGTCTGTGAAACTGAAAACTGAAGAAAGCCTCATTTAAAATGGAGTGGGCAGGCCAGAAGGGAAGTTCTCGTGCCCTACCACTGGTCAACTGCAGACCCCAGCATGAAGAGCAGTATTGTGCTTTCGCTACAGGAAGAAACCTACTTTATGATTCCAGCAGCAGAAAGGAAGAATTTCTACTTGGCCAGCAATAAGCTCAGCCAATAATACCACAACTCACCCAACGAGAAACTGTTACCACCCTAAACTCTTGCTTTCCTCCAACAAACTTTTGTTGAAAGCAGCCCCTCCCATTTTCCTCTTTTTCTCTATAATGTTCCTTTCCTTTGATCTTGGAACTTCCTTATGTTTTGCCATAGTTTGCATGTCCCAAATTGCAATTCCTCTGCTATTGCTGAATAAACTGATTTTGCTAGTAAAATAACTGGCTTTTTTACTTTTAAGGTCAACATGTCCAACACCAGTTTTATGTCAATTTCTAGATAGCATGTGAAGATACACTTGAATCTCTAGCCCATCAGTGCTGCAGGCTTGGATTTCAGTTCCACATGAGTTGACTTTTTCCCACCCTCAGAGCTCTGGAAAATTAGTGTATAAATCCCCTGCCCCCTTACCTCCTCCCTGACCTCTACCTCATTCTAAAGCATCTAAACTACCCTTGGGCAAGTTCGTTAGTATTTCTGAAGCACATTTCTTTACCTACTTACCTTAAAAAGTTTACAAATCAATAAAGAATACAGGGTGAAAAAACATAAAGAACACAGGAGTGAGATTCTGTCAATTTGTAAGAGTCATATAAGTTGATTCCCCTTCTTAGAAGGCATCCCACAGGCCCCTTTACTTTCTCATGCACTTCTATAAGTCACCTGTTCTGCCTAAAAGTTGAGGAACAGAATCTTAATCTTCTTCAAAGAATTTCTCAAACATTTTTCCCTCCCAGATTTTGACCAAATCAGAGACTAACTAATGTTGGCCATCTGATACTGTCTTATGAACACTTCAAAAAACATACTTTCCCAAATTGAAGCCACTCTCCTGTTAAAGTGTACTTTATCTGACTAGTTTAGAAAAGCCATACTGGTCATCTAAGCAGTAACCTAAAGAGGAAAGGTGTGGGAAGTAGAAAGTCTGAAAGGCACTGTCACTCAACTGCTAATTAATACAGGCCTTATGGTTAGCCCCAAGTGCAGCCCCTGTGATATCTCTTTTTATCTCTTTGAAGTTCAATGCAGCTCTACACATATTCTAATAGCTGACTAGAATGGAAGCGGGCAACCTATCTCTGGTGGCTCACAGCCTCATTAAGTAACAGCACAACTGACATCACACATAGCCAGAGCCTCTCAACAACTACCAACTACTGCTTTAGCCCTTGAGAAGCTCCTGAAAGCTGCAGCTCCCAGAAAGCAGAAGGAACACAGAAATTAAGGAAACAGTCACTTCTTTCTTTTCACTATAGTGATAAACAGATAATGAGAATCTAGATCTTAATTCCATGCCAAGAGATTCTTCCACCATTCACATGTTCTCCTGTACCCCATTCTAAGCCTTGCCACTGATTCAAAATCCCTGCAATAAGCTATAGTTTGCAAATAATCTTGACTTGTTTCCCCTAGAACCTCCTACCAACAACTCATGTTAAGTTGCTGCTCAATGACAAAGTCTAAACCTTCTCTCCCTGTAGCAGTGACATTTTCCTTGGGCCTCACAGAGGATCACGAACCACGGGACCTTACCTGATCTGATTATGTCATTACTAGGGTACCACCTGTCAGGTGATGCCTCCTGAGTATTACTGGGGATGCATCCATTTCTCCAGCAGGCTGCTTCTGGAGCACCTAGGTTAAGTCACTTATTTAATTTACTTTTTTTCTTTTTTAATGGAAAAAAAAAAAACCTTTGTGGGAAGAGATATGTCTATCAATCAAATTCAAATAGAAACACTGTCCTATTCTCTCTACTACCTTAACTCTACAGTCGTCTGAATTTGGGCAGTGTTTTGATGACAAATGACTAGTCTATGTAAAGAAACTTCAACAGTGTTTTTGAAATGAAAAAAATATGCTATAATTTCTTTGTAAAGATATGAAAAGAATACTTTCCAAGTCAATATAAACTTGCATTTTACAACCCTCCTATTGTAACCGATAGCTTCTGCTTCTCTGTTCCAATTTCCAGATCAATTCATCTTGATTTGCCACTTCCTCTCTGCACACCTGGATAAAATGCAAACTCTATCCTGCCTTAGGCCCAAATGATTTTGCCCCCCATTTAAACGATTATCTTTCTAAATTTAAAACCAACCAGGCTAATCTCCTTCCTGTCCATGAAACAATTTTTATTTTCTGCCACCATACCTTTGGCTCATTCCATTCCCTCAATCTGAAATGCCCTCCCCTAAAACCTTACTAATCAGAACACTAGTCATTCTTTATGAAAAAGTTCAACTTCTAACTCTCCATGAAGTCACAGCTGAAAATGATCATCCCCCCCCACCAATCACTTACAGATATGTTTCTCTCTGACCAAAGAATAAGCTCCTAAAGGGAAAGAACTATGTCTTTACTTTTTTGCACCCTCACAGTGCCCAGTACAGATAACTACACATAACTGTTATTTAAACATATTTACTCAATAAATACATGCATACTTTCACATCTGCAGAATAACATCACACCAGACACAAATAATACTAACTGTTTTTACCAAGGCAAATAAAAACAGGTTTAAAATGTCATTTTGATTTGACTCAGGTATACAGAGAATACTACTCAAAACCTAGGAGTAAGGAATAACCAAACTCACCCACCAAGTCAGAGAACTATGCAGACATTTGATACTATCTCTACATAGTAAAGTAAAAATACTTTTTCTGAAAGAAAAATAAAAAAACACCTCTAATCAGCACAAAATCACAATGTGACATGCAAAGGCTATGCCAAGGAGTTTTAAATAGTCTTGGGTAAATCAGTATACCCTGTCTGAGAAATAATGAATAGATGAGTAAGTGCCCTAAAACTCAAGCCCAGAATAGTTAGGTATTTACGCTGAATGATAAATAACAAATCGGGGCACTATAATAAAAGCAGAATGATTTTTGGGGCACCTGCGTGGCTCAGTCAGTTAAGCATCCAACTTCAACTCAGGTCATGATCTCACAATTCATGAGTTCTGGTCCCATGAGCTGTCAGCACAGAGCCTGGAGCCTCCTTCAGATTCTGTGTCTGTCCCTCCCCTGCTCATGCTCTGTCTCTCAAAAACAAATAAACATTAAAAAAATTTTTTTTAAAGCAGAATGATTTTTTTTTTAATTTTTTTTTTAACGTTTATTTATTTTTGAGACTGAGAGAGACAGAGCATGAACAGGGGAGGGGCAGAGAGAGAGGGAGACACAGAATCGGAAGCAGGCTCCAGGCTCTGAGCCACCAGCCCAGAGCCCGACGTGGGGCTCGAACTCACGGACCGTGAGATCGTGACCTGAGCTGAAGTCGGACGCTCAACCGACTGAGCCACCCAGGCGCCCCAAAAGCAGAATGATTTTTTAAAAATAACCTAGCTGTTTTATTCTTCATCAAGAGTCCTCAACTATTGCTATATCTAATAAATATGCACCATTAGGTAAAAGAAATTATTACATGGTTGCATATACACTGCATTCTTGCTATCCCCAAATATTATCGGGGTCCATTACATAATCTTATCTAACATGTAAGTCAAAAAAGCAGGTATTATTTGATTTTTTCAACTGAACAACAGCTACATTAGGTCAGATACCTTGACTACCCAAAACAAAAATCAGTGTCAGACAGTGATAGAATTGAGGAAAGTCATGACTGTACTTCTAAATCTCAACTTCAAATATGGTATGATGATGATGATGATTACAATAAACAATAACATTAGCAAACACTTTTATAACACTCGTTACATGCCAAACGTGGCTCTGAGATCTTTACATTCGCCAATTTACTTAAAATCCCCAAAAGAATTCTGAGACATGTATACTATCTTATTTACAACATGTATAGTCCCATTTTATAGATGAAAACACTGAGGCACAAGCAGATTAGATAACTTACTCAAGGTCATACATCTCATAAGTTATAAGGCCAGAATTCAAACTTCGGAAGTCTAGCTCCACACCCAGGCTCCTAACCAAATGCAATATCCCTTTCTTAGCTAATTCCCAAGACAACTCATATCCTCTTTATCATGTACTGATTGAGTACTTCTCCACCTTCATTACTGCCTTCCTACCTTTTTGAAATTTGTTCACTTTATTCATCAAAAAAATGTTTCTAAGATATAAAAGTTAAAAATGCAGGATGTGATTCTTGTAGTTTGTTCTGGGTAATTTCAGATCAGTTCTTGGTTGAAGAAATCTCAGCTTTTAACATCTGAAATCTCTGTAGCACTTCACATCTGTTACCTAAAGGAAGAGGGTAGGGAAACACTTACTAGTATCTGGAGGTTTCTCTTTAGATATGCCAAATAAAAATTCATATTTGGCCTTGGCAACACTCTGGGAATGAGACGATGCATTGTTAACCCAAACAAATGTCTCTGCCTGCAAAATTAAAACAAAAAAAAAGTTATCATTAAAAACATAAAAAATACATCATAAAACAAACCAACCACAAGAGAATGGTTAAGCAATAATGAAATATCTTCTTGACAGAATGCTACATGGCCATTAAAAATGAAACATAAAAAATATAATACAACAAAAATCAAAATACAAAATGATCACTGAAAGATTACAATTGTATAGAAAAATAAACATACATCTATGGGGAATAAGAAATTTATGAAAACTTTGGCTTGATGGAGGGGGCAGAATTATGGTACAATACTTGTTTAAAAAATTTTTTTAATGTTTATTTATTTTTGAGAGAGAGACAGAGTGCAGGCAGGGGAGGGGCAGAGAGAGAAGGAGACACAGAATCCAAACAGGCTCCCAGCTCTGAGCTGTCAACACAGAGCCCAACACAGGGCTTGAACTCACAAACCCCGAGATCATGACCTGAGCCAAAGTTGTACACTTAACCAACCAGGTGCCCCTATTTTTTTAAATTGAAGTACAGTTGACATACAACATTATATTAGTTTCAGGTATACAACAGAGTGATACAAAACTCTCACCCCGAAAATTATAGTTACCATCTGCTACCATACAAAGTTATTACAATATGATTGACTATATTCCCTATACTATACTATTCATCCCCATGACTTACTTTATAATTAAGTTTGTACCTTAAGTTTGTATAATTAAGTTTGTACCTCTTAATCCCTTTCACCTATTTAGCCCATCCTCCCATCCTCCAACCCCCTAGCAACCACCAGTTTGTTCTCTGCATTTATGTTCTCCGCATTCATCTCTATTCTGGGTACGTTTTTGTTTGTTCGCTGGTTTTGTTTCTTTAGATTCTACTTATAAGTGAAATCACATGGTATTGTCTTTTTCCATCTGACTTATTTCACTTAGCAAAATACCCTCTAGGTGCCCATCCATAGTATCATAAAAGGCAAGCTTTCAGTCTTTTTTTATGGCTGAGTTTTATTCCATTTATACATACATATATATATATATATATATATATATATATATATATACACACACGTGTGTATATATGTGTGTACACACATATATATGTATATGTACACACACACATATATGTATACCACATCACATTAATTCATTCATCTGTGGATGGGCACTTGGGTTGCTTCTGTATCTTGGATATTAGAAAAACACTGCAATACACATAGGAGTGCATACATCTTTTCAAATTAATGTTTTCTTTTTTTCTTCCAGAAGTAGAATTACTGGATCATATGATACTTCTATTTTTAATTTTTTGAGGAATTTCCATACTATTTTCCACATAGCTGTACCAATTTACATTCCCACCAATAGTGCATGAGGGTTCCCTTTTCTCCACATCCTAACAACTGTTATTTCTTGTCTTTTTGATAATAGTCATTAGCCATTCTATGTGAGCTGATATCTCACTGTGATTTTAATTTACATTTCTCTGATGATTAGGGATGTTGACCATCTTTTCACATGTCTCTTGCCATCTGTATGTCTTCTTTGGAAAAATGTCTATTCAGGTCCTCTGTCTAATTTTTAATCAATTATTTATGGTTTTGTTTGGAGTTGAGTTGTAGGAGTTCTTTATATATTTTGGATGTTAACGCCTTATCAGATATATCATTTGCAAATGTCCTCTCACATTCAAGTAGGTTTTTTGAATTTTGTCATTATTTTTATTATTTTTTTTTTATTTTAGAGAGAGAGAGAGAGAGGAGTACAAGCTAGGGAGAGGGCACAGGGAGAGAGAATTTTGAACTCCACACTGAGCATGGAGCTTTGACACAGGCCTTGATCCCATGACCCTGGGATCATGACCTGAGCTGAAATCAAGAGTCAGATGCTCAACTGACTGAGCCACCCAGGCATCCCACATTTTGGTCTTTAATCTATTTTGAGTCTATTTTTGGTGCATGGTGTAAGAAAGTGGTCCGCTTTCATTCTTTTACATGCTGCTGTCTAACTCTTTACTAAAGATACTGTCTTTTCCCAATGTATATTCTTGCCTTCTTTGTCATAGTTATTGACCATATAAGTATGGGGTTATTTCTTTTTTTTTTTTAATTTTTTTTAATGTTTTATTTATTTTTGAGACAGAGAGAGACAGAGCATGAGCAGGGGACGGGTAGAGAGAGAGAGAGAGACAGAATCTGAAGCAGGCTCCAGGCTCTGAGCTGTCAGCACACAGCCCGATGCAGGGCTCGAACTCACACACCGCGAGATCATGACCTGAGCCAAAGTTGGATGCTCAACCGAATGAGCCACCCAGGCGCCCCTGTATGGGGTTATTTCTTGGCTATCTGTCCTGTTCAATTGATCTATGTGTCTATTTTTGTTGCCAGGACCATATTGTTTTGAGTACTATAGCTTTGCAGTATAGTTTGAAATGTGAGATTGTGATACTTACAACTTTGTGCTTCTTTCTCAAGAATACGTTGGCCATTCAGGGTCCTTTACAGTTCCACATAAATTTTACAACTGTTTGTTCTAGTTGTGGGAAAAATACTACTGTCATTTTGATAGGGATTGCACTGAATCTGTAGACTGTTTTGGATTAATATGTACATTTTAACATTAATTCTTCCAGTCCATAAACCTAGTATATCTTTCCACTTATTTGTGTCAGCTTCAAGTTCTTTCATCAGTGTCTTACAGTTTTCAGAGTACAGGTCTTTCACCTTCTTGGTTAAATGTATTCCTAGGTATTTTACTCTTTTTGATACAGTTGTAAATGGGACTGTTTTCCTAATTTCTCTTTCTGCTAGTTCATTATTAGTATATAGAAATCCAACAGGTTTCTGTATATTAATTTTGTATTCTGCAACTTTACCAAATTCATTTATCAGTTCTAATAGTTTTTTAGTGGACGTTTTAATTTTTCTATATATAATATAATGTTATCTGCATATAGCAACAGTTTTATTTCTTCCTTACCAATGTGGATACCTTTTATTTCTTTCTCTTGATTAACTGCTGCAGCTAAGACTTCCAGCACTATGTTGAATAAAAGTGGCCAAGAGTTAACATCCTTGTCTTGTTCCTAGCCTTAGAGAGAAAAAGCTTTTAGCTTTTCACCATTGAGTATGATGTTATCTGTGGGTTGGCAGAATTTTTTAAATTAAACTTATGTTACTTTTCTGCAATTAGCAAACTGTATTTTATTTTTAGATGTGTCATGTTCCAAATGATTATCAATACCTATAGCACACAGCAGGAATATTTGTGTATGGGTTCTACTAAAATATGCTAACATAAAGAAGTCTTTCCCCAAAAAGACCTTATTTTTTATGTAATCAGAAACACCATTCAGCCAAACAGGGGGCACAGAGTATAAGTGCCACTCATCCCATTTATACTAACTTTCCTAAATTTAAGCATCTGTCCCAGTGTTCTCTGGAATTCCATAAAGTCCCCTATTTGAAAGATAAGCTACAAAGGTGACTGTGAAAGTGGGTTCACATCATGATTCTAAATTCCTATGGCCTTCCTCCTGGCTGCTTTAGGCAACTGCCAAAACTCAGGCATGCCTCCCTCCCTTCTCTGGCCTAGTATTAATTTAAAATAAGTAACAAGATAGAAATTGTAAAACACAGAGAAATCTAGCCTAGTTCAATCAGGGAGCCATTCTTCTGCCACTTTACCCTGAACCCAAAAATCAACCAAAATCCAGATACTGCCCTCCCTGGTTTCTACCCTCTAATTATGAGATATCTTCTTTTCTCATGTCTGAGCAGCAAACATAACCGTTCACTGTAGGAGACAGAAGCACAGAGAGTTTTATCAGCAACCAAACAGCTACTTCATAGAGGGAAATTTTATGACTTCTATTATATTCCTTGGAGGAGAAATGATTGACAGTAGTGAGAAGGCCCATGATGGGGTTATGATTAACTCCATCACCCTACTGCAGACCAGTTCAACAGGTAGGCCTCTCTTTGTTCTTTCCTACCAATATCAAAGAGCTAGTTTGTACAAGTTTGAGGAAACAATTTATTTCTTAAAATAGCTCTACAATCACTTAATGTTCAACTGTGTAAAATTTATCTTTTTGGTAAAGGTGTATACTCCTCTTGGGAGTTATGTGCTTGATATTCACAAGCCGTTGATTAACCTTTTCCCCAGCAGAGAGGAAATATCAATGTTTTGATGTGTTTAGGGAGCTTCAGACTGGTAAAAGAGGAATGTGATGCCCTAGGTATCGTGGTAGAGCGGTTAAGGAAGGGTCTCTGAGTAACTAATACTTGTAGAAATGAGAAGGATGAGAGCCAGGGAAGAACAGACTCCCCCATCTAAGCAGAGAGAGGGTCATATAGCAGGAGGCCTTATAGCAGGAAAGGATTAGGCTACTCAAATGATTGAAAAGCCAACATGGCCACAGAATAGTGGGTAAATGGGAAACTTTAGAGACTGACCAAGAAAATAACACAGCAGAAAGTAAGGAGAGGAGACAGGAGCCAAACACACATGATGTGTAGGTCAAGGAAAGGTCTGATGAGAAGCCAGGGAAGGGTTTGAAATATATGGTGACTCACTAACCCATTTAAAAGATCATTCATTTAGGGGCGCCTGGGTGGCTCAGTTGGTTAAGCGTCCAACTCTTGAGTTGGGCTCAGGACATGATCTCACAGTTCGTGAGTACGAGACCTGTGTTGGGTTCCACACAGATAGTTTGGAGCCTGCTTAGAATTCTTTCTTTCTCTCTCTCTCTCTGCCCCTCCCTGTTCATGCTCGCTCGCTCTCTCTCTCTCTCTCTAAGTATATAAATTTTTTTAAAAAAGATCATCCATTTAAACTTTTAAAAGATCATATGATTGTTATGGGGTAAATGGATTGAAATGAGTTAAGAGGAAGCAAATACCAGTTAAGAGTCCAAGTTAGAGAGTATGGAAACTTAGAGTAGAATGATGGCAATGAAAATAGGCAGAAGTAGATGAATTTGAAATATACTTTGTAGGAAGGATCTACATGAATTTTCTGATAAATTGGATTTAAGAAATGAGAGAAAGGGTGATTTCAGGGATAATTGCAATGAGTAATATTTACTAACCACTTAGTCCAGGCACATTATTGTCTAATGCAGCAGGGAGAAACTTAGCTTTTCTGACTCCTTATTACTATTTCCCTTAGTACTGTGGCATATAAGCTTAGAAACTTCTGCTTAGCCCTGCACACAGGCATGTTATAGCAAGATTTGCAAAAACTATTTTCCATCCAAAATCTACCTCACCCAAGGAAATAAGGAAGTATGTACAAAAATGACTATACTATGTTTAAGATTTATAAGAATGACATGACCAGATTCCTATATGTAAAGATTAACTGACCAAGGACAAAAGTTACATGACCTTCCTCAGATGTCTACAAACATCAGTCACCTTTAGACTCCAACTCTGTACTGCTTCCCCCTCTTCCTAACATAGAAGAAACTCAAATCTCATGCTTGGAGAGATGGTTCTTTGGGACAATAATCCTAGTCCACCACTGGATTGTTGGCTTTCTGAACAAAATTGCTTACATCCCCCAACATCTTGCCCTTGACTCTCTGGTCTACTGTGTGGCCAGCAGAACCACCTTGGACTTGGTTACATTAATGCAATACATTAATATCTCATTTAATACTCAGGATAACTGTAGGAGATGGGCACTACTATCATCCAAGTCTCATAGTTAGAGAAAGAGGCAATGAGTGGGTAAGTAAGTTGTCCAAGGTTATAAAGCTAGTAAATTGTGGAATCCAGATTCAAATCCTGAATGCAGAACCCATGACTCAGGGAAGGACTCCCAGGAATCTGACCTGAGCAAATGCGTGCATATACTGAGATATGGAAAAACTAGAGAAGGAACATTATCAATAGCTTGGATTTGGGCTTCCAGGTGACTTCCCAAGGTCTCAGTAAAACAACAAAAAAGAAAATTCTAAAGGCAAAATCCATTACTATGGTGCTAGAAAAGATGCCATCAATAAAGCACCAGTTTTAAGAAATTATAGGAAGATAATGTTTCGGCATAGAGTTTCAATTTAAAGCCTGAAAACTGTTCTCTAAGGAACATTTCTCTTGAGCAAGGTTTCTAAGCCTCAGTTCCATATCAATAGAATTCTGGAGGTCTGAAGTTAAATGGTAAAAAAATAAAACAACAACACTTACATCTTTATTTTCACTTACCTTAAACTGAAATTTAGCTTTTTTTTTTCAAATATGAATATATGCAACTAACCATAGAATTATTATCAGTAGCTGTAACTTTGGCACCAGTAGAAATCACAGCCATTTTCACATCATATAACAGTTACTGCAGATATCTTAAAAATATAATTCATACTCATCCTTGAAATGATAGTAGTTACTAGAACCACCACTAAATTTAATTATGAATAAAGAAATGCATTACCATATCACAAATTTGTTTAATATTTTGTTAAACATAAATCATTAAACATATGTATTAAACAATATAACTGGTTCTACTGTAGATCCATGTATGTTACTGTATGTACTTAAAAAGCATTATTTTGACAAGAGGTACATAGCATTACCAGATTGTCAAAAGGGGTCGTGGCACTGAAGAAAAGACCTTGCGCAGCTCTTAAGTATAGAGAATAAATTGATGCTACCAGAGGGGAGGGGGTGGAGGAGTGGGTAAAATAGGTGATGGGGATTAAAGAGTACGTATCATGATGAAATAAAATAATTTTTAAAAAAAGAAAATAACAACAAAAAAAGAAGAGACCCTGCTCAAAAGCATGGTTCTTTAAAGTGTGGCTCATGACCCATTAGTGGCTTGATCAGGTTTTCATATAAGTTTATACACGTACACACACATATATATATGAGAATAAAATTGAAAATACCAGAGTATGACAGCACATAGTAAGATTAAACATTGTTTTATATAACTCCTAAATTACTTGTGTACATGCACAGGTGTGTGTATATCAGATCACGATGTAAAATGTGTATCTCACCATGAGTCATGATCAAAACTGTTGGAAACACATTGCTCTAGAGTGGCTCTCAAACTTCAGTACGACTTGGCATCACCTACATGATTTATTAAAACAGGTACTTGGAGATTCACCCAGAGTTTGTATTTTAGTACGTCTGGGATGTGTGGCCTGAGAATTTGTATTTTCCAACAATTTTGCATGTAATATTAGTGCTGGTGCTCCAGGGACTGTATTTTGTAAACCATTCCTCTAGACCAATGTTTTTCATCCTTTCTTATATATATGAATCACCTGGGAATCTTGTTAAAATGTAGATTAATCAGATCTGGGGTGGTTCCCAAGAGATGCTGACACTGGTTCATAGAGCACATCTGTGCTAAAGCTTGCAAGTAAAGCAGTACTCAAAGCATTTTCAGACTTCAGAGAAGAGAAACATTTTTTAAAGGGATGTTTTACCCAGGAGTTAAATACACTAAAAGCTTTCACTGTGATAAAGCACTCCATACTATGACAATTACGGGGGAGCCTAAAACTTAACATTCAGGCCTAAATCAAAGCATTAACATTCTTCCACCTTGCCTAGTGAAATAAAATTCATTTACTTACATTAGTTATTCTTAACCAAAGACATATTCTCTTCCCATGCCAAAGGTTATAAATCTCTACAATACCCATCTCTACAATAATTTTTGCGGGTCTTTGAAAAATCCTATTTGAAACAAGCAGCTTGACGGGAGACCCATATAATTTGGTACTACTTTTTTCTTCTGTATTACTAATTGAATAAAATATGTTCTTTTATTTTATCACAGTCACTTTAGAAACATAAATCTCATTGAAGTAGGGGGTATGAAGTAACATTAGCAAATGGACTGTCAGATGATCCAGACTTCACTCCCAGCTGGAATTTCCACTCAATCTCACACTAATGCTTAGTCTTTGGACTTTAGCCTCCCTATTGATAAAGAGTGTTACTCAAATTTATCTCAAATTCTGAAGCACAAAGATTCTTCACACTTCTGTACCTCCTTCGCAGTTACTACATTAAGGAGGAATAACAAAGACCTCTCCCCTGCGGTAACATTACAATGACATGATTACCAAAACATACCCTGCACTTAAATATTCAAATAAAATCTCAATCTTACATTTTACATGGCTTTTCAGATTTGCAAAGAATTTTCACTTACATTTTCTAACTCTCAAGATGTTACTGACTATAATTACCTATTAGACACAAGAAAAACACTACTGATGTAAAATAATTCTTCCAATTGTCTAGCTGCAAAAAATTAAGAGGACAAAGCAGAAAGCTGTGAGCAAATTTCAGAAGTAAAAGTCACTGAATTTGGGATGGGAGGGATGGGGCCAGAGGAAGAGTGGAGTAGGGGCTGACAGAAGAGTTGGAGGAGGATGGTATGCTCCTTAATTTCATTACCATTTCAATTTCAGTATGGTGTTCAGAGGATGTGAGAGCCTCCTAGTCAGTCAGAATTGAGTATTAGAAAATGCTTTAAGCCAGAGAAGATTAAAGGCTAAATTAAAGGCCATAAAAACAGTATTTCATAAGTCATTAAGAACATAACACTTGGTTCCAACATTTATACTTCACACTTGATCCTGGTCAATCCCATCCACTCCGATCGCCCAGCAGAAGTCAGGCCTGTGGACACAGGGCACCAAGCATGCCATCACAAGTGCAGGCAGGGCTTAGTGCTAATGCTGCAAAAGGCAATGTTTAGATAGGTGTTATGGGCTGAAAATTCACATGCTGAAGGCCTAAACCTCAACACCTTAGATGTGATTGTATTTGGAGACAATTTTTAAAAAGGTAATTAAGTTAAAATAAGGTCATTAGGGTAGGCTCTAATTCAATATGACTGGTGTCCTTATAAGAAGAGGAGATTAGGGGGGCGCCTGGGTGGCTCAGTCGGTTAAAGCGTCCGACTTCGGCTCAGGTCACGATCTCGCGGTCCGTGAGTTCGAGCCCCGTGTCGGGCTCTGGGCTGATGGCTCAGAGCCTGGAGCCTGCTTCCGATTCTGTGTTTCCCTCTCTCTCTGCCCCTCCCCCGTTCATGCTCTGTCTCTCTCAGTCTCAAAAATAAATAAATGTTAAAAAAAAAATTTTTAAAAATAAAAAAAGAAGAGGAGATTAGGACATAGACACACACACAGAAGGAAGACCATATGAAGACACAAGGAGAAGGCAGCCATCTGCAAGCCAAGGAGGAGGCTTCAGAAGATCTGATCTCAGACTTCTAGTCTCCAAATCTGTGATAAAATAATTTTTTCTCTGGCTGTCTATACCACCCACTCTGAGGTACTTTATTATGGCAGCCTAGACAACTATTACACTAGGGAAGGCTGAAAGTGCTAAGAGCAAAAAGGAAGTTATTTAGGATGACAGGTACCTTATGTCCTGTTAAAAGAGAACAGAACCAATCCAAGTCACACCACACAGTACTTAAAGGCCAAGGGGACAGGGAAGGTGGGGAAAGGAGTGGTTAAAACTAGTAGGATTAGTACTAAGGAATGGTTATCAAGCATTTAAATCCTCAGATCCCCACCTCTACTTTTTAAGAACATCTCTGGCTGGGGGAACACAAGGCACAACTGATACAAGATACCATAGTGGAAACAGGGATTGGTTTGTTGGATGTTAGGATGCTTAGACTTCTTCTCGCACCCAGCCTGTGAAATGCTGGCACCCTAGACCTTACCCTGCAGGCAGGCAGATGTGAAGAGTATTCTATGCAGAATGTAACCAGCCCAAGAAAGACCTAAATAATTAAATCAGGGATCCGCTAACAAATGGACTAACCAGGTCCTCATAGAGTGAAGTTTAGAACTTCGAACTGGCTATTTAGACCCCACTATTACATCATATTCCTTAATTTTCAAAACTGTGACACTTTTTGAAAATTACAGTCCAGTTATTTTGTAGAATGTTCTTCACCTTGGGTTTGTCTTTACATTTCCTCATGATCAAATTCAGATTAGGCATCTTTGACATGAATATCACAGAAGTGATGCTGTTCTACTCTTCGCATCCTCCAGTGATACGCAATTTTAAACTGCCCCACTACTTAATCATACTCACTTTGATCTGCCAGGCTTCTCCACTGTCAACTTCAATTTTCTCTCTTTGTAATTAATAAGTATGCTATTGAAAAATACTTACAAAGTATGTAAATACTCCATTCTTCATCAAACTTTCAACCTATAAATTTATTTATTTTTATCAATAGTGACTGAATTTACTATTTTATTCAGTGGGTTATAATCTACTTTCATTATTTATTTCAATGCTCAGATTGCCAAGTTTTGGCCAGCGGAAGTTCTATCTGACTTCTGTGGGGTTTACTGACATGTCTCCATTATCTTATGATTACCATTTTACTTCCTGGTACAATAGGATATTCCAGGCTTCTCCCTAGAATCAGCCATTTCTTTAAAAAAAAAAAAAAAAAGCCAAAGGCCTAGTCCCTTTATTTAGACACAAGAACTAGACTTTGGGTGACTGGGTATGCTCACTCCCTCTGGGGTATACCTGCTTATAGACCAGCCCAGAGAACACAGAGAATTTTAAACGGACACACACAAGTGCATGTGCTCACGGCAACAGGCTGAATAAGCCCCCTGCACCCAACATGTCCATGTTCTTTCTAATCCCTGCTATCTGGTAAATGGTGCCTTATATGGCAAAGACTTTGAAGATGTGATTAAGTTTCTTGGTATGAGGAGACTAGCCCAGATTGCTCAGGTGGGTCAAGATTTGATAGAGAAAAGAAGAAAGAGGAGAGCAGAGTGAGAGAAAAGGTGCTATGCTATTAGTTGGAAGAAGGGGCCCCTTGTAAGTAATGTAAGAAATGCAGTTCTAGAGGCAGGAAATGGCAGGGAAATTCATTGTCCTTAGTCTCCAGAGGAACCACTGCCTTGCTGGCACTTTAGCCCCTAAAACTCACCTGGACTTTTGGCCTCCAAAATTATAAAAGAATAAATTTCTGTTGTTTTACACCACCACGCTGATAGTGCTTTATTACAACAGCCACAGGAAATGAATACAAACACACAGAGAAATACATATACAGGTACACTTTTTATTCTATTTTTTTTTAAAGAGAGCGCACAAGCAGGAGAGGGGCGGGGGGGGGGGGTGGGGGGGGGAGAGAGAGAGAGAGAGAGAGAGAGAGAGAGAGAGAGAACTTCAAGCAAGCAGGCTCCACACTCAGAGTGGAGCCCAATGCAGGGCTCGATCCCATGACCCTGGGATCATGACCTGAGCCAAAATCAAGAGTTGGACACTCAACTGACTGAGCCACCCAGGTAACCCCCACACTTTTTATTCTGTATTTGTTTCTGCATCTATGCAATGAAAAAACCAACAGTTCACACTCATATTGATGGTATTTTGGGGTGACAGTGGGGTTCAGAGCTGACAGCCAAGAAAGAATTCTTGAAGACATCTTTGATGCAAAAAGGTGATTTTATTAAAGCATGGGGACAGGACCCGTGAGCAGAAAGAGCTGCACTTGGGTTGTGATGGGTAACTGATTATATACCTTCAGGTTGGGAGGGGGTGAGGGATAGAGTACACTTCTAAGGTATTTTGGAAGCAAAATTTCCAGGACTTTGAGAGGCTAGCTGTTAGGAAAACACCGTTTGTTTAGTAAAACCTCAGTCATGAGGTCCTTCAGATATATATCAGGGGGCCATAAGCTTGGAGTATGATTGCCAGCATATATCTTGGGCGAGTCGAGACAAGGGAAGTTTCTAAATGAATTTTTATAGATTAAAGTAGATTTACAGGATCCTGGGGGTCAGGATAATGTTAAGCCAAAAGTCCCTTTTGCCCCTAGCCAAGTGTCATCATTGAGGCAGCTGAGCTCCTAGAGGGAGGTCACTGCCTATTTCAAGAACTTGTCAATGGGCTGTAGGCAGTAAGGGAATTTAATTTTCCATTTGCCTTTGTTTCCCACATCACCAGGGCAAGCACTTAAACCTCTTTCCTTGGTTCTTGGGTAGCCAGGAGTGTCTGGGGGAATATCACACAGATCCCACCTGGTGGGGAGGTGGGGGGGGATGTTAGCCTGTACTTTGTCCTCAGCCTGCCCCATGCTCCCTCATCAGTATTTTTTACATAAGTATACTTCTGCTGGTTTCAAGTACAAATGAGTTGTTAATGAAATAATCGTAAGACTTATCAAGGAATTGTTATCCCACTGACACTGTTCATTGTTACAGTTCAACCAAATATATTCTGCTCTTCCACTATAATTAAGAAATTTGTATTGCTGAAAACCAATAAACAAAATCATCCATTCCTTCCGTTTACATGGCTATAAAGAGATATTCAAATTCTATCATGTGCAGCATTTTTCACATTAAGAAGATAGTTGACATGCCTGCATTTTAAACAAGCAGAAAAAAAAAAAAAACAACACTGGTGTTTGAGAAGAGGATGGCCCAATTTGTAAGTTGGGAATTTACAATTCCCCTAAAACCAGCCCCTACTGCCTTGACAAGCTAATTGGATAGATATTCCAACACCAGTAAGAGCACCAAATAAAATTGGGACAGAAAGCCTCTCAAGAATTAGAGGCCAAAAACAGCCAGGAGACAAACAAGGTAACAGAAAGGCCAAATCTTTAACTTCTAAAGGTTAAAAACAGCATCAAAACCAAAGAGCAAAGCAGGAAATGGGCTACAAGACTAAAGGGAAGACAGTGGCAAAGATGAGAACTCAGCTCCTCACCTAGTCACTCTCTAGCCCTTCTGCCAAGCCTGTTTTTACTGTGTGAACACAAGAGCTGAATTCATGGCTTTCTTAAAAGGCCCTGGAGGTACAGTCTCATTTTCCCACCAGCTGCTGTCTACTCACACAGCCCATTTCCTGAAAGCACAGTCCCCTGGGACAGGGCAAGTGGAGGTTCTGCCACTCCTCCATGGAGGAGGGATGGCAGGGGCTCCAGAGCAGAGACAGAGTCCAGGTGCTGCATTGATGTAAAATCAGAGGGAAGGATATGAAAGCAGGCTTTGTGCCAACCCAAAGGACATCTCCCTTGATAATCATGTATCTTGGACCCATTTTAGTTGTCTTCCGACCAAATGGGAAGATTATATCCCCCATCTTGGAACAGTTCCCATACTGGGCAAGACTCTGCATTCACAACACATCATGACTTATTACAAATAGTGACAGAGTGGGGCACCTGGGTGGCTCAGTCAGTTAAGTGTCCAACTTCAGCTCAGGTCACTATCTCCCAGTTCTCGAGTTTGAGCCCTGCATGGGGCTCTGTGCTGACAGCTTGGAGCCTGGAACCTGCTTCAGATTCTGTCTCCCTCTCTCTCTGCCCCTACCCCCCCCCCCTCTGTCAAAAATAAACATTTAAACTTTAAAACAAAATAGTAACAGAGGCTTTATTTTTTGAGGAGTGTGATGTAGAAAGTTAGGGGCTAGGAAAATAGGATGATAAACACTCCTTTGTAACAAAGCCTCCTGTAAAACAAATGCAAGACCTACAGATCAAGTTCTCCTCACAGCTCCTTCACCAAGGCACCAAGTAGCTAAGTGTTAGAAAGCTTCAAAGAAAGAGTTAAAAGAAAATTAGCAACCAAATATTATCAGTTCACAATATATCCTCCACCTTTCCCACTTCATAATTAGTAATGATAGATGTGTGAGACCTTAGACAGCAAATGTACAGACCCGTGACTTAAGACTTTGTTTTTGCCTTTTCTGTTTCCCTACCTACTACTTCCCACCTTTGCCTTCCTCAGGCTCTGGACCTGTGTGCTTGTGATAAGGTTTAAAACTCATAAATGAAGCAGACAATATAAAGATACAGACTTTAAAGATAAAAACACACTTTGTTAAGCCTCTGAACACCTCTCCTTTCTTGCTTCAGGTCCTTACTCAGGAGGCTGGAGCTTTCCACATGCACAGAGCATTCATTGCAGGATTTCAGGAACAGGAGGGAAGACTGAAAAACCACACAGAACTTTACAAGTCAGCCCAGCAAAATCAAGATCCCACCAAAGAAATCAACTAGACTTCGAAAGTAACATTCACAAATGCTCATTTATATACTCAAAAAAAAAAAAAAAGGTAGGAAGATTAGGTACTGAGAACAATCAAAAGGATCACACACAAAGCAGACAGACACTGGTCCACAGAAAGTGTTCAAAAGTGTTTTTGCTGAGTCCTTATAAACTCAGTAACCTCAAAAAAGCCTGGAAGCCTTGGCAGAAATACCACACATACACACACACACACACACACACACACACACACACACACACACACACAAACTGTATAAATGAAAACTATCTGCCTACTCACCTTTATCTAAGCTTTGCAAACTATGAATGTGTCTTTAGTTACTTCAAAGGTTCCACTAACCTCTGAAAACAATTAAAACCACTCTAAAAAAAAACCATGTCATTTGGCGCTTTGACAGGAAGGAAAAGATAGGTGCTAAGTGTGACTTCAAGGTGTGAATAATGAGAAATAAGTGTTTTCTCACCTTAGTTTGCTATATCTCTATTTCTCTTAACTTAAAAGTTACCTCTTGGGTGACAACTATGTGTTTTAGTGAAACACCTAATACCCAAGACTAAATCTTACAAATAAGACATGCTAAAGATTGCTCTTGATTACAATAAGAGAATCAGCCATAATTTTCTTCTCAAGAAGGCAGGTGAGTAATGAAATAAATTAAATCTCTTTTCTACTTTCGAAGTGTAAGTCATTTACCGACTTGTATGTGTAGATAAAAAAGGTGTCTCTGGACAAATACAAACATTCTAAAAGTTATAAAATTCAGGCTATAATTTAAGCTAAAATAGCACATGAAATATTAGGAGTAATACAATCATTGCATTAATTTCTATAAGAAAATATAGAGTCCACCTAATTTTACCAAAGCAAAGTAGTTCCAAGCATGTACCCCTCTTGAAAAACACCATATGATCATGAAATTGATACTATAAAGAAAATCCTAAGGTCTATCACCCTGGAACTGGTTCTTCCTGCAAAATATATAAATCCTGACCAGACAATACCAAGTATCTCATCTCTAGCTGCTAACAGATGCCTATTATGAAGAAATGTGCATGAGCTGAAATAAAATGATTCATAAAACACACATCTGTCAAGGCAAGGTACAGAAGGACACCAAAGAGAACATTAGGTCCTAAAAACAGAAACTTAACAAAAAATTATAATTCTCAGACAAATAACACTAGTTATAAATAGTCTCAATAAATTTTTTCACCAAACTTTTTATTTTAATTTAAAATGAAATATATGTAGGTACTGAATATTCCTGTTAATTTCCAGAAAAGTCATTCATTCACAATGTCCCAACAAAGTAAGATATTATTAAATATCTTATTTGTCTAATTTTCCACTGATAAGTTCTCAGTAACCCAGCTTCAGGAAAGTAATAATGAGCACTTGATAGGTAAAAGATACTACACAAACTGACAAAGTGATCTGGATTTGATTTCAGAAGATCTCCATTCTTTAAACTTAAGCACTGTCAGGGACACTCACACTACCTTTAATATTAAAAAGTTCCAATTTTACATGTTTAGATTTTGCAAAGACACAAACTAAGTAATCCAAAGTAAGTAAACTTCTCAGAAATAAAATGCTTACATAAACATGATAAAAGTAAAGAATTATTTCAGAACTTTTATGTCCCATTCGGTCAATTACTCTTCAGGGACATCAAGTTGTATACTGGTCCCCTGACAGTGTTCATCAGCCTCACCCACAGAAGCAGGTGATCTAGGAATTGTCTTGCTCTGATTCATATCTGAGAAAGGTAACATGAGGAGGAGCAACACATTCTGAACAATATTTCTGTTGGTCCAGGGAACATCATAAGAGAGCAGCCTGGGTGCTATGGATGAACAGCAGATCGCTGAACTCTCAGGCACACTGGATCAGATTCCTGGAAGAGGAGCAGGAGAACCTGAATTTTCACCTAACTCCTCCAGCTGATTGTTAGACATGCTCAAGTTTGAGAGCTATTATTCTAGAGCTCCCATGAATTATACAACTGAGCCCTCAAGAAACAGTAGGGCAGCTGACAAAAAGGAACAAAGCCTGTTCCTCTCAGGCCACCTCCACTATGCTTACAGCAAAAGCTACAACCACAAAATACCTAGGAAAATGTACTCTTAGCATTTCTGGTTTATTGGGAGTATTTTACAAGTGGTGTTAAAGTTGTTGGTTGCTATTATCGATGGCTTTAAATTAGTTCAGTGAGTAAAAACAATGCTATTAACCATGAAGTTGTTTTTGGACCCAAGCATTGCAAGAAGTACAGTAGGAAGTAATACCACTATTTTTGTAGCAAGTCATTCTCACAAACACGGGGTAGGGAGTTTATCAACAGAGAATGCATGAGCTGAAGAATACTGAGTGAATGCAAATTACCTTTGTTCTTAAACACAGAACATTGGAGAATAAATGATTCATCCAGAGGCATCTTCACTTTTATAGTTTTAAAGGTATTTATGCATTCTCTACTCCCAACCCACCCACCCACATCCCCCACAGTCTCTGATCACCAGCTTCTGAGGATTAAAGTCTTGTTCTATTTTTACATCTATAATTGGAATAAAAAGATCAAGTGATAAACTACAATTTTTAGGTTGAGTTCAAATAATACTTAGTATTAAGAGTTAATTTTAAGAATGCTTGTTTGGGCTTGCTGGAAACCTAGAAACTGACTTGTTTCTGTGGAAAAATAAAAGAAAAGTTCCAAATAATGATAAATAAATTTTGGGGATTCACATACGAAAGTTAGAGATTGCCTATACATTTTATTCACACATGATAAAATCTGGCTAACTGAGGTTGGTAGCGCACATAAATTTCTGAACAAAAACTACTGAAATGAGTGATTACAGATCCCTAATTTTGCTTAGGAAAGCTGAGAACAAATCATCTTTTGTACAAGAGCACCTCAGTTAAAAATGTAAGGAGATGGTGGTATTATTAACACTTCCCTTATCTGGAATATAATAATCCAACAGCACATATTCAGACAAAAGAAAATAGATTTTCAGGGTGATCAAAGTATACATGTTCAAAAGCCCATGCAATTACATATCTATAGGTTAATCAGAAGAACTGGAACTTCAGTGCTCTTATATGGGGGAAGTGTTATTTTCTAAGTCAGTAACAGTCCCAATGGTTTATTAGTGAGAAGGGTTAAAGGCAAGCAGACAATATTAAAAATCAAGAATGACAACCCCAAGTCTGACAGTAAAGACAAATGATAAAAGATAACATAAACAAAGGTAGAAGACAAGCATAGGGGCAGCTGGGTGGCTCAGCTGGTTAAGCATCCAACTCTTGACTTCGGCTCAGGTCATGATCTCAGTCTGGAGATCAAGCCCCATGTCAAGCTCCACACGTGGAACCTGCTTGGGACTCTTTGTCTCTCTCTGTCTCTCTCTGTCTCTCTCTCTCTTCACCTCTCTCTTTCTCTCTCTCTCAAAATAAATATTTTTTAAAAAGACAAGCAGGGGCACCTGGTGCCTCTGTCAGTTAAGCACTGGACTTCAGCTCAGGTCGGTGAGTTCAAGCCCCACATTGGGCTCTGTGCTAACAGCTCCAGGCCTAGAACCTGCTTCAGCTTCTGTGTCTCCCTCTCTCACTACCCCTCCCCCACTCAAACTCTGTCTCTCTCCCTCTCAAAAATAAATAAATATTAAAAAAATGATGTTTTTAAAAAAATAAAAAAGAGACAAGCATAGACTGGGAGTGAATATTTGCAATATATATTTAAATATCCAAGATATAACAAATTCCAACAGATCCATAAGAAAAAGATACACCCAACAGAAAAAGAGGCAGAAGATAAAAACAATCTGAGAAATGTAAATACAAATGACCAATATACATGAAATGATGTTCAAACTTGCTAATAATCAGTGAAACACAAATTAAAACAAAAGTTGCTGATTTTTACCCATAATATTGGCAATTAAAATTTATGAAAATAATATAATTTCTTCATATGAAAGTAACAAACAACAGTCTTGACTTCACAGGGTTCTTGCAAGGATAAAGGAAGATAATATATGTGAATACCTTAGAACACGGGCCCAGGACATTATGAATGTACAACAGATGTTAGTTGATGCTGTCATCATAATTATTATATTTGTATTTCTATATTATTTGCTTTATATCTCTCTCTTACTTATTCAACTGTAAGTCCTTGGAGTAAAGGAATTAAGCATGCAATTTTAATAATCTATTTTGTATTCAATAATATATTGTTAATATATTTTCATTTCAGTAATACATATATCTTACTTTCTTGATTATGTAACAGTCTACTATACAAGTATATTACAGTTTTTTTAATTTATCAATCTCTTCTTTTGTAAATAATGCTGTAGTGATTAACTTTCTATATATTTCACATTCTTTATATCCTCTTCTGGTTATTAGTTTAGGAAAATCTCCTACAAGTAGAATTTTGGGTTCCAATGAAATGCACACTTAAGACTCTTGATATGTACTGCAAAGCAGTCCCCCGGAGAGTTTGTACTAGCAGTGGACAGGAACTGTATTTTCAATCATGTCTGAAACCCTACCAAATCACGGTGCTTAACACATTTTAGGCACCTCATAAACTGCATGAATGGAAGGAGAAGCAGAAGGTAGTTGACCTAAAAGGACATTGGTGGGAAAATGGTATCACTTGAGGAAAGGGAGGCTACTGAGGAAATAAAGAACATGTTCTGAAAATAACAGCTAGCCCAGTTAAGTTGACTGTAGGGCACAGAGGGAAGATAAGAAAAGTTAAATAGATCAGTCCTCAAACTACACTAGGCATACCAAGCACTTGGAGATCTAGTCAAAATTCTAGTTCTGACTCAAGAGATCTGGGTTAGGGCCTGAGATTCTGCATTTCTAATGAGCTCTCAGGTGATGTTGATGGACTGTACTTCAAATAGTATGGAAGCAGATGATTACACCAAAGGAGCAGATTAACACTAGAGTGTCTGGACTTTGGTATTCACTTATTTGGTAGTCAATTTGAAGGAGCAGAGGTATATTAGAAGTTTCTGAGCAGTAGAGACCTAACCACTAGAGAAAAATCAGCTAAGAAAAAATCCTTATGCCACATTACCAACCAAGTCTTTCTTAGAGGACGGTTTATTTTATTTTGTTTGTCACTAATATTTTCTCAGTTTTGATTAATACTGAAGCAAACTTGAGGCTAGTTTGGCAAAATATCAGTATTTCACATATATACTCTCTAGTCTAAATATTACTATTAATAATAAAAGAGACAATTAGGTTTAAAAAAAAAACAGAAGGATTAAAGTTTTGCTCTTCCTTACCTCTCTATCCCCTATCTTCTCTGGCCCACTCAGCTGGGGCCATATTCCTAAGCTTCTGGTCACTGCTTTTTATCACTGTCCCTCCCTGGTCACTGCTTTATCACTGTGTCTAACTGAAACAGGGATCCAATCAGAAGTCCTGTTTATAAAAATGACACTAGAGTAACCAAGTGTTAAGTCTCCCCTGCCATATGTCCCCCCCTTGACTATAACTACTACTCTCAATTCAGTAAGAGATGAGTGCCAATTCTGGAAGTATGTTATCAATCACCTCAACATGCCTAGACTTCAGAATAAATAATCCCTCAGGAAAGAAGGTGACTGCACACAACTCAACAAATTAATTAATCTAACTCAGGGCAACCAGTCAAAGGAAGACTAGACCAGACAGAGTCCAATTCTCCAAGAGCTAATTCCATGTCATCCCTTCTATCCCTGTCCTCCCCATTCATCATAAGCTCTAGATAGCAAAGAGAGATAGAAGCCAGCATTTGAATTTATTTCCACTATTCCACTATGACCTGGAAAAGGAGGGACATAGAGAAGGGACATGAATAAGGTAGGCTGAGCTCAATACCTGATCTCAGTATTTTGTGGACATCTCATCCCCCATGGTAATATGTTAGAACACAGCCATTTCCAAGGCTCTTAGGAGGCTCTTAAGCAGGAAATCACTGCTTGCCAAACCTTATGAGATCACCAAGTTAATAATGAATGAACTTACATGTGGGATGAAGTGTGGGTGCAGGTAGCCTGACAAGAAACCGGGTGACTTATGCTGTAGTAAATGAATCTTAGGTCAGGATCTTTTAGACATTTGCCATGGCATGCTCATATATTTTTGGAGTGTAAAGAAATAACCCATTTGGAAGATAGTTTGGCTATTTCTGTCAAAATTTGAAATGTACACAACCTTTTAGCAACTCTACTTGCTGGAATTTAGTCTACAAAAAACCAACATGCCAAAGAGGAAGTAAAATGGTATTTGTTTCAGCAAAACATAAGAAATTATTTAAATATCTATCAACAAGGGTCTAATTAACTATTCCAGAATATAATGAAATATAATAGAGATTTAAGAAAAGAATAAGGAAGACTTTATATGCTACTCTAAAGCTATCTCCAAGATACATTATTAAGTAAAAACAGTAAAGTAGAAAACTATATAGAACATATGCAACCATTTGTGGAAGGGAAGGGGTGCGTGGGTATGTAAGCAAGTGTGCGTGCGCGTACACACACACATTGGTAAAAGACTGCCAGGGGACCTGGGTTTTTTGAGGTTAGAGAAAGACTTTCTTTGTATAGTTCCTACCCTTTAATTAATTAGTTTGTAATCATATATCATGTATTATTATTTCCAATCTGGGGTATTGTTTTTTGGCTGTTGTTTTTTTTTTTAAGGTTCCCCAATGTATAGATTCCTTCTGAGCATTCAAGGAGTCACAGAAAACATTTACATGTTTTTCTGTGAAAGAAAATTGCAGGTCAATCTTACAAAACTAAATGTGAACATCCTAAACAAGAAATTAGCAAAGTGAATTCAATTATATATATATAAAAAAAAGATCATCCATCACAACCAACTTGGCTTTATCCCAAGAACGCAAAGCTAATGTAATTTACCATACAGACAAATTAAAGGAGGAAAAAACCTATCTGATTATCAGACTATAAGCAGAAAAATATTTGATAAAATTCAACATCAACTTATTATTTTAAAAAACAATCCTTGGCAAACTGGGTATAGAAAAGAAGTTCTGTAAACTGGTAAAGGCATTACAAAACAATCCAGAGTAAACATCATAATGAATGGTGAAATTCTGTTCCCACATGTCCTATAAGCAAACAATACAAAGATATTTAGTGGTGGGTCTTAAACCCTTTTTGGAAGATAACCCTTTTAAAATATCCTACCTAAGCTTTCAGCATATTTCATAACATCTTACTTCATAACTTCCAAAGCCAGACGTTCTATGATCCCTACTAAAGAATCCCTGAAGTAAAGACTTCAAAAAAACATGTAAAAACAGGAATGCATTCTTTCTTTTTTTTTTAAGTTTATTTATTTTGAAAGAAAGAGAGAGAGCATGTGTACACACGAGCAGGAGAGACGTAGAGAGGAGAGACAGAATCCCAAGCAGGCTCTGTGCTGTCAGCATGGAACTCAACGCAGGGCTGGAACACACAACCATGGGATCAAGACCTGAGCCGGTATCAAAAGTCAGGCACTTAACCAACTGAGACACCCACACACCTCAGGTATCCCTTCTTTTTTTTTAAAAAAATGTTGTTTTTTTTTTTAATGTTTATTTACTTGAGAGAGAGAGAGAGTGTGTGTGTGTGTGCGCAGCAGGAGGAGCAGAGATAGAGTGAGACACAGAATCCGAAGCTGGCTCCAGGCTCTGAGCTGTCAGCACAGAGCCCAACGTGGGGCTCGAACTCACTCACTGCGAGATCACAACTTGAGCCAAAGTCGGACACCCAACTGACTGAGCCACCCAGGCGCCCCACCCCAGGTATCCCTTCTATATCACTACCAGATTTATAGTACTGAAACAAGACTCTATACACTCAAATGTTCAAAAAACTTGAATGTGTCTTGGCCTACAAAATAAAGTCCACGTTCTGCAGCCCTGCACAATCTGGCTCCAATCTTCAATTCCAACTTTAGGTCTCACTGATCCACTACACTAACCAACATTATTCATCTACTCATTATTTAATGTTTCATGACTCTCCAAGCTCATATCCAACCAGGAGAGAAACAGGAGTCAAGACATCATTTTTATTACTGATAAAGCAGACTGGAGAAAATGGCTGTAGATCTATGACAAGGATTAGCCAGATTTCTCTAGTCAGTCCCTGGTACAGCTAGAAAACCCCAAGCCATCCCAGCAGAGCCAGGTCTTTTAAAGCAGAAAAAGCCAAGGGCAGGCTGACTCTGCACAGAGAAGCCTAGCAGGCACTGAATTGAGGATCTACATTCTCCCCAATTTACCAATCAGTAAGCCACTCCTCTTTCCATGGCAGTCCCTCTGACTAGAAACATGAGGCCAGGTAAAGCAGACTCCCTCAGTAATACTCAACCTTTTTTTTAGACACAGTGCAAGTCCCACACCTGACCTTAAAACCATCCCACCCATCATTTATGATGTCATTCTTTCCTTGGAATTCCTATGGCACCTAACATCTGAGCTACTCTTTTGATTTACAATAATATCTGCTCTACTGATGCATAGTCTATAAAGATAAAATAAACAGTAAGTCTCCTGATCCTAGGACTCTTCTCTTATCTCCCCGAATTTGCATCACTTAAATGAATTCCCTACAAAAACAATACTCAACTATCCACTGATTCTGAAAGAAATTATTAATGTCAGAATGTGGAGTGTAGTCTTTGATAGTTAAGAAGGAATGCTGAATAAGGGGGAAATATGATCAAGAGGCATTCTCTGAATATTAACAGTCAATGACATGCCTAGTTAACATACAAAATACAAAGAAGAACCAAAAGGCAAGAGAGAACCAATAGAGAAGAGAGAAAACTACAGTTATTTAGAGATGCTTTGGAATAGGGGTTCTTTGAATGTCAGAGTAATATAGCAGAAATCCTAAAATAATAGAAAGCTGTCCAACAAAGAACTAAATAAAACAATTCATGAAAACAAATTAGGAAATGCATGAATATACTAAGGGTCACTATAGATCACTAGCTGATACTAAACTGCTGCTTCTGTGATACTGTAACACAACAGAGTTGTCAAAAATCAGAAGTAGTAACTAAGTCATTTTTTTAAATTTTTTCAAATGTTTATTTTTGAAAGAGAAAGTGCAAGCAGAGGAGGGGCAATGGGGACAGAGGATCCAAAGCAGGCTCTGCACTGACAGTATAAAGTCCAATGTGCAGCTCAAACTCACGAACCATGAGATCATGACCTGAGCTGAAGTCGGATCCCTAAGTCATTTTTGTATTCTTTTTATGTACCACCAAGAGATCCCAATTAGATCCTTATTAAAGTTCCAAGCCTAACTGAAAAAAAAAAAAAAGAAGAAGAAGAAGATGATTTAAGAAGCTGAAAAATGAGACTCCTGGAAAGAGCAAAAAAGCTTAGGACAAATATAAAGAAAATTCTGAGGAGTAATCATACTCTCAGCTCCACTGGAAAATGAAATTCGGCAACAGAAAAATTTTAGCTAAATATGAAGGAGAAACTCTAAGCATAAGCATTGGTAATGAAGCAGTAGTTGAAACAATACTATATTTTTTAATTAGTCATCTCAATACTTAGTAGTCCACACAGTTGTCAATACAATGGGACAGTAATACAGAACATAGTAACACCCAACATGTTACAATTTAAGGTACGTAAAGGCAACAGAAGACAAAAAACAAGAGACATAAAAAAAATAAATATACACAGAAGCTATTTGTAGATATAAATATTCTTCTAGAGAAGTCTTTAAAATTGTCATTGAAGTATTTTATTTCTCCTAGGTCAAATAGCAGATAAATAAGGTATCTGACAAAAATATTTCTAAGTCCTGGTCAACAATGTATGTGCTTCCTCCACTGCCCAGAGCTCACTCCTTCAAGCCCATAACAGATATCACCCGCTTTCCTGATAAAACTATTGCAAATCTACAACACTGGCTTTCATTCTGCAAAAATTTTGTGATAGTCTCAAAATAAAGACAAGTCAACTATGATTCTTAAAGCCTTGTTGTGCCTATTGGGAACTTCCCTTAAAAACTTTCCCCAACATTAAAAAACTTAGATGTTTCTGGTTTGCTTTAAAGTTGGCAATACGTGACAATACAGCCACAAAGCAAAAGGGATTACTTTGTGGAAAAGAAGGATAATATTGTTTTGGAAAAAATGGCAAACCATACTGCTAATACATCTCCAGCAAGACATCTTTTTTAACTGGGTAAAAAGATCATTCTTAGATGGGACATGGAGTAATTTCAGTTTGACTATCAAGTTTATGCTGGCATCTTCCACAGCACACTTAAATCTGAATACCTCCAGGGACATCTGGGTGGCTCAGTTGGTTGAACATCCGACTTCAGCTCAGGTCATGATCTTGTGGTTTGTGAGTTCAAGCCCCGTGTCGGGCTCTGCACTGACAGCTTGGAGCCTGGAGCCTGCTTCAGATTCTGTGCCTCCTTCTCTCTCTGCCCATCCCCTGCTTGTGCTGTCTGTCTGTCTCTCAAAAATAAATAAATGTAAAAAAATTAAAATTAAAAAAAATCTGAATACCTCCAACTGCTGAAGGACTAGCCTAGACAGCTCTTACTCAGTTTAAAAAAAAAAATGACATTTTGTTTATTAAAAAAAAAAAAGTATGTATGATTAAAAACTATGAGCCAGGAGTGCCTGGCTAAAGAACTTCATATATTGTATCACTTTAATCCTTACAAGCACTTGAGATCTAGGTTCTATTTTCAATCCTACTCCAAGAAGGCATAGAAAGGTTAAAGGTCACATCAGGCTACCAGGAAGCCAAGATTTGCCACTATCTTGGGAAGAGTTCTGCTTAGACTATATATATTCCCATATATTACCACCCACAAAGACTTGACCCTCTTAATTTCTGCTTCTAAAACTAAAAAATTCCTTTAAAACATTTCTCATGCACAAACCAGTTTCAGTAAGGTTTCTGCGTGCTATGGATTCTCAGATTACGAAACTTTTTCCTTTTCTTTTCCCCAAGAGGTTTTTTTTTCTTATTTTATACATACCCAACTAGCAACAACTAAAATGCAAAGCATAAATAAAACAAATTTAATTCTCCTTTTTCAAAATTACTCACAAGGGTAAGTAGAGACCATTAAAACATTTAAAAACTAGAACCAATGATTAGTTCTTTACATTTATCTTGCCTGAGGAATTTCTACTACACAGCACTGCTGGGAGTAAATAAGAAATGGGGAGTGGGGGAAATGGTCAGTAGCAATATTTCAGGTATAAATAATTTAATAGCACTACAAATTTAATAAAATGGCAGTATTTTAAGGCCTTGCTTACAGCTAAAATATGAAGCCCACATTACTGCAACATGAAGCAAACATGTCACTGAAAGAGTAGGAGCTTTTCAACCTGGCCCCATCAGATGGCTCCATTTCTCCTAGGTGTTCCATATTTATACTATTTGCTTGCTACCTCTGTGAATGTTGGTCCTGCTCTCAGTAATTTAGCTCCAATACATAGGCCTTCTTCATGTCAGAAGAAAGAAGAGTTATGAAAAATAAGGAATTTACACATTTCAGTACTTTCTGCAAAAAATAGAATACCTCATTGAGAAGACAGCACATATATATGCATAGTTTCCACCTGTATTTGCCTATATTTACAGGCAAAATTTTCTAATTCTAATCAGCATCTCTGGTTACACTTCACAAAAATAATATTTTACTTTTTAAAACCCTGGAGCACTTACTTTTTTATTTCAAGGATTCAGCTGCCTCAGAACCAATTCATAGCACAAGCAATGATTTCCTCCTTACAGCGCTTTTGTGTGAGCAACCAACTACTCTTAACTTCTCTCTTGCAAGGTCTTCTTTGATTTCCAAAGCTGCTAGAGTACAGAGTGGCTCTGAACTGGCTGAGGCACAAAAGACTCCTGTGTCTACAACTATTCTCAATTCACTCAACTCACTGGTCTCCATTTTACATCTAAGCCACCCCTTTTTCATATTTTGAAACTCAAAGAAAACATAACATTATCAAGAAAGTGACACATATTTCTTCACTATAGACTATTATAATTAATGTTGCTTTTAGGCCAGAACTTTTTGCTTTTACAGCCTAAAAATGTTTTTTTTGTTTTATCTCAGCCCTAAAATGTTTAAAACAGACCACTAAAAAACAATTTGCATGACCAACTTATTTTTCATTGAAGTTCAATTCATAAAAAGGTTCATTCATGTTAAGAAGCTATTTATAAATGTGCCTAACTCATTGCTTAGAATTACTAACAACTAAGCATTATACTTCAGTGAAAGCTTAAGGGTTTAAAATTATATTTCTCCCATCTCACTTCCAACTCCCCCAATTCTGCCATCCTGAATATCAACATTATTTTAAACTTTGCTATTTTCTATTACAGTAGCTTCATTCATTGATAATTCATAAATAATGCCTTTCTGAACACTCTGGCATCTGACTTTTAAACTCAGTTATACCAGTCAGGTTTTGGCTACATAAAGATGTATATGAACACATCCTGCCAAGCCCAAGGGGTTTCTCTAAATGAAATCAGGGGGAGAGCTACCTACAGAGAGGAGGCTATGCTCTTCAGGAATCAGCATCCCTATTGGGCCATTCAAAAAAGGACCACAGGCTTTACTGGCAAGGCTTTGTTCTCTCTCATCTCATCACCCTTCTCCTTGGCAAGCACCATGTCCCCTAGTGAAAATGCACTGAAGTTGCCAGAATGACAATTTATTACTCGAGTAGGGCGCAAAGTTTAAACTATGCTTAAAAAATTACAGCCTAGAATTATTAAAGAAGCCACATCCCACAAATAGACTTGAAGCTGCAAAATGAAGTAGGAGGTCTTACAGAAAAAATTGTGCAACCCAACAATGCAAGAGTCAAGCTGGCAGGATTCTTGAGATAGATGGCAAGTTAAAACATGTGAAGCCAACAGGCTTACTCCTCATTTTGAAACATCCACTGGATGAGCCTCAAGCTTAATACAGTACTTTATTGTTTAAAGCAACATGTAAACAAAATAAACAGAAGCATAATGGCAGAGTAAAAGCCATGCGTGGGTTAAACTCCTGGTAATACAACACTTGGTGTTTTCCGTGCCCATGTCTTCCAGAGAGTTCAAGGTACATTAGTAGCATGATCTCATTGATCCTTTCAACACCTTAGGAGAGGAGTAAGCAGCAAGTATTCTAATCTCCCTTTTTAAAATGGGGGAAAAAATGTGATGTATAACTTCCCAGGATTACAACGACACACAGTCCTACAGTCAGGGAAACAGTTGACCTGACTCTCAGTAAATGGTAGAATACACTGGGCTATTTTAAAGGAAATGATTCTCATTGCGATAAGATGCATTTCTTAATTAGGCAGCTGTATGCTGTTAACCTTAAAAATAAAACACCAAAAATGAGTTAATTTGGGTATAGCAGAAAACTGCAATTCAGGACACACCAACTGCCATAGCTAAGTCTGGAGAATAAAGGAAAGGAATGCTCTTTCATAGAGAAAAGGAGGGAGTTGGAGGGGCTGTTATAAACAAAAAGTCCATTAGAGTAAACTGGGAGTTCAAAGTGTAGTTGCTTTTCATTGGCTGAGTTGTGACAGTGGTTCATAGGCTGGGCTGTTGCAGAGCAAGAAAACCTTTCTTTCTCCATAATAAAGCAGCATGGACTTGCAAGGTACCTTTTTTCTGTCCGCTGGTTCTGTAATTGACAAGTGGTAGGGTGTGAACTCTCCACCTCTGACTTCCCAACACCATTTTTGTTAGGTTTCACTTTATTAATTTGCACAATTCTATAAACTTTGCAAATGGGGTTCCCATTCCACTTCTCACAAAGTTTTTACAATCTATACTACATTGTCAGACAAAGGTAGTTTTTAAAAATGCATACTTCCCCAGACTTTACAGCTTTCAACTATACCCTACAACTGTGCTTCTCAAACAGGGGTATCTTCAAATCCTCAGGGTGACTCAGCAGTGTGCCAAGGGTTCACAAAGTCTCCAGACCAATGGATACATTTTCTTGGAGTTCAGATTGAATAGATGGTCATTTAAAACCTGATTTTTATACTAAAATAAATATATATATATATTTTTTTAAATATATTTTTTAATGTAATGCAAAATGGGCATGAAATTTTTAAATGAGTCATAAAAGAAATTATGTCCTTGCAGCATACTGCTTTAGGGTATGCACTCAAGCAAGGTTGGGAGAGGGGTAGAAGGAATGTTACTTTTATTTAAGGGAGATGTTGGAGAAGCTCTGATAAACAGAACTAAGGGATTTAAGAGAGAAATTTATTCCAATCTTCTTGCCTGGCTCCAACTATTCCAGACAAATGGGAATACATCTTTCCATAAAGTCTTTTACTTGGCTTTCTTTTCACATAGGCTCTAAGACCTATCAGAGTGGGATTCTACTTCAAATCTTCTAGAAAAGTATCTTAAGATTACCAGCAGTAGAATGCTATATCCACATTAACCCTAAACAACACTTAGAGTTACTTATTTGTTCACTTAATTATCTTCAGAATGCCTCACACGTACCAGGTTCACCTTGCTGAAGTCTTTTAACTATGAGCTGGTCCATAAGATGCCTGGACTCCTCTGACTCTTAGAACAGTATTCTCTTTAGTATTTCAACAAGAAAGTTAAAAAATAAAGAAAACGCGTATGACCATGCAAGTGTTTTTACACTTGATAAAAACATTCACAAACTGCCAAACGACTCCACTCGTATGATCAAGTTAGTAACCAAAGGTAAAAGGTACATAAAAGTAACATAAAGGTTAAAAGGAAAATCAACTAACTGGGCAAAAACAGGCGGCTCTCAAAACTTGCTTCTAAATGCATAGAATTTGGAATAGAATGTTAGGTGTTGAGGGCCCATTCATATATTCCCAGATGCTATGAGGGTATTTGCTTCCAAAATCCAAGACATTCAACAAGAGCCTAGTGAAAGATCTAAATCTAAACCACCAAAATTAAACTGGTAACTCCTCTGAGGAGCTAACTGAGCAACTATGCCCATGGAAGACCAGACGTTCATTTCAGCTCCTTAGAACAACTCTAGATTTACCAAAGAACCAGGGTGCAGAAATGCATATCCATGTTCCCACAGTTACTGAAATTGCCAGAGAAGGAAGACCTTCTTGGTTCTCAATTGTTTTGGGGTCCTGGGCCCCTTGGAGAAGGTGGTAAACACACAGTAACCTTTCCTGATGGGAAACAAAATATTTATGCACACTCACACAAAACACTGTTCACTGCCTCAGGGCAGCCACTGCCCTCAGTTAAAATCATCTTATATTCCACCCAATAACTGAGATTTCCCAACTCAGAAAAACTGCTCCCAAGTCCAATTCTGACTAATTAGGGTACTCAGACATTGAAGAAGAATTCACAAGCAGACCATAAAGTATATTGAAATTTATTTTTAAAAACAGAATTTGTACATCTAAATGAATTGTACTCATTCAAAGAGTCTCCCTAGGAAACCACACATGTTATTTCAAGAAATCTCGAGCAAATCATTTAGAGTTCCTATTCTGAAATAACCTCCAAAACCAGTTTTCACATCAAATAAGACAGATTTCCTTACAGACACACTTCATGTCTCACTAAAGAAAAACTGTGTCCCAGCTTGCTGTCACCTGGCCTACAGAGCAAACTTTAAAAGTTGTAAGCTGACTCAAAAGTAAAATCCACCCACAAAAAAATAAAGGTCCATCACCACTGAGGATAATTTTTCAAAATGCAATGGAGTATATAAATGTATTTCCCAAGGAAAAAAAACTCCAACAATGTGTTGGGCTACTGGAATATCACAGAAGTGTACAGCCTTCCAAAATGTCTACAATGAAAAGAATAACATTCTTTTAAATCTTAATGTTTCAATATAAAATGTATTTATTTAATAAACATGCGAAGTGGGGTAGGGGAGGGCACTTAATATTTCAGTATGCCTTCCAGAATAGCTTCTTAGTGGGATCCATTTTATTTATTTATTTTTTAAACAACCAAGTCTTATTTATTTTTCATGTAATACCAGTTCCCCAATTACTTTATTATTTTTTATAATATAATTTATTGTCAAACTGGCTAACATTCAGTGTGTACAGTGTACTCTTGGTTTTGGAGGTAGAGTCCTGTGGTTCATCGCTTATATACAATACCCGATGCTCATCCCAACAAGTGCCCTCCTCAATGCCCATCACCCATTTTCCCCTCTCCCTCACCTTCCCATCAACCCTCAGTTTGTTCTCTGTATTTAAGAGTCTCTTATGGTTTGGCTCCTTCCCTCTCTGTTATTAACTATTTTTTCCCCTTCTCTTCCCCCACAGTCTTCTGTTAAGTTTCTCAAGTTCCACATATGAGTGAAAACATATGATCCATGTCTTTCTCTGCCTGACTTATTTCACTTAGCACAATATCCTGCAGTTCCATCCACAATGCTGCAAATGGCAGGATATCATTCTTTCTCATTACCACATAGTATTCCATTGTACATATAAACCATATCTTCTTTATCCACTCATCAGTTGATGGACATTTAGGCTCTTTCCATAATTTCACCATAGTTGAAAGCACTGCTATAAACATTGAGGTACATGTGCCCCTATAAATCAGCACTCCTGTATCCTTTGGATAAATTCCTAGCAGTGCTATTACTGGGTCGCAGGGCAGTTCTATTTTTAATTTTTTGAGGAACCTCCACACTGTTTCCCAGAGCAGCTGCAACAGTTTGCATTCCCACCAATAGTGCAAGAGGGTTCCCGTTTCTCCAGATCCGCACCAGCATCTATTTTTGCCTGAGTTGTTAATTTTAGCCAGTCTGACCTTGAGCATCTTTTCATGTGTCTGTTGGCCATCTGGATGTCTTCTTTGAAAAAGTGTCTATTCATGTCTTCTGCTCATTTCTTCACTGGATTATTTGTTTTTCAGGTGTTGAGTTTGGTAAATTCTTTATAGATTTTGGATACTAACCCTTTATCCAATATGTCATTGGTAAATATCTTTTCCCATTCCATCAGTTGCCTTTTAGTTTTGTTGATTGTTACATTTGCAGTGCAGAAGTTTTTTTTTATCTTGAAGAGGTCCCAATAGTTCATTTTTGCTTTTAATTCCCTTTGCATTGGAGATGTGTCCAGCAAGAAATTGCTGCGGCTGAGGTCAAGCAGTTGCCTGTTTTCTCCTCTAGGGTTTTGATGGTTTCACATTTAGGTCTTTCATCCATTTTGAGTTTATTTTTGTGTATGTTGGAAGAAAGTGCTCTAGTTTCATTCTTCTGCATGTTGCTGTCCAGTTCTCCCAGCACCATTTGCTAAAGAGACTTTTTTCCATCTGATATTCTTTCCTGCTTAGTCAAAAATTAGTTGGCCATACATTTGTGGGTCTAATCCTGGGTTCTCTATTCTATTCCATTGGTCTATGTGTCTATTTTTATGCCAAAACCATACTGTCTTGATGATTACAACTTTGTAGTAGAGGCTAAAGTGTGGGATTGTGATGCCTCCTGCTTGGTTTTCTTTTTCAACATTACTTTGGCTATTCGGGGTCTTTTGTGGTTCCATACAAATTTTAGGATTGTATTGTTTGTTCTAGCTTTGAAAAGAATGCTGGTGCAATTTTGATTGGGATTGCATTGAATGGGTAGATTGCTTTGGGTAGTATTGACATTTTAACAATATTTATTCTTCCAATCCATAAGCATGGAATGTTTTTCAATTTCTTTGTATCTTCTTCAATTTCCTTCATAAGCTTTCTATAGTTTTCAGCATACAGATCTTTTACATTTTTGCTTAGGTTTATTTCTAGGTATTTTATCATTCTCGGTGCAATTGTAAATGGGATCGATTTCTTGATTTCTCTTTCTGTTGCTTCATTATTGGCGTATAGAAATGCAACCGATTTCTGTACATTGATTTTGTGACCTGCAACTTTGCTGAATTCATGTATCAGTTCTAGCAGCCTTTTGGTGGAGTCTTTCATGTTTTCCATGTAGAGTATCATGTTGTCTGAGAAGAGTGAAAGTTTAACTTCTTCTTTGCCAATTTGGATGCCTTTGATTTCTTTGTGTTGTCTGATTGCTGAGGCTAGGACTTCCAACACTATGTTAAACAACAGCAGTGAGAGTGGACATCCCTGTCGTGTTCCTGATCTCAGGAGGAAAGTTCTCAGTTTTTCCCCATTGAGGAAGATATTAGCTGTGAGCTTTTCATATATGGCTTTTATGAACTTTAGGTTTGTTCCTTCTATCCTGACTTTCTTGAGGGTTTTTATTAAGAAAGGATGCTGTACTTTGTCAAATGCTTTTTCTGCATCTATTGACAAGATGATATGGTTCTTATCCTTTCTTTCATTAATTCACATTGATTGTGATTTGTGAATATTGAACCAGCCCTGCAGACCAGGAATGAATCCCACTTGATCATGGTGAGCAATTCTTTTTATATGCTGTTGAATTCGATTTGCTAGTATCTTGATGAGAATTTCTGCATCCATGTTCATCAGGGATACTGGCCTATAATTCTCCTTTTTTGTGGGGTCTCTGTCTGGTTTGAGAAGCAATGTAATGCTGGCCTCATAGAATGAGTCCAGAAGCTTTCCTTCGGTTTCTATTTTTTTTGAACAGCTTGAGAAGGATAGATATTAACTCTGCTTTAAATGTCTGGCAGAATTCCCCTAGGAAGTCATCTGGCCCAGGACTCTCACTTGTTGGGAGATTTTTGTTAACTGATTCAATTTCTTCACCGGTTATGGGTCTGTTCAAATTTTCTATTTCTTCCCGTTTGAGTATTGGTAATGTGTAGGTGTCCAGGAATTTGTCCATTTCTTCCACGTCGTCCAGTCTGTTGGCATATAATTTTTCACAGTATTCTCTGATAATTCGTATTTCTGAGGGGTCGGCTGTAGTAAGTCCATTTTCATTGGTGATTTTATCTATTTGGGTCCCCGCTCTTCTCTTTATGAGAAGTCTGGCTAGGGGTTTATCACTTTTGCTTATTTTTTTCAAAAAAACAACTGTTTCATTGATCTATTCTACTGGGTTTTTTTTTTTGGATTCTATATTGTTTATTTCTGCTGTGAACTTTATTATTTTTCTTCTGCTGCTGGCTTGGTGTATCTTTGCTGTTCTGCTTCTAGTTCCTTTAGGTGTGCTGTTAGATTTTTGTATTTGGGATTTTTCTTGTTTCTTGAGATAGGCCTGGTTTGCAATGTATTTTCCTCTTAGGACTGCCTTTGCTGCATCACAAAGAGTTTGGACTATCATGTTTTCATTTTCATTCGTTTCCATATATTCTTTAATTTCTTCTCTAATTGCCTGGTTGACCCATTCATTCTTTAGTAGGATGTTCTTTAACCTCCATGCATTTAGAGGTTTTCCAAACTTTTTCCTTTGGTTGATTTCAAGTTTCATAGCATTGTGATCTGAAAGTGTGCATGGTATACTCTCAATTCTTTTATATTTATTGAAGGCTGTTTTGTGACCCAGTATCTAATCTATCTTGGAGAATGTTCCATGTGCACTCGAAAAGAATGTGTATTCTGCTGCTTTTGGATGCAAAGTTCTGAATATATCTGTGAAGTCCACCTGGTCCAGCATATCATTCAAGGCCATTGCTTTCTTTATTGATTTTCTGCCTAGATGAGCTGTCCATCGTTGTAAGTGGAGTATTAAGGTCCCCTGCAATTACCACATTCTTATCAGTAAGTCTGCTTACATTCGTGATTGTTTTATAGATTTGGGTGCTTCTGAATTGGGTGCATAAACATTTATAATTGTTAGCTCTTCTTGATGGAGATATACCCTGTCATTATGATATAATGTCTTTATTCATCTCTTGTTATAGCCTTTAGTTTAAAATGTAGTTTGTCTGATATAAGTATGGCTACTTCAGCTTTCTTTTGACTTCTAGTAGCATGATAGATGGTTCTCCTTCCCCTCACTTTCAATCTGAAGGTGTCCTCAAGTCTAAAATGGGTCTCTTGTAGACAGCCAATAGATGGGTCTTATTTTTTAATCCATTCTGATACCCTATGTCTTTTGATTGGAGCATTTACATTCAGTGTTATTACTGAAATATATGGACTCATAGTCATTGGGTATCTGTAGGTTTCATGCTTATAGTGATTATAGTGATGTCTCTGGTCCTTTGTAGTCTTTGCAACATCCCACTCACAGAGTCAACCTTAGGTGATGAATTCCTTCAGCTTTTGTTTGGGAAAACTTTCTCTCTTCTATTCCAAATGGCAGGCTAGCTGGATAAAGGATTCTTGGCTGCATATTTTTTCCTGTTCAGCACATTGAAAATTTCCTGCCACTCCTTTCTGGCCTCCCAAGCCATAAGTAGACAGGTCTGCTATTACCCTATGTGTCTACCTTTGTAGGTTAGGGCCCATTTGTCCCTAGCTGCTTTCAGAATTCTCTTTATCTTGTATTTTGCCAATTTCACTATTATATGTTGTGCAGAAGACTGATTCAAGTTCCATCTGAAGGGAGTTCTCTGTGCCTCCTGGATTTCCTTCCCTAGATTGGGGAAGTTCTCAGCTATGATTTGTTCACATACACCTCACGCCCCTTTTTCTCTCTCTTCTTCTGGAATTCCTATCATACAGACATTATTATGTTTCAATGAATCACGTAGTTCTCTAATTCTCCCCTTTGGTCTAGAATTTTTTTATCTTTTTCTCAGCTTCATCTTTTTCCATAATTTTTCTTCTATTTCCCTTAATCTCTCTGCCTCTTCAATCCTTGCTATCACCACTTCTAGTTTATTTTGCACATCATTTACAGCATTTTTAATTTGTCGTAACTATTTTTTTTTAATTTTTTTTTAACGTTTATTTATTTTTGAGACAGAGAGAGACAGAGCATGAACGGGGGAGGGTCAGAGAGAGGGAGACACAGAATCTGAACAGGCTCCAGGCTCTGAGCTGTCAGCACAGAGCCCAATGCAGGGCTTGAACTCACGAGCCAGATCATGACCTGAACTGAAGTCAGATGCTTAACTGACTGGTGCTACCCAGGTGCCCATATTGATCAATTCTTTAGCTGTCATTTCGAGGAGAATTCTTCCATTTCATCATTTTGGCTAGTTTTCTGTCCCTTATGTGTTTTAAAAGTTTGTTATGTGTCCTGCGCTTGTGAGCACTAATATATTAAAGATAGGTCATACACCATCCAGGGCCTGGGTCTTCAGGAGGTATTTTTTGGAGTGTGTTACTTGCTCTCTATTGTTGTGATTTTGGTTGCTTTATCTCCCTACTCGTAGTGATGTTTTGGGCCTTCCACCAGATGTGCTTCCATTTGTTCATTGAAGTAGCCCCGGCAAAACAAAACAAAACAAAACAAAACAAAAGCAACAAAACAATGGGTTGGGGGTGGTGTTGGTGGAAGAGGCCTTATCTCATACAAAAAGAGAAATGACAGGAACAGGGAAAATAAAATAAAATTGAGAGGCAGAGAAACTATACGGCTTAATCCGGGGGGGGGGGGGGAGGGGGTGGAGGAGAAAAAAATAAAGAAGGATATATAGAACAGGTATAAAGAGAATAGATTAACTATGTTTAAACAAACCAACAACCAGAAGAACCAGACTAGAGGAGGGAAGAAATAAAAAGGAGAAAAGGAAGAAAAAAAAAGTGTGTGTGTGTATATATGTATATACACATACACACATACATACATACATACATACATACATAAAATAAGAATTATCCAAGAATTAAATCAGAAAATGCAAAACCCTTGGGTTCCTTGGAACTGGTGGCAGTGCTAGTCTGGAGGAGGGGCTGTCTGGTCCCTCAGCCTCAATCCCACTCTAGCAGACAGGTAGTTACCAAGCGCGAAGGGGCGTGGCTTGGTGTAAGGTGGTCCCGCCTCAATTGTGGGCCCTCTGTCAGTTCCCTGAGGCCCCACCTTGGTGGTGATGGGGAGAAAAGTGGCGACACCCCAGTCTTTCCTCCTGGACTGGGTGTCCAAACCACTCTGTTCAGGCAGTCCTCACGGTGCTGCGCAGGCGCAAGTGGGTTGTTTTCTGTCGTCGTTCTCTTCCTTCCCCCATCCCCCCTCCCCCCCCCCCCCCCCCCCCCCCCCCCCCAGCTCCACAGTCTCCGGCGCCTCTCTGGGGCTTGTCTGGGATTCAAACCCAGACGTCTTAAAGGGTCCCGCTCTGTGTACCCTGTTTCTGGGGAAGTGCCACTCCACCCCACCGATGGAGGGCCTCCTCCCCAGTGCCCTTCAGGTGTGAAAGAGGCAGTGTGTCCCGCTCCAGCAACTCACATGCTTCCCTGGCGCTTGGCTGGGATTTAAACCCCATTGTCTTAAAGGGCACAGGCACAGGCAGGGTCCTCTGAACCATTAAATACCTTCTTCCCACAGCACTGAGGGAGGGGATTGCCTTCTCCCACTGCGGACTGCACCGCTGAGCTAGTTACCTGAGCCCGGGGCTGGCTCCCCTCCTCCCCAGGTGCGCCAACTAGGCAGGTGGCCCCAGTCCGGAGAAAGCCCCGCAGTTAGAGATTGGATATTTCTCCGACCGGGGTCTGTGGTTTTTCTCTTGTGAAAATATAGTCCTACATTTCCACAGCCTCTCTTTCTCTTCCCTTTGTCTCTCCAAAGAAGGGAATCCCTCCCCTCCATGTCTACACGGCCCATTTTATTTCTCCCAGATAGCAATCACGCACCTATGGCCCGTCAGGTTGTCCCCGTGCGCCCCTGGAGATGTCTCTGTCACTCTGCAGCCTGGACTCTTAGAATTCAAAGTTATTTGGCCTCAACACTGCTGTGTTTGAGGGACGATTGAACTTCGAGTCCCCCTACTTCTCTGCCATGTTGGATCTCCGGGATCCATTTTAATGATAGCTCTAAGTACTAAGTGACATCACACTCATATATTCTTTTAAAAATCCCTTTCCTACAAATATTCTTTGCTCAAGTGCCCCACAAAGTATACTATCTTAATGAAATCCTAAAAACAAAACAGATGAATTTAGATTTAAAAATCCATAACACCATGCGAATTTGTGGAATGACCAGAAAAGGTTACAAATTCCTAGTATGAGCAAATTCAGTAATGAAATACAAAGTATCCATGTTTTAGGTCTTGTTAAAAATTAGTTTATACCTATGGCTTTTTGTGTTCATTTTGTTTTATGTTTATTATTTTTGAGAGACAGCAAGAGAGCTGGGGAAGTACAGAGAGAAAGGGAAGGAGACAGAGGATACAAAGCAGGCTCTGCACTGACAGCAGAGAGCCAGATGTGGGGCTCGAACCCACAAACCATGAGATCATGACCTGGGCTGAAGTTGGAAGCTTAATCGACTGAGCCACCCAGGTGCCCCTATTTGTGTCCATTTCTAGAGAGGTCACACTAAACCTTATTTGTTCAAGGTACAGTATTCACAGAAATAGACTAAGCAAGACAAATTTCCCTGAGATTTTTCAACAAGATACTATAAGATCCAATTAAGCAAATGCCCTTGATACTTTCAATGTTCATCTTTAGGAAAATTCATTATCCAAACTGTCATAATATTAGCATCATTAATATCATTAATAGTAGCCTCGGCTGTCGTATCATACTCCACAGTATGAATCCCAAAATCCTGTTACCTTAGCTATAATTTAATGTTAATGGGTGTAATTAAAGTAAACCCAAGGATCTTTCGAAATATGAAAGTACTGGTCATAAGGAGTAAATATTGTGAAAGGATAGATTATTATTATGGATTTGCAGATACCACAGACACATGGTCTCCCTATGAATGGCCCACAGAGAATTTTTTTAAAAACCTCCAAATTACATATAGCTTTAAGAATTTAAAAAGTTTATTTCTGCTAATAAAATATAAATATATACACATATTCAAGATAACATTAATTATTTCTTCACTAGTTTTTGAAATGAGAAATAACAATAGGTAAACAATAACAATATTACAATAACAATAGGTAAAAGAGAAAAAAAACAATAACCCTCATTTACCCTAACATATCCAGTCACTGATAAACCAACCTACCTCATTTTCTTAAATTTATTTGCAACTTGAGCCCTTCCATGGAGCTCTGTTAAAAACTTCAGTTTTCAAAACAGATTGAATCCTTCCATCCAATCACACACAGCTTTATCTTTTTATAACAATTTCCATATCCTAAATTTCAACATCCTGACATGTTCCCTGCCTCACCACCTTCTTTTAAAAATACTATTACCAGGACACCTGGCTGGCTCAATCGGTAGAGCATGAGACTCTTGATCTCAGGGTCATGAGTTCAAGCCCCACACCAAGTATGGAGCCTACTTAAAAAAATAAAACAAATAAAAGTACTGTTACCAGTGGGAGAGTGCATTGTGTAGATGGAGGTCTCGATTCTTAGATTCCCCATGAAACTGTTATGTGAGGACCCACACAAATAAAGACAGCCAGAAGGAAAGTAGCAAGCACAAAGCAGTTTGGGTTTATTAAGGACAGTACACTCTCAAGGTGGGAGAGCAGGCAGGCCCAGGGATGGCAGCTGCACCGGGGTCAGGGGTGTCTTTTCTTTTTAGGTTTGCAGAGGTTATGGGCCATAGCTAGGGCAGTCTCCAAGAAGTTGTATTCAATCATCTAAAGGACACCTCCTACCTGTTGGAAGGGGGAAATTTTGGCCCTACAAGGTATTTTGCCAAAAGGAAAGGAACTTTCAGAGTCATCTTCCCCCATGGGGGGTGGAGGGATCAAAACCACAGTGTAAATATATTATCATTATAGGTTACCCTGGGGCAAAGGTGGGAGAGGAGAGCACACTTTCTGCACCTGTGGCTCTAGGTCTGTCAGTCCCAGGGTGTTGGAAGCTGTAAGGCCAAGATGTTAAAAGCCACAAAGTCAGGATGTTGTGCCTTCAGGCTTCTAATGTGTCACCTATTTATTACCGCTTTTGCCTCCAGGTCACGTCTAACTAACTGCCTACGCTATCAGTACCTGCTTTAAAAGAGTCAAAATATAATCCCTGGGGCACCTGGCTGGCTCAGTCAGTAGAGCATCTGACTCTGGATCTGAGGGTTGGGAGTTCAAGCCCCATGTTGGGCATTGTGCTTACTTAAAAAACAAACAACAAATAACTAAATAAATCTTTCCTGGAAGAATACTCTGAAAATTAATCAGTTAAAGATGAGAAGAAATAACTCCTAACTGCCACATAAATAGCAATTATACACCTTAGGGAGTACATCCCTTAACTAGTACATACAAACCTCAGATGTGCTTAGGCAGGGATGATTCAATCCTATATCAATCCAACCAATCCTATATCACAACTTGAAAACAGTCAAATAAGGATGTACATGTCGAGGTGCCTGGTTAAAAACAAGAAACTGACTCAGGTTAGTTTAGGCAGAAAAGAAGTTTGTTATTGGCAAGAGTCTGGGGAGTTCCCTGTCTACAGGACGGCTGCAGATGCAGACTCAGACTGGGACCAAGCAGGGCACAGCATAGCCAAGGTCCTAAAACAGAACAGCCCAGCCTACTGTAACGTTGCTGGAGCCACTGCTACTGCCACTACTTCATCACAGTGGATAGTAACCTCCTTCCACCGAGGCTCTGGACCATAGACTGCCAATACAATACCTATCAACCAGCCCAGCTGCCTCCAATACTCTATAGAGGCAAATCGAAAGAACTCAGAGCTCCTTAGAACTCAAATGCCAGAGAAGATCACATGCCCAATCTGATGGCCAGAAGTAGGCCAGAATAGGCTGAGCCCAGCTTCCCATTAGCCTTTGATTACCACAACAAAAAGAGAACTGAGCACAAAAAAGATAAATATCTGCCACAGGAGGGTCTAAAAGAAATTAGAGTTGTAGGGTACCTTCCAGTGCTAAAACACTATGAAGACTTCAGGTAAATATTTAATGCTTACCACACTAAACAGAGAAGAAGGGTATGAATCTTACTGATACAAATAGTAAGGAATGTAAAGCCTATTACCTCAATCTATTTTCATAGAGAATGATCAGATGGAAGCTACTCATTAAAACAAACCAAATATGTATTCTGCTGTCAATTAAGCTCCTCTTTTATTTATGTATTACAGATTCATTTATCTATGTATCTTTGGCCTGTGGAAAACAAGTGGAATTGATTTTTTTCCCAGTGATATTAAGTAAAATATTATTATATTGTTTAAAGCAAATAACAGGAAGGGAGAGGAGAGTCTATGAGAAGCTGTCAAGTGCAGGCACAATAAACATTTTCTGCTATCTAGAGAATACAGGTGTAATCAAAGAGTGGAAGCTACAGAGTCAGATTTTGACTCAACATACTTGAAGGAATCCAACAATAGAATAATTTCTATAACAAAACAGCAAGCTCCCCACCACTGGAAGTATAGGAGCAGGCTAAGCAGCCAATGTTAGGGGTATAGTGCAGTGTGTTTGTGTCCCTCCCCCTGCCCCCAAAATTTACATGCTGAAACTCTAATCCCAATGTAATGGTTATTTTGAGGTGGGCCTTTGGGAGGTAATTAGGTCACAAGGGTAGAGCCCTCAAGAATGGGATTAGTGGCCCCCAAAAGAAGAGGACAGATTGCTGAGTGGCTCCTTTTCCACTATGTGAAAACACAAAAACAGGACAGCCCTCTGTAAACCAGAAACCAGGCCCTCACTAGAATACGACCATACCAGTGTGATAGGAAAAGATAGGATTCAGTAAGCCGAGACAGAAAGATGAGGACCTGAGGTCCCTGGGTGGGGAAAAACACTTATTTTGGAACAATGCTGGGAGTGCCCTCCTCCCCCTCAGGTTCCCCTCAGGAATTTGACCAAGGACCTAACAAAAAATAAGTAGTAGACCATAAAACATATGACCCACAAGGAATGCTATGGCCATAGACCACCCATCATACAATGGAATTGAGCTAATCAGGAATGGACAACCCAGCACCTAGAGTTGTCAAGCCAGTGAGGGTAGTACCTGATAAGGAAAGAGGGGGAAGGGAAGGGAGGGCTGACCAGAACCTTATAAAACAAGGACCCTTGTCTATAGTCGCAGGCATTCACTTTCAACTGTCCCCTCTCTGTAAAGAGAGTTTTCATACTATTCTTACTTTCTGATTTATATTCTAGTAAACTTTTGCCTGCTGCTCATTTTGTGTCCACCTCTTCATTCTTTGAAGCAGTGAGACAATGAGCCCCAAGTGTTGAGGTAAAAAAAAAAAATCCTGCAACACCAGCACCCTGAACTTGCACTTCCAATTTCCAGAACTGTGAGAAATGTTTATTGTTTAAGCCATCCAGTCTATGCTAATTTGTTATAACAGCTCAAACTGACCAAAACACACAACATGAAAGCTGCCAGCACTGAGTATTGGGTGGGCTGGTTGGTCCAAAGAGGGTTCTAAACAAAACAAAACAAAACAAAAGGCTGAAATTAACAAGATAAAATTTTGAATTTGCACTACAATATCAACCAGATATAGGGTGGCACAGACATTACTCTTGGGTATTCAGAGGACTACCTAACACAATCTTATATTCCATTAAGAAGAATAATGTCCAGTACCCAATCTGCTCAGACCACCTGGGAGTCCTGAGCTCTTGGGGTTTCCCATTTTAAAAAGGACAATGGTACACTTGGAAGTATCTAGACAGTGATAACAAGGATGGCAAGGTATTGGAAAACTGTCTCAAGAGGAGAACTAAGATAAGATAGGGATGATGATGATATGAGAAAAGAAAAAGGATCTGTTCAAATCTGCTCAGGCTGCTCAGACAAGATATCACAGACCAAATGGCTTAAGACCCAGCCTCCAGCACTTTCTCACAGTTTTGGAGGCTGGAAGCCCAAGATCAAGGTGCCATAGAGTTGGTTTCTGATGAAGCCTCCCTTCCTGACCTGTAGGTTGCTGCCTTCTCACTATGTCCTCTCAAGGTCTTTTCCTCTGTTTCTCACAAAGAGAAAGCTCTGCTCTCTCTCTTCCTCTTCTTTTTAAGAACACGTGTGCAATAGGATTAGGGCCCCACCCCTATGACTTCATTTACCTTCAATTACCTTCCTAAATGCTCTATCTCTGAATTTACAGACATGGAGGGTTAGGGCTTCAACATATGTATTCTAGAGGGATTTAAATCAGTCTACAACAAGATCCAATCTTAAGTACATGAATGACTGTGACTGAAAAGGATACTCATTTATTCTTTATTACTCCAGGAGGCAGAATTAGAAACACAGGAGTACTAGAGTTGCACTAGATGAAGTCTAACCTTCTATCAACTCTACTAGCTATTATAAGTATTATTATTAAACTATAGGATATAAATTATTGGGTGCTTCCTATGGACCAAACTTTGTGCTAAACATGATCTCCTTAAAACTTTATATTCACTCTGAGGTAAATACTACTACCATAGTCATTTGTTGTAGTTTATAAATGAGGGTTTGCTCTTTCCCACTGTCACAGTGGCAAAAGGACTAGATCTCAGGCAATCAAACACTAAAGTCACTTACCCAGCTTTTAACCATTACACTGAACAGCCTGTCTAAATTAGTAAGACAGTAAGTATAATCCACCTGAGGAACTCCATTTATCAACAGAAAATCACACAGAAGAAAACTAATACAACCACATTACCAACACTTGTTTATTTTTCTTCCCCCGTACACATTGTCAGAATTCATCTTCAATGCACACTAAGGAGGCAGATATTATTATGCACACTTTACAGATGAGGAAACAGGCTCAGAAAGCTTTCCTCAAACTCATACAGTGAGTAAAAATACCAGGGGTCAGGATTCAAACCAAAGTCTAAGCTATTCTTCATGCAAATCTTTCATAACTATAATCCACTCCTGACAGGGCTCTCACTTGGCTCAGGCCCTAAGACTTGATGGACTTCAAAATCCCCTGGAGTTGACCAAATTTCCAGGGAAAGGCCAAATACCATCCAAAGATGCCTTCAAAGGTAAAAGATCCAAGGAGAGCAAATCAGGCTTCTACCACCAAGTCCTGTGGCCTATTTAACAAATATTTATGGGGGCGGGGGGGGGGGGGGGGGGGGGGGAGGGGGGGAGGGCGGTGCCTGGGTGGCTCAGTCAGTTAAGCATCTGACTTAGGCTCAGGTCATGATCTCTCACTCCATGAGTTCGAGACCCACATAAGGCTCTGTGCTGACAGCTCAGAGCCTGGAGCCTGCTTTGGATTCTGTGTCTCCTTCTCTCTCTGCCCCTCCACCTCTCATGCTCACTTTCTCTCTCTCTCAAAAATAAACAAACATTAAAAAAAAATTATGGAGCCCCTACAATGTGCTAGTCCCAGGAAACATGTAGAACAGTGAACAAAAGAAAATCCCACTCACCTAAAGCCTACATTCTAGTGGGGGGTAGACTGAATGAACAAATAAACTTCTAATATATAACATGTCAAATTAAAAAAAAAATAAGCACAGAGAATGAAGGGGTAGAAGACTGGGGGCAGAAGATGCAATGGGTGCTATTTTAGAACCAGTGGTCAGAAAAGGCTTGAGTTTAAACTGCTGCAAAGGGGCACAGCAGGCCTGCTAGCTACTCCATCCAGCAGGTCCTATAGTCTTGACTACAGTTCAGTGCTTCCTTGCTTTTCACTGGATGAACGGGTAGACCACAGTGCTAAATGCAAACAGCAGGTTGAAGAGAAAGAAAAATATGAAGTCTTTCTCCCTGACCTCAAGGAAAGCAGTTGCCATGCACTGTTGCCACGGCGTTAGGGAAATAGAGAAAGCAGCATTCTAACAGGAGAGTATGAAGAGAAAGCACTAGTGAGGAGACAAAAGGCAAGTAGAGGTAAGCACTCTCCTGGAAGTGTGGGGAAGGGAAAGAGGTCAAAGCTTTTAGGGAAAAGGTCTTTGCTAATCCCTACCCATTTTCTACTCCCCTAATACATTGCAGTTCCTAACTGGAAGAGTTAGCAGAAAAATCAAAATAACACCAAGTTTCTGAAGTACTCTGTATCACATTAGAATATTTCTAAATATTCCTCCAAATTTCATCTTTTTGGTCAAAATGTACCTTAGATTCCAGCCAGCTAACTTAATACCTGATATAAATATGTCTTCTTAAACAAGGTATGGCCCAGACGTGGAAGGTACATGGTTAGAGTGAAAGAAACGTGTGCTACAAGGTCAGGCAGAACAGGGTTTATATCCTATTTCTGCCATTTACAACTGTGGGACCCTGGATAAGTTCCTTGGCCTATCTAAGCCTTTTGTTCTTTATCTGTAAGATTAAAACAGAAGGATTAAAGACTGATTTATAACTATATAAAGGGATAAAGGCTGACTTATCATTATAAGTTAATAGATACTCATTCCCTGGCTTTAAACAGTTCCAGTATCTTTAACTTCTACTTTAGTATCACCTCTGATGGGAAGATGAGGCATTTCATGCCACTGGTAGATAAAATTGAAAAATTACACATAAAGTCAAAATCTTCCTTAATGCATGAATAGGCAATTCAAGAAAAAATACCAACTCCTAATAAACATATGGAAAATATCTAAATCTTAACTCATAACCAGAGGAGTACATATTAGCCAAGTAATATCATCAGTTATGGGGACACAGGTACTGTATCATGTAATGCTGGCCAACATACATATGATCTTTCCAGAGAGAAATAACAATAGGAATCAAAACCTTAAAAATATGTATTCCCTTCCATCTACCATTTATGCTTGTAAGAAATTTCCTAAGAAAATATTACGTGGATGTTCTTGACAGCACTGCAACAAAAAACTAAAAGCAAAAGACTGACGATTCAAATAAATTACTGACAATTCAAATAAATTACAATATCTCCATATAATGGAAAACATAAAGTCACTAAAAATGCTTATCTTGGGGGGCACTTGGGTGGATCAGTCAGTTGAGTGACTGACTCTTGATTTAAGCTCAGGTCATGGTCCCAGGGTCATGGGATCAACCCCTGCATAGGGCTCCATGCTGAGCGTGCAGCCTGCTTAAGTTCTCTCTCTCTCTCCCTCTCTCTCTCTCTCTCCCTCTGCCCTTCTCCCCATTCATTCTATAAGTTAATAAATAAAGCTCATGTTGGAAAAACACTTACAGTGCATATGAAATTTGAAGGGCTAAAAAACAAATGTTTTAAGAAGAACTGCTTATGAAAATGGACCCCCATCTTACACCATACATAAAAAAAATAAACACAAAATGGATTAAAGACTTAAACATAAGACCTGAAATCATAAAACTCCTATAAGAACACACAGGCCCTGACATCAGCCTTGGCACTGATATTTTTGGATTTGACACCAAAAGCAAAGACAACAAAGGCAAAAATAAACAAGTGTGACTACATCAAACTAAAAAGCTTCTGCAAAGGAAAGAAAACCATCAACAAAATGAAAAGGCAACCCACAAAAATGAGAGAAACTATTTGCATATCATGTACCTGTTAGTACTCAATATCCAAAAAATATAAAGAAATACCAGTCAATAGCAAAGGAACAATCTAATTAAAAACTGGGCAGAGGAAGTAAATAGATATGTTTCCAAAGAAGATATCCCAATGGCCAACAAATACATAAAAGATGCTCAACATCACTAGTCATCAAGGAATGCAAGTAAAACCCACATTCTGATAGCACCTCACAACTTATATAAACAGCAATCATCAAAAAGCCAAGAGATAACAAGTGTTGGTGAGGATATGGAGAAAAGAGAATACTTACTTGTGCACTGCTGGTGGGAATGTAAATTGTAGCAACTAAGGAACACAGTATGGAGATTTCTTAAAAAATTAAAAATCCACCAATCCTAATTCTGGGTATGTATCCAAAGGAAATGTAAACAGTATATGGAAGAAACATCTGCATTCCCATGTTCACTGCAGTATTATTCACAATAGCCAAGATATGTTAACAACGTAAGTATCCATCAGTGGATAAGTGGATAAAGAAGATGTGGTGCTTATGTATATTTATACATATATATTATGCACATTATGTATGTTACATATAAATATTTATAAACATATGAATGTTATATATGTACATATAATATATATAATACATACATGCACAATTATATAATTTTATTTATAAAAATATGTATAAAATTCAGCCATGAGAAAAAAGAAATTCTGTCATTTCCAACAACACGATGGATCTTGAGGATATTATGCTAAGTGAGATAAGCCAGAAAGAGAAAGACAAATACTGCATAGTATCATTTATATGTGCAATCTAAAAACAAAACAAACTCATTTTTATTAAAATAATATTTAATATTATGCAAATAAATGTACACAGAAAGCCTTTAGATATACATTAAAATGTTATCAGTTGTTTCTTTAGGAGGTAGACTATAGATTAATTTATATTTTTTTTCCTTTGCTTTCCCTATTTTCTTATTTTCCTAAAATGAATACATACTACTGTGTAACAGAAACATACCAACTGTCATAATTTATTTATATATCAGCCTACAAAGGAAGGGGCCAAACTGAGAGTCTTACAATGATGCAACCAGAAATGGACTTTAGAGTACAAACAAATGAAGAGCACACACTTTCCTGAGAATCTGGAAGTCAGATATCACAATAATACCAAAAGAAACAACGGATCATCAGTAGCTAAGACTGCCATGCTCAATTGGGCCAGGCTCCCTGCTGACTTCAGGGAGTTATTCAGGGATTTAAGGACCTAAATCTGGCACCAGGTAAATACCACAGGCTTGATAAGAAGTCCAGAGGGCATCATGGGCAAAATTAAAAACCAGCACCGCACACCCACACACAGTTTCCACACTTGTTCCACAGCAGCAAATCCACAACAGACCTTGAGTAAACTAGGAAAGAATACCTGAAACACTCAAAATACCTTTGAAAATTAGTTTGCATTGTGACTTTTCTTAAAACGTCAAACCCTAACCAAGCAAGGAAAATCAAATGATTTTGCTCAAATGTGAAAGTAGAAAAGGAAATGTGAGGGTATATACTCTTGCTAAGATTTGAAAAAACAGAAATCTGACAAATTATCAGCCACATAAGTTTCAATTTGCCTCTTCTCCTTCTCATCTCTATAAACCCTGAGACAGCTAGCTCTATACTCACTGGACCAGCCAGCCTCAGTCAGCTCAAGGTGGGGTTTACACTGAAGGCTTATGTTCCTAGATCCCCACTGCTGCCAGTCTGCGCTCTCCTCACGCTTGAGATCACTGCTTTACTTCCCACTTCTGAGAAGCAGCAAAGCCAGCACACTTTCTTCTTACCATCCTCCCTGCCTCTCCTCTTCTCAATCCCTGTTTCTCATCTCTCTCGCTGATAGTGACTCTTCCTGTCAACCTCTCCCCCTTCCTAGTTCCTTCTAGAGTTAGCGATATAACTTCAGTCTAGTCCTCCCACCACCGTGGGCCTATTTTCTCATCTGGAGGATGAGAGGATGACAAGAGATTTAACATCCTTTCCCTGCTTTAAAATTATGTGATTTCATGACAGACAAACAGATCACTAAACAGAAGAACCACCAGGACGTTGAGGGCAAGAAGCATATATCCATTTTTACTTTATTTCCAAACAAATGTTTCCAAAATGTCTACTGTAAAAATAGTATATTCAGGGGTGCCTGGGTAGCTCAGTCAGTTGGGCGTCTGACTTCAGCTCAGGTCGTGATCTCACGGATTTTGAGTTCAAACCCCATGTCAGGCTCTGTGCTGACAGCTCAGAGCCTGGAGCCTGCTTCTTTTTTTTTTTTTTTTTTTTTTTTTTTTTTTTTTTTAATTTTTTTTTTTCAACGTTTTTTATTTATTTTTGGGACAGAGAGAGACAGACAGAGCATGAACGGGGGAGGGGCAGAGAGAGGGAGACACAGAATCGGAAACAGGCTCCAGGCTCTGAGCCATCAGCCCAGAGCCCGACGCGGGGCTCGAACTCACGGACCGCGAGATCGTGACCTGGCTGAAGTCGGACGCTTAACCGACTGCGCCACCCAGGCGCCCCTGGAGCCTGCTTCTGATCTGTGTCCCTCTCTCACTCTGCCCCTCTCCCGCTCAAGCTCTGTCTCTCTCTCTCTCTCTCAAAAATAAATAAAACATTAAAAAAAAAAAAAAGATTTAAAAAAGTATATTCAACTAGATCCTGGCTCCATATTCTAATTTTTATACACTGTGATTAAAAACAGAATGTCTAGCTTTGCCTTTGAATTCTGTAATTCTTTCCATTCATAATGAGTAGTTTTTACATGAAGTCAACTGAGTTTTGTATCGAGCAGTACATTCTTAGTCAACAAGAGAACTTCAGGCATTTGGACTAACAGAATCAAAAGTAACTTTCACTCCAAAGAAATAAATTACTGTTTTGGTATGTTCTACCCAATATTTCTTCTAAGAAAAATATTTTATTATTTTATTATTAATATTTATTACAGCTTTTTATAAGCAAAGTATTTATTCTGATATTAAATAAGTCATGCTTTTCAAAATATAAAAGAACACCATTTTTTGGATGTTAATTTCTTTTTTTAATTTTATTTTAATTCCAATGTGTTAACATATAGTGTTATATTAGTTTCAGGTGTGCAATATAGTGATTCAACAATTCTATACATTATTCAGTGCTCATCATGATAAGTGTACTTTTAACCTCCTTCACCTATTTCACCCATCCCTCCCCCATCCTAAAAGAATACTCTTCTACCTGTAAAGTATATTTATGAAAAAGTAGGTCATTAGGTTCTTTATTGTGTAAATAAGTGGTTTTTGTTTTTTCTGTGCTATAGAAACAAACCTCCAAAGCATTGAGCAGTACAATACCCTTATGCAGAAGTCAGATTTAACCTTGACTGAATTAATTAGGAAATATTTATTATATACTTATATATGTTTTAGCAGGTATTATGGAAAAGTGAAAACTATAACAAGATCCTTTACATCTCACATGGAAATCAAATGTATTTGACATGATAAATACCAGGCAAGGTATTTATATTTACGTATGCCAATTACTACCATATGTCAAAAACTACATGAATCACTAGGGATGTGAATAAAACTCCACCCTGCCATAAAGGTCTCACAAGTCAGTAAGGAGCCAGTCCCTCATAACCCAGATACAACTAACCTGCCAGCTCCCAGCACGACCATTGCACTTACAGCAGGAAGTCCAGTACCCTTCCCAAGAAGGTGACAGCTTGTGGACTACAAGGAGAGGTAAGGAGATGGGGGTATATTATTTCATGGTCACTACTTGTCATTTCTCATATTGTGGGAATCAATAAAGTAAAAGCAGCATCTTGTTTGGTTGGTTGATTTTTATCAGTCTGACAGTCTGTGTCTTTAATTTAGTCCATACACATTTAATGTAATTATAAATATATTTGGGTTTACATCTACCATCTTATTTTGTGCTAGTTATCCCATCTATTTTAACCTCCTTTCTTGCCTCTATGCCCTTGCAAGTATGGAAGCTGTATGCTCTGTTTCTTTACCTTTGTTATCCCAGAAATTACAATAAAATATAAAGTTAATCAATTCTTTTACTCTTCTGTCTGATCTTAAAACACTTTTACACTATTTACACCCTTCACCACTTCTATTCCCAATTCAAAATACTGAGCTTCAGTCATAATGGATTTATATGCAGTTCCCTGAACAACTTACTCAGCCTCTCATCTCAGCCTTTGCACTTGGCTGCTCCTTCTAACTAGAATGTCACCCATCTTCTCCTCACACGTCCTTCCCAGTCTGGCTTAACCCTGCTCACCTCTCAGCCCTGAGCTTCTCGGGGAGTTCTTTCTGACCTCACAGTAAGTTCACTTGGCTACATCTGTCTTCCCTCCTACTAGCCATCAAGCACTAACATTCAAGGACTGTTTTAAACACTAAACTCCAACAGATAAGGGCCTACCTGGATTACTTGCTAAACCCTCAGCAGAACATTATGGGTGTTCAATAAACATGTGATGAACAAATGAGTGAACACAAAGTTTCAAAACATACAAAAATCAGGATGGAAACAAACCAGGCCACCAATTACCCAAAATGATAAACAAAGTCCACTCATTACAGAACAAAAAGACCTACCTTGGTGAATAAGACTGAAGGCTCTGGTGACAGATGAAAACTTCAAACCTAGATGCTACTACTTATTATTGGACAAGGTACTTAACTGCCCTGTGACTTTAAAAAATAAGGACAATCATAAAACAACCTCATTAGGTTGTTATAAGGAATAAATTAGCTAATACTTGAAAAGTACTTAGAGCATTTTTTCTTAAGATTCTGTGTGTACATTTACAATAGGGGCTAAATCTAGTTGTTAAATAGCAAAATTTAACTAACGCTGTTATTAGGGGGCGTCTGGGTGGCTCAGTTGGTTAAGCGTCCAACTCTTGGTTTCAGCTCAGGTCATATTTCACAGTTCCTGATATCAAGCCCCACGTTGGACTCTGTGCAGAAAGCATGACGCCTGCTTTGGATTCTCTCTCTTCCCCTTTCTCTGCCACTCCCCTGCTTGTGCTGTCTCTATCTCTGGCAAAATAAATAAATAAACATTAAAAACAATAACTGTTATTAGGCCCTTTTTTAAAACCTGGTTACCATACATTAAAATAATTTCCTGTAATGCCTTTAAGATACAGGTTTATAACCCATAAAGACAACATCACTGTAATTGAATACTAGAAAACAATCAACATGAATCATTAAAAAAAGGTTGAACATTAAGTACATGCATTTAAAATATATAAAAGGGAATAATAACATTTTTTAAAAATTCCATCAAAAAATGGTCTAAAGGAACCATCTGACCCTTTTAAGGAACATGTTTCAATGTTTTAAATGTAATAAGTTTATAAGTTTTATTATAATTGCTTAATTGTAGCTATAGAAGATATTGAGTTTTCAAAATTTCTGCATTATCCAAAAATATTATCCAAATAATGTAATCAATATTCATTATTATCCCATACAATAGATAAAATATTTTAAACAGTTTTTTTGGGGGGGGGATTTCTTTTCTCTCTAAATATTTAAGTATTAGAATGATGTATTTTAGTACCATGAAATGTCTCCAAATCAATTCTAATTCTGTTCCTGATTTTGGGTGGCAAGTCACTCTATAACCTTTTCTATTTTTTCCTAGAAACCAATTAAATATTTCCTAATTAGTTTGATTTTAATGGATATCTTGTGACTGAGTTAATAATACTATGTTACAATCATTTAATCAAGCTTTTCTATTGATAATCCACCTCATTTTATAACCCAAAATTCTATTTAAAGACTAAGATTCTCATTGTGTCTCAAATTCCTAGGCCACAAGATGCTGGGTAGCAGAGCAACAAGTCTTTAAAATCCTCAATTGATAATGAGGTTCATTAACTCTGACTGACTGTGAAAGGTCACACTGAACTGGGAAGGTTTTATTTTAAAAAGAATTATCTGGGGGGCACCTGGGTGGCTCGGTTGGTTGACTAACGGACTCTTGATTTTGGCTCAGGTCACGATCCTAGGGTTCTGGGATCGAGTCCCATGTTGGGCTCCACGTGGAGCATGGAGCCTGCTTAGGATTGGTATTCTCTCTCTCTCTCTCTCTCTCTCTCTCTCTGTCTCTCTCCTCTGTTCATGCTCACTCCTCATGCGCTCTCTCTCTCTCTCTCTCTCTCAGAAAAAAAAAATTTTTTTTTTGATACTTTCACATAGAGATGGAGCACCTTTACATTACCAGTAAAGGTTCTTGGAGAAACCACATTAATAAATAGATAAAAATGAGAATTAGAATTTCAATTATAAAATAAACAAAGGCACCTAAAAATAGCTTTATTTTCCCCTTTGGTGTTTAGGTTTTTACTTGTTTTTGCTACCAGGTATAGAGTATTTCATGACTAAGTAGCACCTTACTTACATGGATTTTCTCATTTAATCCTCAGAACACTCCTGCAAGGTTGGTATTATTACTCCATTATAGACTATAAAATACTCTCAAAAGATTCAAAAAGGTCTGTCTGGCTCTTCACCTCACTACAGATTTTCATAAAGCCTACCAGCTCTTACCTAAGGTAAGGTGAATGTCAAATCAACACAAAATGTTCACTGTTTGAAAAAGATCTCACAAGCATGTTTTAATAGTGCTCTATTTCATTTATCTGATTGATATATATGTTACTAATGCTGTTTTTGAAGAATTAAACATACTTTACTTATTGCTGAATGCCCCTAAAAGATTCTTTAAACCCAGTGGACCTACTTCAGCCATTAAGAGAGCATGTAAGAGAAGACTAAAATAAGCCAGGAGTGAGAAAATGAGGTAATGTTCTGTCTCTGTTGTGTATTGGCTGTGAACACCTGAGGGAAATCAGCTAACTTTTTTGAACACCACACAATGGGCCCAGTATGAGGGTGCTACCGCAGGGATAGTAATGCTTGGCTGCCTACCTCAGAGTTGATGGCAGGATCAAACAACATAGCACGTGTAAAAGTACTTGGTAAATTACACCTAATACCATATTAATAAACAGCATTTCTGATATTTTTTAAAAAGCAAATATTTTGAAGAGATGTAGCTTAAATTTTAAAATTACAAGAAAAGAAATGGGATTCAGAATATGGAAATTGGTTTGTTTGTTTTTAAATCTGCTTTGCAAAATCAGCTACAATTGCATGAGGTAAATCTGAACATACAAATCTACAATGCCAAGCATTTGGGGCAACTGGGGTAAACAATGAACAAAACAATCTTTAACTGCTACATATCTTTGTATCTTTTGCATCTAATAGTATCTGGCACACAACAAACACCAAGGAATGGTAGATAAATAAATGTATACATGAACAAGTTAGGTGTACAAAAATGACCAGAAAGAGACTTGTCACTAGAAAGTTACTTGCATAGTGACCAAATAGAACACTCTGGTTGTTTGCAAAGACTTGCTTGACTAAAGGTACCCTGTTCAATCTGCTCCACTACAACAGTGCTTTTAAGGAGATGCAAACAAAAGCGGTAAAGTCCTGGCCCAAAACTCCTAAATCAGATACACCTGCCTGTTACCAGAGACATAAAACTGAAAACAGATGAAAACCAGGCAAATCCCTAATTTTAAAAATAAGTAAATCCCACGTGTAAAACCTGCTTTTCGTCAATCAAATGAATCAGGAAAGGCAGCATTTCTAGGCCATTACCCTTGGGTCAAAGTGGCACTTACAAAATGCCTTAACTAATTAGTCTAATCATCGCTTCTGTTCCACATGGTTGTAATTGCCTAATTACCTAACTCAAAATGTTCACCCAACCTCCATATGCCGAGCCCCTCCACAGCTCTACTTCCTTCAACAATTTTTCCTTAAGAACATTTAGTGACACCACCACTTACGGAAACAAGGATTGATTTGAGACTGTGGAAGAGACCCTAAAGTTTTGGTACATTTTTTCCTTAGAAATTTTTAAGGAACAGAACTTAAATTTCTAATCCTTCAGAAATATACAAATAAGACTAGGGAAAATAATTTGGTTTCTGAAATTCTCTTAATCATCATTTTAAAAATCTGTAGCAAATGGAGAATAGCAGAACAAAAAGCACCTTTTTTGCCCCAGAAGGTGAGTAACGTATGTACTTGCTGGACTGGAGCCTGCCATTTGGCCTGGGGGCTTCAAAACCAACTGCAAACTTGGGCCAAGCAAACCATTAGGGCTGTTTCAGTATTCTACGTCAGCAGTGGCCAGCACAGTGAGGACACCAGCTAACGGTAGCTTGTGTTCTGTATTCATCTCTTTTCAAGCTGCCTCTATTCAATTCCTCCTGTTTTAAAGTTTCTCTTGGGAGAAAACAAAAACCATGCCAGAAAGAACAACAGCCATGACTAAGAGAAACCAAAGCACTGGTTAAGGATGAGTAACCAGCATTGGTAAGCATCTCCTGAGACCCGCTAGCCACTGTGCTTACCTGTTAGAAGCACATTATGGGAAGAGGTTTAGTTTGCCCTATAACCTCAGGAAGCTGTGCTGGGCCACTCAACTGATTTCTTCTGATCTGGGCCTCTTTTTCACAGGCACTTCAGAATGAGGTTTTTGATAAAAGAGAAAAAAAAAAGGGAACAGAGACAAAGCAGTATCAAAGGTGCAGGGACCACCCAAAGACAATGTGGCTAGCTATCTAAGGTTTTGTTTTACTTTTACTATGTTAGAACGCCAAAGAAAAAACACTCATTCTAGGCAAAAAAAAAAAAAAAAAAAAATTACCCATGAAAACAAGAATAAGGTAGATGATTTAACGAGAATACCACAGATTAGAAAATGTTACAGCTGTCAATAAATTAGGGCAGATTTCTTTAACTGAGGTCTGATTACATTTTCCATAAAATGCAGCTGATGCAATTTCTTCCCACATAATTTGTATTTTAAACAAATTTAAAAATCAACAACGTATATCCTAACAAGCAGGATTTGCTGTTGTCACTTTAAGCCTCCTCCCACCCTGCCAAACCAAGTGCCTATCATATGCCTTAACACTGTGCTAGAATAAATGGTGAAGAGATGATGTCTAATCCTATTCTCAAGAAGTCTAGGTGAAAGGAACTGAGTAAACACAGAACAATATCAACAAGAGTGCTAAATCTCAATAATGGCAATTCCATCCATTGTGTTAATCAAGCCAGAAATCTATTTCATTCCCTTTCTCTTTGCCCATCAGTAATCAGGTTCTACTCATCTACACAGAATGTGGCTTATTTGTGTGTATCACAACTGCCACCACTCCCATCCAAGAAAGCTTCCTTTCTCACCTAAAAGAGCTTCCTGAGTGGTCTCCCTGCTTCCCTCCTACAGTGTGAGAATGGAATGAAGAGTGATCTTTTTAAAATGCCAAACTGCTGCGGTGCCTGGGTGACACAGTTGGTTAAGCATCCAACATCAGCTCAGGTCATTATCTCATGGTTTGTGGGTTCAAGCCCCGCATAGGGTTTTGTGCTGACAGCTCAGAGCCTGGAGCCTGTTTCAGATTCTGGGTCTCCCTCTGTCTCTGCCCTTATCCCATTCACTCCCTGTCTCTGTCTCTCTCTCTCAAAAATAAATAAACATAAAAAAAAAATTTTAATGCCAAACTGCTTAAATCCATTTCACGACTTCCCATATCCATAGGATAAAATCCAAGCACCCTACTGCACTATCTGGCTTCTGCCTACCTTTTAAGCCGCTTCCCTCCATTCCATATCTCCCCATCTTAATACCTCCTTACTCACTTCTTTCCATTCTTCATATGCTAAGCTTTAGCCCACCCCTGGCCTCTGTGCTTGCTATTCCTCTATATGGCATATGTTTCTTCTGACCAGCCCCATTTCAGCTACCACCTAGGGCCTACCTAGGGCCATGCATGTGACCATGTGACTCAGACCTAGCCAAGGTACTCCATTCCCTTTGGCTACAGAAATAGACACATAACTCAAGCTAAGCCTATCAAAACTAAGCCTAGGAACTTCGCTGGAAATATGGGCAACAAGCATGCCAGGGGGCCAGATGATAGGTAAGGGTACTATATACTAAACAGACACTATGCTGTGGCATGCATGCATGCATCACGAACGAACGAATGAATGAATGAATGAATGAATAAATAAATAAATAAATAAATAAATAAAGGCTGGTCCCACTCCCCTCTAGTTCAGTCCTAGAGACAAATCTCTCTGGTATATCAGGTTCAAGCTGAAGAAGAAAAGATACAGGACAAAAAGGAGTCAAGTCTCTAATCCTGGCTTAGCCAATTACCAGCCATGTGATCTTGAATAAATGAATTTACTGTTGTAGTTCTCAGTTTCCTCATGGATAAAAGTATCAAAGTAGGACTAGATCTTTTCTAGATCTAGATCTAAACATTTTAGCTCTGTGATTCCACCACCTCTTTTTTAAAGGTGTAAAGTTAGGATAATAGCTAAAATGAAGCCAGCCCTAACCTGTATCACCTAAAAACTACACGTTTTTGTCTGACTCTATATGATGGTAGGTAAAATGTCAATGGTGCCACCTTTCCAGAAAGGAATATGGATTTTTGGTGGGGCCATAAAGAATTCACAGCTTTGACTCTCAAATTCCTCTTAAAGGAAAATATTGTATGGAAATAAGCAGAAACACAGACATAGACACAAAGTTTATATAAAAGCTTTTATATGTAAAGCATATATATATATATATATAGTATTGTGTCATCACAATAAAAAACTAGAAACACGTAAGTATTCAATAACAGGGAACTGGTTAAATGAGTTACAGAAAACCCCTAAGATTAAATAGCAGGTGCCATTTAAAAAACATATTTGCTAAGGGACACCTGGGTGGTTCAGTGGTTAAGTGTCCGACTTCGGCTCAGGTCATGATCTCGCAGTTCGTGAACTCGAGCCCTGCATGGGGCTCTGTGCTCTCAGCTCAGAGCCTAGAGCCTGCTTCAGATTCTGTGTCTCCCTCTCTCTCTGCCCCTCCCCCACTCACACGCGGGGTCTCTCTCTCTCTCTCAAACGTAAATAAACATTAAAAAAAATTTTTTTAAACATATTTGCTAAAACTAACGTGACATTGAATGTTAAGTACACAAAGAAAGGCTAGGTGCACCTGGGTGGCTCAGTTGGTGAAGTGTCCAACTTCAGCTCAGGTCATGATCTCTCAATCCATGAGTTTGAGCCCAGTGTCGGCTCCATGCTGACACCTCAGAGCCTGGAGCCTGCTTGAGATTCTGTGTCTCCCTCTCTCTCTGCCCCTACCTGGGCCTCTCCATCCCTCCCTCTCTCTCTCTCTCTCAAAATAAGTAAATATTAAAAAAAAAAAATTTTTAAGGCTGTACATGCCCATATCTTCACCAGAGACCTGCCATGAACCTATCTTTCCCATGATCTAGAATTCTCATGATTATTCACTAACGGCTCCACTGAATATAATGCTGAAATGTTACATTAATACAGTGGTCTTAGTTTTGCAAAAGTACTTTCAAATAACTGATGAGAAAGGAAAGCAAAATAGTGCCTCCAAAAACAGTTTAAATGTCCTCTAACCCTCTCCCATTAATCCAGATGAATTTATCAACTCAGCTATGTGATACCTAAAGAAAGCGCCAGGAAAAGAAGACCTAGAACTGGGCTAGAAGCAGCTGACAGCCATAGTCCAAGGAAAGGAGGGCACCGTAAAGACAGGTTTTACACGTAACTTTCTCCTAGTATCACTTAGAGACTGGCAAGTCAACACTGTTATGCTTTTACCAGATAGTGCCATAGATACAATATCAAACTAAAAGCCAGACTGAATTTCCAAGCGTAACAATAGGGCAACAAAAAACATTACAGAGGTGAACTTGTCCACAAAATCATAAGGTGCTGTGTTTACTCTCTGGGAGGATAAAGATTCTGGATAACAGAGTACACACACACACACACACACACACACACACACACATACACCCCTACAGCCCAAGAAACCTTCAAAATGAACAAGTCCCTTGGGTGTCCTCTGGCTAGAGGTCAACTATGACCTATTCAGAGAGGACCTTCCCTGCCTGCTTTAATCAATAGCCGAACCTCCAGAATTGATACAAAACTGATAAGAAGGTCTGTAGAATGTGGAGGAAAGTTCTAGAATTTGCCACACTGTGACACCACAAAAACAGCTAATGACATATGAAAGAATTAATTCATATGCATGCAAAACAGTGTTAAGAAAGAGGTATTATTTTAAGCACTGTGTCAATGTCAGGACTTTTAGACAAAGGTATTTAAGACATCATCTAAACTAAAAATAAATTAAGGCTCTGAGGTAGCACCCCAAATCTTTAAAATAACTTACCCATTCTTAAAATTCCCTTGAGTAAATTATCATAGTAATAGTTACATCCTTTTATTGAATGTTTACAATGTGCCAGGCACTGAGCTAAGCATTTCACATGCACAGACTCATTTTAATCATTTGATCATCAAAAAGTTCCATGAAAAAGATTTTACCCCCATGTCACCAATGAGGAAACTGAGGAAACTTCCTCACCAATGAGGAAGCTCAGTGAATTAGTACATTTCAAAATAAAATTACCATTGAGAGGTGGGATTCAAGCCCAGGTCTGTCAAATCCCACTACGAAGTTATGTTTTTCAAGCTGGTATATGGTAGAATATTTTCAGGAGGTTTATACTTGTTTTCTTACGAACTTACTTACATAACTTGTTGTGAACTTATATATAGCTTATATAAACCTGGAACTTTAGTTATTCCAATCTTGTGCCTAGTAGCCAAAAGGTGTGTCTCACTAAATCAAGGCAGACTACACCTGGCTGAAATTCCTGCAGAATCCTTTTATATTTCAGCATACCTTAACAGCAGCAGCAGCAGGAGGAGGAGGAGGGGGAGGAGGAGGGGGAGGAGGAGGAGGGGGAGGAGGAGGAGGAGGGGGAGGAGGAGGAGGGGGAGGAGGGGGAGGAGGGGGAGGGGGAGGAGGAGGAGGGGGAGGAGGGGGAGGAGGAGGAGGGGGGAGGAGGAGAGGGGGGGGAGGGGGAGGAGGGGGGAGGGAGAGGAGGGGGAGGAGGGGGGGAGGAGGGGGAGGGGAGGAGGAGGAGGAGGAGAAAAAGAAGAAAGCAAATCTCATTCTCTACTGAAAACAATTTGATGTTTCCCATCTCAGAATAAAAGCCTACGACAGTACAGTTGTGCTTGGAAAAGCACACAAGAGACCTTCAATAAATATTTGTTGAATGAACAACACATTCTCAGAGCCACTGTACCTTTCTTCTGCATTCAGTGTGAACATACATATATCTTCAAGGAAATAAAACACCATGAAGAAACAGAAATTTGTTTTTAGGAAAATCACTGAGCTCCAAGTTCAGATAACAACAACAAAATGGACTCAGGTGTGTCTGCTTAGAACAAAATGAACTAGGAGCACCTGGGTGGCTCAGTCAGCTGAGCGTCCAACTTTAGCTTGGGTCATGTCTCACAGCTTGTGAGTTTGAGCCCCACATAGGGCTCTGTGCTGACAGCTCGGAGCCTGGAGCCTGCTTCAGATTCTGTGTCTCCCTCTCTCTCTCTTCCCCTCCCCCGCTCGTGCACACGCGCTCTCCCCCCCCCCAAGATAAATAAACATTTTTTTAAATTATTTTAATTAAAAAAATGAACTGACAGTTGCTTCATTCTGTTAGCTCTGGATAAGATTAAAAGGGACCTTTAAAAATGTGCTGTAAGTGATTTAGTCTACCTATATATTAGTAATGGTAACCAAAAAAAAAGCATTGGAACTGAAGTCAATACCTATTTGTCCAACTACAGCTTTATTTTCTCTTTCTCTGTTTCCCCATTTGCAAAATGAGGTGAGACTACAAGATTTCATCCTTCTTAGCTCTGACATTCTTATTAAATCACAATTTCCAATTTAATATACACACCGAGATAATTATTTATATTACAAAAGTATCTGATTTTAGAACATAATTTATGACAAAATCACAAACTCCCAAGAATGGAAAGAACTTTGAAGGGTCTTTCATTTGAAGAACTGGACAACTCATCCAATGGTCAATTCCTATAGTCCAAATCTTCCAAATATAAGCATTCAATTTAAAATATCCAGGTAAGGACCTAGTCTGTATCCAAACACATCTGAACAGAAAGTTGGTTTAGTTTTCAAGCCATTCCTTGAGAAAGTTCTTTCTTATTCAGAAATAAAAATCTGTTATTTTGTTCATTTCTCTTCTGTATTCTTTGCAGAAAGACAGAAAAGTGTATTCCTTTCCCATAGTCATGTTTCTCTTCAGATCACATTCATTGTCCCAAATACTTAAAGACAACTAACTATCCACTAAGTCTTCTTTCCTTAGGTTAAAGATTACAGTTTCTACAACCTCTCCTAACATCACATTATTTTCTGATCACTCACCTACCACTCAGCTACCTAACTGCCTTTTCATTGTTAGTGTCTGTCTTAAAATATGATCCCCAGAATCAAATACAGTAATTCTCACAGAATCTAATTGTTTCGAACTGCAGTAGTACTGCTTTTGGCACTTATGTAACTTACTGAGGAAGAGAAAAACATTCATTACAGCATCATTTTAATGATTAAGATAATACGTGCAAAGTCTTATTAGCACAATGCTTAGCATATAGTAATCACACAATAAATGGTTGTTGCTGCTGTTACTGGATTTCTCTTAATAAGTTTTAATATTTCATCAGTATTAGAACCTTATCTCCCCAATCAAGCTGCAAACTCTAGTTCTCTCTTACACTAAAGGTTTACCTTACATATTATTAGCTGTTTTTCCCCCAAGTCAGAGTTGATGAATATCAACTGTTGATGACAGAACAATAAAGTGTTAAGGCTCCGTTTTAACTGAAGATCAGTCAGAAATCAAGATAAAGCAACCCTCAAATTAAGACAAATTAATGGCAAACAGAATGTGATTTATTTAGAGTTAATTTGTGCTCAAATTTCTAGAACATATTCATTTCACAAAGCAAGTAATCTCTACTCTTTACTCCTCAATCATATAATTTAAAGATGCATCTTCAAATTGTCCTCCCATGTGGCTGTACCATTTTGCATTCCCACCAGCAATGAATGAGAGTTCAGAGGTACTACTTCTCAGCTTATTTTTTTCCCCTTAGGTTCAGACTTTAAGAAAGTAAGCTCTGGAATCAGACTGTCTATAGTTCAAATCCTGAATCCTCAATTTACCCACTGTGTAACCTGGAGCAAATTACCAAACCTCTCTGGCCTTAGGTTCCCCATCTGTAAAAACATGAGTCATGATGGTACCTATCTACCTTATTGGGGGGGGGGGGGGGAGGGGGTGGGTTGTGGGATCAAATGAAAATGGATGTGAGTATGTTTGGGACGGTGCTTCTCATCTTTTAAAACTCTTAACGATGTTGCTGTTATAACTACTTACTCAGAAGTTATCTGAAGAAGCAAATTATTTTAAATAATTTTGCTAAAACTTATTATCGTGTCAGCCATTTTTAACTTATGCTAGCCACTGCTAGCCACTGCTAAAATCAATCACACCTTAGTGGTTTTTCTGCATATTTATAATTATCTGTTTTCCATACAATCACCTATTTGTTTTTAGGGTAGATTTTTAAATTAATGTAAAAAAATCCATCCTACATTAATTAACCAATAGTTAACATATCATCTAAAATACTGTCATTTCAATATGTAATTGTCATAAAAATTACTGAAATAATTTGCATTCTTTTTTTCATCCTCAGTCTTAGAAATTTGCTGTGTATTTTGTATTCATAGCATATCTGACATATTTCAGGTGTCAAATGGCCCTAAGTGACTGCCACATTAGACAGAGCATATCTATAGGCAGAGTAGTTGGAGGTAGAATAAGTGCAGTTCTGTTTGTATCTTTATTTCACTATTCTTTGTGAATATCAACACATTATTGTTAAAGTTATATGGTTAGTTATGTCAGATATGCTATGAATATAAAATACACAACAAATTTCTAAGACTGAGGATGAAAAAAGGATATAAATCATCTCAATAATTTTTGTAACAATTACATATTGAAATGACAATATTTTAGATGATATGTTAAGTAAAAACACATTATTTAAATTAATTTCACTTGTTTCTTTTTACTTGCTTAAGGCAGTTACCAGAAAAAGTTTTAATTTAGAATTATATATAAAACTTGCATTATATTTCCATTAGACAGCACTGATATAGCTGATCTTAAAAAATAGGCCTCATGAAAATTAAAATCAGGACAAGATATATGATCTAAATTATAGCAGAAACTAAATGCAAAACTTAAGTGATTTTCAGAGTTTATATATAATTAACTTCAAACTCTTTCTCAACCAAAAAAACAAAAAAATTATCTTTGATAAGTACCTCTTCAATTCTAGAGCCATCTGAGAAGTTTTCATCAGTATGTGGTGCCTTGGGATTTAAATTAAGACCCAAAAATCGGGCCATTCATGCAAATGAAATGTGCCTAGAGTCTCTTCAGCTACCTAATTACTAAACAAATACCTAGAAGCCAGTAGCCTTTATGCAGAGATCAATAAAAATGCAAAGGTTGGAAGGCAGAAGATACTGAAATGCAGTATGTTCTGAGAGTCAAAAAGTTCCTGCTAGAGAGGATTCAATACTGAAATAAGAGAAAGTAGGAAGACAACAGAAGCAAAACCTAAGGGGAAAAAAAAAATAAGCTCAGAAGTAGTATCTCTGAACTCTCATTCATTGCTGGTGGGAATGCAAAATGGTACAGCCACTTGGGAGGACAATTTGGCATTTTCTTACAAAACTAAACATACTCTTACCATAAGAACGAGCAATCATGCTCCTTGGTATTTACCCAAAGGAATTAGATCCACACAAAAGCCTACATACAAATGTTTTCATCTGCTTTATTCATAATTGCCAAAACTTGCAAGTAAACAAGACATCCTTTGGTAGGTGAACAGATAAATTGTGGTATATCTAGACAATGAGATATTATTCAGCACTAAAAACAAGTTATCAAGCCATGAAAAAACATGGAGGAAGCTTAAGTCATATTACTAAGTGAAAAGGCTACACACTTCATGATTCTAATTGTATGACATTCTGGAAAATGCAAAACTATAGAGACAATAAAAAGATCAGTTGCCAGGAGCTGTAACAGTGGGGAAGGATGAATAGGCAGGGTACAGAGGGCTTTTTAGGGCAGTGAAAATATTCTGTCTGATATGATAATGAAGGATACATATTATTATACATTTGTCCCAACCCACAGAATGCAGAAAACCAAGAGTGAACACCTACTGTAAGTATAGACTTTGGGTGATTATGATGTGTCAGTGTGGGTTCATCAATTAAAACAAATGTCCCCCTCAATGGGCAATATTGATAATGGGGGGTGCTATGAATGGCAGGGGATAAATGGGAAATCTCTGTACCTTCTTCTCAATTATGCTGTGAACTTAAAATTGCTCTTAAAACATAAAGTCTTTAAAAATATAAAAAGTCATCAGCTACTGAAGAAAGTGTGAATTGAGTGTACCTCAGGCCCATGTATACTGGTGTAGAACTAAGGACTACATTAGGTCGAATAAGATGAACAGAAACTATCCGTATCAAGACATCATTTATTTAAGGGCTCAGGAGAGAAAATTTGATGTTTGATGGATATGACAAGAAAGAACTTTTTATGTTGAAAATACAAACTGCATTAACAAGAATTAGTGTTTACAATAGTAAACTAAATGATTTTAGCTGTTTCAAACAAAACAAACATTCTTCTGGATGAGAATTATGCTACTACATGAAAGCTCATTCTTTTTTTTTTTCCTCTTTCCTATACCAGCAAACATACTGCTATTTTCCCCATTTTAAAACCTCTCTTGACCTCACTTTTCCATTCAGCTCTATTTCTCACCTTCCCTTTGTAGCAAAAATTGTTAAGATATTTGTCCACATTTTATGTTTCCATTTCTCTATTCCTGCTCTCTCTTGAATCCTCACCAATTTTTGGTCCCTATGACTCCAGTAAAATTGCTATTGTCAAACTCACCAGTGACATCCCCATTGCTAACTTCCTCAGTCAATTCTGGACCCTCATGTTGGAAGTATTTGATTCGCTGCCCTTCACACAGGTTCTTCACTTGGCTCATGAGACACCACACTCTCCTCATTAGCTGCTTTTTCTCATTCTCCTTTACTGGTTCCATCTCATCTCACAACCTCAGTGTGGAAGTAGCCCAGGGTCCTGAACCTCATTTCTTCTCTATCTACACTCACTTGTGGATTTCATCCAGTCTCTATACTCTGACAACTCCCAAGTGTCTACCTCCAGTCCAGAACCTCTGCCCTGAAACCCAGAGTAGTATATCCAACTGCCAGCTGGGCTTTCCAAAACTGCACTCCTGATCTTTCCCCCCAAATGAGTGTCTCCCTATACTTAATACAACTCTAGCCTTCAAGCTACACAAGTCAATAAATAACCCTGCAATTCACCACTGCCTTCTCTCACTCACATCTCACATTCTGTCACTCAAGACATCTTTTCCACTCCACCTTCAAAACATAACCACTCTAGTTACCATCCTTCATCTAGGTTATCACAATAGCCTCCTAATTGGTATCCTTATTTCTGCCCTTCCTCACTAAGTTTAGTCTCATGAGAGCATGAGTAGCAACATGTCCTCTTAAAACATAAGCCAGATCATGTCACATCTTTATCTGAAACTCTCCCTGGCTTCTTTGCACACTCTAAGTAGAAGACCAAGCCCTTGCAATAGCCTACAAGACCAGAGGCCTCACAGGAACTAGTGTCTGTTCTCCTTCTTGCTCACTCTACTCTAGTCACATTGGTCTGATAGTTTCTGGATGGCGGGAAACATGCCTCAGCCTCAGGACTTAGCATTGCTGTCCACTCTTTCTGAAGTACTCTTTCCCCAAGACTCTTTTTCCTTCCTCACGCCCTTTATAACAAGTCACCTGCGTGAGGCCATCCTTGATGACCCTATTTATAGTTGTAACTCCCCCTCATTCCTCTTCTCCTTCCTCTGTTTTAGTTTTCCTCATAGTAATTCACACACATGCACACAGTCTGTCACACCCTGCAAAAGTAAGAATTTTGGGGGCGACTGGGTGGTTCAGTCAGTTAAGCATCTAACTCTTGATTTCAGCTCAGGTATTGACCTCAGGCTTGGGCTCCTGTACTGGGTCAGGCTCTGCACTGGGCGTGGAGCCTGCTTAAGATTCTCTCTTTCCCTCTCACTCTGCCCTTCCCCAATTTACACACACGCACACTCTCTCTCTCTAAACATAAAATAAAAAATTAAAAATTTAAAAATTAAAAAAGAAATGCAAAAAAAGTAAGAATTTTTTATGTATTCTGTTGACCATTGTATCCCCAGTATCTAAAATAATGCCTGGTGCATAGGAAGCACTCAATAAATATTTGTTTAATAAATATATGAGTGAATGAAAGATGACACTGATACAGACCTATATACGATCTATGATAGCATACTTTACAACCTTTGCAAAGGGCTAGATTTTAATACAGCACCATTATGTATATCCACATTCAGATATTGTGGAAAAACAAAGCTGCTCCAATTTGATAATTAAGTTAGCCTTATAAAAAACTTGAGTAATTGGTTTTTATTTTAAGGTTTGTTTTTGTTTTTTGTTTTTTTTGTTGAGAAAGAGAAAATACATGAGAAGAAAAGAGGCAGAGAAAGAGGGAGAGAGAGAATCCCAAGCAGGCTCCGCACTGTCAACACAGAGCCTGATGCAAGGCTCAATCTCACAAACCGTGAGATCAGGACCTGAGGCAAAACCAAGAATTGGACACTTAATTGACTGAGTCACCCAGACACCCCAAAAAACTGACTAATTGTAAAAATAATAGTTCTCTAAACTGAGAGATACTCTAAAACACTCCAAAGGTGCTAGGATTTCTCGAGATCCTAGATCATGCTTCACCAGAGCACAATGAAAAGATAGTCTCAATAAGTGCACCTTCCCTGAAGCAGGTGAAGTCGCCAGGCCAGTATAATGGGCTGTGACTTCTAAAAAAGATAGAGAAATTATGACACAAAGTACAAAGCACTTAATGTTTTAATAATATATAAAATCTGGGTACAACCTGTTTCCAGTAACCCTCTGAACTTAAATATAAGACAAAGAATTTAGGATTTTTTTTATACTTTAGTAATGCATTCACTCAATAGATAGACATGGGTAGGTCATCTTTTCACAAACCACATTTTAAAAGAACTTAAATTATCTTCCAAGTTAAAAGGAAAGCAAAATAATTTCAAAAAAACATTTAGATGCACAAATAAATTAAGCAGGAATGAAGTGACTTCATACAGAAGGCAAATAAAACCCAAATTGACTTTTAAAAAAATAGTGTCTTAATTTCTCTACCTTATAATATTTATTCTTATATATGTTTGCTTGTTTCTGAAGTTATGTCTAGGAAGTCATGTACACAGCAGAAGCTCTTAACCAATCTGCAATTAGCCAACTCCAGGATGAATTTCACCCTATAAAACATCCTAGCTGATGCCCATTATTACTTGGTGCTCACAGCTAGTAATCACAGATTGTGGCAAGCTCATGAAATTCTCCTCCTACCTTTGAGAAGATGGTTACAAAGAATCAACTGTGTTTGCTCCCAAACAGACTTATGCTGGTTACACTTGCTACTGAAATTGTGTAATTCAATTAAATATTATGTAAAACAATTACATATGGGTATATAAGAAAGAATTATTTCCATGAAAGCTAAATGGAATGTTTTAGAAACAATACATTGAATGACCATAAGAGAATCCTACCAACAGTGGTTTGTTTTTAAATTGTTTTTACTATATAGAAACAAAGTAAAATTTATAAAATATTTGTCATATATTCAGATTCATGATACAAATATGCCAAGAAATTACCATTATCCTTTAACTCCCCTGTGAACCTTCTTGATAGATAATATTATAAATTAAAACATTTTTCTCACTGACTACATAATCACAGATATATTTATTTCAATAGTGCTTCTAAAATTTTGGCTTTTAAAAGTAATATTGAAGAAGAAAACCAAAGCAGGAGGCATCACAATCCCAGACTTTAGCCTCTACTACAAAGCTGTAGTCATCAAGACAGCATGGTATTGGCACAAAAACAGACACATAGACCAATGGAATATAATAGAGACTCCAGAATTGGACCCACAAATGTATGGCCAACTAATCTTTGACAAAGCAGGAAAGAGTATCCAATGGAAAAAAGACAGTCTCTTTAACAAATGGTGCTGGGAGAATTGGACAGCAACATGCAGAAGAATGAAACTAGACTACTTTCTTACACCATACACAAAAATAAACTCAAAATGGATAAAGGACCTGAATGTGAGACAGGAAACCATCAAAACCCTAGAGGAGAAAGCAGGAAAAAACCTCTCTGACCTCAGCCACAGCAATTTCTTACTTGACACGTCTCCAAAGGCCAGGGAATTAAAAGCAAAAATGAACTATTGGGACCTCGTCACGATAAAAACCTTCTGCACTGCAAAGGAAACAATCAACAAAACTAAAAGGCAACCAACAGAATGGGAAAAGATATTTGCAAATGACATATCAGACAAAGGGCTAGTATCCAAAATATATAAAGACATCACCAAACTCCACACCCGAAAAACAAATAATCCAGTGAAGAAATGGGCAGAAGACATGAATGGACACTTTTCTAAAGAAGACATCCAGATGGCCAACTGGCACATGAAAAGATGCTCAACGTCATTCCTCATCAGGGAAATACAAATCAAAACCACACTCAGATACCACCTCACACTGGTCAGAGTGGCTAAAATGAACAAATCAGGAGACTATAGATGCTGGCAAGGATGTGGAGAAACGGGAACCCTCTTGCACTGTCGGTGGGAATGCAAACTGGTGCAGCCACTCTGGAAAACAGTATGGAGGTTCCTCAAAAAAAATTAAAAATAAATCTGCCCTATGACTCAGCAATAGCACTGCTAGGAATTTACCCAAGGGATACAGAGTGCTGACACATAGGGGCATTTGTACCCCAATGTTTATAGCAGCACTTTCAACAACAGCCATATTATGGAAAGAGCCTAAATGTCCATCAACTGACAAATGGATAAAGAAGATGTGGTTTATATACACAATGGATTACTACTTGGCAATGAGAAAGAATGAAATCTGGCCATTTTGTAGCAACATGGATGGAACTGGAGAGTGTTATGCTAAGTGAAATAAGTCAGACAGAGAAAGATACCATATGTTTTCACTCGTATGTGGATTCGAGAAACTCAACAGAAGACCGGGGGAGGGAAAGGGGGGGGAAGTTACAGAGAGGGAAGGAGGCAAACCATAAGAGACTCTTAAATACTGAGAACAAACTTGAGCGTTGATGGGAGATGGGGGAGAGGGGGAAGTGGGTGATGGGCACTGAGGAGGGCACCTGTTGGGATGAGCACTGGGTGTTGTATTGAAACCAATTTGACAATAAATTTAATAAAAAATAATAAATAAATTAAATTTTGTCTTTGCTCTAAGCCTATCAAGTTCTTTGAAATATACAAATACTGTTCTATATAAATAAAATTAAATTGAAATATATAAATATCTTAACATAAATATATCTTTACCTAAGCTTATTTTAGATTATGCTGTGTTTAATAGTTTTTCCCCCAAACAGAACCAATCAACATAATAGACAATCAACTGACATGCAAACCACACAAAGGTAGGAAGAAGGGAATCAAGAATGAAAAATGATACAATTAAAAGAATAAATGAAACAGGTCTCTGAAACCGTTACATCACACCAAACAAACACAGCTCATATCTTTATCTACTTCTATCAGATGCCTCTGCCATAAGGGAAAGACCTGTGTGAGGAAATTCAGTGACACATTACTCTTATCTTTTGTGGTCTAGGTTGTCATTTGCAAGAAAGCTATAATGAAAGTCACATACCTGGAGCTATAAAAGCAAACCATGAACACTGTTTACAAAGTAGGGGGAAATTCCACCTCCCTAAAACAGGAGATGAAACAAAACCCCACAATGAAGCCAACAGCAAAAAACGTTAAGCTCAGAAATCTGCTGACTCTGGAAATTTTGTTCCACCGGAACACAAGGCTACAGGTCAGAGCACCTACTGTGTCCATACATTTTTGGAAGGGTTCCTGAACTTAGCTATTAAATAGACTGTAGTCTTCAACTCATCCATTGAACAAACATTTATTTACTGAGTGACTACTCTGCACTACACATAGTAGGAGAATTTTCCTCTCAGCATCCACAGTGCCCATGCACTACAGGCACTAACAATATAGGGTACAAAAAAGATGTTTTACTACTCAATAGCTGTGTGACTTTTAGAATGAGAATAATTCCACCCTCCGACCAGTAAAGTATAACCTACCATCCAGTTACATGGGAACCTGTGTGGTTATGAAAGGCCTCCAGGGACTCAACAATGGTAAGAAAATTATGAACACATCTTAAAGAGTAGGAAAAGGAGAGAGTAACACTCTCAAGAGGATGACCTGAAAATGTTTGTGAATCTGGTTTAAATTTTTATAGTGGAACCATCTCTACTATACTCGAGCGGAGGGGAAGAGAATTTTGAGGTTGAATGTGTGTGTGTTGTGGGTTGTGTTGGATCAAGATCAGTAGCTTCCCTAAGCGAGGTAGCCAGACTGGCTGGATCTGCTCTTTGTAATCACCCTCAGTGAGGGATGTTTGTCACCTCGTGGCCACACCCACTAAAGAGGTTTAATTAAGTTCTAGCAACCACTAAAAGGTCATTATTATCACCTGTTTAGATCAGTTTCTGAAGCATACCTGATTCTAATCATGTGAGGTGTTGATGAAAAGTGCCACTTCAGAACTACTGAACCAGAACCTTTAATCAGCCCTGGAAATCTAAAACCAGGTAATTCCTGCAACAGACAAATATAGGAAACACTATTTAGATCATAAAATTACAGGACCTCAAAAGAGGGCTCTTTTAGGTAAAGTCTCTTTTTCCTTTTAAGCAGTTCTCTAATCCAGGAGGAAAGCACTATTTTCAGTACAGCAAAGTCTACTTCCAAATTTTGCTTTCAGCACACATGAAAGCTTTGCAATCCTGAGTAGTTTAAGCAAAGGGTAAATCCACCTTGTTCTCCAACCAGAAACAAACAAAAAGAATGACATTCATTACACAAGCCATTTTACAAGTCATTTTGTTGACTAACCTTGGTAAGTATGTTAAGTGTGCTAAGCCCTCCCACACTTTGCTTAAGATAAAGAACCTCACAGGCTTCAAAGGATAAGACAAGAAAGTGAAAAGACCACCCACAGAATGGAAGAAGATATTTGCAAAGCATATATCTGACAAGAAACTTGTATCCATAATATACAAAAAAAAATTATAATTTAATAATAAAAAGACAAATACATAATTTTAAAAGACAACCCAATTTTACAAAGAGCAAAGGATCTAAACAGACATCTCTCCAACAATTTACAAATGGCCAACAAGCACATGAAAAGATGCTCAACTACATTAGGGAAAACCACAATGAAATAACACTGCATACCCACTAAGATAGTTAAAATCAAAAACACAGAAAATAACAAGTGTCGATAAGGATATAGAGAAATGGGAACTCTCACACATTGCTGATGGAAATGTAAAATAGTGCAGACCCTGTGAAAAACAGTTTGGCAATTCCTCCATGTTAAACATAGAGTTACAATATGTCACAGCAATTGCATTCCTATGTATATACCCAAGAGAAATGAAAACACTGTGTCTCCACAAAAACTTGTATGTGCATGTTCAAAGCAGTATTATTCCCAATAGTTAAAAAATGGAAACAACCCACTATCTGATGAATGAACAAATGAAATGTACCCTGTATATTCAACTGAATATTATCCAGCATAAAAAGGAATGAAATACTGATACATGCTATAACGTGGATGAGCACTAAAAACATTGTGCTAAAAAGGAGACTGTCACAAAAGGCCATATATTGTGCAGAATGGGCAAATCGATAGAGACAGAAAGTAGACTGTCTACTTGGATGAGTTGTGTGGTATGTAAATTGTATGTCAATCAATTTGTTTTCAAAAAGAATCCCATTTAAAACTTTGGTATGTAAATTTTATTGCAACAATTTGTTTATAAAAAAGAATCCCATTTAAACCTTCATGAGCTTCAATTTCATCCTCTAAAAATGGGCATACCACCTATCTTACAGTATTATAAAGAAAATATAATATATAAATTCACACACACACACACACACACACACACACATCCTTCATATAGAATCTGGCATGTAACATATATAGAATACATGTTATCCCTTCTCCATTTCCTATCCCCACATTTTGCACAGTAGGTGGTGATAATCACTGTATTTTCACCACAAGCTACAAAACTCAAAAACTAGAATGTATTCCAGCAGAGACCTAACCATGAGAATTCTCTCATGATTTCACACAAATTCCACTCAAGCCTGCAAACAAGTCCACCTCCCAGACTTGTCACTACAAGGTATTTGGGGAAAAAGAGTAAGCTTTTTTTTCACCATTCCACAGTCTTAGTGTTTTCTCTATCTCTAACCATGGTGCAGAAGCACCTCTACTAATGTGTAGTTTTAAAACCAAGCCCATTCCTTGGGGCACCTGGGTGGCTCAGTCAGTTGAGCATGAAACTCTTGACTTTCGCTCACGTCAGGGTCCCAGGGTGGTGGGATTGAGCCCTGCATTGGGCTCTGCCCTGAGCGTGGAGCCTGCTTGAGATTCTCTCTCTCTCCCTCTCCACCCCTCTCCCCTATATGACATGCTCTCTCTCTTTCTAAAACTAAAAAAAATTTTAAATAAATAAATAAATAAAACCAGGCACATTCCTTGTCAATATTTATACTATTCAGACATCTTAGTTTCATCTGCACTGAAAATCTATTGACCCTCCAACACAGCTTTGCAGGGGGCCCAGGAAAGACCTTAGCCACTTGGATATCAACCACTACCCACCTGGATACTCTCTGTGATGAAAAGCAGATCAAAGGGGATTGGAAACTATGGAACTACCCACAGCTTGCAACAGAAAAGGTCAACTGTAGCATTCTCACCATCTCTGTAAGTTCTCAAACAACTCATTAATATCATAGTGGACTCTCAGCCAGACACTCAAGTTTTTCCATTTTATCAAAGGTTTTCCTCCATCTTGCTGAGTATTGTCAACTGCATGCTACCTATTACACAATTTATTTTTTTTCCAGAATAGTTCCTATTGTCAAATATATTTTTTTTTCCTTCCTTCTCAGCACATTTAATGATTTTACCTTCACTTTCATTTCCATTAAAATCCCATGCTTCCATACACGCTCACTGCTTTTGTACTTATCTGACATGATGGAGTAACTGTGTGCAAAACTAAAAACTTAGCAAGGCCTAATCAGTAAACACATCATAAGCAACCAGATGGTCAAGTGAGAAATGACTGCGTAGGACAGCCAATGCCATCTATTAATGCATTTTTGCTCTAGAGCTATGTTACCCAATATATTAGCCACTTGTCACATGAGGCTATTTAAATTTACCTAAATAAATGAAATTTAAAATCCAATTTCTAAATCTCATTAGCCACATTCCAACTGCTCTCAGTAGCTACATGCAGTTACTGACTCCCATACTGGACAGCACGGATACAGAATATTTCCATCATAGCAGAAAGTACTGTTTAACAATACTGCAAGACAGAAACTTCACTGATTCTATGAAAGTTTTTAAGTTCAGAGTTCTTAGGCACAGTACCAGTACTCACAGATTGTGAGGTTTGACTCTCAGAAGTACCCAAATGCCTCTGAATGTTCCTGGCAGGTTTTCTTAGTGGTCAGTGCACGAGGGTTTTTGGAGCCTAACAGAGACCTTAGCACATGATAAGTACTTAACATTTGCTGAATGAATGAACAGCATATTAATGTCTGTACTTTAGTTTCTGCCTTAATTTATTACTTACAGATATTAGTTCATAGAAAGCAATGAGATTTTTTTTCCTACACAGGAGGTTTTTATAGGGAGACATAAGCATCAGCAGACACCTCATGGACCCTTTGGAGCCACCAGAAATGAAGCTGATAAATGTAAACATCTGCCCAAAGCAAACTGATATTCCAATGAATAGTTTCAGACCCAAGGAAAGACCCAAGTGCTTCTTCAAACACTTGCAGGTTGACTGCAGCGTTTAGAGAGATGAAGGAAAGATCAGAGGAGATGCTATGAAAGATCTCATGACCTGCTGCTATTTCTCAGTGTTTTCCCAATATAATTTTGTTAGAAACTATTATTAACCACAAAGGCAGCAATCATTAAACTGCACTGTCTGTGCCACTCACTTTACACCTAGATGTCCCCTTTCCTCAATGTCCTATGAGTCCATCTATACTGTGCCTATCAAATAACTTCTTGGAAAGGATTGCTGAAAATCAAAATTCAGAAAAGGGTATAAGTGTTCATATACAGAGAAAAGCAACTCCACAGGCCCTTAACCAATAATCTTCTGAAGCCCAAACAAAACAAGCTATAACTTCTTCTATTCACATTTTTCTACTTGCCTTGTCCACAGACCAAATAGCCATAGAAAGAACCAAGCTGCTCCATTTCTATAATTCACTTTTTCTTAGCAAAAGTCTGGGAACAGAAGGCAAAAGAAAGGGGAGCAGCTGCCGCCTGATCTTTTTATTAATGCCCTCAGCTCATTCCCCATTCTCCGCTTCATTGTTTCAGGTCCTTTTCTCAGCAACCTAAGTCCCAGCTCACAAGAAGAAAAAATTAGCCTTCTGTGTGTCAATACCCACAGTTATTAAAAAAAAAAAAAAAAAGCCTAGATCACTTCTATGAGGTGACATAATTATAAGTTAAAATAGGTGAAAGTTCAATTTTAAATTGTTGGTCTGCTTTGTTTTGAATTTCAATAAATTGCTTATAACTATATGAACTCCTTACATGATCCAGTTAGTGAACCCTTTAGACACTACAGGTGTTTTTGAAAGAAAATTACACAATTTCCATCTCTTGAGCCAAACAACAATCCTGGTCCTACTATTTAAGGCAACACATATATAAAATAATGGTTGTTTATTAGTCATCCAATTTCAGATTCTAAGACCCACAGAATCCAAATATGACAACCAAAAAGTTCAGTTTCTACAACACACAATGCTAACTTTGAGGACATAAAAGCAGAATAGTAGTTAAGAAAATTGGGCTGCCAAATTTAAACCTCATTCTGCCACTTATTAGCTGTGTTACTTAACCTCTCCAGACTTCAGAATGGAGATAATGATAATAGTACTGACCTCATGGGGTTGTCATGGGGACTAGAGGAGGTAATCTGTGAAAGTACACAGTAAGATCTCAATCAGTATTAGCTATGATGGTAACAATGCATCTCCTGAAAACTTAAGTGAGGTTTCTAAAATGCTTAAAATAAGGGGCGCCTGGGTGTCTCAGTCCATTAAGAGACTGACTTCGGCTCAGGTCATGATCTCATATAGTCCATGAGTTCCAGCCTGGTGTTGGGCTCTGTGCTGACAGCTCAGAGCCTGGAGGCTACTTCAGGTTCTGTGTTTCCCTCTCTCTTTGCCCCTCCCCCACCTGCTTGAATGCTTGCTTACGTGCCCCCTCGCTCTCGCAAAAATAAACATCAAAAAAAATTTTTTTAATGCTTAAAATAAGCATTTTTCCAGAAGTTAGGACTTAGGGTGAAACTTCAAAGAAAATGCTGCTGCTTGGACAACCCACAGGAAAATACTCTGTAAGAAAAGAGCCCCAGGCTCAGATCAAAATGCTCACTTTTCCACTTACCCTAAATCCCTAACTCCAAGAATAAACTTGAAAATATCCATCAACATGAACAATTATTCTGACTCATATCAATGGTTTGTGGCCAAAGAAAAGGGAGCTTCATACTAGATGGCTGTTTGAAGTCAAGCAAGCCCCAAGAAATGAGTGGCGGGCCCTGGCCTAGGCCAGGCACTCACATGGAAGAAGAGGAGAGGAGCTAGTGACTCCCTCACACCAGAAGTGTCCCCAAGAGAAAAGCTTCACCATGTCTGTGCCCTGGATTGTCAACAAAGTCCCTGCCGACTAGGGCCCCAGTTTGTTGACCTTCTGGGAACAGTGAAAAACAAGGTCTGCAGGGACATGTGCTATTTTTATATAAAAAAGATAGCATAAGCAAAGATTCATTATTGTTATGAGTTACACCTTATTTTCAAATGAGGCACAGAAATCTGGTGATCTGGATGTAAGAATAACTTGTTAACTATATGCTGCAAATTATCCATTTTCTCCACTGTAAACTGCAACAGTGATTGACATCGCCACTGTAGCCACTGCACTAAAACTAATTTGCAGCATGTGAAAAATGTCTTTGTAACTCCGAAACACAGGAAAAGTACAAAGGGACACTCTAAAAAATGCCACCACTAAAATTCTTTCCAGCAAACCTCTGAATCTGCATACAATATCACAAACTGCACAAACGGTCCAGACAGGGACACTCTGAACAAATGCTCTGGAGAAATTCACCTGGATCCTGTACTCTTCTAAAGTAAGGTTAAGCTGGTTTAACTGTGAAAGAACTCAGAAAGAACTAAAAGGCAGTATTCAAGATAAATCATCTCCACTCTTAACAAAGGCAAGTAGGGACTTCCGTGTTTAGCCCAGACTACAGAGGAAGAATCCCTAAATGTTGATTTGAAACTAAACTAGATCCCCAGCCTTCTGTGAGCCTGACTCATGTCCTGAGGTAAGTGAACTTTGGTCACCTACTGATCGCCAGATTATTTTTCACAGACAGCCTAAACGTCAACCATATCTGAATTCATTTCTAAAAACTGGGAAAGATCACCATCCATTACTCACCTCCTAACCCAAGCCCAAAGAACTGTTCTTTTCATAATTGCCATATGACAACATACCTCAGGTAAACCTGAAACAAACCAATCTGGAGCACATACACAGTTTAATGTTCACATAGTTTTTGCCTCAGCTTAACCATGACTGAAATTAACCCATTACCACAATGGTGTGTCCATTTATGAATAAGGCAGGACAGATGACTCCAGAATTTCTAAAGGAAAAAAAAAAATCACCTCTAAAAGCAGTAATGCCTTCGACATGTTTTTTAAATGTAATGCCAGACTACATCCCACTCACATTTCCATCAGGATGAACAAACAAATATATAAACACCAACTTTTTAAAAAGTGAATATAGTCATTTATAGAAAGCATCTCTGAATTTTCCTTTTTCAATGAGCAGATTTTCTGTCTTACTTTATTTTTATTTCCAAATTCCCAAGATTTACTATCCTCTTAAGGTTCAATTTTCTTTACATAGTAAAGTATGTATTACTCTTTGTTCACAAATGAAGTGAAGAGTGTCAACAAAACATTTTTTGAAGCCAACACAAATTCAGATTTGCAAATCAAGCTTCTTATGCTTGTAACATTCAACTGTGGAACTTTACCTTAAAATAAGGGTATTTTAGCTTTGCAGCTTTAATCACTCTCCCACATTCAATGGCCAGGATAAGAGTGACAATCCATTCACAAACACAAATTAAGAGACAGAATGTGAAGAGTACATCACTGAATTAGTAATGCATGTACATGTTTATGCATTATACCATAAAATGCTAGTGCTAGATGGCTCTGAGGAAGCATCTACCCAATTCTCTCAACCTACAAAAGAAGAAATTTTAGCTACAGAGGTTAAACGATTTGCCCAAGACAACAGCAAAAACTCAGTCGGTAACAAAACCTACAAGCCAGGCGTCCTAACTACTAGCCCAAGTGCTTTCCATGGTACCTCTTGGCTCCTTTCAGTATAAAAAGCATCGTTAATGAAATATCTCACAAGACAAATCATATATTGGTGATATGATCTGTGAATGGATATACGAAAGTTGTTCTAAAGACATACATCAAGCCACTAAAAACTGGTTGGGAAGGTATTAATTTATCTGTATTGTTTTGCTGGTTCTGCTGAGCATGCTGCATTTTCAACTGAAGAGGAATTTAATGACTTTTTTGAAGAAACGTCTCTTGATTTGTAAATAGTCTAAGAAAAGAAAGGATGGTAAAGCATTTCTTGCAATAGGGTAGAAAGTGCATTTCTCTTCCTCCAGCAGAGAACATCCTTTCCCCCACACACAAAAAGCGAGCCAAATCCTTCCCCCCTTTCAAGGTGCAGCTGAACCACTAGCTCCTCAAAGGACTTCCAAGCCCCTAGGTCAGAAGCTCTCCTTCCTCTGGATTCCCCCATCGTAACCTATGCAGAAGTCTCTCCTACTAGAAAGCAGCTCCTTGACAGCAGAAATTCTCTCTTGCTTACCTGGCTATTGGGCTTTTCAAAATCCTTTATATATATTCAATTATAGTTAATAAATTGAAGCATTTGTTCTCAGAATCCCACTCCGTGTAATTTTCAAGATCTGCCTTATCCCCACACCAACACCTCGACCCACTGAAGAAGAGTTACTCTGGAGTGGAAACCCTGGATCCAACTGTCAAGCAAATCAGTTTCTATAAAATAAAACTAATTCCCTTTACTTCTTCTGTCTACTGAGTGTTTAACATCAAGGGGAACGGTAAAACTAAACATTTATTATTTAGGTCAGTGACAACATTCTAAACCCAGGTTCTCTAAGTGTTAACCTTTTTTTTTTTTTTTTAATCTCAGAACATAATTTGCTATAACTCACAGCTGAAACAGCAGATAAAAGTTAAATGCATGTAAAACAGAATGAAACGTCTTTAAAAGATACTGAGAATATTATACCAAATAATCTTCCCGTTTGCTCGTTCAATGCAAATTTGTTTTGGGGGTATTTTTGTTGTTTTCGTTTTTTGTTTTTTTGGCTTTTATTTTCCCTGACAGAGAAACATGATAGCCCCTAAATACAAGAGCTGACTTGGGCAGAGTAAAAATTGGCACCGCAAGTCCTCTTTAATGCTTCCCTTCTTTTGATCATTAAGCAAGTATGAGTACTCAGGCTTTTCTCCCAAGTCAGGTTTTCAAAGCGGAGGGTTGAATTAAAACACCTCAACGTTAACACCACAAAGCTGACCCTTCTGGGCTCCTAACACACACAAAGAAAGAGCAAAAATGAAAACTGTTACCAGAACCTGACATCAAGGCACAAACACAAGTGGCCCAGGAACCCTGAGGCACTGAGGAGCGACAAAGCAAAGCAAACCCCCGTCTGAGTGAGCACCGCGCTCGAGCCTACACGCCCTTCAGCCCCCGGCGGTTCTCGAGCCTCACCGCGGCATTTCTTCCTTCCATCTTCCATCGCCTGCGCCGAAACTGTCGCCGGACCACCGGGCGCTCCGAGGGAGCCTAGGGCGCGACTGAGGGCTGGCGGCCGGCGCCGCGCGCTCTTTGTTGGGCTCCCGGGACAGCCGAGTGGAGGCGAGCAAGCAGCCCCGCGGTGGCGGTGGCGGAGGCGGTGCGCACCCTGGCGGAGGCTGCGGAGGCCGTCCGCCCGCCCGCCCCTGAGGCCCCCCGAGGCCCCGCGAGGCGTCCGCGCGAAGGCTCGGGCAGGCGGACGGTGGGCGGGGTAGGCGCCCGGGGGCGGAGATGGGGCGGGAAAGCGGGAAGAGGTAACTTCTAGAGAGTGGGAGGGGGTGGAAGGGGAGGTGGAGGGGGCGGTGCCCCAGGGGCGGATAGGGGGCGGTGCCCCAGGCCTTCAGCCGGCGCTCGGTGCCCTGAGCTCGCCCTCCGGCCTCCAGCTGGAGAGCGGAACCCTGCCTGTTGCTTTGTCTTCTTCTCCGACAGTTTTCCTACCCTGAGGAAAGTGAGAGGCGCTTTCGAGGGTGTTTCCTCTCTGGAAGAGCCGCGTGAAGGAACTGCGAGTTGGGCGCCGTGTGTCTCGGGCCCGAGAAGAGCTCAGGGCCGCGCGCCGGCCAAGACAAGCGCTTAGCACCCCCACCCCCATCTCCAACGCCCGCCCCCCCCCCCCAGCGTCGGGGGCGGCGGGGACGCCGGGCAGAGGCCTCTCAGATCTGTATTGGGGTATGTTTGCCTCTGAAGGAGCTCCTAGGGCGACTACCACTGCTAGAGTCCCGGGGACCTGCCCACCCGCCTCCCCATTTAAGGTCCATTCCCCCTCAGGAGGGTCCAGCCTCGGAGGACCAGGGGTTCACATCCACCCCGCAGTCTAGTCTCGGGACTATCCCACATCGAATGTGCCTGCAGGGGGGTAGCAAACGAAAAACTACGTTTTCAGTCGAAAGTGCCAAAGACCTGTGCTTTTTTTTCCTCTTGCCTCAGGTCGTGTGCAGCAGAGAGGCAGGGCCTGGAAGGAAAGGCGCCCTCCTCTGGCGAAGGGAGAGGAAGATCTAAAAACCACGGTGTGTAAGGTCTTGCAAGCAAGAGGTGCTTCACCTGTACCTTCAACCCTTGCCAGGTCTACCTGGAGGTAGAAGTCCACGTGGCCAGCTGCATGGTGCTTACGGTATGTTTGTGTTACAGTTTTATGTCACGAAGACTAGGTTTCCTCTTGTAACCTCTAGAAGGTATCCAAATAAAGGGAAGTGGCTTAAAAAAAATTGACCTAGCATTAAATTTTCTCTTCTTAGCTGGAAGTATGCAGTGGGAAAGAGGGTGGGAGAGGTCCCCTGTTCCTGTTATTCAACCCTAGGTACCCAGCAGGACACCTGTTCCCACTGAAGTCTCTCTCCAGCCCACCCTGTTGTATAGACCCCAAGAAGGTCAATCCAAGGCCAAGGGTCTTGCAAGTGATTCACATCTGGTCCACAGGAAACACATATCCCTGAGTTTACTAATTCCGGAAGTGCAGGCTAACCCAACCACGCAGCAAGAGATCGCTGGCCCTGCCCCAAAGCATGGTCGACTCACTCCCACACTGAGTTTCCTGGGAAGCAGCAGTCTCCATTAGCTGTTTGGGACATGAGTTAGTCCACCATCCTCAGTATTTTCCAACTACAGGGAACAGTATCAATATCTCCAAGGCCCAAGGGCCCCTGGAAGTCCCTTCACTGGCTTAGAATTAGAGAGTAGCACCTCCCACCTCCCCCTAGTGGGGAGTAGAGCCAGGCTCCCTACTCTTTTCATAATCTTGCTTGTTTTTATAACTTTGATCTGACTATAGGACCCCAATTGTGGAATAGGGTCTCAGGACCATTTCCATAAAAATTTGTGCGTGAGGTGGCTGTGATGGCTGAGAGGTTAAGGCATTGGACTCGAAATCCAATGGGGTCTCCCAGTACAAGTTCAGACTCTGCTCACAGCGTGTGTATTTTGGGGGGCCTGGGTGGCTCAGTCAGTTTAGCGTCCAACTTCGGCTCAGGTCATGATCTCACAACTCTTGAGTTCAAGCCCCTTGTCGGGCTCTGTGCTGACAGCTCGGAGCCTGGAGCCTGCTTCAGATTCTGTGTCTCCCTCCCTCTCTCTGCCCCTCCCCTGCTCACACAGACAGTCTCTCTCTCTCAAAATAAATAAAACATTAAAAAACTGTGCATGGGGTAGAGGTCTGTCTCATATTCGCTTTGATACCTTCGATATCTATTGCATTGACAATTGTCAATGAGCAATTGAACCTAAGAGTCCTATTCTACCATCCTCTTAAATTTCTTAGCTTGAAAGAATCCTAGCATTTTGTTTTCTCACTGTAAATATGCGTGCACATATATTTACGTGGACATTTAAGTATGCATAGGATGCATTGGACCTTTGAATACAGACTTACTCACTTTAATTGTAGATTCATTGCAAGTGATGATTCTGAAAGATTTGGTACCCTTGTGGACAGAAATCACTGGGAAAAAATCCTACATCTACATCTTTCCAAATACACCACAACTACATTGTGCATATTGAGACACTTCGTATTAATTACTCCTCATACATATCTTGCCCAATTTGATAACTACTAGCTACATGTAGTGATTTAAATTTAAATGAAATTTAAAGCTGATTAAAATTCAGTTTTTAGCCACATTTGAAATGTGGCTAATGACTACTATATTTAGGCAATGCAGACAGAATATTGCCATCTTCATAAGAGTTTTGTTGACAGCACTGCCTCATACAGGGTTTGGCTCATAGGAGGCACTGAATAAATGACAAATGAAAGTATGGGTCAAGAATACCATATGATTATACTGTCTTATTTTTATGAGAAGATAAAGCTTTTTAGTGCAATACTACACACCAACTCAACCATTAAAAACAATTAAAAACAAAAACCAAATCTTTACACTGCTACAGCCGCTTTTCTATTTCACACTTGAAAACCTATCTACTCCCTCCTACTTCACCAGAAAATACTTTACTATCAAAATAATTGCTGAAAATATTTGTGGAAAAGTCACTATTTCCCTCAAAAAACAAATCACTTTTTTCAGAATTATTCAACAAATGGAAAGGAATTGTTTTAAAAGCAGTATTTGTGTTGAAGGAAGATTCCATAGAAAACATTTCTTTGCTGAAATAAGCATTCCACTTATAATATTTTTTACAGAGTAGAAATGACCTATGGAAATTACTAATGGTATGTGTGTTCAAATTGTAAAAGTAACCTGGCATTTCTCCAAGAAGAAAGCATAACATAGTAACAGGCTGCTCCACAGTGAGTAATGAGAGGAATGATCACAATGAAGATGATCCCAGGGGCCTCCAGACTGTTGAACAAGAAGAGAGTCTTCGCTCACTCATCGTCTAACCATGGGATGGAAGCTTCTTGTCCTTGGGCCCTCATTTCCTTTTTTATGAATGGGAAAGATTGGCCTTCCCTCTTGAAAAACTGCAGCATTTGGGGATTTAAAGAACTTTCAATTAAAAACATTCTTGGGGCACCTGGGTGGCTCAGTCAGTTAAGTATCTGACTTCGGCTCAAGTCATGATCTCACGGCTGGTGAGTTCAAGCCCCACATCGTGCTCTATGCTGACACCTCAGAGTCTGGAGTCTGTTTATGATTCTGTGTCTCCCTCTCTCTCTGTCCCACCCCTGCTTGCCCTCTGTCTCTGTCTCTCAAAATGAATAACGTTAAAAAAAAATTTTTTTTAAACATTCTTTATTTTCATGATCCTCAGTCTTTCTAGCAAGTCTTTAGTGACAGTGACAAATCCCTGAAAGCTCAATGCTCTGAATTGTGACCCCAAGAAACTTAGAGCAGACAACAATCTCCAGAGGGTAAAGACCACACCTTATTTATTTATTCATTCATTCATTCATTCATTCATTCACTTTTTCTCTCAGCCTATTGCCTAGCACAGAGGAGGTGCTCAACAAATGTTCACTGAATGCATAAATGAATGAAACAATTCTCTCTCCTTGTTTTGAGAAAGAGTAACATGTTGTTTAAGAATTCTTTGATTTCAGTGACTACAGAGAGTATTGTTGGTAAGCACTGTCAACAAAATAGGTAGGAGGACTTTGAATAGAACTCTTATCACAAAATATATGCATTATGAACTCTTACATTTGAAAATTTCTGTAAATTTGTTTCTGAAAGAAGAGAGATCTATCAGTTTTCTATTTCCCAGTAAAGATTCTCATTCTAGACACAACTGCTGAATTACTTGCAAGAGATGACAAGTTCCTGAGGCTGAATTCTGGCAGAGTGGCTCTTTTTGAGTCATTTCACCTCTAAGATCTATGAGAGCAGCTATTTTGGTCTATTGATTTATATAAATCCAGTCAGAAACCCTGGAGAAAAGAATCTTTTCCCTTCAGTATCAGCTTTATTGAGGTACAATTTACATACAGTAAAGCTCACCAATTTTAAGTGTTATGATACCGTGATTTATAAGATTGTCCTCTTTCCTGGCACAGAGGCTCCTAAGACCTTCAGAATTTCCCAAGTGCCAGAGCATTAAAATGTTTTTTGTTTTGTTAATGAGGCCGGGAGAGGGGCTGAAGGTTGAATTGTTGCCCAGAACCAATGATTTAATCAATAGTATCCATGTAATGGAGCCTCCATAAAAACCAAAAAGCAGCACAGGTTCAGAGTTTCCAGGTTGGTGAACACTTAGAGATTCTGAGAGAAGTGGCTCACTCAGGACATGGAGGCTTCATGCCCTTTCCTCATACTTTGCCCTTTGCATCTCTTCCATCTAGCTGTTACTGAGTTACATCTTTTAATAATAAACTGGTAATCTAGTTAGTAAACTGTTTCTCCAAGTTATGTTCTAGCAAATTAATTGAACCTGAGGAGGAGGCCATGGCAACCTTCAGTCTATAGCAGGTTGTTCAGAAGCCGAAGTGGCAACCTGAACTTCTGATTTCTGAAGGGGAGAGGAGAGTCTTGCCATTAGTCCCTTTAAGGACTGAGCCCTTAACATGTGGGATCTGATGCTGTCTCCAGGTAAATAGGGTCACAACTCAGTTGAATTGTAGAATACCCAACTGGTGTGGGAGAATTGCTTGGTGGTACAGGGGGAAAACACACACATGTTGGAACTGGTGATCAGAATTGTTAAGTATACAATTCAGTGAGCTCTGGCAAATGTATACAGTTGTGTAAATCACTGATAAAATCAAGATATTTTTCCCCTCCCTCCCCCAAAAAAGTTCCATGCTCCTTTGTAGTTAATCCCTCCCTCCAAACCCTGGATCCTAGCAGCTACTGACCTGCTTTTCTGTTTTGCCCTTCTAGAATTCCATATAAATGGAATCATACAATATGAAATTTTTGTTATCTGTCTTCTTTCACATAGCATAATGCTTTTAAGATTCATGTATGTTTTTCTTTTTTTATTTTTTAAGTAGGCTCCATGACCAGCATGTGGCTTGAACTCAGGACCCTGAGATCAAGAGTCACATGCTCTACCAACTGAGCCAGCCAGGCACCCCCCCCATGCATGTTTTTATATGAACGTGTAATTTATTCCTCTTTATTGTTCAGTAGTGTTCCGTTGCATGGATACATAATTTGTTTCTCTACAAGTTGATGGACACTCTAGTTTTTGGCTATTATAAGGAAAATGTATGAATATATATGTTCAAGGGTTTTTTTGTGTGTGTATGTATATTCTTGGATAAACACCCAGATGTGGGATCGCTGCTCATGTGGTTTATGTATTTTTAACCTTATTTTTTCAAAAATTCATGAAATAGTTTTCCAAATTGGCCATATTATTTTGCATTTCCATCTGCAAGGTATGAGAGACCCAGTATTCTACATTCTTGCCAACATGTTGCCAACATATTGTCAATTTTTTTTTAATTTTGGCTTTTTGTGTGCATAGTGGTATATAACTGTAGTTCGACTGGGAATTGTTAATGATGAATGGTATGGAGCCTCCTTTTATGTGCTTATTTCCAATTTCTATGTCTTCTTTCAGAAGTGGCTGTTTAAAAACGTTTGCCCATTTTTTTAAATAGATTCTTTTTGTCTTCTAATTGTTGAATTGTAAGAATTATTTTATATCCTGGATACAAGTTCTGTATCAGATATGTATTCTGTAAATATTTTCTCCCCATATTTGTCTTACCTTTTCAATTTCTTAAGTTTCTTTGAAGAACAGAAGTTTTTAATTTAAATGAAGTCTACTCTACCACTTTTTTTCTTTTATGATTTGTGTTTTTTGTGTCCCAAGAAATCTTTGACCAACATAATGTCACAAAGATTTCCCCTATGTTTGCTTCTAGAGGTTTTATGGTTTTAATTCTTTTTGTTTAAATTCTTATCATAAATTCTTATGACTTAATTTTTATATATGGTACCATGAGCTCATGAGATCATGACCTGAGCCAAGTCAGCTTAACCAACTAAGCCACCTAGGCACCCCTTTACTAGTTTTTAAATAAATTCCTTATTATGTTCAACATAGCCGATCATGTCATTTGTGAATGAAGATAGTTTTACCTTTTGCTTTATTGCACTGATCTGGAACTTTAGTACAATATTAAATCGAATGAATAAGAATTCTTGCTTAGAAAAAGCATTTACTTTTTCCCTATTAGGTATGATGTTATCTGTAAGTTTTTGGTAGGTGATTTCTATCAGGTTGAGAAAGTTCCCTACTATTCCTAGTTTGTTGAGACGTTTTATTTTCTTTTTATCATGAATGGGTATTGAATTTTGTCAAATGGTTTTTTTGCATCTATTGAGATATTCATGTGATTTTTCTTTCTTTTTTTTCTAATGTTTATTTATTTTTTTTTTTTAATTTTTTTTTTTCAACGTTTTTTATTTATTTTTGGGACAGAGAGAGACAGAGCATGAACGGGGGAGGGGCAGAGAGAGAGGGAGACACAGAATCGGAAACAGGCTCCAGGCTCCGAGCCATCAGCCCAGAGCCTGACGCGGGGCTCGAACTCACGGACCGCGAGATCGTGACCTGGCTGAAGTCGGACGCTTAACCGACTGCGCCACCCAGGCGCCCCTCTAATGTTTATTTTGAGAGAGAGTGTGTGTGCATGTGACTAGGGGGAGGCGCAGAGAGAGAGGAGAGAGAAAGAATCCCAAGCAGGCTCCACACTGCCAGCACAGAGCCCAATGCCAGCTTGGTCTCACAAACCATGAGATCATGACCTGAGCAGAAATCAAGAGTCAGACACTTAACAAACTGACCCATCCAGGTGCCCCTGATTTTTCTTTCTTATGCTGTAATTTTGGTGAATTACACTGATTTTCAAATGTTAAACCAACCCTTCAAATGAGATAAACCTCATTTGATCACCATATATTATTGTGTTATGACTGCTAAGGCAGCCATAACAGAATACTACAGACTTTGTGGCTTAAACAACAAAAATGTATTTTCTCACATTATATATATACTATATACTTGCGTATATATATATATATATATATATATATATTTAAAATATATATATAAAGTCGCATGTAATATATGTTTAAATATATTAAATATATATTATATATTAAATATATTATATTTACTATTATATATTAATATTTACATATTATATAAATGTCATATATCATATACATATATTTTATATTTATATAATAATAAAGTATATTAATATATAATAATAAATATATATTTAATATATAATAAATAATAAATATATTAATATATAACAATAAATATTATATACTAATGTATATCAGTAAAAATATTACATATTTCAGGTTATCTAGTTCTTGAGTAAGCTCCTAAAGAACTTGTCCTTTTCATTTATCTTGTCAAAATTAATTGGGATAAAGTTTTCCATAGTATTTCCTTTATTATTCTTTTAATGTCTCTATGCTCTCTAGGGATATTCTCACTTTCATTCTTGATATTGGTCATTTGCATCTTCTATTTCTTCCTCATCAGTTTAGCTACAGACTTGTCAATTTTATTGATCTCAAAGAATCAACTTTTTGTTTCATTTGTAGTCTATATTGTTTTTCTATTTCCTATTTTATTGATTTCTGTTTTTATTGTTTTTGTGTCCATCTTTATTGTTATTTTGGATTTAATTTGCTCTTCTTTTTCTAGCTTCTTAAGCTTGCAGCTTAGAGAGATCTTAAGTCTAAAAGCAAGTGTAGACTATAGAACAGTTAGGAGGTAGGGCATCCACACAAATCTGTAAATACTCCCCCAACACACACACACATACACACACACACACACACACACACACACACACACACACTGCAGATAATAATGTACATTCCCCCTACTCAGCATTTATCCTCTCCAGCCTTGTATCAACTTAATTTCTAAACTTTTACCACTCTTTGGTTTCTGAATTATCTAAATACAACATGATAATTGTTACAACTTCTAACGACCACCCTAACCTTGGTCATGGAAAATGTGCCTAGATAAGCTGCTTTCTCCTTCAGGCCCCTTTTCTTCAACTCATTACTAAATATGGCTCATTGCTATCTGTAGAATACTATAGCAGAAACAATCCCCTGTGTTTACCAGCCCATTTTAATTTCCTTCTAGGCATGTTAGGAAGACTACATTTCCTAGCCCAGTGGTATCTAGATGGGGCCATTTTACTAGTTCTGGTCAATGAAATGTCACCAGAAGTAATATATACCACTTCAAGACCTGACATCCCAAGAGATGTTCCATGTTTATCAGGTAATTGCCAGTGCCCAGAGCAACCAGAACATTCACCAACACACATTCAGTGAAGTAAGTGAGAAGTAAACTTCTATGGTGTTAAGCCACTGAAATTTATGGGTTTTTCTATTAGAGCAGGAACATTATTTACATTGATTAATACCTAGCCCAAATACACATAATCAAGTACCAAATAGTAAGCATATTATTTTGAAAGCTGTAAGGGAATTCTGTTGTTGAAAGCTATGTGAATCATGTATCCTGAAAATAGTTATCAGTTTGTTGCATTTGCCACACTACTTCTAGGAGAAAAATCATAGGGTAGTAACATAACAAATTTAAAGTCATTCTGTTATCTGCCCTGGTAAACTGGTCTTTATTGTTTGACACAATAAAGTCAAGAAGAATCTGAAAAAGTACTAAACACATATGTAGGTGAAGGTATTTCCCTCTTTGCCAGCAAATGAACTAAAAACCTCTCCAATAAAGAGACTTAAGATGAAAGTTCATTAACAAGTATATTAGATTCATAACACTGTAGTTGGGTGCTACTTGTGAAGAAAGTGGGTGATATTTTTTTTAAAGTGGGTGACGTTCTGATGGTAGGTTCATTTCTGTATGCTAACTAAACAGAGGTGGAAAAATAAAACCAGAAGCAAAGGACTTAACTTCATAGAACTAAAAAGGACATTAGAGATTATTTAACTCAATCTCTTTATGTTACAGATGAGGAACACTCTTATAGATTCTTGGCACAGGTTGCATGACAATTATTTGAGTCAACTCATTATAATATTTACTATAAAAATTTAATAATTGGACATATCCCATGATCATCAGACCAAATGAGGATACAACCTGAAGCCAATCAGTCATATATGGTCATTATATTCCAATCACTCTCTTCACTTACCAAATGAGTTACAAATAAAAATACTTTTACCTTAGAGAAAAGACATTAGGATTTATCGAGCAATTTTTATCTTTTCAAAATCAACATTTTATCCTCTTACACTACCCCCAAACACACACACACACACACACACACACACACACACCACAGATAAGTTATAGCTTATCCCTTGTGTTTATATGTTATATGTATTAATGGACAAAATTGAAATCCAAGTTGACTTATTTTGTAAGTTAAATGGAGAGTCATAAGAGAGGAAATGGCGGCGTAGGAGGATGCTGGGCTCACCTCATCCTGCTGATCGCTAAGCTTCCACCACATCTGCCTAAATAACCCAGAAAACCACCAGAAGACTAGCAGAATGGACTCTCCAGAGCTAACCATAGATAAGAGGCCCACAGAAGAGGGTAGGAAGGGTGGAGAGGTGGTGCATGGTAAACGGACTGGCAGGAGGGAGCTGGGGTGGTAGAGGGACAGCCCGGCTGGCAAGGCAGAGCCCCTGAAGTCTGCATTGCAAAAGCAGAGGGGCTGGACCATGTAGTTCTGGCAGCCAGCAGGACATAACATCTGGAATGTTAAAAGTCAACAGCTCTGCTCTCAGAGACCTGGGAGGGCGAGAGAACGCCGGGAAGGAGAGTTGCTGAGCTCTGGAAGACAAAGCTCAGCTTGGTGGAGGAACAAAGGTGCTGGCAATCGCCATTTCCCTCTCCTATCCCCCAGCCGAAATTCCAAAGGGAACCAGTTCCCGCCACCAAACTTGCTTGCACTGCGCAAACACCCAACACTGTGCTTCTATGGATCCATCCCTCCCACGGACCTGCCTCCTTCCCGGTGTTGCAGGGCCCCTCCCACAGGGGACCACCAACAGGAAAGCGAGCTAAGCCTGCCCCTCCCACCCCCATGCACCTTGCAGATCCACCCTGGCTAATACATCTTTGGCCAGATCCCATCGAAGCAGCACCACAAGCCTGACAGTGTGGAAGTACCCCAGACAGGGGCCACACCACTGCACAGTGATTCCTGCCCCTGGGAGAGGGGAAGATAAGGTACACACCAGTCTGACTGTGACCCCAGTGGTGGGCTGGGGGCAGACATCGGGTCTGACTGCAGCCCTGCCCACCAACACCAGTTTCTCCAGACAGCATAGGGGAAGTGCCCTGCAGTTTAGAGCTAACTCAGGGACTACCCAAAATGACAAAACGGAAGAATTATCCTCAAAAGAAACTCCAGGAAGTAGTGACAGCTAACGAATTGATCAAAACCGATTTAAGCAATATAACAGAACAAGAATTTAGAATACTAGTCATGAAATTAATCACTGGGCTTGAAAAAAGCATACAGGACAGCAGAGAATCTATTGCTACAGAGATCAAGGGACTAAGAAGTAGTCATGAGGAACTAAAAAATGCTATAAATGAGGTGCCAAATAAAATGGAGGCGGCCATAGCACGGATTGAAAAGGCAGAGGAGAGAATAGGTGAATTAGAAGATAAAATTATGGAAAAAGAGGAAGCTGAGAAAAAGATAAAAAAAAAAATCCAGGAGTATGAGGGGAGAATTACAGAACTAAGTGATGCAATCAAACAGAACAATGTCTGTATAATAGGAATTCCAGAAGAAGAAGAGAAAGAGAAAGGGGCTGAAGGTGTACTTGAACAAATCATAGCTGAGAACTTCCCTGATCTTGGGAAAGAAAAAGGCATTGAAATCCAAGAGGTGCAGAGAACTCCTTTCAGACGTAACTTGAATGGATCTTCTGCATGACATATCATAGTGAAAGTGACAAAATACAAGGATAAAGAAGAATTCTGAAAGCAGCTAGGTATGAAGGGGCCCTAGCTTACAAAGGTAGACACATAAGGGTAGTAGCAGACCTATCTACTGCAACCTGGCAGGCCAGAAAGGAATGGCAGGAAATCTTCAATGTGATGAACAGGAAAAATAGGCAGCCAAGAATCCTTTATCCAGCAAGTTTGTCATTCAGAATAGAAGGAGAGATAAAGGTTTTCCCAAACAAAAACGGAAGGAATTCATCACCACTAAACCAGCCCTACAAGAGATCCTAAGGAGGACTCTGTGAGTGAAATGTTGCAAGGACCACAAAGTACCAGAGACATCACTACAAGCATGAAACCTACAGATAACACAATGACTGTAAACCCATATCTTTCAAAAATAACACGAATGTACATGGACTAAATGCTCGAACCAAAAGACATAGAGTATCAGAATGGATAAAAAAACAAGACCCATCTATTTGCTGTCTACAAGGGACTCCTTTTAGACCTGAGGACACCTTCAGATTGAAAGTGAGGGGATGGAGAACTATCTATCATGCTACTGGAAGTCAAAAGAAAGCTGGAGTAGCCATACTTATATCAGATAAACTAGACTTTAAATTAAAGGCTGTAACAAGAGATGAAGAAGGGCATTATATAATAATTACAGGGTCTATCCATCAGGAAGAGCTAACAATTATTAATGTCTATGCGCCGAATATGGGAGCCCCCAAATATATAAAACAATCACAAACATAAGCAACCTTATTGATAAGAATGTGGTAATTTCAGGGGACTTTAATACCCCACTTACAGCAATGGATAGATCATCTGGACACAGGATCAATAAAGAAACAAGGGCCCCGAATGATACATTGGATCAGATGGATTTGACAGATATATTTAGAACTCTGCATCCCAAAGCAACAGAATATACTTTCTTCTCGAGTGCACATGGAACATTCTCCAAGATAGATCATATACTGGGTCACAAAACAGCCCTTCATAAGTTTACAAGAATTGAAATTATACCATGCCTACTTTCAGACCACAATGCTATGAAGCTTGAAATCAACCACAGGAAAAAGTCTGGAAAACCTCCAAAAGCATGGAGGTTAAAGAACACCCTACTAAAGACTGAATGGGTCAACCGGCAATTAGAGAAGAAATTAAAAAATATATGGAAACAAATGAAGATGAAAATAAACACTCCAAATGCTTTGGGATGCAGCGAAGGCAGTCCTGAGAGGAAAATACATTGCAATCCAGGCCTATCTCAAAAAACAAGAAAAATCCCAAATACAAAATCTAACAGCACGCCTAAAGGAAATAGAAGCAGAACAGCAAAGACACCCCAAACCCAGCAAAAGAAGAGAAATAATAAAGATCAGAGCAGAAATAACGATATAAAATACAAAAAAAAAAAAAAAAAAAAAAACCAGTAGAGCAGATCAATGAAACCAAGAGTTGGTTTTTTGAAAAAATAAACAAAATTGATAAACCTCTAGCCAGGCTTCTCAAAAAGAAAAGAGAGAGGACCCAAATAGATAAAATCATGAGTGAAAATGGATGTATTACAACCACTCCTTCAGAAATACAAGCAATTATCAGGGAATACTATGAAAAATTATATGCCAACAAACTGGACAACCTGGAAGAAATGGAGAAATTCCTAAGAACCCACACACTTCCAAAACTCAAACGGGAAGAAATAGAAAATTTGAACAGACCCATAACCACCAAAGAAATTGAATCAGTTATTAAAAATCTCCCAACAAATAAGAGTCCAGGACCAGATGGCTTCCCTGGGGAATTCTACGAGACATTTAAAGCAGAGATAATACCTATCCTTCTCAAGCTGTTCCAAAAAATAGAAAGAGAAGGAAAACTTCCAGACTCATTCTATGAAGCCAGCATTGCTTTGTTTCCCAAACCAGACAGAGACCCAGCAAAAAAAGAGAACTACAGGCCAATATCCCTGATGAATATGGATGCAAAAATTCTCAATAAGATACTAGCAAATCGAATTCAACAGCATATAAAAAGAATTATTCACCATGATCAAGTGGGATTCATTCCTGGGCTTCAGGGCTGGTTCAATATTCGCAAGCCAATCAATGTGATACATCACATTAATAAAAGATAACCATATGATCTTGTCAATCGATGCAGAAAAAGCATTTGACAAAATTCAGCATCCTTTCTTAATAAAAACCCTTGAGACAGTTGGGATAGAAGGAACATATTTAAACATCATAAAAGCCATTTATGAAAGGCCCACAGCTAATATCATCCTCAATGGGGAAAAACTGAGAGCTTTCCCCTGAAATCAGGAACACGACAGGGATGTCCACTCTCACTGCTGTTGTTTAACAGAGTGTTGGAAGTTCCAGCATCAGCAATCAAACAACCAAAGGAAATCAAAGGCATCAAAATTGGCAAAGATGAAGTCAAGCTTTCACTTTTTGCAGATGACATGATATTATACATGGAAAACCCGATAGACTCCACCAAAAGTCTGCTGGAACTGATACATGAATTCAGCAAAGTCGCAGGATACAAAATCAATTTTTCAGAAATCAGTTGCATTCTCATACACTAATAATGAGGCAACAGAAAGACAAATAAAGAAACTGATCCCATTCATAATTGCACCAAGAATCATAAAATACCTAAGAATAAACCTAACCAGAGATATAAAAGATCTGTATCCTGAAAACTATAGAAGGCTTATGAAGGAAATTGATGAAGATACAAAGAAATGGAAAAACATTCCGTGCTCATGGATTGGAAGAATAAATATTGTTAAAATGTCAATACTACCCAAAACAATCTACCCATTCAGTGCAATCCCAATCAAAATTGCACCAGCATTCTTCTCGAAGCTATAACAAGCAATTCTAAACTTTGTATGGAACCACAAAAGACCCCAAATAGCCAAAGTAATATTGAAGAAGACCAGAGTGGGAGGCATCACAATCCCAGACTTTAGCCTCTATACAAAGCTGTAGTCATCAAGACAGCATGGTATTGGCACAAAAACAGACACATAGACCAATGGACTAGAATAGAGACTCCAGAAGTGGACCCACAAAAGTATGGCCAATTAATCTTTGACAAAGCAGGAAAGAGTATCCAATGGAAAAAAGACAGTCTCTTTAACAAATGGTGCTGGGAGAACTGGACAGCAACATGCAGAAGAATGAAATTAGACCACTTTCTTACACCATTCACAAAAATAAACTCAAAATGGATGAAGGACCTGAATGTGAGATAGGAAACCATCAAAACCCTAGAGGAGAAAGCAGGAAAAACCTCTATGACCTCAGCCACAGCAATTTCTTGACACGTCTCCAAAGGCAAGGGAATTAAAAACAAAAATGAACTATAGGGACCTCATCAAAATAAAAACCTTCTGCACTGCAAAGGAAACAATCAACAAAACTAAAAGGCAACCAACAGAATGGGAAAAGATATTTGCAAATGACATATCAGACAAAGGGCTAGTATCCAAAATCTATAAAGAACTCACCAAACTCCACACCCGAAAAACAAATAATCCAGTGAAGAAATGGATGGAAGACATGAATGGACACTTCTCTAAAGAAGACATCCAGATGGCCAACAGGCACATGAAAAGATGCTCAACGTCACTCCTCATCAGGGAAATACAAATCAAAGCCACACTGAGATATCACTTCATGCCAGTCAGAGTGGCTAAAACGACCAAATCAGTAGACTATAGATGCTGGTGAGGATGTGGAGAAACGGGAACCCTCTTGCACTGTCGGTGGGAATGCAGACTGGTGCAGCCACTCTGGAAAACAGTATGGAGGTTCCTCAAAAAATTAAAAATAGGTCTACACTATGACCCAGCAATAGCACTGCTAGGAATTTACCCAAGGGATACAGAGTGCTGACGCATAGGGGCATTTGTACCCCAATGTTTATAGCAGCACTTTCAACAATAGCCAAACTAGGAAAACAGCCTAAATGTCCATCAACTGATGAATGGATAAAGAAATTGTGGTTTATATACACAATGGAATACTACTTGGCAATGAGAAAGAATGAAATATGGCCTTTTGTAGCAACATGGAGGGAACTTAAGAGTGTTATCCTAAGTGAAATAAGTCATACAGAGAAAGACAGATACCATATGTTTTCACTCTTATGGGGATCCTGAGAAACTTAACAGAAGTCCATGGGGGAGGGGAAGGAAAAAAAAAAGTTAGAGAGGGAGGAAGCCAAACCATAAGAGACTCTTAAAAACTGAGAATAAACTGAGGGTTGATGGGGGGTGGGAGGGAGGGGAAAGTGGGTGATGGGCATTGAGGAGGGCACCTTTTGGGATGAGCACTGGGTGTTGTATGGAAACCAATTTGACAATAAATTTCATATTAAAAATAATAATAAAGTTAAATTGATTTGCTATGGAACTTTTTCAGGTAAGAAAATATTTCCAAAGAAAGTATTAGTAATTTGTAATTGATGCATATTCAACATTAATGTCAGAATGTGAAACTGTATGTTTTGTTGTGACTATAAGTTGAATATGCCCACATTATTGCTAAAGAAATTCTGAAACCATACACATGAAGAAGGAGGGCTATTTCAGTGCCTTAAAATTTGTCATTTGGTAAAAATGCCACATAGATCTCTCTCTCTCTCTCTCACACACACACACACTCACACACACACACACACACACACACACACACACACACACACCAGGGATTTATCTTCAAATCCTTTTTGTTCAGAAAAAAAAGACTTTTTATGTTATTTATTTAGTTATTCTTGGATATGAGATTATTTTCTCCTTTAATTTTTTTCTCATTTGTGGTTTATTATGGAGAGTGCCCATACCAGATATACTAGTTTATACTGCCTATGCAATTATCGTGCTTCTGGTAAATGATTAACCTAGAATGGCTACCTGTAAACGGAGATTTTTCTTTTCTCTTTTACTAGCTATTTTGATCTTCAAACTTTAACTTTTATTTTCTCTAAAGAATAGTTTTTGTTGCATTTGAAGGATCTATGTGGATGTAAGTCTTCAAGGTAAAAGAACAGATTTTTAAACTCTCTTCTTTCTTTCTCTGTGCTCTTCTTTTCCTGTTTCCTTTCTCTTCCTGTACTGTTTATATCCAACCTTTTACCCTTGCCTTGGTTACCTCCCTAGGATTCATTTTTTCATTTCCTTTTCTCTTGGCTCCCTCTCAGCCACTCTTTAAGCTTCTTAGTTCACTGTTATTCCCAGCATTTTGTCATAGTGACAGACACGCTCCCAAGAGTAGCAGTCTCATGAGTAGTTGGGACGCACCTGACATCATGTCCTACAAAGAAACCCAAAACCTTATGGATTTCAATGGCTCTATGCAGATGTTTAGCAACTAGACCAGAGCTGTCATCATACAGTGTTGTAAGAGAGAAGGAAACAAAAATGAGAAAAATGATGAGAAAGAACTTCCCACTGTTTAAAACCTAGACATGTTCCCTGCTTGCTCACTGACAGAGGAGTTAAACAACAAGGTAAAGATTGATACAAATATTTAGGGAAATGTGATTATAACAGAACATTCTGGATATTAGGGGAAGTAATTTGTAATTTTAGAACACAGCCACAGACTTAGGGAAACCAGTTGAAAAAAATCTCCATTTGAAAAGGTCCTAAGGTGTCTCAGAGAAAAACCTGGCAGAGACTAGATTGTCAAAATTAGTGAATGGTCATTTTCCCAGAATTAAGGCTATTTCAGGGCAAAAGTCTGAAAGAGAAAAGTTTGCTCCATATAATACAATTTAACCAATAATATGTCACCACTATAGTCCCACAAGCATTACATTACAGCAAGAATCCAATGTAAAAAAAGGTTGAAGGATGAAAATAGAAGTCCTTCCTACTCCTCCTCCCAAAAAATCATATGGACCTGGGAATCATCTATTTCAACCTTACCTTCAAAGCAGGAAGCCCTTATACAATATTTTTAAGAGGTGACCATTCAGTTTCTACTGCATTCTGGTGACAGAGAAGTGAGTCATTACCTCACAAAGCAACTCATTCCGTTCTTAACAACCTTCCACTAACAAAGTGCTAACACTCATGCACTACTTACTATATACCAGACATGGTCCTGAGCACATTCTCAGTGCATTAATTTGATAATCCCCACATGACCCCATGCAACAGGCCTGTGGCTTAGAGTAGGTAGCCTGACCTATGGAAGGGACATAGTCTGGATTTAGGCCCTGTCTGACTCCAGAGTATTTGCCATAACCACTATGACACCATGACACCTCAGATCACACTTCCCCGTAGCTTCCACCATGCATTCTGGTCTGCACACCAGAGGACAAACTATCCTCTTCCAATTCCTCTTCCACTCCAGTAGCCCTTCAGACACTTGAAGATGGTGACTATGTCATCTTCCCACCATCCCCCCATAACTCTTCACAGTTAATTTAACAGCAAATTTTTTGAAGCCTCTTTCATTCTGACAACCCTCCTCTCAGGGTGGGTACCCAAGAAGAAATGAAATAGATAAGATATAAATAGAGTAATAATTATAGATGAAATTTTTACTTTTGGCTATCAGATTCAGTAAAGGAAAAAAGTTAATGTGTAACAAACATAAAAGTTATCTTCATAAATATTTGCTATTGCATTATTTATGTGTACTTGCAAATCTTTTCATTACCAACATAATAACATAATTGTCATTCTAAACACATTATAGTGCTACATAATGATGATTTATTGCCTGAACTGAATTATGTTTCAGGAGCTAAGAACAGATTTGATGGAGGCAACTATTTCTGTGTATCTCTATTTACTACCATGGCAACTAATTAAAGTGGGTTTGTTTCATTAATTAGTTGTTGGTAAATCACTATGAAGGTGAAAACTGCTATTAATAGATGCACAGTATTTATAGTATTGATGCTAGTGTTGTTATCATAAATGATAAAGTATTCATAGCCAGTATAGACCAGTTGATTTTTCATTAACAGTAATAATTTCATTGTGGAATTAAGATTTTTTTTTTAATTTGCTGTCTTTGTAACAAATTATCTAGTCTCTATTTTATGTTTTTCTTGGCCAAATCTTAACCAACTCACATTATATAGTCATGCAGCGGAGAAAATCAATGCACATAGTGATAACCAAAGTTTCCTGATGAAAAAAGAATATCTTCTGATAGTGGATGTAATGTTAATACCACTGCTGAGCCTTTTAGTTTCCTGAAGTTGGACAATGGATATGGAGATTGCCAAGAGTGCAGAGCTAGAGGAAATTACTATACCATCTACCTAGAACTATTTCCAGAAACGGCACAAGGGGTTGTGGGGAGGTTTGGATTCCCCCAATCCTCCTCTAAGTCCCCCCAATGCTTTATGCAATCAAGATAAAAACAGCCACTTGCCAGGAAGATGAAGTTCCATGACAAGCCTGCAGCCTTCTCCTTCAAATAGATTGGCCCCAATTCTGTCGTAGGTTGAAATTCTGGAGCTGCCGCTGCCTACCTGCCTCCTGCCATTACTTCTGGAGTCTCTAGGGAGATTTTATAGCTGAGCTACTATCATGGAATTTAAAAGCGGAAAGACCCAACAGAGACCCTTTAACCAGCTCTCTGAGTTCTAACAAGTAAGGTAATTTACAAATGAGGAAACACGAAGTTCAGAGTTAGCTGAATTCAGCGAGTATTGGGCTGAACTGGGCTGTGTTGGACCACATCTGGACTGTGGGCACATTATGTGGCAGAGAATACCTTCAACTTTCTTAGCTTACACCAGATCCATGCACTTCTGTCTGGGTCCACTTAAATGGACTAAATGAACTATCTCATTGCCAGTAATTAAAATGTTCTCTTTTATATGATGGTGATGAGTTAATGCTCAGTCCTGGGCTCCTCTTTACATGGTAGCTCACCCTAGGTACCCACCTAGGGTCAGAACAAGAAACGGGTGTAAAGAAGGATGAATATGACTTCAATATTTCCCTTCCTGTGATACCTTGTGTTTTGGTTTACAACTCTTTAGGACTATCCCTTTTAATAGTATCTTATGCTCTTTAACATCCTCTATGCTCCAGCCTCTCCTACTGCACATTAGAATTTACCTATCCTTGGGGTTGTTCTATGTGACTAACAAAGGAATGTTATAGACAAGGCATTACCAGTGTCTTCATTCCCAGGTTATGTTTTTTGGCGGTTTTCTTTTTTTTGTTTTTTTGTTTTTTGTTTTTGTTTTTGTTTTTGTTTTTTAAGAAACTTTCAGTCCCTTATACCTAAGAAGTGTTTGAATGTGACCATTGCAAGGCCCATGGCAAATTGGTGGGAGAACTTTATATGCTGAAGAATTCAAACTGAGGAAGAAAGGTCTGGCTTATAAGATATCAAATGGGATGCTGTTCAAATACAGCTTATATGAAACTACCTGCTAGAGATGCTATGGAAGAATCCAGGTAACATTGGGCCAGATGGTCTTTCAGATGCCTTCCAACCTGAAATTCTAAAAAGATTGTGTTAAATCAATAGCCGCTTGATTCAATGTTGATCAATGGCAACTTAGAGAGGTTTTCTTATGGCAGGCTGTAGGAATCTATGCTTAGCCCTTTCAGTGCGTATCAAACATCATTTCAGAGCATTGGAATTATCAGCCAATATGTATACAATGAAATACTACTTGGCAATGAGAAAGAATGAAATCTGGCTATTTGTAGCAACATGGATGGAACTGGAGGGTATTATGCCAAGTGAAATAAGCAAGGCAGAGAAAGATACCATATATTTTCACTCATGTATGGATCTTGAGAAACGTAACAGAAGACCATGGGGGAGGGGAAGAGGGAAAAAAAAGTTACAGAGAGGGAGGGAAGCAAACCATAAGAGACTCTTAAGGACTGAGAACAAATCAAGGGTAGATGGAGGGTGGGGTGAGGGGAAAGTAGGTGATGGGCACTTTTTGGAATGAGCACTGGGTGTTGTATGGAAACCAATTTGACAATAAATTATGTTTAAAAAAAGAAGAAGAATTATCAGCCAATGTGTGGCATTGTAGGAAACAAAGACTCAAAAGCTCCCAACAATCTGGGGACATGGACAAATCTATCAAGGTGACATTGTAATACATTTTTCATTATCAAAATATCCATATTTCTTCTCATCCCTATGTTTTGTGCTCTTATTTCAAAATCTATTTTTTTCTTCCCTAAAACTAAGATATGTGCCTAAATTTGTGATCCTTTTTCCTTTCTTCACAGTATTTTTTTTCACTTAAGAGAAGTCTTCCCTTGACCCTGTTAATTTCCAAAATTTATCATTCCCTTTCCTTCATATTCCATACTTTTACCAAGAGAAATAATATCTAAATTTATTGAGCAGTTACTATGTGTCAGGTACTGGGCTAAACTATTTAAATGGATTATTTCATTGATTTCTCATAACACTTTTATGTGATAGATACTAATTTTATCCCTATTTAATATATGAGTCAATAAGGTTTAGAGACATTAAAAAATCTTGACCAAGGACATACAGTAAATGCTGAAGTCTGGATTTAAATCCAGGCAGTTTAATTCCAGAGCTCTTAACCATTAAGCCCCTCATCATTATTACCTCAGTCCTGAGAAATTTGACTTTTTGTCCCACACTGTTGAAACTGCATCTTCTGCCTTGTACTTAACCTACTTGACCTTCCCTAGGTTGATTTTCTTTCTTCTTTGACTCTATGAGACCACGTGGGTCCTTTTTTCTTTGCAAACTTTTTCCATATGCAAAGGTTCTGGCCTTTTGTCTTTTTTCCCCCTCTCTTCTCTCCCTTTTCTTATTTTTTTTTTTCTCTTTCTCTACTCTTGTCAATCTCATCCTTTCCCACAGCTTCATTTACAAAATCAATGTAGGTATCTGAGCTCATTTCTGAGTTACAGTTTTTACATCTATGGTACATGACATCTGAATCTAAATGTTCCAGTAACACTTCAAACTTAGCACATATAAAGCTTAAATTATCATCTTTCCTTTACCATTTTAGCTATACCCCAACCTCATCTCCTTCTGCTGATTTAAATTTTTTTTAACGTTTATTTATTTTTGAGACAGAGACAGAGCATGAACGGGGGAGGGGCAGAGAGAGAGGGAGACACAGAATCAGAAGCATGCTCCAGGCTCTGAGCCATCAGCCCAGAGCCCAACGCGGGGCTCGAACTCACAGACCGTGAGATCGTGACCTGAGCTGAAGTTGGACACTTAACCAACTGAGCCACCCAGGCGCCCCTCCTTCTGCTGATTTAAATGAGATGGTGTGGTGCTGTGGAAAAAAACACAAACCAGGGAAATTTACAGAAGATGTATTCCAGTCCTTGATGTACTAGCTGTATGATCTAGAGGTCATCATTCAATTTATCTCTAGAGTAAGGGGGTGGATTGGATGATATTAAGTGCCTTCAAACTCTATCCCTACAATTCCTGCTGACCCACTTCTATCTTTATTTCAATGACCCAGAGATGGAATCTTCAAGCCATCTTTCATTCCACATAAATTCAGTCTTGAAATGGAAAGGAAATTTTTATAATAATTAATTTATTCATTTCATCAATATGTATAGAATTCACTATGGGACTACATAGCAAAGAATGAAAGAGACAAAGTCCCTACCTCATGGAGCTACAGTAGAGTGGGGAGGCTGACAATAAACATCCACACAAATAAACATGTATAGAATTGCTGAGTCACTATATGGTACACCTAAAATACTGTATGTTAATTATACTTGAATATAAAAAATAATAATATAAAGGAGCAATAAAACTATGAAGAAAAATAAAGCAGGTCAAGGGTTTATGGAGTGATTTGGGGGGAACTATTTTGGTTAGGATGATCCGAGGAGACAATATTAGAGCATTCATCTGCTTGAATGAGGAAATACGCCACACACAGATGCAAGGAAAAGCCCTTGCACAGGGAGCAGCATGGAAATGTCATGAAAAGGGGAGAGCAAAAGACCCATGTGGTCAGTGAAGAGCACTTAAGAAAGGGAAGAGCAGGAGACACAGGCAGGAAGCCAGGTCATTAGGCATTAAAGCCATAGTAAGAGTTTGGATTTAGATTTAAAGTGGTTAAATACCATAGGATTTTGAATCTGAGAATAACTTGACTTAATTACATCTTCAAAAGTTCACTTGCTGCAGTGTAGAGAATAGATCATGGAGGTTAGGGCAGGACGAAAGTGATAGCAGGAAGACCTGCTAAATTTCAGTGAATTAGGTAAGAGATTATGGTGGCTTGGACCAGAATATCAATGCAAGTGATGAGTTTGCTGAATAAGCTACTTTGTGAGGTGCCATGACCCTTATTATTGGAAATATCCTAGCAAAAGCAGAGGTGCAGGAAGTGGAATTAGGGATGCTGCCTGTGAGTTGTGCTTGGACCACATGGTATATAAGGTTAACTCCAACATTCTACCTATTGTGAGACTTGATCCCATTTTATGTAGAACCTGCCTTATTTACTTTTATGTGTCCCTCTATATCCTGTAAGTCAGAGGCCAGTGGGAATGGCATTAACTCAGAGAAGGACAAGGCTCTTCAGAGACAGTCTAGCTAGTTATCCTATCTTTAGTAGCTCATATGACCCTAATGTGGTAGGGTACACTGCCAAAGTGAATAGGCCCCATTGTATGACACTCATTTTAAATATCTATGTCCCCTGAGCCTTAAATTCATAGTAAAAGAGGTATTAGTCTGTGAGGATTAAATGAGAGAATGTATATGAAAACCATAAAGCTATAAAGTTCTATAGAAATCTAAGTTACTATTCTATTCTTTCTACTATTTACATAAAATTCAGTACAAAAGGTACAATCAAGTATTTTCCATGTCACTTTTTAACTTCTAGAAATTCTATACCTCTTGAACTTTCCTGGTTTGTATATAAAGACAGCGGAAAGCTATAAGTCAATACATGTCAGATAAACACACTGGACTATACACCCAGACATCTTTTAAATAGATAAGACAACAGTAAGGATATGTCCCAACATGCTCTGAACAAACAGTATTCCTCTTTGTTTTGATCTTGTCAGTAAAAATGTTTTGAGGGGTGCCTGAATGGCTCAATTGGTTAAATTGAAGCGTCCAACTTCAACTCAGGTCATGATCTCACGGTTCATGGGTTTGAGCCTTGCATCAGGCTGTGTGCTGACAGCTCAGAGCCTGGAGCCTGCTTTGGATTCTGTGTCTCCCTCTCTCTCTCTGCCCCTCCCCCATTTATGCTATCTCTGTCTCTCCAAAATAAATAAATAAACATTTTTTAAAATGTTCTGATATATCTTTTCTCATTAAAAAGAAACAAAAGAGACTGTCTTTATTCCATTGGATATTCTTTCCTGCTTTGTCAAAGATTAGTTGGTCATATGTTTGTGGGTCCATTTCTGGGTTCTCTGTTCTGTTCCATTGATCTGAGTGTCTGTTCTTGTGCCAGTACCATACTGTCTTCATTATTACAGCTTTGTAGTATAGCTTGAAGTCCTGGATTGTGATGCCTCAGGCTTTGGTTTTCTTTTTCAAGATTGCTTTGGCTGAATAGCAAATTTTATATAAATATAAATAAATATACAAATTTTAGCATTATTCTAGCTCTGTGAAGAATGCTGGTATTATTTTGATAGGGATTGCACTGTGTATATAGATTGCTTTGGATGGTATCAACATTTTAACAATATTTGTTCTTCCTATCCAGGAGTATAGTGCTAGGAAAACTGGATAGCGACATGCAGAAGAATGAAGCTGGACCACTTTCTTACACCATACATAAAAATAAACTCAAAATGAATGAAAGACCTAAATGTAAGACAGGAAGCCATCAAAAACCTCGAGGAGAAAGCCGGAAAAAACCTCTTTGATCTTGGCTGCAGCAACTTCTTACTCAACATGTCTCTGGAGGCAAGGGAAACAAAAGCAAAAATCAACTACTGAGACCTCATCAAAATAAAAAGCTTCTGCGCAGTGAAGGAAACAATCAGCAAAACTAAAAGGCAACCGACAGAATGGGAGAAGATATTTGCAAATGACATATCAGATAGAGGGTTATTATCCAAAATCTATAAAGAGCTTATCAAACTCAACACCCAAGAAACAAAAATAATCCAATGACGAAATGGGCAAAAGACATGAATAGACACTTCTCCAAAGAAGACATCCAGATGGCCAACTGACACATGAAAAAATGCTCAACATCACTTGTCATCAGGGAATACAAATCAAAACCACTATGAGATACCACCTTACACCTGTCAGAATGGCTAACATTAACAACTCAGGCAACAACAGATGTTGGCGAGGATGTGGAGAAAAAGGATATCTTTTGCACTTCTGGTGGGAATGCAAGCTGGTGCAGCCACTCTGGAAAACAGTATGGAGGTTCCTCAAAAAACTAAAAATAGAACTACCCTACGACCCAGCAATTGCACTACTAGGTATTTATCCAAGGGGTACAGGTATGCTGTTCCAAAGGGACACATGCACCCCAATGTTTATAGCAGCACTATGAACAATAGCCAAAGTATGGAAAGAGCCAAAATGTCCATTGATGGATGAATGGATAAAGAAGATGTGGTATATATATATACACACATATATACACACACGCACGCACACAATGGAGTATTACTTGGCAATCAAAAAAATGAAATCTTGCCATTTGCCACTACATGGATGGAACTGGAGGGTATTATGCTAAGCAAAATTAGAGAAAGACAAATATCATATGACTTCATTCATACAAGGTGAGGACTTTAAGACACAGAAAAGATGAACATAAGGGAAGGGAAGCAAAATAATATAAAAACAGGGAGGGGGACAAAACATAAGAGACTCTTAAATATAGAGAACAAACAGAGGGTTACTGGAAGGATTGTAGGTGGGGGGGATGGGCTAAATGAGTAAGGGGCATTAAGGAATCTACTCCTAAAATCATTGTTGCACTATATGCTAACTAATTTGGATGTAAATTAAAAATAAATAAATAAATAAATAAATAGAAACAAAAACTAATTTGCTAATATTATTTTAAAATTGTGCTTTTCCTGTGTGGTTTTATAGAATTAGAAGAATGAACATATTTGAAAAATGGAGACAAAGAGACAAAATGCATTTTGTTTTAAAGTCTCTTTTGGATTCTTGTACATTTTCATAACTCAGAGCTTTACATGAATTCCATCATCAAAGAAACTTTAAAGGAAAAAGAATTTCTCTTTTCATTAAAATTGTCTTATTTTATGTGTGTGTGTTTATATGGAAACAAAACAAAACTGAAGAGAAACAGCTGGATGAACATGCAGTTTTTAAAACTTACATAATAAAAAAGAAGAAAAAGATTCAGATTCTCACATTGCACCTAACATATGGTATTTCATCCCTTTGGGTGTTTTGTTTTGTTTTTTTTTTTAAGGATATCAAATTTCAAAGTGATTTTGCAGGTGACCCAGCTTCTAGAATTACCTTCTGCAAAATGACTTCTCTTCCATATGCTTAGTGGAATGTGGGGTGAGTCTCCTATATAAGTCCCCAACATGTTCTCCAAAGAAAACCAGCACATATTTAAAAGAAAAATACCAGACATGATAAATCTAGTTCTATAATTCATAAAGTGAAAAAAATCCTATGTAACAGCCAAATGTCAGTGATTGAAGCATCAAAAACCTTCAATTCTGTGCCAGCAAAGTAGGTAGTCTGTGAAATTGACCAGGTCTAAACACAAAGAATTTCTGCAGTTTTCTTAAGGAGAAGGAGAAGGAGAAGAAGCAGTGGCTTAGGACATAAACAAAAAGCATTAATGAAAGTGCTTTTTTCATGGGTCACTGAAGCTCAAAATAGCTGAATTCATGAATAGCTCAAAGGAGTATCATAAATCCACATAATGCTCTTGAGCACAGACTTGGGCATTTTAATTTCATTCATAATGCTTAAATTTGCTGCCAAAAGTCCAATTTTCTCTTTTTTTAAATTGAATTAAATGCTTATGAGAGAATCATACTTCTTAAAAAGAAAGTGTAACTTTACAAAAGAAGAGTAATTGCTCTCCAGTTAAATACAACTTCCATCTTGGTAAGATCAAATAAAGGAATATTCTACCAGTGAGTTGGCCAAGAATGCAAATAAGAGGGAGCTACCAAAAAATATGGTCTTTACTTTGTCCTACTTCCTCTTCCCAATTATCTGGTTCTTGTCCCCAAATTACTTTCACCTTATAAAACAAAAAGTCCAAAGAAAAGGGACTAAGGGAGGGCAGAACAGAAAAGAGTAGGAAAAAGAAAAAAAGAGTAAAGACCCAAGACTTGAAACTTATTAACCAGGAGGACAATTCTATGCTTAGCATCAGACCACACATGTTGTCATATATTACAGACAAGCAAATAGCATATTTGGCCAAAATGGCTGCAGAAAGAATTCATACGTGTGGAATCAAGCTACATAAAAAAGATTGCAAAAAATTCTGGTGGTAGTTCAGGGTCAACATTTCCATATACTGTGATATCCAGCCAAACACAACTCAAACAACCCTCTCATCTGTTAGTGCTTTTGCGAGGCTGAGGTGCTATACTTTCTGAGCAATGGCTGATATCCCCTATAGACTTGACAACTCTGAGCTGGGAGAGAAATGGGATTAAACCTATTATTTTTGCAGTCCACCTTTATGTTCATAGTTCGGGGGAAAATATCTTGACCATCTCTCGTGTCAAATCTCAAATACTCAACATAAGCATTAACACATTATGATTTTTTTTGCGGGACATGAGTCTTTTTTGTTTCCTGCTCCACACGCTGTTGGGTATATCCCAGCACAGGGTGTGGAGCAGCCATCTCTGGGGATCCAGGCTAAGGACTGTGTCCTGCTCCTACTGCAGATCCTCTGACCCCCGGCCACATTCAGACCAAGTACTGTACTTTGTTGCATTGACTTTTCTATGAATCTGCTTTTTATTTGCTTGTTTCTCAGTTTGGTTCCTCCTTGTCAATATCTATCACTTTCATTAGTTACCCTCTATTCATTACTCTTTTCCAGGCCTTTATTACTTTACAATTGAATTCCTCCACTAATTAGTCTCCTAGCTGCTTTTCCTTCCCTATCAAATCTGTACTGTTTGCTAATGCCAACCTATATCTTCCAGTGTAACATTTCCCTTCTCTGAGCCAGTCTGGTGTAACGCAAAGAGCCTGGGTTTTGGAGCATCAGATGGAATTCAAATCTAGGTTCTATCCTTAATTAGTCTAAACAAGTCAAGTCACTCTATCCTTAAACCAATTTACTAATCTGTAAATGTGTTAATCCCTGCATGCCTGTTGAACAAATTAAATAAGATTATATCAATTATATACTGGAAAGTATCCAGCACAGTACTCAGCTTATAGGAGAAATTAAATGAATGTAAATTATCATTTTTTCCCCACTATATTTACTGTTCCTTATCAACTCATTCCATAGTTCTTGCTTGATCTATTGACTTTCAATGCCCAGTTCTTGGGCTCCAGGACTTTGCAGTTCAGTGAGGACAGACATTGAAATAATTACAGTAAAACATGAAAAGTACTGTGATATTGAAAGAAGAAAGGACTATGAGAACCTTGCTCTACCGTTTGTCATAAAGCTTCACAGAAGAGATTCTCCAAGGATGAAGGGGAGTTTGGTGTAGAAATGGGAAGGCTATAAACAAAAACTGTGAAGGCTTAGGTATGTTCCAGGGAGACAGGGATATGAAGCTTTGAAGAAAGTTAAGGTCTGAATTGTGGAAATCCTTGAATGCTATTATACGGGGCTTTAACTTTCTCACAGGCGATAGAAAATTTTAAGCAGAAGATGATATAAAGCTTAGAGATTCACAGTATCATGGGAAACCTTGACCAAAAGGTCTAGATATTCCATTCATACATCTTTTATTTTGAATGTATCAGAAGTGTTAAGGGAGTTGAGACTGACAATAGCCATACTCCCTTAAACACAGCCAAGAATCTTTCCTGGCAAAGTCATAAGCATTTCTAAGCAACAGCATAGAGTGCTTGAAAATAGCAGTTCCCAGTAGCTGTTCTCTAAGACTGACTCTATAGAAGTTCACCCAACTGGTTAGAAAACTCTTGGCTCTTGCAAAGATGAGAGAAAGGTAATAATTCCTTAACTTGGTGACGTCTTCTCCATTAAAAGGAAGAGAATCCTAGAAATGGAAGAAAGTAAAAGAAACCAGCTATCTGATTTAGCTAAAAATCAGCTAGTGTTGTGAGGTTGAGAGGAGGCTATTAACAATTGTTGGCCATCCCCTAGGTGCTGGCATTAGGCTACATGCTATATCCATTAATTCATTTAATTCTCACAATAACCTGCCAGGTAGGCAATTTTATCCCAGTTGAATTCAGGGTTTGCATCAGTGCTTTCCTTTTTATACAATGTATACAATGTATACAATGCTTTCCTTTGTTTATCTTTTTTTTTTTTTTTTTTTTTTTGCGCCATACCATAATCCCTTATGCTCTGTCTTTAATAGATAGTTACCAAAGACAGTTGAAATTAATTTCAAACTTAGTTTGTATAAGCAGACTTTCATTGGGATTATCCAACAGGGACAAAAAAATGTATTTAGAAAGATGAAATAGAGGCTCTTGGGCAATTCAGTTGGTTGTATCTCACTCTTGATTTTGGTTCAGTTTATGATATCACAGTTTGTGAGATCGAGCCCTGCATCAGGTCTGTGCTGACAGTGCAGAGCCTGCTTGGGATTCTCTCCCTCTCTCTCTGCCCCTCCCCCCCCCCAAACTTAATTAATAAAACTAAAAATATATACATGAAATGATTAGATTTTATACTCACAGACCTGCTGGGGATCCTGACTTACTCATCATTTTAGCATTGACCAATTTCCTTTCTTGGGCCATCACTTATTCTTTCAACAAATATGAGCTAAGTTCCCAGCACCATGCATCTGATTGAGGTCAGACTTAACAAAAGACCTTCTTACTTAATTATAATCCCCTTATCATTCCTTTTTGCCTCTTGAAATGCCCAAGTGTAATGTTGCCTTGAATTTCCAAGTCAAGTTAAAATTCCTTTTTCTTCCAAATTTGATGCAATGTTGGATTATCCAAATAAAACTCCAGATGCTAATCCTTTTAGTAAACACTGATGAAATTTTGTTAAAGCCAACAAAATAAGTTTCAAAAAAAATACTGCTCACATTGCTAAAGAGTATTTAATACTGAAGCTTACCAACGTTAAGTCCTTGGCAAGTGAAATGATTGGTTAGTCCTGCAATAGAAGAAGAGGCATTAAACTGGGTAGGGACAGAGATAAAGTGCTCAGGTGTGGGCCTCAAGTGAACACTTGTCTTTGATCAAGAGTGGTGTCTACTCATCCTTAGTTCACATAATACCTGAAGAATTAGGAATTAAATCTTATGTCTGGCATCCTTAGGACCAAGAACTGCCAGCAATTACATTTGTCAGCATATCCTCTGCAAACCCCACTACCTGTCTGGGGCTCACAGCCAGCAGGCCTCTCATTCCTGTGTATGTGGGGCATAAATTGATTTGCAGGAAGCAGGAACAAATTATCAGAGAAATATAGTGCCACTCAGCTGTTTATTTGCTAATGACAACATGCACTACTGATTTGCAAGCCTAGTGGTCTCTAACTCTGTAGTTCTTGGCACTCTGGAGCAGCCTTCATGTACCTCTACAAGGCATTCAGACTACAGCACTATGAATGCATTGTGCAGATTTCATCACAAGCAAGGGATTCAGGATTGTGTAATTGGAGAGTCCACAAGATGCTCATTTATTATAAAGTATCTTGTACCCAGATGATAAAATTCTGCTGTTAAGAATTCATGCTCTGGAATAAGCATCACTCTTCCTGTGGCTGTCTTCCTCAGATGCAAACCTCTGGGAGTAGGAATACAAGGGACAGATGAATGGAAGAAAGGACAAAGAAGAGGGAGATACAGAGTGTGGGTAGGGGAAGGAAACACAACCTTTGCTTTCTGCACAACTATACTGTTGAGCCCAAAGGGCAGGGACCATGTCTGTCTATTCACCACTGTTCTCCTACATCCTGCATGATACCTGGCACAAGGCAGGCATTCATTATGGACATGTTGAATGATGTGAATTAATAAGACATAGAATGAGCCCTCTCCTTCCTAAGAATGGGAATCCCTTAGAACAAGGATCTCAAGGTGCTCATACTCCAGGCAGAAGCTGGATATCACACTGCCCTGGGGCCAATGCTGTGGCCAGGTGGGTCTCCTGCTCTGAAGTTTCTGCTGTGAGGTGACATCTACTCACAGTCTAGTTTGACCATTAAGTATCTCGTGGTTAGATTCTTTTCCCCAAATAAATCTTCCTACAAATTTGCTTTCTATTCTTGCTTATGCAGCAACCCCACTGACCAACCTGTTAGCATCTTTGGCTTGCCTAAACCTAGAAACAAGCAGTATGTGCACATCCAAATAGTACTTCAAAGAACAGGACCAACAACTTCTAATTCATTCTCCTGAAGCCTCTGCCAAGAGCAGCAGCCAGTGTGAGGCCAGGCTTGGTAGCTGCTCTCTGGCACTGACATTAACTCAAAAGCAGTGGAGTCAACCTCTTTGCCTCTTCAAAGAGAAGTGGCCTAACATTCTCTTACAAACCACAGAGTTTAGGCAGACCTATCACCTTGGAGGTAAAAGCAGCTACAGATATTTTTTATGGGATCCTTTTATGAGGGCAGGGTGTACTTTGTCTCCCCATTCAAAGCCCATGCCTCTGAAAGATTTCTAATGTAATGGTTTATAGCACTGATTACGGTAAAAAACCATTTGGCTTACAACGATATATGGATAAACTAGTGAAATGTGCTTAGGTACTGAATTAATGCTTCGTGTGCTCCAAGCAATTTAACTGCCAAAGTGCTAGCTTATGTATCTTTGTAAGAGAAATGAGAGAGAAGAAAGAGAGGAGACTCCAAGTCATCGACGTGGTCAATAAACAAGAGACCCGTGCAATGTTGAGTTGAAAGATGTGCAGAGGCAATTTGCTTAAGCAGTAGGCAGCCTCATCACAAAAAAAAGAAAATTGTCACAGAGTCAGATTTAGTCCACATGAGCAGAAAGTGAGGAAACTTAATCAGGTTTTCTCATTTTATATAGATTTGGTAGAGCTACACAAGGCTCTATTAGTGTGCCAGAGGTGCCATAGCAAAATACCACAGACTGAGGGGGCTTAAGGAACAGAAATTTATTTTCTCACAGTTATGGAAGCTAGAAGTCCAAGATCAAGGTGTCACAAGGTTTGGTTTCTTCTGAGGCCTGTCTTCCTTGGCATGGAGATGCCCACCTTCTCTCTGGGTCCTCCCCTGCATCTGTGCGTTGTCTGTGTCTTAATCTCTTCTTATAAGGAAATCAGTCATATTGAATCAGGCTCAACCATATGACCTCATTTTACTTTAATTACCTCTTTGAAGGCCCTATCTCCAAACACAGTCACATCCTGAGGTGCTGGAAGTTGAGACTTCAACATATGAATTGGGGGTGGGGAGGGAACACTGTTCATAGGCTGTAAAAGGAAGTGATAATCTCCAAGGAGGAGGGAGAAGAATATCTCCCATCACTGTAGTCCTACACACATGCAGGGGGTCAGGAATCCCTTAAACTTAAATCATGTGTGCATATGCTTCCTGTGCCTCTTAGATGTATGAGAGAGAAGATAATGGTGAAGATGGCTTTATTTTATCATTTAATGAAAATACAATAATCTACATGTTTTACTTCCTTGGCTCCTGAGCCTACTTTGACTAGTGAGAAGGCAGAGTAGCCTGGCAAAATCCAAAGACTGAAGCCAGACTCCCTGCATTTGGATCCCATCCCTGCCACTTATTAGCTTAACCTCTTAATTAACTAACCCACTAGTAGAAAACAATCACGACAAGTAAAGGAACAAAGCAATTAAACTTCTTAGTTCCAACCAGTACCTAGCAGAAAGTTGAAGTCTTGAAGAAGCCAGGATTTAAAAACATACCACTCTTGTTCAAACAAGCCAGCCAATTCATGATGGAGATTGCAATAATTCTTAAGTCAAGATCTCATTTCTTATGATGTAGGTCAAGTAAGCCATGTCAGCTCTGCTAAGTTAGTTTTTGAGAAATGCAATTTGGAAATTAGAAAAAAAAAAAAAACAGTTCTAATTTAAGCAACTCTACCACTCCTGGGCCTGTGAGGTTTTCCTGAAGTTTTTTTGAACTACCACAAAAATGTTGTGGGCTCCATGGTCTGCAACCCTCACCCACATGCCTGCTTGTCAGGTGGATTTTGGCTATGAGGCTTAGAGAAAATTAAAAAAAGATAGAAGTTTAAACAAATGGGCTGAAGGCCTCTTGTGGGCCAGGACCTAGTCACATATATTCTCTTCCACCTGTCTCAGTGTCCAGAGGAGGAGACCAAGCCTCAGGAAGAAAAGAGCTTGCCCAAGGTCACTGGGCTCATAAAACTTGGAGATAGAACCTATGACCCCCAATTCCAAGCCCAGTGCTCTTTCAATTTCAGCAGAGGTGACCCCAAACACCTCTGCACTGTTCCTCACCCCGAGGCTAGAGTGCTGGTTTATTTACACATCTGATTACGTTCCCTTTTTACTTAAATTGTCAACAGTTCCATGGCTCTTAGAATAAACACACAGGTTCTTATCCAGGTCTGTGAGTCCCTCCCCCATGACATCTCTCCATCTGACATGCATGCACCCCAGCCTTCCATGGTATCCTCTTCCTTCAATTGCTTCCGCCAGGCCTGTGTCCTTGTGGAGCTCCCTTCCCACACAGGAGCTCTACAAAGGCTAGCCCTCCTATTGTCTCCATCTTTGCCTCCATAACCAGCACTCACTCTTCAGCTCTTAGTTCCCTTGTCCCAGGTCTAGGAAATACTTCTTTGCTTCCTAGAATTAGACCACATCTTCTATTGTGGTCTCTCATATGATCCACTATTGTCTGTTTTTAGCACTTATCACAGCTCATACTTATTTGTATAATTAAAACTTTTTTTGTTCAATTACCAATAAGCTCTTGGAGTGCAAGAATTTTGTCTGTTTTTGCTCATTAGGAGGCCTCCAGCACCCTAGTAGTGCTGACACATAGTGGGCACTCAATAAATATTTTGAGTGGATTAATAAATGAATTTGCATGTATTTTCTCCTTTTCTATTATTTTGCTGCTGGATTGGGGAAATTGGCTTGGGGGCAGTGTAAAGGCTTGAGGATATAAAAATCCCGCATCAGAATAATTGCTCCTTCCTGTGAACACCTGGAGAACTATTTGTCATTGTGTCATGCTGACTTATAGTCAGGGGAATAGCATGTTACCATCTTCCCCTACTCAGCTGAGGACAGGGGTCACACGTTATTCTTTATTATATTCATTGCATCTAGCACAGTGTAGGCACTCAAAAAAAAAAAACACACAAAAAGCTAACTGAAAATGACAGTCTACATAAGATGCTAGAAAAAGATGGCATGTTATGGGAATAAGATCTCTCAGCTTAGATGTAAAGATATTTAGAGCACAGGTAGCTGAATTAACTCCAGGAAGGAATAGGAAAATATTTTCCTTTTATACTTCAACAAAGCCAGAGAGAGCATATGTAGAAATAAAAATAAATAAAGGTGATGGGGGATGGAGCATTTTGTGCTAGGTGTCCACAGTTTCAACGTTCCCATGGCAAGATCTTCAGGTAGGAGTGAGAGTAGGTGGAAGAAAAGATAGAGGCTTGAAGAAAGTAAAGGTGGTCTGGAGAAGCTATTGTAATAAATCTGGAAAGCTAGTTAAAAAAATACAGAAATTTATAAAAGCAAATATCAGGAGCTGAGAATTGGTCTGCTGTAAGTATATGTATGCATTTCTTGGAATTTCTCTAACTGTGCTTCAATATCAAAATTCAGAGCTTGAAAAATGGGGGGGGGGGCTCTGCATTAATACAGCTAATCAAGGAGTCTAAGGTAGGGAAGGACGCCAAGAGAAGACAGATTGTCCATGCAAAGCAGGAGTCTAGTCACTAGAAATTTTGGTGTTGGCTGAAGGTCAGGACCTGAGGCTACAAGGTAGTGAGTGGGGCCATTGAGTGCACCAGGACTTGGAAATCAGACCAGTTGGGGAGGACAGGTGCTTGGGTACCAACCTGAGTATAAGTAGGGAGCTACAGTGACCATGTTCTACCTATCACTCCCTCCCCACTTGAAACCTTAACACCTGCGCCCTTCCCACTAGCAGCCTTTCTGCACTGCTTTGGATGCATCACCTAAGGGCAAGAAGGGAAAATGTCTCTCCTTGGCATGACCAGTAGTTGAGATACTACCCAAGGGATATGTAGGATGTTTGGGGAGGCAAAATATGAGAAGATGATAGAGGAAATGAGTGTAGTTGAAGAGAGTACCAAAAACAGTTGAAATGTGGGGTGTCTGGGTGGCTCAGTCAGTTAAGCATCTGACTTGGGCTCAGGTCATGATCTTGTGGTCCATGAGTTTGAGCCCCACGTTGGGCTCTGTGCTGACAACTCAGAACCTGGAGCCTCCTTTGGATTCTGTGTCTCCCTTTCCCATGAATAAATGTTAAAAAAAAAAAGTTTAAATGTAATAATAAAAATAGATAATGATATGGTGAACACTCATCTGCTTAATGTCCAGCTTTATCCAATCTAAACATCATGCCATATTTGCTTCAGATTTTTCTAAGAGAAATTATGCTTTATAGCCAAGGACCTCTGGGTATCCTTTCCTGACCCATTTCCCTGTTGCTTCCTTTTTGTAGATAATAACCACTATCCTAAATTCTGTGCTCACTATGCTTATGCATATTTTTAACTTTTAATATATATTTGTATCTATGAAAAGTATACAGTATTGTTTTTTGGGGGGTTTTAAAACTTATTTAAATGTAACCCTGGTCTATCAGTAATCATTCTGCAATTTGCTTTTTTTTTCATGCAACATTGTGTTTTTGAGATTTATTCATGTTGACAGTTGTAGCTCAAATTTTTTTAGTTTGTCTGCTTTATAGTATTCTATTGAGTAAATACATTATAATTTACCTATATTTCCTATTGATGGACATTTTACAATCAATAAGGTAGTAAACATTTTGTACATGGTTTCTTACATGTACAAGATTTTCTTTTTTTAAAAATACATGAAATGTATTGTCAAATTGGTTTCCATACAACACCCAGTGCTCATCCCAAAAGATGCCCTCTTCAATACTCATCACCCACCCTCCCTTCCCTCCCACCCCCCATCAGCCCTCAGTTTGTTCTCATTTTTTAAGAGTCTCTTATGCTTTGGCTCTCTCCCACTCTAACCTCTCTCTCTTTCTCTCTCTCTTTTTTTTTTTCCTTAAGAGTATAGACCCAAAAGTAGAATTTTTGGTTAGGAACATTTTAAACTTTACCATTAGTCTAATGAAAAAAGAATTTTGTGTGTTTTGTTCACTGTGATACTTAGAACAATCCCTGGAAGAGGAGGCATTAATGATTTATTTGTTGAACAAATGAATTGATAAAATTTTTATTTTTGTTTCTCAGAACCAGAAGAGAACTCCTTTAGCTTATTTCTCTCTAGTTCATTAAGTCTTTTCTGCTCTTGCCCTCCCTACCTGCACTTGGACATGGCAATGGTGTAGAGTACTCCCAGGCCAGGCTTGTACAAATCTCCTACATGAGATCATCCATGTGCTTTCCCCTGCTGCTGTCTTATGGCAATCACTTGGGAAGCCGCGTGCAAAATTTGTGGAAACATGTGAGTGAACTACTTGATTAAAAACAGTTCCCACTGCTCTGAAACACACATTTTGGATTTTACATCAATTGAAAGCAAACTTCTATTGTATGCCACTGAAATGTGGGGGTTTATCTGTTATAGCACCCAGTGCTACCTTAATATAGGGATGACGACTACCTTGTTAGTGAACATTTCCTTGGTGCTTGGCAGAGTTTGTGGCATATGGCAGAGATTGAATAATATTTGTTGAAGGAAAGAAAAAAGAAAGGAAGGGAGGAAGGGAAGGAAATTATGTTTCCAGAGCTCTGTAATCATCTTGCATGAATCCAGCTTCTTTGCCCCATATGTCTGTGTTTTCTTCCTCCCATCTCCTTTGCTACTCTTTATGCTGAAAAATGCAGCAATGAATCTTCACTTTGGAATTTGCCAAATGCAGTCCAAGGAATTAATATTTTTGGTAATCTTAGTTTTAATAATACATGTGAGCTAATTAAATGAATCTGAAACTATTTTATAAAATAGGCATTTTTTTAAAGGCTTATTCTTAAATAGGAATCTTAAATAGGAATAAAACTTCCCCCTAATAGCATCTAACAATGCCAACAGTTTTTAATTCTGGAATACCTGCAATTCTGGGCTTGAGGAAGTATTGAACTAAGTCATTTAGAAAATAAGAATATTATATACATTATACGTTATAAGTTATATGTAAAATATAACCTATATATAAGGTTATAATATATATATAATCCAGAATTATATATTTATATATACACACACATATATATATCCAGAATCTGGATTTAATTCAGAATTATATATATATATATATATATATATACACACACACACACACACACACACACACACATATACACATATACATATATATATAATTCTGTATATATATATGGATATTATATATAATATATGGATATTATATATAAATATATAATTCTGGATTATATATATTATAACCTATATATAATTATATAATTATAATTCTGGATTATATATATATTATATATATTAACCTATATATATATACACATATATATATATATGACCTGGATTATATATATATATAATAACCTTAATATATAATATATATAATATATAATAAATATATATATAAACACCTTATTATATATATTATTATATATAATAATTCTGGATTATATATATTATAACCTATTATATATAGGTTATATGTAATATATATTGTATATATATATATATATAAAATTTGTGGTAGAACCTTCTCTATCCTGTTTTCTTCTCTTTCCTGGGCACACGGAAGCCTCTACGTTCAACCCCTTTGCAGGTTGGCAGTACAGTGTGACTAGTCCTATCTAATGTGAGTGGAAGAGACGTTTTTGTCACTTCTGGGCTTTGACAGTGAAACGTTTTTGCATAACCTTCTTGATCTCTCTTCTCTTATTTGATTTTGCATGAGCAAGATATAAACCTTTGTTGTGTTAATCCATTGAGATACAGGGGTTGCTCTGTTGCCAAGGAAGAGTTTAGCCTAGCCTAATAAAACAGTTGAAGAAGGTTACTGAAGAGGCAGTTCATACATACATAATGACACATCAACTTCCTAGGTGACCTGTCGACTTTTTCACTGATCTACATTACTAGTTCTGTGGTAAAAGGACTATTTAAATTTCAAGATAGCAAAAGGTTCAGAAAAGGTAAATGTAGAATTGGTGCTAAGGATAAAGGGTGTTGACAAAGCAAAATTAAAACCAGTATGTTGAAATCTTAGACTCAACTAAATCCACACCCAGTCTGTGACCTGTGGCCACAGAGAATTAATCTTCTCAGTGGTTCCTTTCCTGTATTCAGATTACATTAAACATGACTGGAAAGCTATTCCATCAAACAAAGGTAGATACAGAATTCAATACAATTCAGCTTCAGCCTCCATGCCGATGCCTATGGCGAGAGAATACACTACTTCCCAAAATCATCTGCTCTTGTACTAAAAATGCTACTATTGCCTTATTAAGATACATTCTATTGAAAGATAATTCTGTTATTTTGAAAATAATTTATTCTTGGTATGAATTTTCTTTTCCTCCATGATGTTAAATACTACGTCCTTTGTTGTGCTTCTTTGAGTTTTAATCTCATTTAAATGTGATCATTTAGAGCAACTTTCTCATGGGATAACTTCCTTCCCTTTCATCTTTTTCAAGTACAAACAAACAAAAGATGTTATTTCAGTGCAAAATCTAACACTCAGAAGCCACGAAAGAAACCTGTTGTAGTCTCTGGGCAGTTTGTTACATTGCAGCTTCACAAATACAGAAAGAAAATTGACTCTCCTATATCCTAATTAATCAGGCTAGGCAAAATCTGGATGTCTGAATATTTATATTAAATCTAAAATGTGTCTTGGACCTGTTCCTCTCAGTAGAAGAAGTGAGTAGGATTCTTTATTCATTGTACAATTACAAAGTAAGGAGAAAGCTCCTGATGGAAAGATTGGACATATTCCATGCATGCAATCTAACTAGCACAGAAAAATGTATACACAAACCAAGATATGGCTTAGTGGAGACCATGTTAGCAAGGCAGTTGCTTCATTTTCAAATTTCAACAGACAGCAAACATTCCATTCAGACTCCAAAATATGTATTGTGTCTGTGCTGGCTTCCCCAACAGTTATTCCAAACCCCTTCCCAGGTTTTCTAGTTCCCATATTCTGAAGCTAAGTGAACAATGATATCTGTCTGGTGCAAACCTACCTGAATATTTCTTGCTAACCCCTTCCTCAGCTGCACATATTAAAAAAAAAAAAAAAAAAAAAAAAAGACAAAAATAAAATGAAACAGAAGGATAAACATATAATAAAAGGATTTACTTTGTGAAAATTTGCAGAAAGAAATGGAATAGAAGCTTGTTTTGCTCCCCAAATCCCACCTTATCTCCTGGACTGTTGGCGATGACCTCAGCTTGCTGCTATTCATTAAGAAAATATAAGCTCTCACATTGAGCATTCTCCAGAATAGATCACATATTAAGTCACAAACCAAGCATCAACAAATAAAAAAACAGAGATCATACCATGCATCTTTTCTGACCACAACACAATAAAACCCGAAGTCAACCACAAGGAAACATTTGGAAAGACCACAAATACATGGAGGTTAAATGATATGCTACTAAACAATAAATGGGTCAACCCGGAAATCAAAGAAGTAATTGAAAAAATACATTGACACAAAGGAAAATGAAAACACAATGGTCCAAAACCTTTGGGATGCAGCAAAAGCGATCATATGAGGGAAGTATATAGCATTATAGGCCTATAAGAAGAAGCAAGAAAAATCTCAAATAAACAACCTAACCTTACACCTAAAGGAGGTAGAAAAAGAGCAGCAAACAAAAGTTAAAGCCAGCAGAAGGAAGGAAATAACAAAGATTAGAGCAGAAATAAATGATATAAAAACTAAGCAACAACAACAACAACAACAACAACAACAATAGAACAGATTGAGGAAACCAGGAGCTGACTCTTTGAAAAAATTAATAAAATGGATAAAACTCTAGCCAAACTTATCAAAAAAGAAAAGAGAAAGGACCAAAATAAATAAAATCACAAATGACAGAGGAGAAATGAGCCAATACCACACAAATACAAATAATTATAAGAGAACATTATGAAAAACTATATACTAACAAATTGGAAACTTCGAAGAAATGGAAAAATTCCTAGAAACATATAAACTACCAAAACTGAAACAAGAGAAAATAGAAAACTTGAATACACTGATAACCAGCAAAGAAACTGAACCAGTTATTTAAAAAACTCCCAACAAATGAATGTCCAAGGCCAGATGGCTTCACAGGCAAATTTTATCAAACATTTAAAGAAGAGTTAATACCTATTCTTCTCAAACTATTCCAGAAAATAGAAATGGAAGGAAAACTTCCAAATTCATTCTATGAAGTCTACATTACCCTGATCCCAAGCCAGATAAAGGCTCCACTAAAAAAGAGAAACTACAGGCCAATATCCCGGATGAACATAGATGCAAAAATTCTCAGTAAAATTATAGCAAATCTAATCTAACCAAATTCATTAAAAGAATCATTCACCATGATCAAGTGGGATTTATTCCTGGGTTGCAAGAGTGGTTCAATATTCACAAATCAATCAATGTGATATGCCACATTAATAAGAGAAAGGATAAGAATCATACAATCATTTTAATAGATGCAGAAAAAGCTTTTTACAAAATACAACATCTGTTCATGATAAAAAAACCCTCAACAAAGTAGGGTTAAAGGGAACATACCTCAACACAATAAAGGCCATCTATGAAAAACCCACAGCTAGTATCATCCTTGTGATTCCTCTATGGTCTGAAAGAACACAGGGGATGTCCATTCTCACCACTGTCATTTAACATAGTCCTGGAAGTTCTAGTCTCAGCAATCAGGCAACAAAAAGAAATAAAAGGCTTCCAAATCACACTTTCACTATATGCAGGTGACATGACACTCTATACAGAATATCCAAAAGATGCCACAAAAAAATTGCTAGAACTGATTCACAAATTCAGTAAAGTCACAGGATACAAAATCAATGTACAGAAATCTGTTGCATTTATCTACACCAATAACGAAGCAGCAGAAAGAGAAATCAAGTAATCAATCCCATTTACAATTGCACCAAAATTAATAAGATACCTAGGAATAAACCTAACCAAAGAGATAAAAGATCTGTACTCTGAAAATTATAAACACTGATGAAAGAAATTGAAGATGACACAAAGAAATGGAAAGACATTCCATGCTCATGGATTGGAAGAACAAATATTGTTAAAATGTCTCTACTATCAAAAGCAATCCACACATTTAATGCAATCCTTATCAAAATACCAGTAGTATTTTCCACAGAGCTAAAACCAACAATTCTAAAATTTGTATGGAACCACAAAAGATCCCAGATAGCCAAAGCCACGCTGAAAAAAAAAAAAAGCCTAGCTGGAGTCATCACAATTCCAGACTTTCAAGTTATATTACAAAGCTGTAGTCATCAAGACAGTATGGTACTGGCACAAAAATAGATGCATAGATCAATGGAACAGAATAGAAAACTCAGAATGAGCCCACAACTATATGGTAAAATAATCTTCAACAAAGTAGTGAAGAATATCCAATGGGAAAAAGACAGTCTCTTCAACAAATGGTGCTGGAAAAACTGGATCGCAACATGCAAAAGAAGGAAAATGGCCCAGTTTCTTGCACCATACACAAAAATAAATTCAAGATGGATTAAAGACCTAAATGTGAGATATGAAACCATTAAAATCTTAGAAGAAAACACAGGTAGCAACCCCTTTGACATTGGCCATAGTGACTTCTTACTAGATATGTCTCCTGAAGCAAGGGAAACAAAAGCAAAAATAAACTATTTTTAGTTCTTAGAGCATAAATATTTTTATTTCAGAGAGATTTTTTCAAACTACTGAATGTAAAGTATGCTCCCATTATTTTCACCCACAGTTCTCTATTCTTTTATTTTTGTAGTACTTTCCTCAATTTGTAATTCTATTTTCTGTTTAAAGTTTCCTGTTTTATTTGTGGTCTTTCTCCTTCATTAGACCATAAGCCAGAAGAGGGTAGAAACCCTAAAAGTTCACAATTATATGCCAAGAGCCTGATGGAACCACAAAGAAAAAAACTTTCCTTGGATTTTGTGGCCAACTGACCACCTTCCGTCTAGGCATTCAGCCATATGCTTACTGGTGATATCATTCTCCTACAGAAAACAGCTTCAAGTAACCACCATTGAAAAAACATAAGCCATTTACTCTCAGTATTATGAAATCAAGATGTACATGATTTTACTGGTAGAAGCCAACGAAGGCATATATTTAGAGTATATCACCTTATTAAAGCACATTTATTTATAATTTGAGATTTTTCAGCTGTTCATCAGTGAAAGGGTAAAAGGAAATATCCATATATATTAGTAGAAGTATAAGAAAGACAACATTTATGTGCCAGCCAATAGAGTAGACATTCATGTACAACATCTCATCTTCTTTTCTTTATTTTTTAAAAAATTTTTTAATGTTTATTTATTTTTGAGAGACACAGAGTGTGAGTGGAGAAGGGTCAGAGAGAGAGGGAGACACAGAATCTGAAGTGGGCTCCAGGCTCTAAGCTGTCAGCACAGAACCTGACACAGGGCTTGAACTCACAAATGGTGAGATCAGACCTGAGCTGAAGTTGGATGTTTAACTGAATGAGCCACGCAGGCACCCCTCCGACCCTCTAAAGCATGAGGTCTCAACAATATGGACTAGACATTATTATCACCCAGGGATCTGTGAAATACTGATACATGTGTCCCACCCTAGAGATAATATTTTGATAGCTAGATGTACTTATTTTAACATATATTAGAAAGCATGTAATGAGAACATCAAATCTTGACTTCAGATATATTTACTTATGGAAAAAATCACAAAGACAATATATAAATGACTAAAATTTCCTGAAAACACTGTTAGGTCAAATAATTTCCCCATAGAAGTCAGAAAACTGGTTATTGTGAAAGTGTCTGATCCAATCCATAGATATTCAAGGCTTTCCTCAAGGCAATGCTATGTATTCATGGGTGGTTTGAATGGACAGGATGTCTAGCAACAGAGAAGTGCAGAACTCAGGTCCAAGAGCAACTAGTTAGCATTCATCTTCTCTTAATAAAAGACTGCCTTCCCCTTGTCACCCCTCACTCTTTGACTGGCAACTACTGTTCCTCTCTTTTCTTACACTCTTAAGTTGCTAGGAGAGACAAATTAAAGTTGAGGGGCCTGCAAGCTGACTGTATAGGAAGGAGTCTGAAGGAAGGGAAATTTGGGGTCTCCAGAGGAGTCTTAGAGGTAATCCCTGAAAACCCAAACCACACTGTAATTTTCACTTCTCCCCAGAGGTCAGTGACATAAAGGGCACACTTTGTGCCCTCTTCTCCCCAGCATAAGGGAAGATGCTTAATGCCAGTATTCAGAAAGTGCCCACTCCTCTGTAGTCTTCTCTTGAGCTAGCTCTGTTAACATAAGGGAAGAATGGTAGAATGCAGGAATTGTGAAAGCTGCTCTCTTCCAGTTGGGACTATACAGGTGGGGGATGACTACTGAGAGTAGGGAGAGGGTATCAGGTAAGATACAACATACAGGTAGAAAGGTTATTGAAACTGCCTCTTGGAGATGAACAGAAAATACTAGAAGCTGTTGCAAGTCATGTCTTTCACTAAGACCATACATGCAGTAGTTGCATAATTCAAGCAGGCACAGTTTTGATGGTAATGGGTTAATTTTGTTTACTTCTGAAGAAAATATTTCTAAGGAGAAACAGGGTTCAACTATGGTGACATTTTAGAGATATGAATTAAATTAAAGAATGATGTCAGCTAATCAAATTATGGCTATGCTCCTTTGAAAAACTGCAAATGTATGTCCCATCTCTGACTTAAAGACTAACCCCAAGAATGTCTGAGAACAGTCTGACAAAATATATAGAATTGTTAGTGTGACTGTTCCTGTGTGTAAAAAACAGGAAGAATGGAAGGGACACTTCTCAAACACTTTGGACAGGACTTTTTTAGGGAAATTCAATCAACCAAATGTAAACTGTTACTAGTTTGAACACTAAGACTCAGTGCTTTCCCAAATCAAAGAGTGGTATTAACAGGGATTCCTAATTTTTTCAGCATTTAGAATTCAATGAGTTTTCAATTCTTGATATTTCTTCAGACAAATAATGAGAAATTATACTTTCATCTAATAAGAAAACTCACATTTGCAATAAGCTTCAAGGAAAATCATGGTTTATTTTTACAAATAGGTATCTATAATAAAGAAAAAACTCCAAATTTTCAGTGGATTTTTTATTGCTTAAATTTCACATATAAATTTCATTGTATTTTGCTTGTTTACCTTTCACACATAAGTATAAAATTGACATTATGTTTATTCAAAAATTTTCCTACATTTATAGGAAATGTATATATACATTTCTATATAATTGCTTAAAATTTTTTGTCTTTTTATCTCTCATTGCACATATATTTGAAATTTCAAACATAGATCTTATCTTACAAAAGTGATTAACATCTTCTTTTTAATGGTACATGATGATGATAATAAAAGCTTATATAACACTGTTTGAGGCACAAACATATACATTACCTTATCTAAATCTCATAACTCTGTAAAGTAAAAATTATTATTATCATCACTTTTCAGAAGAGAAAGCTGAGGCATGGAAAGAGTATAGATCCAGTAATATTTCCTTCTAATTCTATATGATACTTTAATTAACACTTCTTCAAATCAAAATTGGTTGGGTTAAAAAAATTATGTCATGCAAAACTTGTCAGAAGTTCTGTTTCTAGGTATGATGGCATAAGCACATACCACCCATTCTCTCACTAAAGACAACAATAAAACCTAGACAGAAAACATGGCTCAAATATTTAAAGACCTGACAAAGGAAATATATATTAGCAGGCAGATCAGGGAAGAACACTAGAATTCAAAATAGCACTGAGCTGTTGGTGAGTCTACCATTTTATTTTCCCTCCAGTATCCTGCAGCCTGAACTTGAGGTAGCTGGAAATGTGGAAGTGAGCACTGTGATGCATACAGAGATCAGAAGGACTCTAGTTCTGGCTTAAAAAGCAATGAAGGGATCTACTAAATTTCAGAGGGTGTGGGGGAAATCATCTCTTTGTTTCTTATTTTCTCCAATTTCTCAGGTACTAGGTAAGATTCCCTGTTAATACCACTCTCCAGATTATCTTGCAGCAATGGTGACAGCAGTGATTGCAGTGGCAACAGCTGGAGCCCAAACTCCAAACCTCAAAGGGAGAGAGACGTTTTCTCTGTTCAATGGAGTTGTAGCTCTCAGAAGTGGGATCAAATTCCATTGCTTCCTTTTGTTTCATCTCTCTCTCTCTTTCTCTTTCTCTGTCATCCTCTCTCTCACACATCTCCTCCTGTCACCTGGCCCAAATAGAGTGCAGTTGTGGAAGTAGAAAGTTTCTGCTTAGGGGATCAAAAAGAGAAAACTAGAGAACTGGAAAATACTAGGGAGTAGTGAAGAGGGAGCATCTTGGGAAACTAACTCTACATAAAATTGTTCATGAACTGCTAGGCGCAATCCTGTCCTGCCCATGCATGGATTTGATCCTAATTAATTAGCAAATCAGACTCTGAGAACTGATTTAATGGGCAAACTCCACCCAGGCCCCCCACAGACCACTGAGCGGTACAACTGTGAGATAAATCTAAATAGTTCTGCAAGAGCTTTGAAAATTGAACTGACGTTGGAACCACAGACTACAAAAGGAGGGTTGAAATTCTAGCCTGAACTTAACCAGGTTGGTTATCTGCTAAAACAAAAATAATATTCTTCATATGATTTGAACAGTTCTCAGAGTCTCATAAATTAATATTCAAAATGTTCAGGATACAATCTAAAATTACTTGGCCTACAAAGAATCAGGAAAATGTTAACTCATGAGGGAAAAGATAATCAGCACATGACAACAAGATGACATAGATGCTGGACTATCTGACAAAAGACTTTAAACAGCTATTATAAAAGTGCTCAAATAAGTAATTACAAACATTCTTGAAAGAAACATTAAAATAGAAAGTATCAGAAGATATAAAGAAGAATGAAATGGGAAATTTTTCAATAAAAAATAAAATAAAAATCTCAATGGATTGAAAAGGAATAATTAAAACTATCCTCATATATAGACTGCATGATTGTCTTTGTAGAAAATCCCAAGAAATCTACAATAAAACTCCTGGAACTAGTAAGTGAATTTAGAAAGGTCACAAGATACACAAAAGTCTTAATTCTATATACTAATAATGTACAATTGAAAACTGAGGTTTAAAAAATAATGTTTACTTTTGGGGTAATAAAAAAGTTCTGGAACTAAATAGTGGTGATGGTTGTACCACATTATGAATGTACTTGATGCCACTGAATTGTACATTAAAATTGTTAAAATGTGGGGGCAACTGGCTGGCTCAGTTCGTAGAGCATATGACTCTTGATCTCAGGGTCATGAGTTCAAGCCCCAGGTTGGGGGTAGAGTTTACTTAAATTAAATAAAATAAAGTGGTTAAAATGTTAAAATTTATGTTATGTGTATTTGACTGTAATTTAAAAAAGAAAAGAGTCAACACTAAAAAAAATATGCCATTTGGGGCTCCTGGGTGGCTCAGTTAGTTAAGTGTCTGCCTTCGGCTCAGGTCACGATCTCACAGTTTGTTAGTTCGAGCCCCGCGTTGAGCTCTGTGCTGACAGCTCAGAGTCTGGAGCCTGCTCCAAATTCTACGTTTCCCTCTCTCTCTGCCCCTCCCCCACTCTTACTCTCTCTCTGTCTCTCTCAAAAAAAATAAAAGCATTAAAAAATTTTTTTTTAAATATGCCATGTATAATAATGCCCAAAATTGCAATATTTAGTTAGGTAAAGTCTAAAAAAATATTCAGGAGCTATATGCCAAAACATACAAAATATCCATTTTAAAAAATCAAAGAAGACCAAAATAAATAGCGACATACTTGTTAATTAATTGTAATAGTCAACATGGAAAAGATGCCAATTTTCACCAAGTTGATCTATAGATTTAATGCAATACCAATCTAAATACAGGCAGGATTTTTTGAAGACATAAACCAACTGATTCTAAAATGTATATGACTGGCAGAGGAACTAGAATAGTTAAAACAGTTTTGAAGAATAATGAAGTTGGAGGAATCCCATATCCAATTTTAAGACTTTAAAGCTACAGTAATAAGAGTTTTATTCATGAAGAAATATATATGGGTCAAGAATCCAGAAACAGACCCACACAAATATGACTATTTCATTTTTAACAATAATGCAAAAGCAATTCAATAGAGAAAGTATAACCCTTTCAACAAATGATGTTGGAAAAATAGGTCATCTTTATTAAAAAAAAAGTATACCTCAGTTTAACTCTCATACACAGGGGTTCCTGGGTGGCTCAGTCAGTTGAACGTCTGACTCTTGATTTCAGTTCAGGTCATGATCTCATGGACTTGTGAGATGGACCCTGTATTGGACTCCATGCTGACAGCGCAGAGCCTGCTTGGGATTCTCTGTCTTTTCTTCTCTCTCTGCCCCTCCCCTGTCCACGTTGTACGTGTGTGCTCTGTCTCTCTCTCTCAAAATAAATAAATAAACTTAATAAATAAATCTCACACACAAAAATTAACTACAAAAATTAACTGGTGAAGCCACCCAGGTGTCCCATAACCATAAAACTTTTAAAAGAAGTGAAAAATATCATGACCTAGGCTTAGACGAAGAGTCTTAGACATGATATTCCATTAGCATGATCTATAAAAGAAAAAAATACAATAAATTATAGTTCATGAAAAATTAAAAACTTTTGTTTAGTGAAAGACACTGTTAAGAAAATGAAAAGATAAGCTACAGATTGATAAAATGTTTACAAGCCACATACCAGACAAAGAACTTAGATCTAGAATATATAGAAAAACATCAAAACTCAAAAAAGGAAAAAGAAAGAAGGGAAAAAACCTCAATAAATGGGCTGATAGGAAAAAAATGGGCAAAGGACTTGAATAATTACTTCACTAAAGAAGTTATAAAGATAGCCATTAGGGAAGTGAAAGCTAAAACCATAAAGCAATACCACTACACCCATGTTAGAATGGCATAAACACAAAAACAAAGAAAATACCAAATCCTGGCAAGGATGAGGAAAAACGGATCTCTCGTGTATTGCTGATGGGAATGCAAAATGGTAGAACCATTCTGGGAAAACACCTTGGCGGTTATGTTTTGCTTTGTTTTGTTTTTATAAAATTAAACATATACTTACCATATGACCTAGCAATCTCCCTGCTGAGTCTTTTTCCCAGAGAAATGAAAACTAATGTCATATAAGACCTGTACATGAATGTTTTTAGCAGCTAAATCCATAATCACTAAAACTTGGAGACAACCCAATATCTTCCTAGGCTAAATAGATGAACAAAGTATGGAACACCCATACAGGGGAATACTCAGCATTAAAAAGCAAGAACTGTTGATAGCATGCAATAACTAATAACTTGGTTGAATCTCAAAATCCTTCAGACTAGCTGAGTGAAAGAAGCAAATCTCAAAAAATTACATGCTTTGTGATTCAATTTTTATGACATTCTTGAAGGGACAAAACTATTGTATGAAAGAAGAGATCAATTATTTCCAGGGATTATGGGTGAGAGGGAGGTATATCTATAAAAGAATAGTGCAAGTGAGGTTTTGGAGTGATGTAACCATTCCTGATTATAGTAGTGGTTGGTTGCACAAATTTACATGCATATGTATTATTTATGTATATTTATGTATTATATATGTATATTTTATATATGTATATTTATTTATATATATGTATATGTTAAAATTCATAGAACTGTGTACACATGCACATGTACATATACACATACACAAAAGTTAATTTTACTTTATGATACCTTTTTTAAGTGTTGTCTACTTTACCAGCTAGACCCAACTAAACTACTGCTAGTATGCCTTCTTTTCCTCTGAACTGAGTAATTAAGCACATTGTACAAAAATCCTCTGAAGTTTGGAGATGTTTCTGGAAATTAAGGAATGGTGCCATTTGCTTATCTAGATATTTTCGACAGCAAGAGCTCAGCAGTAGGCCAATAAAATGAGAGGGGACCATAGCATGGAGTACACCAAGGAAAGAGAAAGTGAGGATATTGCCATTCCAGTTCTCTGTGGCTTTGGGTATCAAAGCAAGAACTCAGCTGGTTTCTGTGACCCAAATGAGATTAACCAAGGGAGGGAAGCCAATAGCTTGCCTTTGTTTTGACTATACAAAACTGAGTTGCCCAGCCTGAAGGGATACAGCATGTACTGTTGGCAAGAGCCACAGGAAAGTTTGACTGTCCTCCAATGATCTTTTGGGTTGGTTACATTTTAGAGCTGAATGCTGCCCATGAACATTCTGTATGCCACCTACCCTGCAACCCCATTTTAGCAGAGACCACAAAAACAGAATGGTCAGGGACTAAGTCATGGGCACTTCTCTGCACCCAAATGGACCCAGCTGTGGCTGAGTCTGCACCATCATGCCAGGAACCAGACCAGGGAATTGGCACACAGCAGGGTTCAACAACGGAATGACCATACCCAGGCTTGTAGCTTCCGTAGACTGCCTTCACTCTTGTAGGAAGATGGTTTCCGTGCCCTCCAGCTCTATTGCTGCTTCAGCAGAGAATGCAGCTCAAAGTTAAAAACAGGGAAATAACGAGAAGGATGAGGAATACAGGACATGCCAAGGCCCAGCAACTCACTATTTCCAACAGCAGCAGTAGCAGCTGCTGCTGAACAAAAACTAGCCTGAGCAGGAGGGGGAGAGATTTAAGTTTTTCGGAAAGTCTAAGATTTAAAGCAGTATCAGTTTGCACTGGGATATTTTACTTGAGGAGATCAAATAGATTCCCCTTTCTCCTCCCTCAGTACCTAAGCAAGGAAGTTATGACAGCAAGTTTATTATCAGTTACTCAAAAAATTAAAATTTTTCTATGTTTTGTGGAATGCTGACTTGAAACCTTTAGTCACTCCCACAACAAAAGAAAGAAAGGTTAGGTAACAGATTAGGGAGATAACAAAGGGAGAGAAATAGGAAAGAAACAACAATTCATAGAAAGTTCAAGGCTTTTCTTTGTCTTGGATCATTCTCTTTTCTCCAGCCTGCCAGAGTCCCCTTCAGCTCTGTTCAACTAGCCTCCAGTCCAGGGTGCCCGCTCCGCTGTCTTTTGTCTCCTATAACCATGGGAACTCGTATTTTGCACCAGGCCTAGTACTTCATTCCAAGCAACTGTGCTGAGGACCAAAGGATTAGCAAATCTGCTTAGGCTGCCATCAAATCTGTGCCTGAGGTGAGTGCTTTTGACCGAGACAGCCCTAAATGTCACTGACCTTTCAAATGATAGCAATTATATTATATTATGATGTTTGGAGGGCCCTAACTCCCTGAAATGTTAGGTTTTGTTGAGCTGGGGTTTGTTTTCTTCCTTATTTGCAAATAATGTCAGCGGAAGGAAGTGAATACATTTTGAAGTTTGGGGATTTAAGGAGTATGTGGTTTCAGGTGACTAGAGGAAACTTGGAAAAAAAAAAAAAAACTTTAACATTTAATTGAGTTTCCAAGAAGTAGTTTTAAAAATATCTATCTAGAGATTTTGCCATCAATTCCTCTTATTTATCAATACATAAAAAATATCTGTAGCTTCACTTATAGGATTATTGGTTTCCTAATATGTATAGCCACAGAGATCTGTAGATATTATACATAGCTCAACACTAACATTAATATATGTCAATAAATCTTGTTACTTTGAAATATGCTTCCCTAATGAAGCCAAATTGATCATCGTTTCAATTACACATATTTTTTGATAGGATGAAATTCTTCTTTAATGATTTCCTCAATTATAAGGTTAACTAAAGGAGGAAAGAGGGAAATGAAAGATGATACATGGAAACAACCAGTCATGCAAAGGCATGAAGCTTAAGAATGGCAAGTGGCTCAGAAGCTGCCTGTCCCTGGTTATCTAGATATCTTCTTTGGCAAGGTAACAGCAACCTCTTGTTGAAGGCTCCTGGCTTCTACCTACTCTTACTGGCCCTTTCTTTGTCCTCTTTTAATCAGTCACAAAACACAGTGGGGCACATTCATTAGCCAGGGTTTTCTTTATAGCCTGGGTACACTTTGCAGTCATCAGCCAGGTGCCAGCCTCCACCAGTGGCATCTGATCATGCTTCACTTGTCTGCACCCCTTCCCATTTTCTTATGCCAGCTTAGAATTTCTTAAAAAGAAATAAATGAAATCCTAGTTGGCAGTCCTTCCCCCTACCTCCCCCTAGCCACACCACACTTACAAAACAAACAAGCAAAAGAAATAAAGTAATTTAGTTGGTCAAGTTCTTAATTTATTTTTATTTTTTAACATTTATTTATTACTGAGAGACAGAGAGACACAGAGCATGAGCAGGGGAGGGGTAGAAAGAGGGGAAGACACAGAATCTGAAGCAGGCTCCAGGCACTGAGCTGTCAGCACAGAGCCCAACGTGGGGCTCGAATTCACAAACTGCGAGATCATGACCTGAGCTGAAGTCGGTCGCCTAACCAACAGAGCCACCCAGTCGCCCAGGTCAAGATCTTTATAGTTAGAGAATATTTTGGAAAATAAAAAAAGGACATGGTTAATAACTTAATCATGGGTGACAAGATATAATTAACAAAATGACTCAACCAACAAGCATGTTAGCTTGCAAATCAAGAGTAAACAGGTATTATTATTTTCCTTTTTTCTGGTAAGTTTGCTAAATTATACATTTAAAAATATCACTTTTGAGACCTTATACACACAGCTAACCCAGCTTAGAATGTTCTCCTTCTTACCCTTTATTTTTAAGTCCTCTTCCCTTCAGGTCATGTCCCATTCTCCTCCTTAAACTTGCTAACAGCTTTCACCTCCCATCCTGGGTAAAATTCCCCATATACAATTATATTTGCTCACCTAAATGCCTAACTTGCCCTCTTACTGCCTTCCCAGGGAAACTGTAAACTCCTTGAGGACATTCACCATTTCTGACACTTCTCTTGTTTCCTTCATTGCACCTCACATGTCCAGGGCACAAAAAACAAAAACAAAAACAAAACAAAAACACAATGTTTAAATATTCGGCTTGTGGCTATACAATGTATCTCTATGAGTAGGCAACTGAAAAGAAAATTACTATATATAGTCTATTACTGTAGACCGAGAGGCATCTTCCAATGGTAGAAGTGAAGGCATTTCAGTTAACTTACCGAATCTTACAGTCATGCAGTGAGCCACATGGTAGTGTTTCCCTCACTATCCTGGTAGTTGTGAGAGAAAGATGAGTTAAGTGTGGTCAGAAGGATGCTTACAGTTGATGGGGTGATTATAAGGTCCAATTCCCATTTTGTAGATGAAGAAACTGAGGCTTAGAAAAGTAAAGTGGAAAAAATAATAGTGAAATGACTCACCCAAGTCGTGCAGTTAAGAGCAACAATATTCCTATTTCCCTGGTTTCACCTCCTCATGTATCATCTGCACAATTTTTGTTGCATATGAATAATATATGTTCAATTCCTAATGTTTTTTACTTAAACAATTTAAGAAGAAATCTTTAGAATTATTATCAATAAATGGCAAACTGGTATCATTTCCTATAAGTAGAAGGTATATATTAATATTCTTTAAAATATATAACTTTTAAAATAAAAATAATAAAAGTTGTGTTACCATCTAAAGTGCACATTTTGGGGAAATAGTACCTTACCCCAAAATCTGTATTGACCAAGCAGATAGATTAGTAAGTATTTTACACAGGTGTTACTATGTATATATGGTATGACTTATATTTGAAAAATCGATCTTTTCAAAGTCATATCTATGTGATATGACTGTTTTTGCCCCAAATGCAAAAGAAAAGAAAATTCAGAACCATTCAAAATTAGTCAAGAAAAACATCTATTAGCCCTGCAAAAGTAAAGGTGCTAATACATATTCAACAAAGAACAAAACTAAGAAATTAATTAGAAGGCATGCATGAGACAGTAAGATTTGAAGAACTCAGAGTTAGCCTAAAAAGGCAGAAAAAAACAGCACTAATTCCTACCTGGAAGTCTATTTAAACTTTGCTAAAATTAGAGTTGACAATTCTATTGACTTCGAAAAGATGATCCTATTTTTTTGTAGATAAAACACTATAGTTTCTGAATACTATAAACAATCAAGTTTATATTAACCTGAATATTTTCTAAATTGGGCATTCTAGTTACCTGATTGTAATTGTAATTTACGAAAGGTTAACCAAGAAATATTTTAATTTTAACCATCATTGTTAAGGGTAATTTTTGAAAATCTGAAGGCATAATTTTTTATAGGAGTTAGTACTGAATACCAAATGTAATGTCACTTTTTTTTGATTATTTCTGATAATGGGATGACTAAATCTTGGTTTTAAATGATTTCAGTTTCCTGAGCACCTGTCATGAAGTGACTCTTTGCTTTACTTATGCAATCCCTTTGACTCTTCCTACATTACAGCAAGACTGGTATTATTATCCTTTTTGTGCAGATGAATGAATTGAGCTATCAAGAAATTAAATAACCTGCCTGGAGACAAATAGTGAATGTAATAAAAACTCTCCCAGGCCCATCTGATTTCCAAATTCATGCTCTTAATCCCAAGAGTAGTAGAATTTGAATGCACAGAATCTTGGCCTGAGGTGCACAGTCAGCATGACATGTTTTAGTCTTAAAATATATGTCAGGTGTTTTTGTTTTTCTTTTTTTTTTTTTTTAACACTTTATTATCTGGCAATTTCCCTTATGCCTTAGATACAATACAAAAAGAAATTCAAGTTAATTGAGAAGTCCAGGTAACTGACTTATAATTAATTACGCTTTAGTAGCATGCAATTCCTAATAATTAAAGATGCTCTGGTATGCACCTAGATAAAGTAATATTGGACACACTTAAATTGTTTCTTTTGAAGTCAAGGTGGAAACATTCTAATAATACTGAAGAATCTAAATGTTGCCCAGAAAATTCATCTCCTAAATGTTAAGTCATTCCCAGCTAAGAAATGTTTAAGTTAAACTTTTTAGAGCTGTGCTTAAAATGTCAGAAATAAAATTACTCCCTTCTGCTATTATAATATTTATTATTCCCACTTTTCCCCTAAAAAGTAATTCTAAGTATTGAGAAAAAGAACCTGCTAGAATCAATGCCTTTGTAACTTTAGCTAGAATAATTCTATTATTAAAACAGTGAATATTCACTATTATTGCCATCTGATAGATATCAGGTAGAATTTTATTAAGATCATTATAGAGTTTTATTACTCAAAGCTTATTAGAAAATTAGATTATGCCATCTATCTTACTTATGAGAAAATTTTACTTCAGAGAAATTCTATTTCTCACAAACCCTAATACCTCTGGCTGTATATAAACCATCCCATCTCCTTCTTTTCTGAATGATAAAGCAGCTTGTTTTTCTTTTACAAACACATTATTATCTTGAGGAACAGAGGGACAATGAGAAACTCCCTCCCAAGAGTAGTAACCAGTTGATGCTTTCTTCCAGTGCAATTTCACACAGTCCATCAAGACCTGCAGGATCTGACGCAGCCTTTGTCTCCAGGCTTGTCTGTCATTTCTTCTACCCCAGAGTCAGCAAAGAACATGGTGTATAACTACCTGCACTCATATCAGGTGTCTCCAACTCTCCAACTGCTGTTAGCCTTTTCACTGCTTTGATTTTTTTTTTTTTTTTGGTCTGTAAGTAGAAACAATAATAGACCCTGCCTGATGGGGCTCTTGTGAAGTTTAGATGAAATAATGCACATAACATGATGACATATGATAAATACTCAGTAATGTTAGCTGTTATTATTAATCTGGATAGTTACTCCTGGCAAAAAACTTTTCTTACCCACACAAACAAGGATGGGTGCCCCCATTTTACATTTCTGTAGAATCTTGTCCTTCCTTGTAATACTCATCATACTTTTAAATACTTATTTAAGGTCTGTGTTCTCAGCTAGATTATATACACTTCAAGAACAAATCTGGTTTTATGATTATTATTAATATCCATTATGTCTAGCACACAGCCTACAAAGGAATATCTGTTAAATGAACGAAAGTTAATGCTAAAGCTATAAGACTGATGAGTTCTTTGGGAAGACATTCAATTATCTCAATTATCATTTTTAAAAATTGGTCAATTTGAAGGAATTATTGAGAGAAATAGGCATTGTGCTACATCTTAGTTTGTGATATGATTCAGAGGAAAACATAATAACAGTAGTGACACCTACTTTATAGTGCTTTATAGTATATTCATACCTATAATTCCATTCCAGAAGCTCACAGAATATTAGAGATGGAAGACACTCCAAAGTCATCGCATCCAAATCTTCATTTGAGAGATAAGGAAACCAAAAGCCGTCATTGCACCAAGAGTCACTGAGTTCTCCAAAACACGTCCCACAGAAAGGGCGTCAGAAAAGCCCTTGGACTCTAACCACGCATTCGATGAGCTCACAAGTCTGAACCATGTTTCCTGAGCATCACTTAAATAGCTTGTGAAAGGACAGGAAATCCCACAAAAATGGGTAGACAGAAATAGAAGATGGAATTACAATTCAGTGGTCCACACAGAGTCTTTCCTAGTGTGTCTTGAGCCAGCAGCAAAGGGTGGCACTCAAGGCTCAGGGTGAAGTGAAGCACAGTAAGCTAGGTGAAGCAGATGGGAGCTGCTCTGGAGAGACCGACAGCAGCCGTCCATGTAGGACTCATTTCCTGCTTTGAGCCAAATGGGTTTATCAAACGCAGCCCTCTGTACTGTTTTCTGGCCAGCATGGAGAAATGCACCTGGCATCTGCCTATGCATTCTGTCTTTTTTGCCAAATGCAGGGATCTCCCTTTAGCTTTCAACATGGAACACCCGGAATCAGATGGAAAATCCCTCCATTAGTCAAGTACATGGGAAATGCTGTCTGATAATGCTGTGGAAGAGAATGATCGTCCACATACACAAAAGTTCAATTAAGTTCATTTGTTCATGGCTCAAGCCTATGTGCTAGGACTCAGGACTGACTTCCCAGTTCCCTGACTTTGGCTCCTCTGCAGCCTGCATACAGAGCTGTAGGGGCCAAGGGCAAGCTGCCCAAAATGTACCACTTTGGCATATTGATTATTTTGAATAAAAGTTACTTAAGAGATAGCCTGTGCAAGAAGGACACTCAGACAGTCCCCCGTCCCCCTGAAAGCAGGAAATAAATCTCCCCTGTGAAAGCTACCCTCCCTGCACAAGAAGTAAAGAGACATCCTAATTGCCAGAGATAGGAAATTTAGAGCCAAGAAGGCTGTGTGAACAACCCTTGTTACTTTTTACTAATTTACTACCACAGCCCAAATTCTGTTTAGAATTCCTTACTAATTGAAGTTCCTAAAGCTAAGTTTTCTTTGTCCTGTCAATGCCTCACAGATTTATTGTTTCTTTGGGTAAAAAGTATAAAAACTGCTTGCTCTGGTCATTTCTTTGGGTCTCAATTTCATTATTGGGTCTCTGTGTGTACCTAATGCAACTGGGTTTTTTTCACGTTAATCTGTCTCATGTAAATTTAATTCTTATTTTTTCATTTTAGAGAGAGGGAGAGTACACAAGTGGGGGAGAGGGGCAGAGGGAGAGAGAGAGAGAGAGAGAGGGAGAGAATCTCAAGCAGGCTCCACATTCAGTGCACAGCCTGACACAGGGCTCAATTCCACGACCCAGGGATCGTGACCTGAGCCGAAATCAAGAGTTGGACTCTCAACTGACTCGGCTACCCAGGCAACCCTGTAAATTTCATTCTTAGTCCAGCTAGAAGGATCTTGGACCCAGGAAAATTTTTTTCTCCCCTTCAGGGGATACCTGACAGAGGTCCCAGAACACCTGAGGAGAATGGGTGACCCAGTGGGATACTTAGTAATAGCAGAGTTGAAATGGGGGAAGTTGAAAGGTCAAGGACCTTTTAAAAAAACACACACACACACAAATTCACACTCAGTCTTTATTTTTCACTTTTCTTTTCCTTCTTGATAGCAAGTGGGGGCAGGACAAAGATCTGGCTTGGAAGACGAGTGACATGCCTTGGTACAGTGACACACAAACCATCCAGAGTTGGGCTTGCTGTGACTTTTGGTGGTGCTTTCTCCTGGGCACCTCTCCCTCTCATAGGGTGATCTGGACAGGTGAGCCTTCCAGGAAGTCCTTCTCACCATCCCCTGTCACTGTCCTGAGGGTCCCCTCTTCCAAATCCTTGTTATGCTTCATAAATCTATAAAAAAATGTCTAAGTTTCCATCATATGTTGCCCACAGTTCTGATGGAGATTGTTCACACACCTTGAATTAATAATGTCAAGCTAACACAGGACAAGTTGTTTTAAACTGTCTAAACTCAGCAGAAGAATAGCAACCCAGCATCATAATTATTTACTTTCAGCAGCTTGAATGCAAGTGTCATTAAATCTTTACAACAGTTCTGGTGAATGCCTTTCATTTTCATCAGTAGTTCCAAAGAATTACACAAGGGAGCTTTTCAATTTAATATGAACGGTAAATCATATGCATGCTGTGGGATCTATTGGCCTGTAAAAACTGACTGAAGCAGTTTCCACAAGGGCTTATCTTATTTGAAATAATTTAGGAACCAAGCCTTATTCTTCTTATGGGGGAAAGGGAAGGAAGGGAATAGGAGAATTGGACAAAGGGGCCAGCCAAGTAGCCAGTCAATCAGACTCAACAGAAGTGCTTGGGTAGAAACTGTACTTATACAGAATTCAACCAATTATGTACCCATTATGTGCAGGTCTGTGCATATGTGGATCCCACCTTCTAGTAAAGTAAAGGAGATTAGATTTGTACAAAAATACGTGAAACTAGGTAATACTAGGTAACATTAGGTAAAACTAGGTAATACTTGAAACTATAAGTAACAGGGTCATCTGTGATTATTATAATACTTATAATTTAGTAAGAACCTTATCTACTATGTGCAAGAAATGTGCAAGTGCTTGACATCCTCTATAAAAAGGATGCTCACAACAATGGAGGGGTACAAAGAAAGTGAGGCCCAGAGAAGTTAAGTAACTTGCCTGAAATCACTTAGCTGGCTGAGTACAAGTGGACTCCAAACAAGGACAAGTTGCCAAGTACACCTCCAACCAAGGGTTGCTAGATAAAATATAGGACACCAATAAATTTGAATTTCAGATAACAACAGTTATACTGAAAAGTATAAGTATGTCTCAAATATTGCTGTTTTTGTTTGCTAAATCTGGCAGCCCTACTCCAAACCTCATCTTATAAGGTAAAGTAAGGAATTCAAGATTACAAGGGATGGAGCACCTGAGTGGCTCATTTGGTTAAACCTCCGACTTTGGCTCAGGTCAGTGTCTCAAGGTTTGTGAGTTCAAGTCCCATGTTGGGCTCTGTATCCCCCTCTCTCTCTGCTCCTTCCATGCTCAGGCTTTGTCTCTCCTAAATCTCTTGGAATTTCCTAAAGGACGTCCTTTGTTACGTTAATGAAGTAACTTCTGGAAAGCCCCTAGGGTGAGGGATGGTCCTTAAGGAAATAACCTGTAATTAGAGTTGGAAAGTTTAGTCCACTGCCCCATTCTCACACCTCCAGGGAGGGGATAGGGGCTGGAGACTGAGTTCAAATACCAATGGTTGATTTGATCAGTTGTACCTGTGCAATTAAGCCACCATAAAAACCAGAAAAGATGGGGTTCAAAGAGCTTTTGGGTTGGTGAACACTAGAGATTTTGGGGAGAGTGGCATGTCTTCCTGGAGAGGGCATGGAAGCTCCAAGGCATTTCCCCATACCTCACCCTGTGATCTCTTCCATTTGGCTGTTCCTGAGTTATATCCTTTTATAAGAAACCAGTCAGTGATCTAGTAAGTAAACTGTTTCTCTGAGTTCTGTGAGTTGCCCTAGCAAACTAATTCAACCCAGCCAGTAAGTCAGAAGCAAAGGTGACAATCTGGTCTGGCATCTAAAATAGGGGAAGTGGGGCAGTCTTGTAGTACTAAACCCTTAATCTGGGATCTGACGCTAGCTCCATGTAGTGTCATAATTGAGTTGCATTGCAGGGCACCCAGCTGGGGTAGAAGAATTGTTTGGTGTTGTGGGAAAAACCTCCACACATTGGAGTTTGTAGCAGAACTAGATCATTGTTCTGGGCATTCCTGCCCTATTTCAGATGAATCATGATGTTACAAGAAGCTTAAGAATTAGATAAAATTGTCATGTAAATAGTATTTGTTTTCAATATTTGTTTTTAGTATGATATGCCTAGCAATGTTAAAACATTTTCCCCTGAACCCAGTCATTGCAATTAATACTATCATATTAATATGTCATGTAAATTTTAAAACACAAAATAAAAATTTTAAAAGATGAGAGATAAAAACATAAAAAGGGGTACAACAATCTTTTTCTTTCTGTACCAAACAGATTGTCTTGTGCACCCGACTTTGCAAATCGTTGCGCACTTTGGACACATCCTTGTCCTGGGCAACACTTGTAAATAATTAATACTTACTGAAGACCTATGTGCAGTTTTTCTCACTTGGCCCTTATATCAGTTCTAGAGTTCCTATTTCTTGCCTTTAGTGAACATTTGGAGTTAGAGGCTCCATCAAAAGATCGACAGCTTGCCAAGTCCCACGCTAACCAGCAGAATGGAGACTTACAGAGCCCACTGTCTTTCAGCCCAGTTGCCTTTCAGGTAGAGTGCCTGAGAAGCAGGCTGGGGTGGATGTGGCTGCAACAGCTGCTAGTGTGATAGGAGAAGATAGGATTCAGTAGGCAGAGAGGGAAAGATTAGGGCCTGAGGTCCTCAGGTGGGAAAAAAACACCTATTTTGGAACAATGCTGAGAGTGTCTGACCTCAGCAAGTCCCCTCAGGCATAAGGTTTCTCTTAAGAATGTAACACACCCCACCTACTTTCCCTTAGGTTCCCCCTCTGGAATTTGACAAGAGACCTAACTATGGCCATAGACCATCCCTCATACAATGGAAACAAGCCAATCAGGAATGGACAACCCAGCACCTAGAGCTATCAAGCCAATAAGGGTAGAACCTGAGAAGGAACAAGGGGAAAGGGAAGGGGAATTGGCTGACCAGAGAACCTTATTAAACAAGAACCCTTGCCTATAATCCTTGGGCAGTCACTTTTGAATGTCCCCTCTCTGTAAAGAGAGCTTTCCTACTGTTCTTCCTTTCTAATCTTATATTCTAATAAACTTTTGCCTGCTGCTTATTTTGTGTCCACCTCTTCATTCTTTGAAGCTGCGAGACAACAAATCCCCAGTTTTGTGGTAAAGAATCCTGGAACACAAGAAGCTGGGGTGATACTCTCTCCACCTTACTGAAGGAACTCCAGATAATGTTTGCCAGTTGTCACATAGTTAATATGTTTGTGTTGGAATTTGAACTTTGGTTGCGGGACCTGTGCTTTTTCCTGCTTTACTATACTGTTTAAGATGGCCCTGAACTCAGGGACACCTTGGTGGCTCAGTCGGTTAAGTGGCTGACTTTGGCTCAGGTCATGATCTTGTGTTCATGAGTCAAGCCCCGCATTGGGCTCCGTGCTGACAGCTCAGAGCCTGGAGCCTGCTCCAGATTCTGTGTCTCCCTCTCTCTGCCCCTCCCCTGCTTGTGCTCTCTCTCTCTAAGAATAAATAAACATTAAAAAAAAAATTGCTGTGAACTCAAACCCAAGTATAAATGAAGGTTGGTATTCCCTCCTAAAAATTAAAAAAAAAAAAAAAGAAAGAAAGAAAGAAAGATAAAAGAGGACACTGGAACTAACCAAGCAACTTGAATCAAGGATGTTGAATCCAGAGAACCAACATAGTTTATCAATAAATTTTTGTAAAATCCAAATTTTCCTTAACTCTTTCCTTTTTACTTAAGCAAGACAGACCCAGTCTTAGTGTTTTATTTTTACATGTGGTCTAATAATTAAAAATCTCTCTAAACCATCTTGACTGGCAGAATAATTTATTGACATCAATTTGTGAATTTTTTCCTTATTTTTTTCCAGTTCCCCTCCCTTTAAGCCAAGTCCCTTGCTGTGCCTTGGGGAGGTTTATATGTCAAGGAACAGTGTCCCTCAAGACATTTCTCTTCTGTTAGAAGATGCTAAAGATGCTGAAACAAGTGTCTGGGAGAGGAGGGTGTTGGCCTGAGCCTGGCAAGTATAAAGAGAATCCTGATTAATTCTGGGGGCTGCTCAGAGGCAGTACCCTGGGGGAAGTTTTAAGCTGGAGAGTGGCAGAAATTAAAGGGAAGGTGGGTGTTTATGAAATGACTTGAAGTTAGTCAGGATTTTACAGGCTTCAATATTTTTCCTCCCACTTCCTAACCTTGTTTAGGACTCGGAGGCAAATTACTTCACTCTTCCAAGTACAGAGAGCTCTCTTGTTTTCCTGAAGATTTCTATGCTTCAATACTTTTCCTTTTCTCAAGGTCCCATCAGTTGTGGCCTGCAGTAGATGATGACTTAATAGAGAACTCAGATATTAGGTATGTAACACAAACGTTATGATTAAACAAGGAAAATAATAGCCTTTATGTTTATATTTGGTGGTGGAAGGAATCTTTATTCAGACCTACAGGGAGAAGGACCTCTACTTCCTTTCCCCTACTTCTGACTTGTCTACTTCCTATGTGTTACTCTTCTAGAAGCACAGAGGGAGTCCAGACCCCAGGCCCAAGTTCACAGAAGCAATGGAGTTGCCAGACCTGAAAGCACACAGCCTAGAATGAGAGGCAGTTTGGCAAAGGTTAGGATGGATGGAGAACTGGTGATTGAAGTTGGAGGTCCCCAGCATCTATGTACTCTGTGCCAGGTATGGGTCCAAGCGCTTTATATTTATATTAGAACTAAATTATTATTTTCTATCAAGTAGGTACTCACCTCACCTCTATTTTACAGATGAGGAAATTGAGGTACAGAGAGATTTGTAACTCATCCAAGGCTACCCAGCTAGGAAGGTGCAGGCAGAGCTGAGACTCACACTTGGAGTCTGGCTCCAGGTTCTGTGCTCTTCAACACAGTGCTAAGCTGACCATGCACTCACTGAAGGAACAGGTAAATGCAAGAATTCATGAATGCTTTCATATCATGGAAACTTCTTGACCAGTGGCCCAATTTTAGTGGACAGAGAGCCCTGAGAATATCTGGGACTGAATTTATTGCTAGTCCAGGAAGGTGGGGTATTGGAGGAAGATTTTAATGTGATTTTATTAAAAATAACAAAATGATAACTGCTGTAGTTATAGTTCATGAATAGATTATTTTCTTCTTTTTCCTGGTATTAACAGAATAGGAACCAATTTTTTCATAAGGTTAAGTCTGTTCCACCTGCAGTATAGGCCAGACTAGTTTGCCAAGGGAAGGATATTAACGTTATGAATTCTTTGGTCTATCTTCATGATTAAGGGCCTAAGAGGTCTCAATAATCATTTTGTCAGGGAAGAAAGGTGCAGAAAAGCCAATCTATACATTACTATTGTGAACTGACATATTGTTATAGTGTCACAAAGTTCTAACCCTCGTTTTTGTTCAGGGATTACAGTCTGCCCTCTCTCAACCTGGATACCAGCTTTGGTTTGTTGTCTGAATGACAGAATCCTTCATGTACCAGAGGCAAGACTGTGGTCCTTCCAAAAGGTGCTGCATTCAAAGAAGCATCCCAAGCCCAGCCTCCCCTCCCCATGTCCCTGCACACTCTGACCAGGAAATTGCTTCAGATTCCCTGACTTTGATTAAGCTTATAGGACCCATTCCTGTGTTTCTGCAGTCTCCTATCAACAACACTTGCAAAGTGGCCTTAATCAGTTGTCATCACTGCTTGCCCCTCCCCCCACCCCGCAAAAGGAAATCTTCCAGGGTGAGGAGAAATCTTCTTGGTCTGGTGGGAGTCTACCTTTCTCTAACACACAAACATGGTAGTCTGTGTCCAGATTTTCTGGTCCTGACTTCAAATTTTCCAATGTTGCATTAAATTATGCATATTTTTATGCTAAAATATGTGTTTCTTTTCATGGTATTTTATTCAGTAAATGTAGCTTATTATTTTAAATTTATTTTTTATACTTCTGAATAAAAGGTATAAACTTACAACCCAGAAATCTTAATTTTCAGTTAGGAAAACATTCACTCTATGTGTATATGATTGGATTATGTTCTTTATTAAAGCATAAGGAAATTCACACCTGAACCCAGGAGAAACTCCAAATGCAAACCTTCTTTACATTCTGTCAATCAGCCACAATTTTCCTGCCTTCACTCAGATGGCCCATGAAGCCCATCTCCAGTATGAGATGCCCTGACAATATGGAACAGAGATGGTGACTTTTCACCTCAAATCATGATGTGCAGATAGTAACTTGCACAACTTTCTTATTTGGTCATCACTCGAGTGTAAGCCTATACTGATTAATACACAAAGTTATAACCCTTTGTCTCTATTCTGCTGATGTTTCTTGCATATGTCTAAAAATGCCTCTTTGTATATATGTTTGTCTGCCTCAAACTTCAAGCTTATAGAAAGCAGGAAAAGAATCTCCCTCCTGTTTAATGTTTACAAAAAGAACCAACAGAAACATTAAAAAAATTCATTTAGTAATGCTTAGAGTAACTTAGGTAGTCAATAGTATAATTCCATCTAGTTGGATTTATGTAATAGTTTTTTTCTCAAAGGGCTTCAGAGGCTACAAACAATAAAACAACCCAATAAATGCACAGAAGGTAGCCAGCCATAAATGGTTCACAAAACAGTATAAAAAGGTGGAAGAGCAGTTTGTAGCGAATTGTAAGAAAAAGTTCACCTACTAAAACAGATTGAGGATGAAAATGGAAAGAATTTTGCCATTAGCTTTCTCAAATGGCATGAAAAGTAGGGATGATTATTTATGGTGAAAATATTTATTTTATAGGTTATTCAAGGCATGGAGTAAAGCTGGCTCTTTAGGAGAATAGTTACTACTATTGAGGGGACATTTTTCACAAAGATTATTTGCAAAGTAGACCTAGGAAATTAGGTCAACAAGCTGAGCCAAAGAGAAATATTACTGTAATTCCTTGGCCACAGGCCCACCGGAGAGCACTAGTTTAAGCCACAAGAGAAATATATTTTCATAAATATACCACTATGCTAAATTTATGACCCCAAAGGTAGTTTGAAATTTTATTCTACTTTGGATTGAATAAAATCCACTCCAACAGTGCCAACTACCACTGGTGCCTGACAAGTCACCAGCCTGGATGCATCATAAGTAATGCCTTACAAATGTGAAGTGCAGGGAACGGAGGGATGTGAGGGAAGAACTGAAGGAATTAGTGAAAGAGGAGGTCACTTAGAGTGGCTTTGCCATAGACAACCTAGAGGTTATATTTATGGAGCACCTATTATGTGCAATGCATTTTATAATGATACAGAAGAGAGAGAAAGTTTTTCTGTTTACATACTAAACATTGTTATCCTAAACAAAATCAAACATTTCAAGATTACAAATATTGAGAGGATCTGCTCATATTGTCTATCATTAGTATGCAGTTTCATTCAGGGAAATCTCAAATACTTCAGTAATGAGTATTCTCCCCTCCTCCACCTGTCTTAATACTTCATGAATTTATCGTGCCTCTACAGTTCAGAGCTAAAGGACTTTGGGGAAAAAATTAGAGCTCTCTATCATCCAGAGGAAGTTAAATTGTGTGCCTCAAGGATTTTTTGATAAGATTAGGAAGTGGGCAAGAATATTAAATTATCTAATCTGCAGAGTAACTGTAGGGCAGTTACTTCATAAATGCACCCATCCTTCCCTTAACTTCTGCATTTCTTTCCTGTTTAAAACTCTCCAAAAGCTCCCCATTGTACTTAGAATAAAATTCTAACTTCTTATCTGAGTCTATGAAGCTCTACATGATCTATCCTTGCCTATGGCTTTGACTTTTCTAGTAACTTATGCTCACTATTGATCTGCAGGTACATGGGATTCTTGTGTTAATCCTTGCCTTCAACCTTCCCCTCCCGGATCTTCTATGGTTGGCTCCTGCCTGTCATTCAAGTCTTACTTCAAAAGTCACCTTCCCCATGAGGCCAATTCTCACTTTCAAACTAAACTTCATTCTTATGCAGATTACTTCACCACTTCCTTCTGTTTTATTTTCTTCCAAGCACTTGTCACAATCTGAAGTTGTATGTTCATGTCTTGTTTACTTGTTTCATTTCCTGCTCCCACCAGAATATATAAGCAAGGACTTTTTCCTATTCATTGCTGTATCCCCAGTGCCTGGAATAGTGCCTGCCAGATAGTTAATGATCAAGAAATATTTATTGAATGAATGAGTCCAGAAATTATTTCTTTAGCAACTATTCATCCAGATTGTGACCATAGTTATAGAAAGCAGAAGTACCATGTCTGAACACACAAAATCAGAAGAAAAAAAGTCCGTATTAAAACTCATGAGATTTCCTGCTAGATGAGCCACTCAACCCCTCACAAAGAGCATTTTTACTTTTACTTTACATAATTAACAAAGTTGATTTACAATTTAAACACATTTGTTATCTAGTTTCCTGGGTTGTGGTGGATTTTAAAAGTACATTAGATGTAGGCACATTAATAATAGCAAGAAGGAATAGGCCAACATGTAGGAAATTGAAAAATTACTAAACAGCAATAAGAACTCACACAGCAGAATATTTGGGGGCATTATGCATAAAAGCAAATAGTCTTACTGATGTAAAGTTGCCAACAAACAATACTACTATTGTAGTAATTACTCAAGTTATCAAGAAAATTATATTATGTTGTATATACATCTAAAGAAACAAGGAAATAGTAAATATCAAGTGTTTCTTAGAAAACACTTTACCCAAATTTTATTTTTTATTGCTATTTTAAAGGCTAAGCAATATTTGGTTTTCTGAGAGAATTATTTCTGTGGAACATGTTACAGAAATTCCCTCCTTTCCTCCCTCCCTCCCTCTGTTCCTTCTTTCATTCCTTCTCTCCTTCCTTCCTTCCTTCCTTCCTTTTCCCCTTCTCCTTTCCTTTCCTCCAACTTTTCTACACAATGAGAAATGTGTAGCTAACCATGTCCCTTATAGCTTGGATATATAGAAAGCACAGATCCAAATCTGACTTTCAAAAATACCAACTCTGTGGACCTTTATGGCATTTTTTGTTGTTGTTGTTTTCCTGATTTTGACGTGATCTTTTCTCCATCTTGATCCTTATTTATAATTTCCTAGACCTGATTATTTATTCCTATTTACCTTTACCTTTGCCGTTATTTTTATTTATTATTTGTGCTATAGCTGCAGTGCACTTGAAATCCTTTATGGAAAAGATTGAGTGTATATGAACAAGCTCTTGTGAGATCTTTCTGCTTATGACATGGGATAAATGGTGTGACATTTTAATTGTTACTTTACCATACAATCAGTTTGAGAATTCAATAAAGAGAAGTAAATCTTCTTGCTGATAAAGTAGGATTTTCAAATGACAAAACATTGTAAATGCTTGAATAATGCCCTCATAATCTGCTGGACCTGGTAATTTAAAGGTTAATACAAATTCACACATCCTGAAAATTGAAAGTTAACTTCCAAAAGGTTAAAATTGACTAAATATAATCACAGGAAATATGCACAACACAAAGGGCAGCCAAAAAAGGAGTCGGAACTGCTGATTACTTTAGAATGAGGGAAAGGGAGCTTCCTAAAAACACAGCCCTGCAATAGCCCAACAATGTTAACTATATGGAACCATCATTCTTTCTTTTGCCCACCTTTTGTTTTTCGTTCATATGGTTCAGTTCAAGGAATCAGTATAGCCCAATTCAAGGAATGTGGCTTATGTTTGTGATTTTTGTTGTTCTTAATTCTTGAACACTGTTGGTCAGGAGTCCCAGTGAGTTGCTGTAAAGTGGAAGAGATCACATGCAGAATCTAAGATGGTTATCTGCTTAGTATGGAACCCCACTTTCACTAAGGACTTATATTTGTGTAACTCTTATAGCAGCCTATAGTCTCTGAAAAATATACAAAGAAACATATTTGAAAGAGAAAATTTACAATGTCATAACCAGTATCAGATTCTGAAAGGAAATCTGTTCATAAACTGTATCAAGCAATAGTTTGATTCTAATATATTGCTTAGTTCAGGGATGCTCTTTTTAAAATCTCCCCAAAGGCTGTAAAAACTGGCTTCCTTTAAATTTGAAAAGACTCAGACAGGACATTTATACAAAGCAAACACTTTATAAATTTTAGCTGACAACACCCTGGCAGTGTTTTTGGTCATTTATTGTGTTCGTTGTCCATATTTGCTCCCCTCCTCTCCACATCACATTAATTTCTAGAAACTGTCCCTTTCTAAGATATACATATTCATCACCATTTTTGGCCTGTCAGCAGATCTGATAGTACCATGTGAGCTGTGCTTGCCCATGCCCCATAGTAAACTGGGGGGACACCCAACCCACAATGGACCAGGGAGCTTTTTCCCAGGGGCTGGGAAGCAGTCCTAAGGGGTTTCAGTCTTGGTCTGAATTGTCTCTAAAGAGAGGAGATGTAAACCTGGGAACTGTGGGTGGCCATATTCCTCCCTGTGGAAGAGGGGGTAGAGGAAGCAGATGTGCAGAAAGAGAGAAAATGATTCAGAGAAGAGTAAAGAGAGGAACAGAGTCCAACAAAGAAAAGAGATAAAGAGAGAGACCTGAAAGCTCTGGACCTCTCATTCCAATTGGTCCTGAGGACCATCTATGCCTCTGCCCTGGGGTTCTACACTTACACATGTATCTTTCTTCCAATGAGTCCCCTGCATTTGGGATAAAGTATCTTTGAAGATTTCTGTTATATACAACCAAGAATCCTAACTAGAACAAGAATCCTAATAGAACACTTTTGTTCAAGGGCACAAGCTTTCAAAGTTAAACGAAGGCAATCTGTTGAAACTAATTCAAACTAGCTAAGTGAAGATAAGTCTCTTCATCATTCTAGGTTTTAATTTCTGATTGGAATTGATTGCCAACATTTTCTTTGCTGAATAATTGATTCAAGAGACTAAAAACACCTTTCAGCAGATTTATTTCCTTTTAATATGGGAGAATAACAAAACAAAACTCTTTTTTGTATAGTCAAAACCCCTCAACTTTAGCTTCTGTCCCAATGTCTCAGGCCAAACCTAATATTTGAGTAATACTAATATTTTGTAAAAACAAATAACACTCAAGATTAGAAAATTTGGTATATATTCGTATAAAGTGTTTTAAAATACATTCAGTTCTTATTTATCCTCTGGATAGTAGAAAGGCATCTAATTTTACCAATAAAGGAGTTTCTCAATTCATAGTAACTTCTAAATATGATGGGCTTTTATCATCAAAAGCTATAGTTTTGGTTGAATTTCCAAAATATGGGCACAAATGGATTGGCAAGGACTTAGAATCACAGAGCTAGATGGGAGGAAAGCAGTCTAATCTTTTCACATTACAGATAAGGAATTAAGACCCAGATGAAGAGACTTGTCCTCACTTAGCTAACTTGAATCAAGGAGAGGGCCACAGCCCCTATGTCCCAGCTCCCACTCCAATTGCTTTTCTCTATGCCACAGGGTCACCCAACTGTAAAGTGGCCCCTGTGCTCTCTGCCTTCTACTTCCAATCAAGATGCTGAAGTGTATATAGTTCCATGAGGGTAGCACTTGTACAATGATCATAAGATGTCTGTATTTGAATGCGAAAGGAAAGAGTAAGGAGAGAAAAAAAGAGTGAGAAAATGTTGTCATGGGAACGCTGAGGCAAATTGCAAGATAAAAAAGAATTGAAACTCATTCTGCTATCTCAGACTTCATTTATTCGAGTAATAAATCAAGACATCTGTGTCAAAACCAATGCAATGTAAAATAGACTAAAGATAAGCTTTTCAATCCAATCAATACTGTCTCCTAAGTACCAAAATCTTTTAAAAGGGACACCACCACACATTTATCTATATTACTGTTAAAACTACTATATGGGCATTTGTGCAAGCTCTCTCTTTGTTCTAATTTCTATTTTAAAATTCTAAATTGCTCGCCAAGAAGGATTAATGTAAAGATTGAATTACCTAGATTACCGTTTTATGTGCAGAACAGTTTCTAAGCTTACAACAGGTCAGAAAAGTCAAAGATGCTTGGGTAATTAAGTGTTTACCCCAGAGAAGATATTGACCTCTTCCAGGGGGTTTAAGTATACCCGGGGGAGAGGGAGGGTCAGTATTCAACTCCAGAATGGAATTTAATTCAACCAAAATCTGGTCAGAGAAGGAAATATCAACGGTTAGGGGATGGACAGCTGGGAATTCTGGCCCTAAAATTCCATGGTGGGGATTTGTTTTATTGTTCAAAAAAGGCACTAACCCTTTCATATCACTGAGCATTAATCAGACTTTATGAGGTTCATTCCATCATTTATTCATTCATTCAACTAATTGTGAAGTGCCAGGCACTGTGCTATTCACGTATATAACCATCCCAGTGCCCACTGGAGTCCCAGATCTCCCTGAGAGAGAGGCAAGCCCAATGTGTATGTCTTTCTTGCAGAGAAGTCACTTGATAAAACCATTAATCTTTAGAGACAAGTTGAGGTAGATGAGATTAAGTTGTTTTAATACTTTTATTTCATTAAACAGTTTTCATTCCCTTTCTGGATTCATAGATTCCAGATATCTCCATAGATTCTCATAATCATGGAGAGTCAGAACTGGAAGAACCTCAGAGAACAAATGTGATAACCAACTTTGTTCAGTGAGTTGTCAGGGGCCACTTAGCTAGTTAGCTAGCTAGTTGACAGAACAAGAGCTTCATTTTCATCTCATAAATTCCAGTGCTAGTGACCTTTATTTTAAATAAAAACTTTCTGTCAAAAACTTACAGACTTATATTTCAGACATTGGTCTTATTTTAAAGCAAAACAATCCAAGATGTAGAAAGTTAAAATTATTTTTTCTAGTCTGCTTGCCAGGGCCTACCTATAAGAAAATAGACCTACATCACACTTGTATTCACTATCTTAAAGAAGAACTACCCATCCCTGTCTCCTTCCCACAAATCCAGATACCTCCCATGGGCTCCTTATCTGTCTGGCTCATTCTCCACTCTGTCTTCTAAACTTGAACATTCCTAAAAGCTGGTGATAAAAACTCAAAAAGGTGATTGCTTTTGAGATGAGAGAGGAGGGGGGAAAAAAAGGAATGCCAATAGAGAGAGGTAAAATTTCTGGGAAATTTAAAGCTATAGATGAAAATTTGGGGGGGGGGGTGTTGTAAAAATAGTACTAGGAGGAAGATCTTTAAAATATATTTAATTACTATGATTTAAATACCAAAAGTCATTGTTACTTCAAAACATAAAATATGTAAGATATAAAGACCTAGTTTTAAAAAAAATTGGAAATTTTCCAAAATGATTGTAGAGAAAGCTTTTTTTCCCTCTCTTTTGTGTTGTGTCTGTCTTATCTTGGTATGGTCTTTGTATCTTTAGCCCCAAATTCAAGACACACATCAACAGTTCCTCTCATTCCCACAGAGAGGCAGCAGAACATGGGCCCAAGAAATCCTTAGGGCAGCTGTGGCCTCAGACCATGGAATATTTTCTGATTCACACTGACGGACTTACCACAGGAATGTTACAGCCCTCAAGCTGGCATTACCCAGAGCTGGAACACCATGTCCTCCAAACCCAGACCTTCATTGCTTCTAGAAAGCAGTGCTTGTTCACACAAGGCTGGTCACTAGACCTGATATTCCCAAGGGTCCTTCTCCCATCCTCTCCACCAGAGAAAATAGGAGTAGAGTGTCTCAGTTTCCAGGAAGTAGTGGGTTGCCTTCTAAGGAAATCTCACCCTCTCAGAAGACACTGAAAGAAGGCTAAAAGGGCTCTGGCTTCCAATTGGATAATTAGAGTTCTGTCCTGAGCTGCCATATCCTAGTCATGGGATCCAGCAAGTTGCTGACCATCTACAAGCATCTTGTCTCCTTATCCATGAAGTGGAGATGATAATAATGTATATCCTCATGGAGTTTTGATGTTTTAATAAGAGGAAATAGTGCATTGGAAGCTCTATATTGGCCATAAAGTGCTATAGTTGTTTTTACTATAAATTAAAAACCAGTTGATTTGATTTGCCGCACTCACTCCCTATGATACTTGGAAGGATGTAAAGCAATAATTTTCATATTGGAGTCCATTTGTTTCAACTGTGAGGCAATATATTTAGGCATCTGGGGTATTGTGAAGAAGAGACTTTACACTTAAGATCCAGATTTATCTGCTTGGAAAGTTGATACAAGGACCTCAAGCCTATGAAACACATGTAGTGTGTACATGTAGTGTGTAGTGTGTAGACTTTGCTTCCATATAACCAAAATTTCACTTTAATAAATATAATCGATCACATTTTTTTCATGAGTACATCAGGTGAAAGTTTCCACTACGGGTATTCAAGGGCTTTCCATTCATAGGTGACAAGAAGACATTTTTAATCAGGCTGCTGCCATTTTATAGTGACTTCTACAGCTAAATTCCAAAGCATGAGAGGACTAGGGAATTCTTATACACTAATTTATCAAATCCAGACACCTTAATCTATTCAGGACTGGGAAGATGGAAAAACCTCTCTCTGTACTCCTTTCTCTAGCACAGAAGACTAGGCAGGGATCACCTGGCTAATAATAGCCATAAAGCATTTAAAGGACTTGTGGTCTGAGGGTGCTAATTTCACAACTCCCTTCTTTCCTGTTATGGAGGGAATCATGTTTGACCAGCAAGCTCAAGGATAAGTTTTTGTAGCCCTGCTTCCTAACCACCTTGAGTCCTACCCTAGATGGACACCCTACACGGACCATGTACTCCCTGGTCCTACCCAGGTGTCTCACTGATTTGCCTCTCTTCTTCTCTCCCTTAAGACAAGGCTACTGAGGGTCCCTTTTACTGGCCCAACACTTTAGTATACAAATCTAAGTTTTTAGACCAGAATCTTGCATCGCTTAGTTTAGATGGGACAGATGTCTGGGAGCCCATTCACAAAAGTTGCTACATGAAGCAGACAAGGGAGAAATATACCCACTTGGATCAACTCCCAAGGTACTTCTCCCTAGAGAAATGGCTCTGAGGCTTTGGTTTATACCCGGAAGGTGGGAGGGGAGAATAGGAAAAGATAGAGTTTTCAAGTTATCAAACCAGCATCAAAGTACATAAACAACTACTGTGTGACCACACAAAAAGAGACAGGGCTCTGACGCATGGGTATGTCATTCCTCCTAAATCCCTGTAGGTAATGAGTGATACAAGAACCAGGAAGGAATGTAAACTATTTCTTAAGGGAACATGCTAGCATCTCTTTTCTTCCAAAAGTTCCCCTCTGAATAGAACTTAGGCTCATCCTTTCTCCCTGATTCTTACCTGTGACTATACAGGCTCCCTGTTAAAAGGGGAAAGAGCATGGAAGGATGTTGTATAGAAGCATGTAGGAGAGAACCACAGAATCTAGAAGCCGCATCATTTCCAAGTCCATGGAAGACCAATTTTCTGATGGGAATTTCATTCATTTCTTCTGTGAGGTCTCTGAGAGTCCCCTCCATGTCTACCCTCCCATACCCCAGAAAAGTCCCCATTCTTCTCCCTGATCCCACCAACCCCAACACACACACTCTTCCTCACCCTCACCCCTGTCACCTATATTATGTGCAAAGTATAGCAAATTGTTTAAACTGTTAATAAAGGGAAAATAAAAGCATACTTTTTTATTTTGTCCATCCATTTTGTGATCTGTATACCTGAACTGGGTGGAGAGAACACCATCATAATGAGGAGGTTGGGTCAGAGATGCAGAGAATAAGATGCTAATAACAATGAGCCAGCATGGCCATGATTGGAGACAGAGCCCATAAAAGCTGGAAGAGACCCTTGAAGACCACACAGATTTATCTCTTCCATTCCTACTGGGAAATGGAAACTGGGAGGTCAATGCTCAGGGCTATATAGCTTCTTGGGGTGGGGTGGGGGGGTGATGGGAGGTAGATGTGGGCTTTAGAAGGTGTGGCTGAGTTCCAAGGCTGCACTTCAGTTCTGAAAACCTCCACAAAATTCACTGAAGCCTCCTTAAAGTACCCAGAGCCCATTCTGGAGAATAGGTTTTGCTTCTGTACTTTTTCTTTTTGGAAGGGGGAGGATTTTTGCCTAGCCACTTCTCAGCTCCCCCCATCTGAAATGGGGGTATGAGCTTCTATTTTTCAGGGTGGTTATGAGAACAAATGGGATATAGAAAAACATCTAACATAATGGCTGACACATCATAGGGCTCAATAAAAGTCTATGTACCTCCTTTATCCTTCCCTCTGGTCTTCCCCTAAAAGTATGTACTTCCTTGCCTGACTTGTCTTCTCCTATCTTTGTCAGAAATCTGGGAAACAGTTATTCATCCTCTCCTTCCAAACAAAATGTTGTTAATGGCTGGGAAAGGTGGCAGAGCAGAGAGGAAAGATCTAGGCCCAAGGCAGGGGGACTGTGGCTGATGAGTACCTCTGCTACTGAGGTTTACCCCATCGACAGTGCAGGGGACATGCAAGTGTGAGTGACTGGGAGCTCTAGTGGGCACATCTGTCCCCATTCTCTATTCTCTCTTCTGGGAACAGCTGGGGTCTGGGGATTCAGCCACATGGGCTTTCTTACCTTGAGAGGCAGAGCGGCAGGCAGGGCCGGGTAGCTCTTGCTGGTCTGAATGGGTGGACAGTATCTGTAGAGCCTTGCTCTCCTAGCTTGCACAGTGGTGCTGATGCCCTCTTCACAGCTCTTGGGAAGAATCTGGCAGGTAGCAACACCTCTCCTCAGCATAGCACTTTCACCCCTGTCAGTAGCGTGAGCCAGGATGACCTGTGGCATTGAACATCCCAAGGCATCCCAAGACGAAGGGTCCTTGCTCCACAGGTCCTGGGGGGCAGTGATGACTGGCCAGTGCTCCCAGCCCATGGAGGGATTGTTGCTTTCATTGCTCATAACGGGAGCTGGGCTACGAAGTCTGCATGACAGGGGCTGCAGTCGTCCAAATTTCCTGGAGGCGGGGGCCGGGGAAGGCCTGTGACGTGGGGTTCTGCAGACACCACCTCTTCTTACATCCAGATCCTGGGATTTTTCCTCTCTCTCCTCCTCCTTCAGAGCAGAGCAACTGAAAGCAGCTGGTTCCTCTGTCCCAGAGCCCCCCTTCTGCAGCAGGCGGGAGGGAGGAGCAGCCAAGCCCTGTGTGTGCCTGAGGTCCCGGCCTGCCAAGAAGCCAGTCCTGGGACTTGGGAAAATGTGTCCCTCCTCCGGGCCCCCTGGGGCTGCTGTCCAGGCTGCAGTAGCTGGAGACTGGGAGGGGTGAGGTCGGGCAGGGGGGGCCTGCAGCTGGATGAAGAGGAAGGAAGTTTTCATCTGCTGTTGCTCGGGCTGTTCAGCCATTTCCTCCAAGGGGGTAGGGCCCTTGCCAGGGTCGAGTTTCAGACCTCAGTGCCCAGGGATGCAAATGCCAGCAGCTGTGGGCAGACATGACTTGGCCCCATGGTTCCAATGACAGCCTGAGGAAGCAAATGACACATCTTCAGGACCCAGGGGCAGTCTTCAAGGAGCAGGGGATAATGTTGCTGTGAGAGTGGACCCAGCACTCACTTTACAGAATCACAAAACCAGACAGACTGGAGAACACTCTAGTAATGAGAGATGGGAGGGGACAGTCAATAGTCAGCACTCTCATGTTGGTGAGTCTGATGGGATTTCTTTTTCTTTCCTTTCTTTCTTTCTTGAATTTCTTTTTCGTAATTAAATGTCCCCTTCCCCATATTTGAAATGAAAATATTAAAGTTATTTGTTTCATTGTTTAATCCTAAATTCTATATTAGCTACACTTGTTCTTTGGTGTCTGACTTGTGAGACACTGTGTGATTTGTAGATGAAGCTTCCAGGACATTCCAAAGTGTACTTTTAATCCACCTTGCTTGCATTGATAATGTACAGTTGTAAACAACTTTAATGTTTTAATGAATTTCCTCTTTAAACCCTATGGTTATTTAGGAGTTCCCAGTGTTAGTCCCATAGTCCCACATCAAAATACATGGTATTACACACACACACACACACACACACACACCCAAATAAATAGAAATAAAGAGATAAAGATGAAAAAGGGATAAGGAAAAAAAGAGAGAGAGAGACAGAAAGATGAAATAAGAGAAGTTATGCAGATGACAAACCAGACAGGAGAGGGCTTTGCTTGTTTTAAAAAAATACTTCAGCCTTTTGTGAAAACTAAAGCAATTCACCTGAAAATTCACTGAGTAGTCCACTTTCAGGGTGTTACTATAGGCTCAATATCTCTCACAATGGAAAAGAACATTTTGAGTCCCATGGCCTTGTTCCTGAGGAGAGAAGTGAGTAGGAGGTGGGAAAGGTCTTTCCTTTTAATTTGAACTTGACTGAAAGGGAACCAGGAAATTATGCTCTGAGACAAACTGAGCACATAACCTAAAAAGTTGGCTGCTTTGGCAGCACATGAGCCTGACCTGTCTCTCTCCCCCCAACTCCTGGCCATTACCTTACATGGGAAGCACCGCTGGATTACTGCAGGGCCATGGCCTTGGCTGACCACTCCTGGCCAGAGTGTCTTTGGAAGTTCTCAGGATGGGTGGTTGGGGCCCTCTGTTTATTTTTATTTTAAATATCTTCACACAGCCATTACACCCAAGGTTATGGTAACTCTGTCCACATTTCCAGACAACTGACAAAGGACTCAGTGTACATTTGCTCAGAAATGTGCCCAGAGCTGTCTAGTCTAGGAATAGGACAGTATAATCCCTTTATAACACACATCATTACAGAGAAAACTTTGGCAAAACAATGTTATGTCCAAGTCTTAGACTCCTCCATTGAAATAATGATATGTTGATCTGATCACACTATTTTTCAATAAAAATCCTGTGTTGATTGATGTTTAGTCCTCTTATGTAATTTTCCCACTCTCCTATAAAAGTACTTGTGTGAACACTAATCACTTAACACATACTAGTTTGTTAATGGATTAACTGCTAATAAGGCAAGGAGCTATCTTTGTACAGAACAGGGATTTGGGTGAGAAGAACCATCTTTTTGTTTTTGCTTCTCCAGGTGCCAAGCATTATGCTAGGTGCTTTACAGACTTAATGTTATTTAAGGCAAAACACAATCCGGTGAGGAGATGGCATTATCTCCATTTTGCAGTTGAGGAATGTGAGCCTCAAGGAAGTGAAATAATTGCCAGATGCGTCTTTACCACAACTGCCAGATCAGCCAGGGTTTTAGAGATGAGAAGTTTCACTTCAACTTCAACCTCCAAATAAAACGATGTACAAACCAAAAAACTAAGGTGGTAGTGGTGGTGTGTTCAGGACACTTCTCTCTTCTAACCTGTTATTTGTGAGCCTACCACAGAAGTGATTACTGACAAATATTTCATTTCTAGGTTGTGTAGGCTTAGAATAGAAGAGAAAGAGTTGACAGAAGGAATGATAGAATTTACCTGGAGGACACATGTAAGGCATCTCCTTAGGACACTCTTAAATATTTGAGGGGCACCTTCAGGGAGGGCTGGAGTTCTGTATGAGAAGTTGTGGCAAGTGCCCGAGAAACATGGTTTTTGCTATGATGTAAATAGCACTGAGATTGAAAGTGTGTATTTTGCCAGACAGACATTTCTCTGAATCCATTGTGGGACTGTGTGATCTTGAACAAGTTTCTTGACCTCTCTGATAATTAGTTTCTTCTTCTCTAAGATGAGGTAACAATATCTACTTTATAGAGTTATTGAGAGGATTAGGTGGAAGTGTATATAAAGGGCTTACTTAGCATAGTAGCTGGCGCATAACGGTTTCTTAATAAATGTTAGCAACTCTTACAATTTATATCCACATACTATTGAGTCCTGGAAAAAACTGGTTGACTCAGTGGAACGATGTGAGCTATGGCATGAAATATATATATATATATACATATATATATATATATGTATATATATATATATATACACATATATATATATATATGTGTATATATATATATATATACACATATATATATATATATGTATATGTATATGTATATAACCTGCACTGGGCAATCACACGCATGTTTTCATGCTTCTCATGTGATGGGGCTAACAGCTAAGGAATTAAGTGGGATGACAGAAGAGTCAGCAGTGAATTTGGGGTCTGGACACATGTGCTTGAGTCCTGCTGTGGTCACTTATTAGCTGTGACTCATGGCAAGTTTCTGAACCTCAGTGCATTTACCTGAGCAAGATAAATTTCTGAGCTTCCTGCCTTAGAGAATTGTTTTGAGGGTCAAATGGCATAATGTATGGAAGAATACTTTGTAAGCACAAAATTAATATATACTAGGTTTTTTAAAGTTTATTTATTTATTTTGAGAGAGAGAGAGAGAGAGAGAGCATGAGCTGGGGAGGAGCAGAGAAGAGGGAGAAAGAGAATCCCAAACAGGCTCCACACTGTCAGCACAGAGACCGACACAAAACTCAATCCCATGAACCATGAGATTATGACCTGAGCTGAAATCAAGGGTCAGGTGCTTAACTGACTGAGCCACACAGGCACCCCCATATTAGGTCATTAAGTCAGAATGGATTTTGTTATAATAATATTAGTAATAACTAAATTAAATCATTGTCTCTGATTTCTCTGAAGACTCGAGATTTCTTTGTCTTGAAAGGATTCTAGGTTGATTCCCACCACCACTGACCTTCAAGATTCGTAAAGTGTGATTGCAAACAACAGATAATTTTAATTGTACTTTATTTCTGCTAGTGATTTCTTCTCATTATTTTTAGAGAGAAAAAGAACATTTTAAAATCTTATCAAGGGTGGAGTGGGGAGTGGGCACTGGGAAGGGATATCAAAGCACTCATTTCTCTCATTACAAGTTTTTTTTTGTTTTTTTTTTTTTTAATTTTTTTTTTTTCAACATTTTTTATTTATTTTTGGGACAGAGAGAGACAGAGCATGAACGGGGGAGGGGCAGAGAGAGAGGGAGACACAGAATCCGAAACAGGCCCCAGGCTCCGAGCCATCAGCCCAGAGCCTGACGCGGGGCTCGAACTCACGGACCGCTAGATCGTGACCTGGCTGAAGTCAGATGCTTAACCGACTGCGCCACCCAGGCGCCCCTACAAGTTTTTTTTTTAATGTTTCTTTATTTTTGAGAGAGAGAGAGAGAGAGAGAGAGGTGCGAGAAGGGGAGACACACAATACTAAGCAGGCTCCAAGCTCTGAGCTGTCAGCACAGAGCCAGACATGGGGCTTGAACTTGCGAACCGCGAGATCATGACCTGAGTCCAAGTCAGACACTTAACTGACTGAGACACCCAGGCACCCCTAACTTAAATCTTATGACAACCTTAGGAAGTAGGCAGCAAGATTCTCCTTTTAGAAATTCAGAGAATAAAGGAGATGAAGTAACTTGCTTAGAGCAACAGAGTTTGGAAGGGCAATAACTTGAGATTTTCACCCAGGTCTGGCTCTTTCCCCCCACTGGGATGGGTGGACCCAATTAACACAGCTTGTTCAGCCTGTCTGTACTTCCTATTTCCAAAGCTTGGATTCCTAGGAAAGATCTACTCACCACTCATGTGTTACATTTACTGCTGAGGGAGGCTCTCTAAAGTTGTTTCCCTAGTATTTTTAAGAGCTTAAATGATTCAAGATTGTACAAAATGATCAATCAATATTTGTTTTCTGAGTCTAAGATAAGTAATTCTCCCAAGAGTGGTGATTCCAGAGAACAAGTGTTAGAAGTGCATGTTCCAGGGAATCCCAAGGATTCCTGGAAATATTCTATTCAGAGTCAAAGGAGTCACAACGTGCCTCTCAATAATCATTCATTCTCTCAAAAGGTGGAGCTCACGGTAGTCAGTCCTTGGCAATTAAACTGGGAGACTTCTCGAATCACTGTGTCTAATCTGGTTGTGACCTAGTGGCCATCTACAGCCTGATAGGAAGGCAAAAAGGTAGTAACAATTGCCTCTTCCTGCCATAAGGATGTGTTTGGAAAATGCATTCTTGAGTCAAGAAAGAATGCGAAACATGGCAAAGTTGGGGTGAGGCATGGGACTGAGGAAGAGCTTGCAGACATGAAAGGGCAGAGACATGGGACTCTCTGAATGATATAACCTAGGAGAGTCAGAGCAATGCCAATAGTAATCACTGAGCATTCCTATTCATGCCGTTTCAAATAAGGCTTCAAGATTCTTCAGGATATTCTGTCTGTGGGTTAGAAATACACCTCACAGTGTGGCTTAGTTTCCTCCCTTATTATAAGGAAATTTATATAATAGTGCACATGGTAGTGGTGATGATGACAGTTGCCATTTACTGAATGTCTACTATATGCCTGACACTGCTGTGGGCACTTTGTATGTATCACCTCTAACCCTCATAGAAAGATTTTTATTAGAGTCTCTGTCTCAAAGACACAGATACTGAAGACTGCAGAAATTATTTTCCCAAAGTGACATAGCAATTAAGTGAATGCAGATTCGGGTCTTTCAGCTCCAAAGTCTATGCTCTTTCCATGATGCCACACTACTCATGAATGCATCTATTTAGGGACCAACTTTATCTTCTGTTTAATAGACAAACACTTGAGATTTGGAGAGGAAAAAAAAAGAAAGAAAGAAAACTTTTCTTACATCCTCTCCAAGCACGGGGGTCACATGTTCCCCTCAACTCCACCACCTCTTACTTTCTTCAGACTTACTCCCCTGTGACCATTTTTTGCCTCTCCCCAAAAAGCAAGCTCAGCTCATTCCTTCAGGAATTGACACCATGTCAGATATTCTCCCTTGTGATGATTATTTTTGGAAGAACCAGATGGAGTTTTTCCATTTCCATCCTGTTTCTATTTCCTTTGCTGCCTGCCACCCTGACCCCACACACACATGGGTGTGTTTGACTGATTCTTTGTGTTTTCAGTTGATATGTGCCTACCCTAGCATCTGATCACATAAGATGACTACTTTTGAAGTAAATGGAAAAAGTTCTTAAACAGACCAGAGTGATGGGCACGAGGAATTTAGATGCTCTGCTCTGTGTCATGCCCAGATGGCTGTCCTCTAGTTCAAGGTTTCTGCAGACTTTCCACTGTGGAAGCCCTGGACAGTCAAAGGTGGGGGGCTTTGGACCAGGCCAGGGGCAGGCTCCACTTAAAAAAGGGGTGGGGATGGGGTGGGATAGGGACAGTTTGTGGTGTGGGGGGTGAGGTTTGAGGTGGTTTGTGTTCTGAGACCGAAGTCAGAGCCAGAGGCTATTCCTCCTTCACTTAATCCCTAATTGTTCCAGATTGTTCTTCAGTGAAACCATCCTCATGGTGTTGTGAGTTTACCAGAAGTAACCTTCAAAAAAGCTTGATTAGATGAATAGGGATTACATCTAAGTGCACTTTTTATAACTAATTAGAGCAAATGACCCATTTCTACTGAACTTGTAAGAACTGCAATTTTATCTAGTGCCACCGTGTGCCAAGAGCTTCCCATTTACTATCCGGTTTAGTCCTCAAAGGCCATAGGATGAAGAAGCTGAGGCCCAGAGAGATGAAGCACCTTGCCTAAGGTCATTAACAAGAGGCAAAATTAGCACTCAAGTCCTTTTTGTCCTAACTCCAAACAGGGGCTAAGTGTCTCTCAGTGCATCCTTGTCCTCATTCCAGCCCACTCTGAATCCTTTCAGTGCTCACTGCATCCCCATTCAACTGATTTTATGAGCCGCTGCTACATTGGTCTTCTAAGACCCCAACTCTCTCATGCCCATGACCTGTGGTCACCAGTCTCTAACATAAAGATAACCTCAACCACTGGTTTGCCTGGTTTACCTTCCCTCTTTTTCCAGACTGTTCTCCTACAGCTCTTCCATATGATCCCCCTCATGCAGATGTGCTCCCCATACAAAGCTTTTACTTAGACCCTTGCTTGAGTCCCTTCCCTTCTCTGTCTTCCCCACCTATGCAAATGCCACTGCCTTCTGGGATACTGTATAGATCCCACCATCTTTCTGACACCTTTGCCAGACAGTCCAGCCATCAGTAATCCTTCCCTTTCTAGCACTTTCTGCCAATAAGATTTATTGTGATGCCAGCCACATATTATTCCATATGGTGAAAGAAAATGAAAAGAAAGAAGAAAGTTTCAAAAAGCTTTGGAAATTTTCTTTTTTCTAACTCCTGACTCAGTCTCAAAAATCCAAAATATTTTAGTGTTGCAACTATTCTCCCCTAAGTAAAACATTTGGTTTAGTTGTAAACTCAGATAAAAACTACATATTGGTAATTTTTTATATATACCAGACAATAAATTCACTTGAAACACTATCAAAATATAACTAATTCAGCATTGAATTTGGAAAGCTGTGTGTGTGGCATAAAGTTGCATGATGAGATGATGTCTAAATAGAAGTGAAGGAGGTTTTGGGGCTTCTGGGTGGCTCAGTCAGTTAAGTGTCTGACTTAGGCTCAGCTCATGATCTCATGGTTCATGAGTTTGAGCCCTGCATTGGACTCTGTGCTGACAGCTCAGAGCCTGGAGCCTGCTTCGGATTCTATGTCTTCTCTCTCTGCCCCTCCCCTGCTTGTTCTTTGTCTCTCAATCTCTCTCTCTCTCTCTCAAAAATAAATAAACATTTTTTAAAAAGTCTCATTATTAAAAAAAGTGGAGGAGGTTTTATCAGGTCTTAATAAAAGCAATTACTAAATACATATTGATTTAGCATCCACTCTCTATTCTGCAGTAATAATGCTACTGAATTACTGTAATAATGGCCCTGTAGGCAGTCTCAGAAGGATAAATACTGTGATTTTCAGTCCTTCCTGGAACTTTGATCCTTTGTTCTATTCCCTAATCCTTACAAGGGCAAAATTATTCAGAATCAAGCCAGTCACCTGGATCAGTGTTAAACACAATTTCTCTCCCAAGAAAAGCATAATGTGATCTCTTAAGTAATAGGAAGGGAGAAATCTAGAATATAATAAGGCCAGATAATATTTGGGATCCTTTCTTATCCAAAATGGATTCCCTTCTTTACTTTTAGGATTTCTGGGCTTCTGACTGTAATTCTTGCCAGGTACTTCAGAACAAAGGAATGATGTCTACTGGAGACAGGCCTAGGTTTTATTATGGAGAAGAGTGATAAAGAGGTAACAGCCCTGACCAGATTGCAGTACTAGCCCCATAGCTCACCAGTAGCACAAATTCAACCTTTATATGTGAAATATAAAAATATCTGCCCAAACTCAGAATGTTACTGAATAATTACCATGTCAGGACTATAAGGAAGAATTTAAATCCTGACGTTTTCTTTTAAGGTAAGACAAATTGAACAATCGATGTTTCTAACACCAGTGGTATGTATATCATTGCCATGATGTGACACAAATTCATTTTTTCAACAATTGTTGTTGAGCATCTCCTGTGTGCCAGGGACTGCAGAAGTAAGTATGTACTAGTCAATACCCAGATGCAGCTAGGATCCAGTGGGGGTACTGCCTACATAGAAAACTCTGAATCCTGGGGTGCCTGGGTGGTTCAGTCGGTTAAGCCTACAGCCCTTGGCTTCGGCTCAAGTCATGATCTCCAGGTTTCGTGACTGTTTTGTGAGATCCAGCCCTGTTGCTGACAGGGAAGAGCCTGTCATTCTCTTTCTCTTTCTCTTTCTCTCCCTGCCCCTCTTCTGCCCTTTCTCTTTCTCTCTGAAAATGAATAGGTAAACTTAAAAACAAAATAAAAACAAACAAAAAAAGCCTCTGAATCTGTACAAAAGCAAGTAAATGTCCTTACAGGGTTCAGAAGAAGAGTCAATAGACAAATGCTATTATAGACTGAATGTGAGTGTCCCCCCAAGATTTATATACTAAACCTACTCCCTATGTGATAGTATTTGGAGGGATAGCCTTTGGGAGGTGATCAGGTCATGAAGGTGGAGACTTTTTGGTAGGATTAGGGTCCTCAAAAGGAGAGGCCAGAGGGCAGTTCATTCTCCTGCCATATGGGCACACACACCAAGAAGTCAGCAGTGTGCAACCAGGAAGAAGGTTCTCATCAGAAACCGAATTGGTTGGCATCTCTATCTTGAATTTCCTAGCCTCCAGTACAATGAGAAAGAAGTTTCTGTTGTTGATAAGTCACTCAGCTTATGGCATTTTGTGACAGCAGCCTGAAGTGACTAAGGCAGCAATTCGTACCAAGAAACGGGGTGCTGCTACAACATATATCTAAAAAGGTGGAAGCAGCTCTGAAACTAGGTTATAAGTTCGGGGCTGGGGTTTTAGGTGCATGCTAGATGAAGCTGAAATTATCATTAAGGGGTTTTTATAAACAATTATGGTGGGGGCACAGAAAGGAAAGAAGAGCTGTAAAGAAGGTTTCCACCTTAGAAAATACATAAATAATCACATAACAGAATGTTGATAGAAATACAGATGGTAAAGGCCGTTCTGATGAGGTCTGAGATGGAAGTAAGGAACATGTTACTGGACAATGGAGAAAACTTGCCAGTGATGAAATTGGGTGTTTTGCTGAGGAGATTAATTTTTTTTTTTAATTTCCTTAAGTTTATTTACTTTGAGAGAGAAACACAGAGAGTGAGCAGGGCAGGGGCAGAGAGAGAGGAAGACAGAGACAATCCCAAGCAGGCTCCACACTGTCAGTACAGAGCACATTGCGGGCTTTGAACTCATGAACCATGAAATCTCTACCTGAGCTGAGACCAAGAGGAGGAGGCTTAACCGACTGAACCACCCAGGTACCCCTCACTGTGGAGACTTCTAAGTGAAGTGTTGAAGAAGTGACTTGGTTTCTTCTGACTTCTTATAGTAAAAGATGAGAGGAGAAAAATGACTTAAAGATGGAATTATTAAGCAAAAGGGAACTCTAACTTAAATATTTGAAAAATTCTCATACTGAATAAAATGAGAATGTGTTCGGAAGAGAATTTAGGGTGCAATCAAGCAACCATTTGATAAGGAGATTAGTATGGGTGTGAACTGCCACGTAAGAAGCATCATGAATGACTTTTGAAGATCAAGGTGAGATGAGAGTAGGGAAGAGAAGGCAGCTTAGAAAATACTTATGGATGTGGCTCTGCAATAGGTTTCATAGCACATATCGCAAGGTGTCATTACAGAGTTATTTGTTTGCTTAATTATTTGATGACTGTTTCCCCTAGCACCAGAGCAGACACCATTTTGTTCTTCATCCCATACCTAGTCCCTAGCACAGAGCTTAGCAGGCAGAATGTGTTCAATAAATACGTGTTAAATGAAGAAATGGTGTATATATGGTGTACATATGGACCCTACTGGATCCAAGCTGCTTCTGGGCACTGACTAGTGCATACTTACTTCTGTAGTCCCTGGCACACAGGAGTGCTCAACAACATTTGTTGAAAAGGTTATCGCCTTTAATAAGCTTTTAATCCAATGAGGAAGACAGAAAAACACAGCTAACACAAGACAGAATATGATAAATTTTGAATAGGGGGGTAAGAGTAGAGAGAGATTAATTCTGACAGAGCTGTAGGGGAAGTCTAATGGAAGACGCACCACCTGAGGTGGCCTTGTAGGTCAGCATTACAATAAGTAAAGATTAGGGAGTCTTACATTCAAGGCTGGAGGAAACTAGAAGAAAAACATAGAAATGGGACATTATATATCAAGTTTAGGGCATGTGTAACATGGCTCAAAATGATGGAGTGCATGCAAAGCATGGTTTATAAGGGAAAATGGAGGGGTTTGCTTTAGATCATGGAGGGCCTTGAAAATAAAGTTGAAGGGGTCCTTTAAGCCTTTTGAGGAGGAAGTGACTTCAACTCTGCAAAAGACAGTTTGCTAGTGTATTAAATTCAGCTTTTTAGCCCAAAAAACCTTTCTCTAGGACCTGGTAGCAACTACTTTTCCATACTGTGCTGGGTGTGAATGTGCCAGGCACTTCACAGACCGCATTTCACGAATCCCCATGGTACACACTGGCACATCCCCCCCCCCCCCCCCCCCAGTTTACATAAGTAAACAGAGGCTCTGAGGGCAACTTGACCAAGCAGCAGAGTTAGTAACTAGTGTGGTCTGCCAGACTTCAAAGCCATTCTCTGCAGCAGTCAAGCTGTCAGGAAGCAAACAGAAACGCTGCCTGAGAAACACACTGTGTCCTTTTTGCTGGGAGAACAGAGCCAGTATGGTGCACTGAGGTTGGTGGACACACAGCCATGCCAAGCGGGCAGATGCAGATAGACATGGGCACGTGGATCCGGTTCCCCTTTGCCTGGCAGACCGGGCAGTATTGACTACCTCGACTGGATATGAATGGATGTGCTTCTCACATACAATCTATGCCTTTCACAAGGAAATCTTCTAATAGCCAGGGGAAAAGGGCCTATTTATCTTGAAAGGAGTAAAAGAAGAGTGAAGCGTAGGGGGCAGAAAGCAATACTTAAAAGTATAACTATTTGAAATAGAATGCTTTTCATTAGGTCTGCGCAGCTGTTTAAATGATGGAAAATGATCGCTTATTCCATTTAACACACATATGTATTAGGGCCTCCTTTTCAGCTTAGCATCAATTCTTTCCCCCTGGTAGTCAGGATGGCTGACTACCGTCCACTTATAAAAGGAAAAGAAAGTGTCCTTACAAATGATGCAACTTGAAAGATGCCAGGAAAAGTGATATAGATCCAAAAGTTCTACACTTACAGAATAATTAACCTGGGGATAGGATGGATTCTCCTTTGGAATTCTAATTACTCTGGGAGGGCCAAACCCATCATACCACCAGTATCTTTGTTCAAGTAGTTTTCTGAGGCTGCTTCCTCATACACTGTCCAGGTTTGGCAGCCCCTGGAGATGGGAGTGAGGCAACAGGAGGAGAGGATGGGCCATCAACAGGCCAGGGACAGTCTTACCCTCACTCACTATTCCAAATGAACACCACACAAGTCAAGAGCCTGGGGCAGCTAGTGAAGATGAAGTCTCACAACAGCACAAGTTTTTATTGAGCTCAGTGTTTCCAACTGAAGTTGGAGAATTTTCCTTTAGTCACTTTCTACTTTTAAAATATGGTAAACAATGTAAAAGAATTTTTTTAGAGTCAAGCTTCATCCTTTCCAGCTCGTTATTACAAATATTTGCTTCAAAAAGAAATATACTAGCATGTGTACACACACGTGACTGTGCTTTTTGTTTGTTTTGCATTTAGCAATAGGAAAAACACAGTTAACACTCTTTAAAAAATTTAGCCAAGCAGAAAATTGGGAACAGCAGCAGTTGTGAGAAGAGACGTGTGCACAGGGTACAAATTAGTTTTATTCCACCCTAGTCTCTCTGTCCTTCTCAGTCACTAGAGGCCCATCCAAGAGGCAGACGCTATGATGCTGGCAGCGATGATGTTAGAGAAAGAGACACACAGAGAAACAGACAGGAGGGAGAAGCAGTTAGATGATTGGTTTTATAAGAAGCTCTTTAAATGCTTTGATTCTGATGGCTCGCATACCCACTATATTGTCAGGCCTTGGCTTTGAAGTGAGAATGTCCTCTGCCATTTTCTGATAGGGTAATCTTGGGCAAGTCACTGAGACTTCTTGATCCTCATTTTCTCCCCTATAAGATGATGATAATAATAAGGTCTCTCTTGCAGTATAGAAACGAACGTTGAATGAGATAATATGTGGGAAAGCAACATATAGAATGGATATATTGCCATGCACAGGTGAGTTATTTTTCTGAATATACAGCTTCACTCAAAGTTATAAAATATCTCTGAGGAGCATGGCTTCCTGGATAATAACACAAATCTTAAAAGATGAATAAGAGCTGGCCAGTCAAAGAGGAGAGCATTTGTGTTTTCAGTGAGCAAAACACACATAAAGAAACCATGAGGCATGCAGTATGCAGGGCAGTCTGGGATGTGGGGTGGGGGTGGACAAAAATGAGCCTAGATGGTTTGGCTTAGCGGCACTAAACTTTAGGTTTGAGGCAAGTGGTGGCAGGAATTCCACCCTGCAGGGTGTTATATACCTTGTTGGCAAGCTTGGATTTTATACCCTAGAACAGCGTTTTATCTATTGTGTTCAGTGAAATTTTAACAAACATATTTTCCAGTATTATTATTTTTTTCACTTTATTTTATTCTCTCATCATGATGTGTACTCTTTAATCCCCACCACCTAATATCTTCATTCCCCCCTCCCCTCTGGTAACTATTACAAACATATTTTTAAAAGTTGCTATAGTCAAATGAGTTCAGGATTAAATAGTTTATCCTATTTCTTTACTGTAGGTCTCCCCAGAGCCTTTAGTGTGCCAATATACACCATGAATCTTCAAGAGGGAATGCACTCTGCAATTTTTCTTCAGATTTGACTGCAGGACCTTTTCCTGACCCCTTCTCTCTCTCCAACTCCCACTGCTCAAAGGGTTCCAACTTCTAGCTTCACACATTGGGACATGCTGCCACTGTAGGGAGCCATTTGTCAGGTTCACTACATGTCTGTGCTTGTAAATGTTATTGTGGCTTTGCCAGCTTTTTCTGATCTCCATCTGCTCACCAAGACGTTCCTCCAAACTTTCTCTTCACATGATCCTCTGCTTCTTCCGCCAGTGGATGAACTCACTTCCTACTCTACAGAAAGGATGAGGTCCAAAATAGAGGATGACTTTCTCCTCCACACTTTAACATATCTACCTCTAGAGACTCTGTCCTGGTTAGTCTGAGATGTCATTTTTCCTTCCTAAGGTGGGTATCAACATTAGAGTCCAAGAAGGGGAAAGAATTGTCAGAGAAGGGAAGCTAACTATTCAAAGTCAGAGGTAGTAAGAGGCAGAGAGCCAGCTGGAACCAAACTCCTGATGACCAGGTGAGGGCCCATTCTGCTCACGATGCTGCCTTTCTTTCTTTTTTTTTTTTAAACGTTTATTTATTTTTGAGACAGAGAGAGACAGAGCATGAATGGGGGAGGGTCAGAGAGAGGGAGACACGGAATCTGAAACAGGCTCCAGGCTCCAAGCTGTCAGCACAGAGCCCGACGCGGGGCTCGAACTCACGGACCGTAAGATCATGACCTGAGCCGAAGTCGGCTGCTTAACCGACTGAGCCACCCAGGTGCCCCCATGATGCTGCCTTTCAAATGCCTCCCAGAAGGTAGATCCTAGTCCAAGAAGTGCAAGTATATGACTGATGCATGTCATTAATACATCTTCTATACTGACATAAAATTACCTACTCACATTATGAACATCTGTTGGTAGTAATCTTCACCATGAAGTGTTTTTACTTCACCAAGTGAAATAAAACACCAAGTGTTTTTACTAGAACTATTTTGTTTCCTTTGTTTTCACTGCACTGTTTCTTTAGGATAAACCATTCTAGTCCTAGAACTACCCAGGGATCAATATAATGTCTTCTGTCCTAACAGTTAAAGCTAAAACTAATTTTTTCAGCTGCCTTTCATAGGAGCTTTGTTTCTTTTTTCCATCATTTTCTCTGGGTCACCACTGTGTGATGCCCCAGTAGGTGAATGAAAAAGGGGAGGCCCGACACTTGCAGAGCCCATGAAGTAGGGTGCTTGAGATGTAACTTCATTTCAGCAGGAGCAAACTCTGCTTTTGTCACCATATCCCCTCAGGCATTACCGCCACAGAACCAAACACACCAGTGTGTTGGCTTCACTTAAAATTTTTGGATTTAGAAACAATTAATAAAATAGTCATTTAAGCCCTTTGCTAGAGGTCTCTTGGCATCAATTTAATTCAACACCTTTCTTTCTCCACTGTTCATTTCTTTTGGTATTTAGAGGAGAGCCATTCTTGACCTCTTTCTTTTCACACGTACTTTGGGTAGAATTAGTTTTTGTTTATTTGTTTTTAAATACACCTTTAAAATCTGTATGGCTATTTTTGAAGTTTTCAAATTCATTGCTATTTTAATCACTTTTTCCAGACACTATTTCAATCCAGATACTTTGAAGGAAATAGGTCTTAGAACTTCAGAGCTGCTACACACATGTGCTGAAAAACAGTGCTTGTTCTCCAAGTTTAAAGCAATCTGATTTGGAAGGAATGAGAGAGGTGGCTTGTATTTAAAAATAGCTAGCTGAGTATGGAAGGCTTTTTCAGTTACCGTGGAAAGATACTTTTGGGCTTGATTAGCCCCCAAACCACAAACTATAAATGTTTTCCAGCTTGTGGGCATAAATATATTCTGAGATAATCTGGGACATTCATTAAAAAACCACGATAATTTGAACCCGACAAACCCAAGGCTGAACTATTTGATCAAGTCAAATATTATTAATTCTTAATGAAGAATAAAATTACTATATGTAACAGTACAACCATATGTTTATATAGTCCATTTACCTTTTCAAAGAATAATTATGTATCTGTGGAATCATTTTATCCTCCTAGTAGCTTTGCCTTCAATGTCTTTCTCATTTAATTCATTTCTTATATTGCTATTGAGGATGCTTGCCCATAACACATCCACAAAACAATGGCAGACAAGTGGCATTTGTAAAAACTGATTAGAATGGTGGAGTATGTAATGGAACCTAGGTAGGAAGGGAGACATTTACAAAGATATTGTTGGATAGTGAGAAAATGGGAGGATCCATTGGAAACCATGATGAGATTAAAGAACTTTTCTGATAGGGACACATGAATGATTAAACTGGAAGGATATGGGAATAGTCTGGGAGCTTGATGTTGGCCTTCAAGATTTCAAAGGTGGTGCAAATTGTCCAGGGTGCAACTATCAGAGGAAGTAACTGAAGTAGAAAGGAAAGATCATATGAGACAAAGAGGTGAAGAAACTGAGATGTCAGGGAATGAAAATGGCCTTTCCTAAGAATGTTGAAATTACAAAGAGTGAGAGAATTTGGAGTGGAGAGGAACAAGTGAATGAAGCAGTGTGACTGGGAGATGACAAAGATGAGAAATGTAGTGTGTCCAAGTCACACGAATGTCAAAGGACAAAGGTTTTGCAGGAAAACAATGGTCTGGAGGTGGCAGAGGGAAGCAAGGAAGATATCCACCTTACCTCTGGGATCCTAATTACAGGGAATGTGGAAGAAAAAACAGCCTTTGATGACCATGGGAAAAGTGTCTTCAGAGAACCTTCATATTTCAGAGGAAAGGTTGTGATATGAAGTCTCAGGAGGGAACAGAAGGTGGCCTGGGTCACGTCAGGGCACATATGGACAATGTGTGGTGAGAGCTTGGTGATGGGTATTGGGGATGCTGGGGTGTCTGGAGTGATGAGGTACGGGGGTATCTGCATAACGTGATGGGCCTACTGGCCTCTTAGAGGAAGGGGGTTTGGCTCTGGTGGGCTGGTCCCATAGTCCTGCTCTTGTCATCCCAGGCATCTGTTCTCTCTTGGATACCACACACAACTGCCCTCCACCTGCCTCTGAATCCTTGTAACTCTCTTACACTCTGGATTCTCCCAACTCTGAACTCTGCCCCCAGTACTCCTCCATGTGAGGTGCCCTATTTTAGCCCCCAATTGTCTTTAATGGTTGACAAAAATGCCACACTTTCTGCAAAATCCTATAAGACATTTCCAATCAGAAACAATTGCTCCTGCTTCTGAATTCATGTACGTGGAATGGGATATGGAATTTGAAATGGAATGTTTTAAAACTATTTTTCTCCTCCTCAGCAGGAAAGCTTTTTTCTGTGCATTCTTGAGGGGGTGTGGTATATCTTAAAGAAAGGCTCCTGTATTTCTGAGGCCCCTGCATTTCTCTTCCAGGAAGAGAAACAAGTTTTGTATTGCCCAGGGTCAGGGTTCCAGTTTGATGGACCAATGAGCCCCTGCCTGGGAAAAAGTAGAGAATGAGACTTTGGTGAAGGAAGGCTAAGGACGATGTGGTAGAAGCTGGGGAGGGAGTGGAAATGCTGGGAGAAAAGGACAAGGTGGGATCCAGAAAGGTCAAATCCTGCATGCATCCTGGGGACCTTAGAAGCCTGCTCTTAGGGGGTGTTAGGATGAGGTGAATAGAGCAGACATTGCAAGTACTGGACCCTAGACTAAGTCCTGATTCACAGACCTTCCTGAGTGAGACCATTGCCCCTTCTGTAGCAGAGCCCTCACCTGTCCACTGCCCAAGTAGCTGTAGTTGCTAGCTCTGCTGCTTTCCACAGTCCCTAGCAGCTGCATTAATAAAATATCCTGTAAGGTAAGTGGGATAGGTCTCATCCTTGTACCTCACTCCTGAAGATTTTGAGGCAAAACAAAGTGACAATGACATCCATATGTTTACTTAAACAATGACAGAGAGGGAGCAAGAATCCAGGCTCCTCATGTCCTGGCATGGCCGACATTTGTTTTAGCTAAGCTATACAGCTTCCCTGAATAAAAAGAATTAGGATATGTCAGAAAAGAAAAGCAGAACTTTGTGATTCTGTATTAAAATTATTTTATAAGAGGAATCTGTAAAACTCCTTTTGTTTGTATAAACAAAACGCTACTTAAAGGTAATCTGATATGAATACTGCCATAGCAACAGTGTGCAAATTGGAGTGAATGTGGACAGGATCTGTGAGGTAATATGGAAAATTAAAGTAGTTGTAGAGTTAGGTTGGGATTATCTATGGGATTATTTAATATACTAATTTTATGTTATATTTTCAATAAAAACTTTATGATAAGGCAACAACTAATAGCATTTGTTCAATTGCTGTTGAGAAGAATCACAGATAAAAAATATTTTCGCATATTTGCTCCTGGAAGACAGGGAGAATGTTCTTTAGGTCAGAGCAGCATTAAAGGCTCTCCCACAATGGAGGCATTGCACTTAAGATGCAAGAGGCTCTGGGTATTAGTTGGGGACTCTATGGATTGAATGTCACAAGTTGCAGGTGCCTTTTGTGATTTCATTAACTAAAATGAAATTGAGTAGGAAGCAGAGAAAATGGTTAAGGAGCAAGGATGGAGACAATGGGAAGGAGATGAAATGTGTATATTAGCTTCAGACCATTATCATCAAGTGCTACCCATTGCCAGTCTCTCCCTACTCATCAAGAACATTAGCCATCACCTTGACACCTCCACCTGGCAGCTCTTGAGAAAATTCTGATTAAGGCAGATGACATCTCAGGACATTTAGATGTAGGGACTCAAATTAAACTTGCTGCCATAGACTACAAGGCCTGGCCGGGGCGGGGGTGGGGGGGTGGGGGGTGGGGGCGGCGGTAGACAAGGCATCCTCATGCACTCCAAGTTAGAGCCTTTCCCTGAGTCCTGGGTGTAGCAGAAGATTAATAAAAGTGAAGACTGACTAAATTAACTCCTGCTATTAGAATGTGGGGTACTGGTTACCTTTAGAGTATATGGGTACAGCCTGGTAAAGAACAAGAAGGAATTTCTGTGTTTCCAGTCAGTTGTGTGAAAATCTGCTGATGATATGTGTACTCTTCTATATGCATATTATAATTCAATCAAAAGTCAAAAGGAAATAAGAAGAGAGGAAGGGAAGAAAAAAAGAAGGAAGGGAAGAAAGAAGGCAGAGAGGGAAGATAAATTGTAAAAACAGATGGAGGAGCAATTGTGCACCATCCTGACTCGTTCAGTGGGGTGTGACACCGCAATAGCTTTATTATAGGATGTTTAACTTGGCTGTAGAGAATAATCTCAGTGGGATGAGGCTGAGGCAAGGAAATGATGAAAGAGTCTGGGTGATGAGGGCTTAGAATAGTTTGGTATATACAGTGATGATATATGAGAGGGTAGCAGGGCCTTTAGCTATAAAAGGAGCCAGTTTTGAGGTAAGCTATTACATAAATAAACCAATAAGGTAGCATATGCTATCTTTACATAAGCTGATAGTTAATATTGTGTTGTACAATATTAAAACTTGCTTTGTTTAAATGATAATTATAATTTTTGTCATATCAGTTGGGCAGGGCCCAGGATAGCCCACTTAGATGTGTTCAGCTACATGCTGAGCTCCAAAGCTCTGGACCTGACCAGCCTCTATTCCCATCTGAGCCATTTGTCAGGACGCACCCAGTGAGGACCTACAAGTGACTCTAACACAGACCAACCAAATGATTGGCAGCATGAACCATTTTTTTGTTGTTTTATTTTGGTTTGTTTGGCTTTTAACACATCATGATGATGTTTGTGTCAAATGAATAGCCTGTCAGATAAAACTACTAAATATTTTAGGACCTGTTCAAAAGATTAATTTCATGGCTGAATATTTGGGATTGAAGAAAATCTTGCTTTCCAAAGTGTATAATGAAGACTTTGAAGATTGGATTGAACAGATCAAAGTTGTCCTTTGGAAAAATAATGTGAAGAATGTATTAACATAGGGTCCTTAGTAGAATTTAGATTTATGCAAAACTTCAATTTTCCATAATCCAAATTTAACAAACTCAGAGTGACACAAATTTATCATGCAAACTAAACATTTTAGTGCATCTTTCTAGAATTCAACAGAATGTTGACATCTAAATTCACATTATGCACCTCATTTAATTTCTGCATGAGGAACCAACAGGCAGAAATAGATGAATTGCTGACACATTGACTTTTTTCCAACTCACAGGAGAAAAACAAAAGTTTGTGTCAGAGATAACAGAGAAGTTCATCTGGTTCATTAGTTTGCATAAAGCCACAATTATGCGCATACATAATTTCTATGTACAGTACTATTTTATTATTATTATTCAGCTTTGCTGTGATGCCAGTCATTGAAACATAATATTTTATTTAGTTCCTTAAAGGCTTGGAAAGACTTAGTTGTAAGCTGGTTCTCTGCTCATTAGCATTAACTTGTATGGTTTGTTTATTTGGATTTTTTTTTTGGCCTCTTGCCCCCAAGTTAACACCCCTTTGTTTCATAATCCATACCGTGATTGTGCCCTCTTGACCCAGAAGAGAGGCAGATGAATGGAAGCATTGATGCCAACTTTACAGCTTCTGCAAACAGGCAAGAGGCCTGAATGCCTACTTACTTGTCTCTAATTTCTTTGGAAACAGAGAAGCGAGGAGGAGAAAGGGAAGAATTAAACAGGTATTTGAGGACCTCATGGACTCATCATTAAGCACTACTCTATATCATAAGATTAAACAGTGCATGGCACATAGGAAATATGTGTATAAATAATGTATAAGTAACATTTGTTATTGTTGTTGTCTCTTGCTGGTATTTCTGAGCACCTCTATTTCAGTCTTGTACTCCATCCTGAGACATTGTACAAAGGTGCTGTATCCTCAACTCCACTCCCAACCAACTGAGCAGGCTCTGCCCTCTTCAGAAAGACAGGAAAAGAATAATTTTATCTGCTGATCAGATAAAATGATCAGCAACATGGATTGTGAGGATGTGCAAAAGAGGGCAACGCTTCAGCCTGCAAAGACCAAGTAGCTTTATGTTCAAAATCTATCAAATCTGAGTGGCATGCATAAAATGAACACAGGCAGTGCTTAAATCAAGAAGTATTCAGATGATAAACAGATTCTGAAGTTTTAAGCATTTAGGACAAATTTACTTTGTTTTTAAATTTTGTAAGCTTATCTATATATTTTGAGAGAGAGCAAGCGAGTGGAAAAGGGGCAGAGAGAGAGGGAGAAAGAGTCTCACGCAGGCTCCATGCTGTCATCACAGAGCAGAGTTTGATGCAGGGCTCAAACTCAGGAACCATGAGATCATGACCTGAGCCAAAATCAAGAGTCAGACACTTAACCAACTGAGCCACCCTGGCTCAGTTTTTAGCTTGTAAGAATATAACATTTATATTCATTATGATCATTGATATATTTAGACTTGTTTATTCCATCTAACTTTATTTTTGCTTTATGTTTTCTATACCCCTTTCTCCCATCTTTGCTTTTAAATTAAAAGAAATTTGTTTTAATGTTTTTTTTTTATTTTTGAGAGAGACAGAGACAGAATACGAGTGGGTTAGGGGCAGAGAGAGAGGGAGACACAGAATCCGAAGCAACCTCCAGGCTCTGAGCTGTCAGCACAGAGCCCGATGTGGGGCTGGAACTCACGAGCTGTGAGATCATGACCTGAGTCGAAGCCAGACACTCAACCGACTGAGCCACCCAGGCGCCCCTGCCTTTAAATTTTTTTTTAATTTTTTTAATGTTTATTTATTTTTCACACACACACACACACACACACACACACACACACGTGTGTGTGTGTGTGTGGGGGGGGGTAAACAGAGAGGGAGACACAGATCCAAACAGGTGCCAGGCTCATGATCTGAGCTGAAGTTGGATACTTAACTGACTGAACCACCCAAGTGCCCCTGCCTTTAAAAAATTTTTAACAAGACTTTTATTCATTTGTTTTTCTTATCTTCTTTTTGCTTCTTGTTTTGAAACTAATATACTCTATTACTATTTTTTTCAATGATCCTTCCTAAGTGAACAAAGTCTAATTGTAATCAATTATCTTCATCTTCTCCCCAAAATACAAGAACTTTGGAATGTTTTATTTCATAATTAGATGTAATTTTTATCACAAACTACATATTTTCTTATTTATTTGCTTACCATTACTTCCTGCATCTCAGACCTTCCTTCTGGTATCATTTTCCTTCATTTTGAAGTAGATTCTTCAGAAGTTTCTTCAGTAAAGATCTGCTGGTGACATAGCTCCCAGCCTTATCTGAAATGGTTGTTATTTCATTCTTATTCTTAAAGCAGCTTTTCTAAGTTTTCATCCAACTATTCATGACATTATTCCACACTTTCTGGCTTCTTTTATTGTGTATTGAGAAGTCTGCGGTAAGTTTAATTGTCATACCTTTGTGACTGATCTGCATTTTCTCTTTAGCTGCTCATAAGGGCTTCTCTTTGCTTGGATATTTTGCAATTTTACTATGGTTTATCTAAATGTAGTTTTATTTTTACTTATTCTTTTTTGTGAATCGTCTTTCATCAGAAATCCATTTTTCTCAATTATCACTTCTTTTCCATTTTTTTCTATTCTTTACTTCTGGGACTCTGATTATAACTATGGCAGGCTTCTCATTCTGGTCTCCATACGGCTCTATCTCTTTCCTGTATTTTCTATGTATTCCCTCATATATTCCCTCTTCAGCTGCTATTTATCCATTATTTCACCTCTCCATTGAATTTTTAATTTCAACAACTATATTTTTTCAATTTAAAGAGTTCTATTAGATTCTTTTGTGAATCCAGCTGTCATTTTGTTTCTTCATCAAATTATAATCCCATCCTTTATTTCTATAAATAACTCATATTTAATTATTATGTATTATTTATCTAATAATTAAAAAATATGATATCCTTGGGTGTCTAAAGCTGTTTCTTTCCTTTTTCTGCAACATGATAGCTTGTTTACTTGTGTTTTGGTTATATTTTTGAACTCATATTTGCATGATCTTAAATCACAAAATCATGCAGATTTCTTCAGAGAGAATTTCTGCCTGGTTTTGTTACTACTGAAATGGGTACTATTTTAGTCATCTCTGAAGATCCCCAGCTTATGTCAGAATGACAGTTTTACCTTTTCCACCTGGTACTGACTGAGTAATGACTCAACCAGAGGCCTGAGCTCCTGTTGGCAGCACAGCCTTTGCTCTCAGGGAAACAAGGCAGTTCTAATTTGCTTACTGCTCTAGCTCCTGGCTCTGCTTTCAGCTTACATTATGGTTGGAAGGTGGGGGTTGGGGGCTGGAAGTCCTTAAAGAGTTCCTCTACTTCCTATGAGTCTAGCAGTATATTAAAACCATGATTTATCTCAAAAGAGATGACTTCTTTAAGTTGAACTTCTTTAGCAACTACCACGGTGTTTGGCACTGTATTTATTTAATGAATGGATAAATAATGAAAATGTAAAAATAGCAAAAACATTCTTGGAGCCAGACTCCATGCTACTTTTAGAAAGCGGTATCTAAAAGATTAAAATCTTCCCAGTAACTTTACAATGTCATTATATTTATTATTTTAAAAATATTTTACAAACAGGAAATGGCAGCTGTGATTCTATCCCAAGTCCATTTTGTTCCAAAGTCTATGTGCATTAGTGCTATGTGTATTGTTTCAGCATCAATAAATGAATAAATATAAAAAAGTCATTCATCTGTTCAATTAATAAATATTTATTGAGGATTTACTAAGATCCAAACATTGTTGTCAGGTATTGGGGATATAGGAGTGAACAAAACAGAATAAAAATCTAGCCTGTATGGAGCTTAAGGACAGAGACAGCACAAACATGTAAGTAAATTTATAATAATGAATTTATATGTAAATTTATAGTTTATGTATTTATAATAAGGAGTTATATGTATCAATTTGTAATTAAGGAAGATTGATATTGCCAAGGGCTGGAAAAATTTATTGCTATTTTACTTTAAATGATCATAGAAAGTGTCACTAATAAATGATATTTGAACAAAATAAATGAATGAATGAGTTTAAATTTCAGCTGTTTTGGTACAACATGAAATATATAATTTAAACATAAAATAACATGGACAGACCTAGAAAGTATAATGCTAAGCAAAATAAGTCAGAAAGCCAAGTACCAGATGATTTCACTTATACGTGGAATTTAAGAAACAAAACAAATGAGAAAAGGAAAAAAAGAGAGAGAGAGAAACCAGGGAACAGACTCTTAACTCTAGAGAACAAACTGATGGCTACCAGAAGGGAGGTGAGTGGGGGAATGGGGGAAATAAAGGAGGACAATTAAAGAGCACATTTGTCATGATGAAGAAAATAAAATAAAATGATTAAAAAAATAAAACAAATTTGGGAATAAAAAAAGAAATACTACTCAATACTATATCAGTGCTTAGGTGAAAAGATCTTAAGGCTATGTTATTAGGTTTTAAAAAAAGAAAAGTTCATAGCACTCTACATATTATGCTAACATTTGTATTAAAAGAGAAAAATATACATTTAAAAAACAAAACAAAACAAAATAGGATTTCCTTTAACAAAGGTATTTTCAGTAATAGATTATTTTATTTTATTTTATTTTATTTTATTTTATTATTTTATTTTATTTTAGAGAATGAGAGCACACAAGTGGGGGAGAGAGGCAGAGGGAGAGAGAATCTCAAGCAAGTTCTACTTTCAGCTTGGATCCCGGTGCAGGGCTCAATCCCACAACCCTGGCATCATGACCTGAGCTGAAAACAACCAACTGAGCCACTCAGGCACCCCACTAATAGATATTTTTTAATATTAATATATTGAATCTATGCTATGATTTCTATTTAAGATAATCAGGTTTCATTTTATTTTCACCTCATAAATGTAGTAGGTTAGAGAATAATGATTACTAACATGAGTTTGAATATTATTTCATTTCTTCTTCGCTGTGTGATCTTGGATAAATTACCATTTGGTCTCGGTTTCTTCATCTTTCAAGTGGGGATAAAATATAATGTCTCCCGTATACAATTATTGTGAGGATTAAACAAATCAATACATGGAATACACTGAGAACAATGCCTATAATAAACACGAGCTATTATTCTCATTTTGTAGTTGTGAAACGCTAGATGCAGCTGGTTACTGCACAATAGGATTATAAGATCAAATTCCCTGGTTCTAGAGGGGAAGAAGCCTGTCTAAACATGCTTGAATTTTATTTTTACATCATTTCAACATTCACTTGTTAGCATTTACCATGTTCATGCTTTCCTTAGAGCAATTTAAATTGCTACCAACAGAAGTTCAGTGTTAAAGTCAATAGAGACAACTGTTCTGCAAATTTCTTTGCAAAAAATATCGGTGGGCAACACCTTTTTTGCAAAAAGATCAGTAGGCAAACACCCCAATTTTGGATTCAAATTGTGACTTCTACTTAGCCAAGGAATGACATACAATTCTTAGCATGAATCCTGTGTATTTCATTAGTTTACTATAGGTACTAGAAATTATTTTCATTAGTTGATGGTCTTTATTTTTGTTTATAATGTATAGTAGAATTAATGTGAAAGAAAAGTCAAAGTAGGAGCCATTGTTTTCCCAGAAGAATCACAAATATTTGAGGGTTTGGTACCTTCTCTGCTTTCTAAACTTACAAATTTCTTTTACTGTCCAATATGGTGGCCAATAGTCATGTGTGGCTATTGAGCACCTGAAACGTGACTAGTGCAAATTGAGATGTTCTTTAAGTATAAAATATACATAAGATCTCAAAGACTTGGTGTGGAAAAAATGTAAATATTTTATCATTAATTTTTATATTGATTGCATACCAGAAAATTAACGTTTTAGGTATATGAGCTTAAATGAAATATATTATTAAAATTAATTTTACTTGGGGCACCTGGGTGGCTCTGTCTGTTAAGCATCGATTCTTGATTTCTGCTCAGGTCATGATCTTGCAGTTCATGGGATCAAGTCCCGTGTCAGGCTATGAGCCGAAAGTGTGGAGTCTGCTTGGGATTCTTTCTCTCCCTCTCTCTGTCCCTCCCCCACTCATGTGGACTCTTTCTCTCTCTCTCAGAATAAGTAAACATTGAAAAAAATAAAATTAATTTCAATTTTTTTTAATGGAGCTACTAGAAAACTTTAAATGACAAGTATGGCTCACATTATGTTTCTGTTGGACGGCACTGGTCTACATAGCCTCAGTAGATCCTTTCTGCCCTTAGTTCTCCCAGCTAAGAATCTTCCTTCATTACTTGAGTAAGTCTGAAGACCAAGCAAATGGAATTTTCAGTTCCTAAACTAACAGTTCTGCCAGTTCAAACATAAAAATTGGTTCACAACCAAAAGATTCATATTGACTATACTTGCTATGTTTGTGCTAGTTCTCAAAATAAGGTTTTTCAGAATTTTCTCATAGTTTTAATCCAATTTAATTTGGATTGGGGGTAGAGGGTTCAGGAGGAGGGGGAGAAAGGGAACAGATAGAAGGAAAATAGGCAGAGATACTTCTTATGTTTAAATTCACTAGGAAAGTAAAATTTTTTTTAATCATCAGATTATCTTGGACTGCTTAGATAAAAGATCATTCAGGTAAAGGTGAATGAGAGAGTGAAAGATTCCCAAGAAAATCATTTGGAAACTCAAATACTCACCATGATTCACCAAATCCAGCAACCAGCAACTACAAAATCCTTCCTTTGGGAGTGTAAATCTAACAAGGATCTCTGTATTTGACTGAATTTCAGATTCTCTCACAGGACACACTCACCAGTCAGAGCCAGTGTCACATTGGGGTCAGCAGTGCTGCTCTCTTCCTCAAGTTATATTATGAAGGGTCAAGGGGAGATGGAGGGTGAAAAAGACACCAGGGAAGATTTTCCACCTCCAACCAGGAAAGGATTTTCCTCCAGGAAGGATGAATAAAGCAATTTCTTTAATTTAATAATAGGTTCACAACTTTTATCCACAATTCCAAAGCAATCTCTGAAAACCAAAAGATTTTTCAGAATTCATTTGAAGGTGAAACCTGATCTGAACTCACAAAAGACTGTTTTCAGTTCATTTTTTATTCTACTTAATGACATACATACATTAAACTGCAGACATGCTGGTATGTTTGGTTATGAGCTGCTTCCCCAACCACCCTGGGGTATCATGTCAATACACAACATATCCAAAATAGATTACCTTCATGAAGTCCAAAACATTCAGAATTTTGAAACACATCTGACCTTATGAATTTCAGATAAGGGGCTGTGAGACCACCTGAGGGATACCACAGCTCAGAAGGCAAGCTGAGTAACAGAGCTCTCTACCTACCCAATCACCCAAAATTTATTTCTCTTTTCTGTGTTTAGTTCCTCATTCACATAGTCTTGCTCAAACTGGAAGGTGATTTAGCAGATTACTTAATGGCTGTCTGATATGATTCAGGTATGCTGTGATAATGTGCACACTGTGATGTGGGCCAATCTTTGTTTGCAACCCTACATGAAATTAATTAAACTTGCCTTCGCTAAACGTACTAAAGCAGAAGGCTCTGTAGGATCTATTTAGTTTAACTACAAAGAGAAAAAGAATCCCATGAGTTATGGGAAGAGAGTTATGTGTGAAGATGTACTCTTGTTAAGATTACAAATTGTTTTGGGGCACCTGAGTGGCTTGGTCAGTTAAGGGTCCAACTCTTGATTTCCACTCAGGTCACAATCTTGTGGTTTCCTGGGTTCAAGCCCCGAGTGGAGCCCCAGGTCGGACTCTCATGGACAGTGAGGAGCCTGCTTGGGATTCTGTGTCTCCCTCTTGCTCTCTGCCCCTCCCCTGCTTGTATATTGTCTCTGTTTCAAAATAAATTTAAAAATAAACTTAAAAAAAGATTCTAAATTATTTTGAGAAAATATGCAGAGAGCATAATTGTTGTGAAATTTCCTATTAAAAATTATGGGTTTAATTCATTTTCATGAAAGATTTCAATGATCTGGGTAGGAATTAGCAACCAAAATATCATTAGATCTGATTTACCTTAACCAGGAAGCTAAGAAAAATCCTACACTATTTCTTTAACAACACTTCTAATTATCTGGCTTTGGTGAAAGCACTTATGGTTTCTTTCTTGGAATTGTTTCCTTAGTGACTACTCATGTACCACTCCAGATGGATGTTGCATATTTGTTACTGCTTCAGTAAGTATTCATTTTGAATGAATTTCATTTTGCATGATGACAGAACATGAGAAAACTAATCAAAAGGATGTATGTATACTTTGCTGTCTTAAAAAAAATCCTTCCATTTCTCTCTCCTTGGGAGTGAGTTAAATATGTAACTCTCTATATAGCTTACAACATGCAGTGATTATAGTCAAATATCTGTCAAATTACTATTCGTTTGCTTTTAAGTACTATTGCTCTAGTATAAATTAAAACTCTAGTATTGTCAACCTATATAATACACAATATGCAATGTACCTTTCAAATCTGTGCACTACACAGAACTTCTACATGCCTGTCTATTTGAGACCTCTTCATCCCTCCTGCCTACATGGGGTCATCTTAGTCATGACTTGAAAATCCAGATAAAGGTACCTACTAATTAGGGCACCTCAACAATCCCAGGTCTCCTAAGAAAGTTGACACCTGGAGAGAACCACCCTTGAATTCTTTTTCTCAAACTTCCTCTATCTTTTTTTTAATGGTTATTTGTTTTTAAGAAAGAGAGAGAGGGAATGTCAGAGAGCAAGGGGAGGCAGAGGATCCAAAGTGGGCTGACAGCAGAGAGCCCAATGCAGGGCTCAAACTCATGAGTTGTGAGATCATGACCTGAGCAGAAGTCAGATGCTTAAATGACTGAGCCACCCAGGTGCCCCCAAAGTTCCTCTATCTTATGACAGCTTTGTCTCATTGTCTGCTTGGAGCAACCACTTGGAGCCAGAGTCTTGCACTGCTTCTACTGTCTCTTTTTGTTCCTACTCCAGTTGTAGATCAAGGAGTGACTTCAGAAAAGTTTCATCAGACCATTTCCTCCCAAGACTTAAACCATCAGCTGTATTTCTGGGTAATTATCTTTTAATTGGCTTATATTTTTAAAATATTTCTTTTTGCCATTAAACTCAAATCATGTATCTTTGGGTTCTTCTTTTGAGAATGCATTCAAATGAGAGCTGGTTTGATTGCATCATCTATCCTAAACTGCACAGGTGACCAGAGAAAAAGTATTCAATGCTTAAGAGATTATTTTCCCATGATGTATGAAACCCATGTGCTTTTATAGTTACAGTGGTGTTTTAAATTTTGTCATTGTTTCCTTATTTCTAGTAGTTAGTTTCATTTATACCTGAGTTTTACAAGAGCATATGAAAGTTCTGCCCTAACTCAGGTGAAGGGCATTGGTCAGCAGCCCTTATACTGGCCTATCTATACTTCCTGATGGGCTTTCATGTGCCTCATCAGCATTGGTTCCCTCAGTTTGACCAACTCCATTTTCAAACTTGAGCATGACATCAGTTACCCTGGGAGTGCAGTGACCTGAGAACGAAGCCTAACTCTGCTTATCTGAGAGGATCACTCAATCTGGCAATAAGAATTCTCTACAAATTCCTCCTCAGCAGAAATCAGTAGTCTCCTTTATCCATCTATTTATTTTCTGGGTCACAAAGTTGTCTCTAAAGCTCCAAATAATTATTTCTGGAAGACACTATTTTCTTTTGCAATGTTTATTTGGGATATAATTCATATATCATGAAATTTACCATTCTAAAGTGGTTTTTAGTACTTCCAGGGGTTTCAGTATATCCACAACGTGCAACTGGCACCGCTATGAAATTCCAGAACATTTTCATTACTTCAAAAAGAACCTCCATACCTGTTAGCAGTCACTCAGTATTCTCCCATCTACCCATCTACCAGCAACCACTAACTTACTTTCTCTCTGTATGTATTTGTCCACTCTGGACATTTCACATAAAAGGAACCGTACAATATGTGGCCTTTTGTGTCTGGGTTTTTTTCACTTAGCATAAAGTTTTCAAGGTTCATCCATGTTGTAGCCTAAATCAGTAGCTCATAATTTTACACAGCTGAATAACATTCCCTTGTATGGTTATGCCATATTTTGTTTATCCATTTATCAGTTGATGGACGTGTGGGTTGTTTCCATTTTGAGATATTTTGAAATATTGCTGCTATGAAAATTTGTGTACAATTTTTTGTGTGTGAACATATGTTTTTAATTCTCTTGGATATATACCTCAGAGTGGAATTGCTGACTTCTATGATAACTCTATGTTTAACTTTTTGAACAAATGCAAATGTGTTTTCTATAGTAGTTGCACTGTTTTATAATCCCAGCAGAAATGTACGAGGGTTACAATTTCTCCACACCGTGATCAATACCTGTCATTACCTTTCTTTTGATTATAGTCAAATAATCAAATAAAATAGTAAGGTGATATTTCATTGTGGTTTTGGTTTGCATTTCCCTAGTGACTAATGATGTTGAACATCTTTCAGTGTGCCTATAGGCCATTTGTATATCTTTTGGAGAAATGTCTTCAAATCCTTTGTCCACTTAACAATTGAATTATTTCGGGGCACCTGGGTGGCTCAGTTGGTTAAGCGTCCAACTTCTGCTCAAATCATGATGTCATTGCTCATGGATTCAAGCGCCACATTGAGCTCTGTGCTGACAGCTCAGAGTCTGGAGCCTGCTTCAGATTTTGTATCTCCCTCTCTCTCTGCCCCTCCCCAGCTCATGCTGTCTCTCTCTGTCAAAAATAAAATAAATGTTTAAAAAAATGGATTTTTTGTCTTTTTATTGAATTGAAGAGCTCTTTATATATTTTGATTATAAGACTCTTATCAGATACATGATTTACAAATATTTTCTCCTGTTCTATTCATTTCTTGATTGTGCCTTTTGATCCACATAAGGTTTTAATTTTGATAAGGTTCAATTTGTCAGCTTTTTTTTTTTTTTTGGTTGCTTGTGCTTGGAGGACCTTTTCAATAAAATTAAAATCTATGTGGTATCCCACTATATAAAATTGACAAAGAGTAAAGGTGCACTGGTGAGGGAGAAGTGGGGATCTTAGATCTCTGATCACAAAAGGAAGCCTCTGCCACATCAGGCCTCTTTAGCACCTGATGATGTTATGGAAGCTTTTAGGTCTGATCTCTAAATACAGATCTTTGTTGACTTACAATGGCGTTACATCCCAATCTACTCATTGTAAGTTGAAAATATCGTAAGTTGAAAATGCATTTAATACAGCTAACCTACTGAACATCATAGCTTACCTTAGCCTATCTTATACATGCTCAGAATGCTTACATTAGCCTACAGTAGGGCAAAATCATCTAACATAAAGCCTATTTTATTATAAGGTGTAGAATATCTCATGTAACTTATTGAGTACTATTCTGAAAGGGGAAAACAGAGTGGTTGCATGGTACAGAATGTTTGTAAGTGTATGGTTGTTTACCTTCGTGATCATGTAGCTGATGGTGAGCTATAGCTTACTGCTGTTACCAGTATCATGAGAGAGTATCTGCATGTCACTAGACCAGGAAAGATCAAAATTCAAAGAATGGTTTCTACTGAATGTGTATTGCTTTCACATTATAAAGTCAAAAAATCGTAAGTTGAAACATTATAAGTCAGGGACCCCCTGTATCAGTATTTCACTCATCACCTTTCCTGGTGCTGTACATAAAATATGGTTTACTTTACTGTCTCACAGCATTGGGAAAACAAAATAAGTTGACAAATGTGGGAAAGTGTTTTGTGAACTTAATGGGGCAGAAAAATGGAAGTCAGAGATTACAGGTAAGCAGAGTAAAAAGAAAATTAAAAATTATCTAGTCTAATGCCATATTATGTAGATGTAGAAACTGAGGTCTGGAAGAGAAATTTCCAAAGTGCTGTCTTTGGGAGATTTCTGGGGATCCTCAATAATCTTTCAGGGAGTCATGAGATTAAAATGATTTTCATAACAGTTCTAAGACATTATTTGCCTTTGTTACCTCCCCTTGTTCTCTCACAAATATACAAATATGTAGAGAGTTCCACAATGTCATTATTCTAATAACTAACAGAATGTGTACTGGTGTATTCTTGTGTTTTATAACTTTCTCAGATTTAATTTATAATCTATATACATTATAAGCATATATCTATCTCATCTTCCTACCTATCTACTTATCTCTCACATAAACAAAAGCCAACAGCTCTTAGGGGTCTTCAATAATTTTTAACAGTTTAAAGGGGTCCTGAGACCAAAAAGTTTGAGAACGTTGTTAAATAACATAACTAACTATATTTTCTGTGACATGTTTTATTTCTGCTGTTCTGGAAAAAAAATGAAAGATCTAAAAATGTATGAGATATATAGTTGTATACTTGTTTAACATTCATTAATTGTATATAGAAGAATTGGACAAGTTAGACACTCTACTCTATTCATGTTATATCTTGATTTAAAAGTAACTTAAAAATTTGGACATAAAAAAAGAATTCTGGTGGAGAAAAGGTTGGAAAAGAAATAGCTCTGCACAAATTCCAGATAAATTGTTCGGATCAATATTTGCATAAAAGCATGAGTAATTTTACCAAAGCAGATTTTACGTCCCTATTCATTATTATCCCATTCTTAGAGAATCCTTACTTTAGATTCCCTCTCAGAAACCAAAGAAAATATCGCAAGAATGATGGGAGGTTCTCGACAATGACATTCTGTCAGTGAACTGATAAATAAAACAGATAGCTATGTAAAAAAATGACAGGAGATACATGTACAGACTAGAGAAGAAAGGACACACAATATATATGGTGAAATTGTATATTGGGATATAGGCAGTTTGTTCGGCTCTTCTCTTATCCCAACCCTACTTGGACTATGTGACAAAAACCAAGACTTGCTCTGGGAAAAGTAGTTGTAGGAAAGGAAGCAAATTTGAAGTATGCTGATAATCTGGGGTGAGGAGATGGTGATTATGTGGAACAGGTCCCTTCCCACCCTCTTGACTCATTAAAGAGCAGAGAGAGAGAGAGAGAGAGGAGAAAGGGGAGAGGAAGAATAAAATTTGAGGCAGTGTAAAGGTCATGTGCTCTGCCCTCATTTTTACCCCCTAAATAAAATGAATTGGGGAGTATCCAGTGGAAAATTTTTAAAGTTTGGGGATCCGGAGGAGAGAAGACCTGGGTTGTAGCCTATGGTAAGAAATAGCCAGCCTTAGAGAGAATGCTTACCCCTACTCCATGCCAACCTTGTGTTGCAACTGGTATATGTGCCTCAGCAGGCAATCTCATTCAACCTCATACCAGCAATTTCCAAATTATATCTCCAGGCCAAACTTTCTCTTCTCAACTTTAGACAAAGACATCCAACTGCCCACACAACATGACCATTGAGATGTCTCATAAGCATTACACATTCAATATATCGAAAACCCAATTTATGACTTTTTCTACACAGACTGCTCCCTTACCATTGTTTCCAATATAAATCAGTGACATTGTTCCTTAGCTCAGTAAAATTAGCATCTCCGTTTCAATATTTAATAGGCATCTCAAAGGGTAAAAAGAACTCTTTACTTTTTTATACCCACTCTTTACCATATCAATAAATGGTATTTATGGGACACCTAATTTCTTAGGCAAAATTTTGAATGCTATATTTGATTTTTCTCTTTTACTCATTCTCCATTACAAGTACCAATACAAAACTCTGTTGTTTCTGTCCCCATTTTAGAGATCTGACCACTGCTCTCTCTTCCTCTGCCACCAATGAAGTCTGCCACTAATGCAATAACTTTGTAAAGGTGTTCTGACTTCCACTGCAGGAACCATCTATTTTCCATAGAGCCAGAGAGAATTTAATAGCACTGATTCCTCCAGAGGCATCCCTTTACACATAGAATAAAATCAAAAGTCCTTTCTCTGGCTTACAAAGCCTTCTGTACTCCGGCCCTTCCCTACCTCTAAACTCATCTCATTTCACTCTCCATTCACATACCAATCCAACTACGGTGAGTTTCTCTGTGTTCCTAAGGTTGGTGGCTAACACACAGAATGCCCAGTTAAAACTTTTAAAATTAATGCACTTTTATTTTTAAAGTGAACAAAACCTAGAGTTTCCGTGTACCCTCCCCACCCCTCATACAATTTTCCTCACTATTAACATTGTTAACAGCACTTCAACCAATCTTAAGGGTTAACTTGCTTCAAGCTTACCCATTCCTTGCTTGTTGACTTAAGTCCCTTGATCTTTAGCAGAACTAACTCACTTTCTTTGAGATTTGCAGACCACTGGCCTTGAGGAATGAAGGAATAGACTTTCCCAGAAGAGAAGTCCTGACTATGTTCAAAAGCAGCTGCCACAGATGCCAAGTCTGCTCAGGGTCATGTTGACATATGACTAACTGCCTGGGCACCTGCTTCTTCTGCACACAGCACCCCTCCCTTGTCCCCTGCCTTCCCCTTTAAAACCCCCTGGCTTTGCCTGGACAGAGAAGATTGTCTTTGAGACATTAATCCACCACTTTCCCCAGGCTGCCAGCTTCCTGAATAAAGCATCCTTTCCTTTCTCACCATCATTGTCTCTCCAGTGTTGATTTTCCAGTGGCAAACCTGAGTTTGGAATCAGCTCTGGTAACAATATCTTGCATTAGTGTAGTACATTTGTTTCAAGTGATGGACCAATATTGACACATCATTATTAAATAAATAAAGCCCATAGTTTACATTCAGGTTCACTTTTTTTTTAAGTTTATTTATTTATTTTGAGAGAGAGAGAGTGCAAGCGGTGGAGGGGCAGAGTGAGAGAGAGAGAGAGAGAGAGAGAGACAGAATCCTAAGCAGGCTCCACTCTGCCAGTGCAGAATCCCAGATGGGGCTCGAAATCACAAACCATGAGATCATGATCTGAGCTGTAATCAAGAGTCTGATGCTTAACATAGTGAGCCACCCAGGAACCCCTCGGGTTCACTCTTTATGTTTTACAATTCTATGGGTTTTGACAAATGTATAAGGATGTGCTGATTGGTTGCTTATTTTCTTTGGAGATTACAGTATCACACAGAATAGTTTCACTGCCCTAAAAATCCCTTGTGGTCCGTCTATTCAACTCCCTTCCATTCCCTTCCAAATTCCTGGTAACCACTGATCATTTTACTGTCTCTATAGTTTTGCCTCTTCTAGAATATAATATTGTTAGAAATATATAGTATGTTTCCTTTTCAGGCTGGTTTCTTCCACTTAGCAAAATAATTTTAAGGTTCTTCCATGTCTTTTTATGGCTTGATAGCTCATTTCTTCTTGCCACTGAGTAATATCCCATTTGTATGGATATAATTAAGTTTGTCTGTTTACCTATTGAAGAACATCTTTGTTGCTTCCAAGTTTTGGCAATTATGGATAGAGCTTCTATAAACATTCATGTGCAGGTTTTTGTGAGGGTATAAGTTTGGGTAAATATCAAGAAGCATGATTGCTGGACCGTAGGGTAGATTATGTTTAGCTTTGTAAGAAACTGCCACACTGTCTTCTGAAGTGGTGGCACCTTTTGCCTTCCCACCAGCAATGAACGAGAGTTCCTGCTGCTCCACATCCTCTCCAGCATTTGGCATTAGCAGTGTTCTGAATTCTAACAATTCTAACAGCTGTACAGTTTGTGTTCATTTGCAATTACTTGATGAAAGCATTGATGAAAAATATTGACTATTTTTTCAGATGCTTATTTGCCATCTTTATCTTTAGGTTTACTTAAATGCTTTATACTTAAAGTATAGCTTATACTTTAACTTTTTATATACTTTGGATACAAGTTCTTTATGAGATATATGTTTTGCAAATGTTTTCTCCAAGTTTTTTGGCCTACCCTTTCATTCTCTTCACAACATCTTTCACAGAGCAGAAGTTGTAAATTTTAATGAAACCCAACTTCATGGATTTTTTCTTTCATGGATTGTTTTTGTTGTTGTATCTAAAAAGTCATCACCAAATACACAAGTTAGATTTTCTCATGTTATCTTTTAAAAGTTTTATAATTTTGTTATTTAGATTTAGGTCTAAAATCCATTTAGGCCTAATTTTTGGGAAAGGTGTGAAGTCTGTGTCTAGATTCATTTTTTGTATGGGGACATCCAGTTGTCCCAGCATCATTTGTCTAAATGACTATCATTTCTCTGTTGAATTGCCTTTGAATCTTTGTCAAAGATCAAATGACTATATTTATATGAGTCTATTTCTGGACTTTATATTCTGTTCCACTGATCTGCTGTCTATTCTTTTACCAATACTGAGCTGTTTTGATTTCTATAGCTTTATGGTCTTGAAGTTAAGTAATGTGAGTCCTTCAATATTGTTCTTCTTTTTCCACATTATGTTGGATATTGTGGGTATTTTGCCTCTCCATATAAACTTTAACATTAGTTTGCTGATAACCACAAAATAATTTTCTGGGATTTTAATTGAGATTGCATCGTATCTGTAGATACGATACAGTGGGAAGCACTGACATCTGACAATATTGGATCCTCTTATCCACGAATATGGAATATCTTTCCATTTATTTATATCTTTGATTTCTTCCATCAGAGTTTTTTAGTTTTCCTCATAGAGATCTTGTACATATTTTGTTAGGTTACATAAGGAACCTCAGGTACCTAAGTCTTTCTTTTCTTTCTTTTTCTTTTTCTTGGGGGGGGGGGTGGCTAATGTAAATGGTACTACATTTTTAATTTCAAATTTCAATCGTTTATTGCTGATATGTAGGAAAGCAATAGGCTTTTGTATCCTCTTGTATCCTCAAATCTTCATATAATTGCTTATTAGTTCTAAGAATGCTTTGATTTCAGATAAACAACAAAGTTTTTTCCATAGTTTAAGTATGTCCCAACTATTGCTTATGCAATACTAAAACAAACAAAACATTGGTACCTGAAATTCAAATTTAACTGGGTATCTTGTATTTTATTTGCTAAATTTGGCACCCCTATCCATTTTTCACCTCACCAAGCTCATTTTTGCTTTGGAGAATTCATCAATTAGTTCTTCTTTGTGTAATGCCCTTTCCCTTATTCTCCATGGTTGGCTTGTTCTTGTTTTTCAGAACTCAGTCTAAATGTCATCTCCTCAGAAAGGCCTTCCTGGTCCAATCCCAAAGTGTCCTTCTCTATCACATTAGCCTATTTTAAGCTTTGCTTAGCACTTGTCACTGAATGACTTATTGACTAATTGATCCACTGCTTGATTTTCTGCTCCCTCCCCACAGTTGACACATCTCACTAAAATGTCTTTTCTTATTTAGCCCTGTACCCTTAATGCCTAAAATGGTGCCTGGCACATAGTAGGTTCTCAATAAGATATTTGTTAAATTGGTGACTGACTGAAAGTACTTTAAGTTACAAAGCTAAGTCATGATTTAATCCTTTGTGTTTATATCCAATCACCAAATCATGTCCCAAATCTCACCAAACATATAGCTGAGTACTACTCAGCCATAAAAAAGAATGAAATCTTGCCATTTGTGACAACATGGATGAGCCAAAAGAATATAATGCTAAGTAAAGTAAGTCAGACAAAGACAAATACTATATGATATAACAAGTATCAAGTTATCTAAGATTTTGAAAAACAGTAAACTTTGCTACAATGTTCATGATTACTCTATTTTTTTCTTATAATCCATAAGGCAAGTTCAATAAAATTACACATATACAATTTATTTTTGTATATTTTCTTTGGTCTCAAATAATTTGTAGAACTTGGAAGGAAAAAGAAGGCAGAATCCAAAGTCTGTTTCAATCTTCTGAACATTTAAAACAACAAAATGCAATAGAAGACAGAGCCTAAGATTTAGATTGAGAAGTTTAGCCTTGAGAAGGCTTGGGTTTAGGTAATGTGGGTAAGCCTCTTGTCTTCTCAGGTCACTACCAGACCAGAGAAGGAAAGTGTAAGCAATCGTGTCTCACTGGATTGTTAAGAAGTCAAGCAAGAGAATGTGCCTTAAAGAATTTTGAAACTCTAAAGCAGAGCTCAAACTTGTACTCAAGCCAGCAGATGTGTTCAGATTTTGTGTATGCTTCGACCCACATGTTGCTTTAACATTTTTTTACCTGCTTGCTAACCTTTTTTAAAAGGACATTTCTTCTGAAAACCTGGACTTCTGTCTCCTCTCGGCAGCTGTCAGACTGACATTCCCAGGAGCACACCCGTCAGGACTTCTCACCCACCATGGAGGCCAGCTGACAGGGGCCGCTGATCATTGCGCCTGCCTCTTGCTTTTATTACACTGGAATTTTTCTTATAATGAAGTGAAGAGAAAAATGAAGCATTTCTTAGGTTTGTGTCTTTATCAAAAGTTAGAAAATGAAAGCTAGATTGAGAGGATCATATGGCTCAAGAAAAATGAGAGGAGTGTGTTTCTTTGCAGAAGAATGTGTTTACATGAATATGCTAAGAATAGGCTTACACGTTTAGTATGCAAATAAATTTCATCTGTGTTAAAAGCATGTCCTAAGACGCTTTTACAAAACAAATCCAGCCTACATGTTGTGATCCATACTCCATCATGTTATACAACGTTAACAACTGTTACATCAGCATCCCCTTATCTATTATTTACTTCTCCTCTTTTCTTCTGTTTAGCGGGATATGAATTGTTTTTGTGGCCATTAGATTTCTTTGCTGCCTTAGCACACTCTGTCATAAAACTTTGTAGTATTATCTAATAAGTTTCAAGTGTTTCCAATCTAAGTATGAATTGCTTATTTTTAATCTCACCACATTTCCAGCCTTAGATTCCTGTTCATATTGGGGACTATGTGGTCACGAAATGAAAGGACAGTTCACCGTCTGCTGCAGGAAATCACTCATGTACCACGTGAAAACTCACTCATAGCATGAGATTGATTATAAAGCCCAGAAGTCAGCCAGGTTGTTTTTCCTCCTGGAAGATACCACTATTGGTTTTTATTACCTCCCTTGCAGGTCATATATTCACACTTAATTTAGTGGCACTTAAGCGCCCAAACACCCAGACTAGGAACTCAGAGCTACCTTTGGGTCTTCCTTCTGCTTCACCTTCCACATTAATTTAGCTATTATATCTCATGAATTATACTTAAAACTATTTCTGGAATCTGTCTCATTTTCTTCATACTTACTGACAAATACTATTGTAAAAACTTTTAAACATTTTTTCCTGTCTTTCCCCCACCTGTTGTGTTCTTTGTGCTGTATATATATTTGCATATCTATGATATGCACACACACACACACAACACACACACAAATGGTATAACCACCTCTCTATGGCACCTTCAAGATCTGGGCCCTAGTGTATCCCCTCAAGCTCAACTTTGATCATTTTATACCTCATTCAGACCCCACTCATTCGTTAATGAATTTTATAAATATTTATTGAATGTCTATAATATTCTTATTGTTATTTTAGGTTCTGAGGATACAGCAGTGAACAGAAACAGACAAAAATCTATATCTTTCTGGAACTTATACTCTGGAGATGGGTTCTAGATGGCAAAATAAATACATAGAATATAGAATGTGTTTGATAGTTATATGTGATATGAAAAAATAAAAAAGAAGAGATTGCAATCTATATAGAGGTATTAAGAAGACTTACTGAGAAGGTTTATTGAATAAAAAGTGGAGGGTGTAGAACAAGTGTGCCTGGGAGAGGCTGGAGGAAGAGCTAGATGCCTGTGGGTGGAGAGGAGGGGGTAAGAAGAGGAAGTAGAGGGAAGGGAAGCAGAATGAGGAGAGAAGTGTCCAATAATTCAGGACCTTGACCAACCACAGGGAGGACTTTAGCTTTTTCTTTAGGTGAAATGAGAATCAAGGTGGGTTTGATCTGGACAAGTACATGATCTGTCTTACTGTAGAAACAGATCACTCTGCTATGTAGATAATAGATTGAAGTGAGGCAACCCTGCCAGAGGTGATGGTACCTTGGACCAGGATGGAAACAATAAAGCTAGTGAGACATGATCAGGTCTGGATCCTTTCAGGGGATCCAGAAATATTTTCTGAAACCTTGTAAATGGAGTATGGAGAGGATTCAATAGTAATTTCTAGGCATTTGGTTTGAGCAACTGAAGGATGTGGTTGCCATAAACTACAAAAAGGAAGACCATGGGAGGAGCTGGTGGAAAGTGGAGAGTGGAGGAATAAGAAGCTCAGCTTGGGGTGTATTAAATTTGAGATGCTTATTAGATATCTAACTGGACATATTGAATAGACAGTTTGGGATATGTACCCTCCACACCCAAGAAGAGCAGTATTCTTGCTTCCCTTCAATATCTCATTCTTTCATGTTTATATGCCATTTTGTACTTGCTTAAATGTGCTTTCCTCTTGACCTTCACTTTACCTCTTATTCCAATGCATTTTAATTACTATTTTAACTCTCTCTTCCTTTCACCATACTGTTCCACTACTCACCCTCAGCATAATGCCTAATGCAAAATACATAATCAAGAAAAACCCATTGAATAATTGAATCCTAGGAGGGCCATAATCTCCTATGTTCACTTGTTAGATTTCTTAATATATGTTGCTATTTTTCCTGTCCCACAAAATGAACTGTTTGGCACATATTGATTTAATCAATGTGAATTACATTCTATTTTTGTTGATGTCCCTTTTTTTCATATTCCCTTGGGCATCAATTTATCAAGGATGAGTAATATCTGGCACATAGAGTCTCTAATAGCTTCCTTTTGTTATTAGATCAATGATTGAGTAATTGAGAAAGAAAATATCTAGAAAGAGAATGCCCCAATTCCTTGACAATGGTGCTAAAGAGAAGGCATGGCAGAATAAAATATTAACAATGAAATTGCTTTGGGGTCACTTGAATCCTTGTTCATGGACACTTGACACCACATTTATAGTATATGTTCAGCAGCCAGTATCTTCATAATGGTAGTTTGACCTCTGAATATTGGGTGCAATTATTGTGACTTTATTTAATGTTTGCTGTATTTTAGAAGACACATTAAAAAAAAAACTCATCTTAACAAACAGATTCTCCCTCCCACCTCTCTACCTTCACCTGTCCTCAAATCCTTCTCCAGAGACTAACCCAGTTAATAGTTATTTTCTCCCAGTTTTTCAGAGACTGTCTAAGCCTTAATTAATATATATCCTTTTTTTTTACATAAATGGGACCCTATTACATAATTTTTCTATCACATCACTCTCTTTCATAATAGGTTGTAATAATCATGTGTGCTAATACACTTGTTTCTTTTCAAGAGCTCCATAACATTACACAGTATGTATGGGCCATAATCTAATTAAAAATATCCTATTGTTGGGTATTTATTGCTGGATTTATTGTTGCAATAAAAAATACTGTAGCGAACATGTATGCCTATATATACATATATACAAATACAAAAGCATTCAGAAACTTATATGTATATGTGTGTATATGCATATATAGATATATGTGTATATATACACATAAAGTTGTTCAGATATATATATATATATATATATATATATATATATATTTCATGCTAATTGTCTATAGGATACTTTTTAAAAGAGCATTTGCTGTTATAATTTTTGAGATATAATTGAGAAACTCTGAGAAACCTAGCAAGATACACTAGCATCCACAAAGACATGCTGCACAAAATTTAATCAGTACCCAGATTTCTATTATTGAAGCCTCATTAACCAAGTCATCTACACTCATTTTCTAGATTGCTGGCTGGCTAAAGAGCAAGTAGCAGATGTTGACCTTGCAAAGGTTAACTTAATAGAGTTGAATTTGATTCAGATTCAATCACTGCTTCCACAGCTGTTCTGTGGGCCAAATAGTAGGCTATAGAGGTGATGTCATGGTGTTGCATTGCAGGGTTTGATGCTCAAACATGACTCACACCTATGCCCTGAAAGACTCTATTGTCATTTTGCTCCTGGGTGGAGCAGGGATTTGACTCACTCACTGACTCAGTCCACCAGCACAGCCTCAAGTCTGCTGATGGACCTTCCATGTGAAGATATTAACTCCAACATACCCTCTTCTCCAGCAAGTAGGTAAAGGTACAGAGAGCCCCAACCTACGATAGTCTTTTGCTCTGCAAAATATAGCTTATTCTTGGAGTTCTCCATCCCTTCCTCCTCTTTTCCCCACTCCACCCCACTACCCAGCTCCCTAATGGTACTTTAAACAGAAAGAGGTCATTTAAGTATAATTTAACAAACATGGTATGTGTAATATTGTGGCTAAGCATTTCAGTTAAATCCATGTGCTTAATTATAGATATATAATTTATCTGTAAATAAATCATGCTAGGGTGAGTGCAGTTTGAGCCTCAATCCCTCCTTACCAAGGAGATAATAGTTTCACAGCTTGGATGTGAACAAGCTTCATGGCTTTTTTTGTTTGTTTTGTTTTGTTTTTTGAGAGGGGGAGCAAGAGTGCAAATGGGGGAGGGACAGAGGAAGAGGAAGAGAAAGAGAAGTCTCAAGCAGGCTCCGTGCCCAACGAAGCCAATGAGGGACTCCATCCCATGACCGTGATATCATGACCTGAGCCAAAATCAAGAGTTGGACACTTAACAGACTAAGTCACCCAGGCACCCCTAGCTTCATGTTTTGATTGGATTCCTTATCCTCTGTTACAGCTCCAGGTTCTCTATTGCTCCCAGAATCACTTCTTTACGTGTTCTGGTGACATGTTTATGAATGTCACAAGGTAATTTTCTTGCTGCCAATTCTTGGTCTTTTAATGCATTCCTTTGCTTTCCTTTCTAAGAGATGCTTCAGCTTCTTCCCAAATATTCCCTTTTCTTCTCATTTTCCTGGTAGTGTCAGCATCTGCATTAAATCAATGTCTTGTCTATGTTTGTTTAGATCTGTCTTTCCAGAGATTTCTCTGGGACTGTCTCTTTTCATAGAGTGAGAGGCTATTTCTTTGCCATGCAGGAAATCTCATCACTAGGTCAGGAAAGACCAGCATTCAGGCATAGTCATCAGGAAGAGTGTTCCCTTTCCAATACACACACACGCACACAAACACACACTAAAATGAGCTCTGTTTATGCTAATTACCATTTATACATTTTTAAAAGCCACTTGAGATTGGCAGAAAGTTCCTCTTAGCACCTTCCCTTTTTATTCATGTACTGGATCCTCAGCCTGCCCTGAGGTTTGGAATGTCAGCAGATGGGAGGGATGGAACAGACATGCTTAAGTAGAAGAGGTGAAGCAGGAGGAAGACATGTTTGTTTCATCATCTCGGTAGAATGTTGTTACAGCTTGGGCTGGGATAAGGTTATGATCTTATTCCTTGGGGTAGAGCTATAGATTTTAGTCTTAGCTGCTTTTCCTAAAAGCATGTTCTACTCTCACCTCTTCTTTCTATGATTTTGAAAGTGCAACTGGTCAAGAAGAACCAATGGCACAAATGTGCCATATATCAACACACACTGACTCTTGTTCTCACAAAAAAAGTCAGTTAGGAGAGGGAGATCTTGGAGACAGGATCTTAATAGAAGATCTGGACTATGGTTTTCATCTGCTATTTTCTAGCTGTCTGGCATTGAGAAGGTGATAAACCTCTCCTGCCCTCCTGTACATAATCATCTAAAGGCAGAAGGCTGGCTTGGGTTTCACAAGGTCCCTTCTATCTCTAATACCTATTATCCAAGCTCTTAGTTTAATCTATTGATGCCCTTATCCTACCCCCAAAAAGACAGAAGTAGAAATAAGTGATTACTAGGTGCCATGAAGTGAAGAGGATCACATTAATGGAAAAGCTGCTGTAAGTCAAATGGTATAAGTCAAATCAGATAACCCTCTAAACCTTGGGATTCCTTGAGTATATTTTTCGTTAGAAACAGTAATGTAATAGTGGTGACATGAGACCATGTAAAATGTGCTCAGCACAGTGTTTAGAACATAGTCAGGCACCAAGAAATGAGAGTTTCTAATAAAAAAAAATAATGATTTTGTTGTTAACTTTTTATAGAAAATTCCTCACATGATGTGCATAGGCAGGTATATTATCTATCTTTGGTATCCATTGAGCAAACAGGTATATATATTTTAATTTAATATTATATGTTATCTCTGTGAAATATGCCTTACTTCAATACCTCATAATTATAGTCTAATTTTACTGCAGCAAATAAAAAGTTTAGGGACATGTTTGCTCAGAAGACAGGATGGTCTTTCCCATTAGGCATACCTATCATCTGCAGGTGTAAGCTACACAGCATTAAAATAATTGTCCTGCATTTTGTCACAAGAACACTGTTGTTCTCACTTTTAAAACAAAATTCAAGGGGTGCGTGTGTGGCTCAGTCTGTTAAGCATCTGACTCTTGGCCTCAGCTCAGGTCTTGATCTCAAGGTTGTAAGTTCCAGCCCCACAATGGGCTCCATGCTGGGCTTGGAGCTGACTTAAAAAAAATAAATTAAAAAAAAAAAGAAAAAGAAATAAAACAAACTTCAAGTATATCAATAAAATAATGATACTTCTATATACTCACTTCTTAATGCATTGATAGAATTCTTTTGTCTAAATTTTAAAAATCAGTTTATTACTAATAAAGCAAAAATCACATTCCAGAGCATTCTTTCCCCCTCTGTCCCCATTAGCCTCTTTTTCCTTGGCCACACCAAAGGACTGCCATGCAGGGTTGTGCTGGCACAGAGATACTGGGGAGAGGAGCTGATGGATCAGGTTAAGAGGGGGAGACGTCATTTATATGTCTCCCACCTAACTGTAATGGGGTTTAATTGTGTGTGACAGGCTGGATGCAAAATTCCAGGAAACTGAGAATTTTCCCTAGTGAAAACAGTGACGAATGACAAGCTGGGTTGGCCTGAATCAGTAATAGAAACTCCAAGGCACAACTTGACATGATGAGGTTTAGCTGAAAACTGTTTGAAAACAGTCTGGAAAGTGTCTCCTAGGTTGTCATTAGGAAAGAAACAGCCCTGAATAAAACCAATTCTCAGAAGAGTCTTATCCTACATAGATGTGCTCAACCACATGGCTGTCTTTCCACCCTACACCTACACTCACACCCAGAGATGGTAGTGACTGTCAAAAGTCAGGTCCTGATAATGGAGTATGGAATATGTGTGTAGATGATATATAGAGTATGTTGTGGAACTGAAAACAAGATTTATGAGACTTCAAATGAAATCTAATGCATGTTACTTGAATCCTATTCATAAGTCTAATTCCTAACAATTATATAAGTTCTGCATTCTATAGAGCATTCCCCTATATTATCTTCCTTAATCCTTAAAACAATCTCATATAGTAGGCAGAGCAAATCATATCATCCTTACAATTGAGATAATGGAAACTCAGTGTGGTTAAGAAAATTACCACAACATCATACAGGTTGTCAGATTTTCTTATAGGTTCAGTAATTTCACCAGAATCTAAGAAACTACAAAGTTTCTAAGTGTTAGCTTTGAGAACTTATGTTAACCTAAAAAACTTACCATAAAACAATGATGTTTAGAAGTCAATGGAGTATTGTAGGTCCATTTCATTTTATTTATTAATTTTTAATTTTTAAAATGTTTATTTACTTATTGAGAGAAAGAGTGCAAACAGGGGAGGGGCAGAGAAAGACATGCACACAGAATCCAAAGCAGGCTCCAGGCTCTGAGCTGTCAGCACAGAGCATGATGCCAGGCTCAAACCCACAAACCCTGAGATCATGACCTGAGCCCAAGTTGGATGCTTAACTGACTGAGCCACCCAGGAGCCCCTCATTTTATTTTTTAACTTTATTTATTTATTTCGAGGATGGGGGAAAGGCAGAGAGAGAGGGAGAGGGAGAGAATCCCAAGCATGTTCCACACTGTCAGAGCAGAGCCCAACATGGGGCTCAAACCCACGAACCATGAGATTGTGACCTGAGCTGAAGCTGGATACTTAACCTACTTAACCACCCAAGTGCCTCATCTCATTTTAAACAGAGTAGGTGAGATTCCATATTTCCAGAAAAAAGAAAATTGGGATGAGTGGGAATTATTTACTTTATAAAGGAAATCTTAATTTATCAAAAGAATGTGATATGACTAGTTTAAATAACAAGTAATTCCTTTAAATGTACACTAGAATATTTTAAAATTCCTTTATTGATATATGTGTACTGATACATTTTAGGTGATCAAATTTATTGTAAGTAAGCAAACTACCACATATAAAGAATTCCTATAAATCAATAAGAAAAAGCAAACAAAATTAAAATGGACAAAATGTATTACCAGTTGAGTCATAGAAGATAAAGCCCAAAAGGTCAACAAACATCTGCTTAAGAAGGAATGTTAGTTCCTACCTTCTTCCCTTCTTCCTGGACACATGGTTGTCCAGCAAAGGACTACATTTCCCAGCATCCTACTAAGGATGCACCTACGCCTCTATAAAACTAAGTAGGGCCAGTGGAATGTGAGTGGAAGGGATGTGTGCAGCTTCTGCCTTATTTGCCTATGAACAATGTTTTTCCAAAAATTCTCTAATCTTTTCCCAAAAGTTGGTATGTGGCAACAACCTGTTGTTGTTGTAACCATGAAGACAAGGATGATGACCTACAGGATAGTAGTGTAACAAAAGGAAAGATCCTTGAATAACTGTGGAGTCAAGCCACCTTACCAGCCTGGACTACCCAACATAAGATTGTTATACAAGAGAGAAATGTCCTTTTTAAAAACTACTATATCTGTGTGGCCTATGTGTTACAGTAGCTTAGCCTTCACCCTAATACAATGTTCAAACTAACTAGTAATCCATGAAGTGCCAGTTAGAACCAAGTTCTTTTTCATACCCTAAGGTTGATGACATTTAAAAATCCCTGTGATACTCTAAATTGGCAATATGAAAATAAGAAATACTCATATAAGAAAATATGAAATATTTTCAATATGAAAATAAGAAATACTCATATATTTCTACCTGGAGTATGAATTGGTACAAAAACTTAGGGAATAATTTGTACTATTTGTCAATATTACTAATGTAGAAAATTACCATCCCCTACAATTCATTTGTTTTAATTCTGAGCATTGTAACTTTACATACTGAGATATATCTAGAGCAGTTACAACATCACTTGTATTACCAAAATTTGAAAGCAACTTAAAAGTCTATTAATAAGAGGATGGATAAATAAGTTGTGGTATTTTCAAATAATTGAGCACAATCAGCAGTTATAAAAAATGAACCACCTCTATATGTAACAATATGAATAAACTCCATAAACATAATGTGAGAGAAAAGGAAGATGAAGAATATGTATAATATGATAGTAGTAGGTAAAATTCAAAATATGAAAAGCATAATTATTGCTTTGACTACATATATATTGTAATAAAGGTATGAAAATGCAGTCTGGAAGAATACATACCAGATTCTTGATAGTGGTGTCTCTGGGGAAGGAAGATAAGGAGGTGGATCTGTGAAGACAAACAAGGAGGACTTCAACATTGTTCATAATGTTTTATTTCCTTTGTGGAAAATGTCATGAAAAAATTGTTAATATTTGTAATTATGGCTATTGGGGTACAATCAGTGGTGTGCTGGATCTGGATCACACAGGAAGAGTGAATTTTGTGCATCTCTCCCCAACTCCCTTTTCAAGGATGTCACCACGATGGCTTGAATTGGCCACGGGGGAAGTATTTACATCACAGAAATCAGCAAATGGTACAAAGCAGAAGTTTTTTATTCCTCTGGAGAGTCAGTTGTTAACCTTGACTAGCACACTTCTGGGTACAATGTATCTATTAAATTAATCTTACTACTTTTAATGACTTTTAAAATTTTCAAAATATAAAAAATTATAGTTCTAGCTTTAACTTTTCAGGATTTTTTCTTTCTTTTTCTTTTATTTTCTTTCTTTTTTTTTCTTTTGCACAAAACATCCTGCATATGTGTCTTGCTGGGGGTTGGGAGAAATTTTGGACTTTCTACTTACTGCACAATTTCAAGAGCAGCTGTTTTCAAATCATATATGACATCCTTCTGTGGTAAGAAACTTCCTGTCTCTTCTCAAAGAAGATGGCGTCTTTCATAACTGCCAGAATGCCTACACTTATCTCATGAAATTTTAGTTGTTGAACCGCAATTTTGACTTCTACTTGTATAAAAATAAATCCTGATTAAAAATGGTTATGATATTGCCTTGAAAGTCTATATGGTTTCAACAACCTCTGCACCCATAATGTAGGTGTAATGTAATTATGCTTTCTGAACCCCAAATCAGGACATGTGGTCATATAAGTATGGAGGACTGTGGGCAGGATGCTTGACTTCAGTCCTGTCATTAAGATTCTGGGCTTTCAATCACTGTAACCACATTACAGATAACAAAGTCTACCTGTTCCTCATTAATCAGATAAGAGTACTCTGTTAACCTTAATCCTTGATTATTTTTAAATAACTTCCAATTTTTTATTAAAAAGTAAAATATATTAAGTAAAATATATAAATATAAAAAATATATAAATATAAAAGTAAAATATATAATACATAGAAAATATAGTTGTGAAAAGAGAAGTAAATAAAATAAAATCACCCACCCATAATTTCATGACCCAGAGACAACAACTGTTAATAGTTCAATAAATAACTTTTCAGCTTATCTTGTGTGTATATATATTTTTTCTTTTCAAAATAAGATTAAATCATGTACACTGGGTTTTTTTAATTGAGGTCTAGTTGACATACAATGCTACATTATTTTCAGGTGTACAAAATAGTGATTTCACAAGTCTATACTTTATTCTATGCTCACCCTCACCACAAGTGTAGCTACCACTTGTCACCATACAACGTTATTACAATACCATTAACTGTATTCCCTATGCTGTACCTTCCTTCCCCATGATTTATTCATTCCCTACATATACACGGCTTTAACTGGCCTTTTCCACATGAGACTCTATCATTAGTTTATTGCCATGTCATTTAATTTTCTTCAAAAGTGTTATTTTTATAACTATATAGCATTATATAACAATAATCAAATTCATTTTACCCATTCTTCCACTGTTAAATATTTGGATTATCTGCAATTCTTCCATATAATAAGCAATGATGTGATCTTCATCCTAGTAACTCTGCATACACCTCTTTTCCTTTCTTTGGGATAAATCTTTTACATTTTTAAAAATGTTTTATTTATTTTTGAGAGAGACAGAGACAGAGTATGAGGGAGGTGCAGCGAGAGAGGGAAACATAGAATATGAAGCAGATTCCAGGCTCTGTCAGCACAGTGGGGCTCTAACTCATGAACCACGAGATCATGACCTGAGCCGAAGTCGGATGCTTAAATGACTGAGCCACCCAGGTGCCCCTGGGATAAATCTTAATCATATAATTTCTGAGTCAAAAATTAGGAATATTTTTCAAACATTTTAGTGATTATCTTTATGAAAATTGGTTATTCATGTAGAAACTTTATATCATACACAAAAATACATTTCAAGTGTACTAAAAACAAATGTAAAAAGTAAAACTGTTGATTTCAGAGTAAAATTTATAAAGATACCTTTTATAACACCAGGTTCAGGGGTGGGGAAGAGAAAAATACAATCAACAGATGTAACAATAAATACTTTTGAGTATAATAAAATGTAAAACTTTTATATGACAAAAGACACAATAAAAGACTAAGGACAGACTAGGAGAAAATATCTGCAACCCATAGAATGTAAAGAATTAGGATCCAGAACATAAGAACACTTATAAACCAGTAAGAAAAATATAAGTAATACAATAGAAAAACAGGCAGACAATACGAAAGGCAAGCCATAAAAAAAGGAATCTGAAGGGTTAATAAACTTAGGAGATGTGCTCAAATTTACTAGTAATAAACAAAATGTAAATTAAACTAACAAACTGGATCACATCCATCAGAGTAGCAAAAAATTTTAAAGTCTGACATCAAATTTAACAAGAATGTGATATAAATGGGACTCTCACAAGTTGCCAATGAGAAAGTAAATTGGTTCAAACATATGGAGGAGCAACTTGGTGATATTTATGAAAGCTCACAATGTTTGCTCTTGGGGTCTACCAGGATGAGTCAAGTCAGGTGCCCAGGGCACGACGCTGAAGTAGGCATGCACTCTCAGGATCATGTGAGTGCAGGTTAGCACCTGAGAATGAAGTCCACCTGAAAACTGTGCTCCATGTACTTTGCTTGCCTCACCCTGGTCCCAGCCCTGATGTACATGTCCCAAAAGCCAATACTCCATTTCTAAATATATACTCACCAGTTCGTTCACATGTGCTCTAAGAGACACGAACAAGAATTTCATTGCAGCATTGTTCATAAAAGTGAAAATTGGAAACAATCCAAATGTCCAATAATAAAAGAATATACATACATATATATATACATATATATATATATATATATAGCATTTTCATTGAATAGTATATTATAAAATAGTTTAAATTAATAGAGTTACATGTATCAACATGGCTAAATCTCATAATAAATCTCAAAAACATAATTTTGAATGAACAAAGTGAGTTGCAGAATGATAAATTTGGTATGATTCACTTACATAAAGCTTGAGACATGCTTTATAATATTATTAATTATTTATGGACACATTCATAGATAGTGTAAGACAAAAAAGTCATCTGAATGATAAACACTAAATTCATACTAGTTCTTTCTGTAAAAGGAGAGGGAGAATTAGGGTCAGAGTAATAAATGTAAAAGCTTTCTTTAACTGTTAAGTTTTTTTGTTTTTGTTTTTTTTTTTTGAGAAAGAGTGAGAGTGCTAGTGCAAGCCAGGGAGAGGGATAGGGAGAGGGACAGACAGAGAGAGACAGAGAGATAGAGAGAATCTTAAGCAGGCTCCCTGCTTAAGCAAGGAGCTTGATGTGGGGCTCAGTCCCATGACCCTGGGATCATGACCTGAGCTGAAATCAAGGTCACTCAACCAACTGAGCCACCCAGGCAGACACCCCAAGATTTTTTTTTTAAGTATATGAAGCAAATACAACCAAATGTTAGGACTTCTTAAAGTTGGGTTGTGCACTCCTGGGTGTTCATTAAATTATTTTCCACAGTTGTATGTGTGTTTGGATATTTAATAATTTTTAAAATGACTAAAAATGTTAAAGTTCATATTCACCTCCATAACTAGATGACTTTGGGAAAGTCAATTAACTTTTCCTGAATATCAGTTTATTTGTTCTCTAACATAATTATACAACTATATCCCAAGTCATAGAGTGATAGCCACTGCATTTTCTAACTCCACAGAGATTTTCTTGTTGTGTGTTAAACCTGGCTCAGCTTTTGAACTACTCCTAAGGTCTGGTAGGCTGTACTCATTAAATAGTGGGGCCCAGAATGGGTCCTATGTCATGAGATTCAGAACTGGATATGCCTGGGTGTTCACTGAACTGTAATTCCATTTTCACCCTATTATCCTCACCTCTCAGGTATTGTGGTCGACACAATGACATACCACCCAAATCTCCTTGAAGGAAGGACTTCTTGCCCACTGCTGGGAGTATGTCAGCAGACAGTCTTTGGTTGCCAGCCTCTCCAGAGATTACTTCAGCTACAAAGAGCCACCTCATTCAAGGTCAAGCCTTTCCCAGAGTAATGCATATCCAGTGACTAATAGAAGTTGGTACATACCATCTAACAGTTTTGGCCCAACCCAGGATGACTACGACAGGGGATTTTAGGTTAGCTCCAAAGCTTCCTGTGGGATTGGTTAAGGCTGTTGCAGCTTGACCTCTCCTTCCCTTCCACAGGTACCAAGAGCATTCCCTAATTAATATTCTGTGGGCTAAATTCTGTTTCAGGGTCTGTTTCCTGGAGAATAAAACTTGTGAGGTTGGTATCAGGAGTGGGATGACAAAGGTAATCTGGGGTTTTGGAACTGGATTGCTTGCCATCTGGTTAGCAATGAGGAGCTTCTAATCAGTGATAAACTGAGCACAAGTAGTCTCTGGCAAAACTGGCTATCTACAGTGGATTGAATAGTGTTCTCCCCCACCATCCATATTCATGTCCATCCAGAACCGCAGAAGATGACCTTATCTGGAAATAGGGTCTTTGACTTTATTATACCATACACAAAAATAAATTCAAAATGGATTAAATACTTAAATGTGTGACAGGAAACCATCAAAATACTAGAGGAGAACACAGGCAGCCACCTCTTTGACATCAGCCATAGCAACCTCTTACTAGATATGTCTCCTGAGGCAAGGGAAATAAAAGCAAAAATAAACTATTGGGACATCATCAAAATAAAAGTCTTCTGCCCAGCAGAGGAAACAATCCACAAAACTAAACGACAGCCTGTGGAGTGGGAGAAAATATTTGCAAATGACATATCTGATAAAAGGCTGATATCCAAAATCTATAACGAACTTATTAAACTCAACACCCAAAAAACAAAAATCCAATTTAAAAATGGGAAGAAGACATGAATAGACATTTTTCCAAAGAAAACATACAGATGGCTAGCAGACACATGAAAAGATGCTCAACATCGCTCATCATCAGGGAAATACAAATCAAAACTACAATGAGATATCACCTCACTCCAGTCAGAATGGCTAAAATTAACAACACAAGAAACAATAGGTGTCAGTGAGGATGTGGAGGAAGGGAAACCCTCCTGTACTATTGGTGGGAATGAAAGCTTGTGCAGCCACTCTGGAGAACAGTATGGAGGTTCCTCAAAAAGTTAAAAATAGAACTATCCTATAACCCAGCAATTGTACTACTCGGCTTTTACCCAAAGGATACAAAAGTACTGATTCAAAGGGGCACATGCACCCCGATGTTCATAGCAACATAATCAACAACAGCCAAATTATGGAAAGAGCCCAAATGTTCATCAACTAATGAATGGATAAAGAGGATACGGTATATATATACAATGGAATATTATCTATCAAAAAAAATGAAATCTTGCTATTTGCAATGATGTGGATGGAGCTAGATTGTATTATGCTAAGTAAAATAAGTCAGAGAAAGACAAATACGATATGATTTCATTCATATGTGGAGTTTAAGAAACAAAACAAATGAACATAGGGGAAAGAAAAGAAAAAATAGAGGGAGGCAAATCATAAAAGAGACACATAACTATAGGGAACACACTGAGGATTTCAGGGAGATGGGCAGGGGGGATGGGTTTAATAAGTGATGGGTATTAAGGAGGGCATTTGTTGTGGTGAGCACTGGGTGTTACATGTAAATGATGTATCACTAACTTCTAGTCCTGCAACTAATATTACACTGTATATTAACTAACTAGTATTTAAATAAAAACTTGAAAAATTAAAAAACTTTTTTAAAAAAGGAAATAGTCTTTGAAAATGTTAATTAGTTAAGAATCTCCGGATAAAATCATCTTAGATTCAGGATTGCTTTAAGTCCAATGATTGTCATCCTTATGAAAAAAGGGGAAATATGCAGAGAGAGACAAATAGGGAAGAAGGCACGTGAAGATGGAGGCCGAGCATGAAGTCATGTAGCCACAACTTAAGAGATGTCAGGAACCTCTAGAAATAGGAAGAGGAGGAAGACTTCTCCCCTAGAGTCTTCAGGAGAAGCATGGTTCTACTGATACCTTGATTTCAGACTTTCAGCCTCCAAAACCATGAGAGAATAAATTTCTGTCTAAGCCATTCACTTTATTATGGCAGCCATAGGAAACTAATACTTACTGTGGTTGTTAAAACTTTCACCAGTAGCAAATTGAAATGGTTATACCAGGGGAAGGAAATGCCGGTAGCTGGTATAAAGTACTAGATGTGTCAAAAGTTTGGAGAAAATAGTAACAATGTAATTCAGTAGCTATTACAAAGATAGGTTGATATTCTAGAAAAGATAGTGAAAACCTGAGAGCAATTTACAGACAAATGAGAGCCAAATGCGGACACAAGAGGACCTCCTTGAAGCATACAAAAAGGCTCTCAAATGCTAGACAGAGAAAACAGAGAAAGGTGACTACCAGGCTCAGGACTAATTGTGAGAACAGCAGACCTCCAAAAAAAGGTGAAACTTCTGGCCAAGGACATCTGAGTTGATTTTAGCTTGCCCTTCAATCTTGAAACTCCTAACTCCCCAAACTTCTGCAGAAGTGGGCCACCCTTCCCTATTAAGAGCAGCATTCCCCTCTTGAAGACAGTGTAGAAACCTTTACCCACAAGGTATGTGTCCCCATCAGACCTGCCCCCACCTCACTTTTTGGCCTCCGTCCTATAACTAGTGTTAAGTTTCAGCACACCCCAGATGCTGAGAATACAGTGTGAGCCCATGTCCCTCATTCTCTTACAGGAGTGGTTTCTGAGAGCTCACCCAATAATCCCCCTGGGAGTCATCTCTGTCTCAGGACCTCTTTTGGGAAATTCTACCTGAGACAATATGCATTGTCACCGTCCCACAGAGGTTGGCTATTTGCACACAACTTCATGTTTTTAAGTAAGTTTCAATGTATTAAAAGAGGAAATTGGGAAATAATGGTGGCAAAACTAGTATCTCTAACTTTGTCCACAGCAGATCCAACAGCTCTGAAAGTTCCGTAAATGGCTCCTAAATGTTCTGAGCTTCCAGTCAGTTTTATTAATAAATTTAAGAACATTTGACCTATAATAGCTCCCACAAGCTTACAATTTGCTAATTGAAAGACTGCCTGCAACTACAAGCAGGCTTTGCATGCCACAACCTTCTTGCATATTGGAAACAAAGGTCTCTCGAGGGATTTCAGGTTTACAAAGTCACATTCATGCTTGGAAATTTATGGGTTTAGCATTTTCCATTAGGTCATTTCATATCTTTAGGTTTTAGATCAGAGGATGGAAAATACACAGGCATGGTCATGGAACATTAACTGGAAATAATGAAGCTTTCTCTGGTACCTCTGCACCACTCCAAAGGAGATACTTGATTTAAAGTCTGTGAAAAGTAAACTGAGCCTTTCCAGATTAGATTATTTGGGACTAAATGTGAAGAGTTAAATAGTTCTTAATATAACAAAAACAAATTCTCTAGTGATATCACTCAGAGGAGAACTAGCAGTGATGTTTCTTCTTTAAACTGAAAGGCATTGATAACCTTGACCTTCAGTTAAAGTTGAAATAACTCTAAGTGAGGGTAGACATTGCCCTAGGGGCTTCTAGTCAAGTCACAGTTGAATTGTGGCTCATCCAGCTGTTCAAGGCTCATTCAAGTGTAGATGGTATGCAAACAGAGGAAGTGTGATTTATGTTTCTGTTTAAGGAGGTAATCTCAGCCAGTACTAATTTAACATCCTTTATGCTGACAAAATGAACAGAGAAGTCAAGGTATGGGGACAAAGCCATGTGAAGTCATAGCCTTCAGCACCCAGTCTAGCATCTCATCACAATTAAAGCAGTACAGATACATCGGCATGAAAGAAGGAAAGCTTAAAAGCTAAGACAAAAGGACTTCATTCTATGAAACCATCACGAAACTGAAAAAAAAAAACAAACAAACCATAGAACAGGAGAAAACATTTGCAAATTGCTCACTGGATGAGGGACTGATAACCAGAATATATAAAGAACTCTTAGAATTCCATAATAAAGAAACAAATACCCAATTAAAAATGAGCAATGTCTTTCAATTGATATTTCTTTTTTTAAAAAATATTTTATTTATTTTTGAGAGACAGAAAGACAGAGTGTGAGCTGGGGAAGGGGCAGGGAGAGGGAAACACAGATTCTGGAGTAGGCCTCAAGCTCTAAGCTATCAGCACAGAGCCCTATGCGGGGCCCAAACCCACAAAGCCATGAGATCATGACCCGAACCAAAGTCGGATGCTCAACGAACTGAGCCACCCAGGTGCCCCCAGTTGGTATTTCTTAAACAAAGGTATATGAATGCCCAATAAACACATGAAAAGGTGTTCAACAGCATTGGCCATTTAGAAAATGCACATCAAAACCACAGTGAGCTATCACTAGGATATTAGAATCAAGAAGACAGATATAAAAAATGTTGGTGAAGATGTGGAGAAATTGGGAACCCTATACATTGCTGATTAAAGTATAAAATAGTGCTGCTGCTTTAGAAAACAGTTTGTCAGTTCTTTAAAAGGTTGATAGAATTACCATATGACCCAGCAACTCCACTTCTTCATATATATCCAAGAAAAATGAAAACAAAAGCCTATACACAATGTTTATAATTGTCAAAAAATGAAAAGCACTTCAATGTCCATCAGCTGACGAATGGATAAGCTAAATGTGGTATATCCACACAATGGAAAACTATTCAGCTGTAAAAAATTATGAAGTACTGATACAGCATGCACAAACCTTAAAAACTTATGCTAGGTGAAAGAAAGCAGTCATAAATGACAACATACTATATGAATCCATTTCTATGAAATGTTCAGAGAGGGAAAATCTAATTGCACAGAAAGTAGATTAGTGGTTGCCTATGGCTAGGGGATGGGTACTAAGCAGAGAATGCTAATGAGTACCAGTTATGTTGAGGAGAAAAATTTTCTAAATTTAGATTGTGATGATGGTTGCACAATTCTTTCAATATATTAAAACCATTGAATTGAATACTCTAAATTGGTGACATTTGTGATATGCAAAATTATATCTCAAAAATATATCAAAAAAATTTTTTTTACTTTAAAAAATTTTTATTTTAGAGAGAGAGAGACCTTGAATGGGGGAGAGGAGCAGAGAGAGAGATAATTATAAGCGGTCTCCACACTGAGTGTGGATGGGATCGATGCAAGGCTCAATGAGATCATGACCTAAGCCTACATCAAGAGTCAGATGCTCAACTGACTGAGCCATCCAGGTGCCCCCTCCAAAAATTTTTAAATTAACTTAATTCCATGGAGGCTGCTCTATCCATTTTTTCCCTAAGCCAGGGTCTAAAATGGAAAGGAACTGTTCATTCTTAGTCTTTTGGGGGGGGGGGGACCTGCATTTTATTCCATAGCTGATTTGAGTTTTACTTCATCTATATATATTTTTCATGCAGGCTACAGATTATATATATATATATATATATATATATATATATATATATATATATCAACGTCCTAACTAATTAGAAGGTATATAAGGATGGAAAGGATATAAGGATGGAAAATTAATGTGAAAGAGGTTTTTTAGGGCACTTACTTAGGTTGGTTGCACTGTTGCTATAGCCCTGAAGCTTTCTTGTGGAGCTGCTTATTTTCCATCCTGTATTCTCCAATGTCTTTGTGGTGGATTATATTATTTGTTAGTAAGTATTCCCTTAATTCTGAATCTTTCCTACCTCACTCCTAAGGGAAATATATTTCCCAGTGAAGTTAGGTTTGTCTGGGTGACTTGCTTTGGCTAAGTAGTGAGGGAAATAGTGACTCCTGTTAATTCCAAATGGATGCTTGAGGAAGCTTTGGGATTTTCTGCCAACCTTCTTATAGCTATCCAACTAGAAGTGAGCATTCCAGATAGAAGTGTCTCCTTCAGCTTGAGTCTCAGACAAAAGACATGTGAAGCAGAACTGAAGTGACTATCAGCCCAAAGCAGAGCTACCTGACTGTCCATGATCTTCAAGGAAGAAATAAATGTTTGCATTCCACTGATTTTTTTTTACGCAACTTATCATAGTGAAAGCTGAATAATGCAATTATCATTTTATTCATTCAGAAAACATATTTTGAGTAGTACCATGCATTTGATTCTGTGGCTATTCTTTAATAGACAAAACTTGGTCTCTTCTATTGTCAACCACTTTATAGTCTAGAAGGTAAAATACAAAAGGACAAAAATAAATCAAATACAAAATAGGTGGTGAGTGATATGAAAAATATAAAACATAAGAGGTTTAGAGCAAAAAATATTATTTCTGACTCAGAGAGATCATAGAACCTTCATTTTAGGAGATGAAAACCCAATTGTATATTGATTGAAAGCAAAAGATATATACAATTTAACATAATGTAGTCAGTTTTCAGCTTAGATAAGTATAACAGTAAAATACAATGAAGACTAAGGTGAAGGTAATTTAAAATGCTGATGTAATTTCATAGAACCAACCCTAATATACTGTAGATTTCTAGTTATTTACAAATATTGTCTTCTTAAATTTTTTGGTTGGTTAATTATTTTCTCTTTCCTTTTCTTTATTTCTTCTCTCTCTCTCTCTCTCTCATTCAGTTATATAAGGTACTCACACCAGAGTGCTTCCAGAGGTGAAGAGATTACTTTTCCCTGAGCACAGAAGTGCATCAAGGTGAGTACATGGATCAAGTTGCATGGAGATCACGACCCCACTTGAGGGAAGAGTTCAGAGGAGAGGTGGCACTGTCAGAAAGCTGTCTCCACGGATTTTAGTGTTGGAAGAGACCTCTCCTACCTTAATCCCATTCCCCATTATTGTACTGGTGAGGACCAGAGGCACAGAGAAGCTGAGGAACTCATTCAGTCACACAGCCTGTTGCGTGGTAGCCCTGGGACATGGGAGCAGGTCTCTCGATTCTTCATTCTGTTCTTACATTTATTTGTAACAACTCTAGTCAGATTTTTTTTTCACCTTGTCTGTGGTGAGTTAAATTTAAAAACTGAATATAAAAGTTAATAGTTTAGGGCCCAAGTCAAAAGTGCCTATAGGTTCTGGACAGTTTACATGAGCCTGAATCAAAGAGGGCAGTTGTGACCCCACATGGTAAGAATGCAGTCATACAGGCATAAGGGCCCACTGTGGCCTTTTTAAGACTGGATAATGTTCTGAGACAAGAATATTGAGTGGGGAAGACCTTTACAAATAGAGGGGATAGTGTGGACAAAGACAGAGAAATGGGGACATGTATTTAAAGAAAAGCCAGTAGTCTTATTTGAGGACATATGAAGAGTGTCTCTTGGTTGAGATAAGGGTGTGGTTCCTATAGCCTACACTGAGATAGGGATGAATTCACCCCAGCAAGCAACAGTATGCAGAGGTCCACACCCAATGACTAGGCAAATTGTTCTTCTCACTAGGTGCCACTGTAGGACAGACAACAACTAGAGCTCTTGTACTTTCCTCAAATGATACTTCTGTTCTGAATATGATACTACACAAGCCTCTGAAATTTACATCATCCCTCAAAGTAGGAAAAAAGAGTCAGGGAAAATCCTAACACGACTGAAGAACCCATGCAGCAATAGGTTTACTTGGAACTCACTAGATTTTTTAAAAATCCTATTGCCATTTTATTTTTTAAATTTTAATTCCAGTACAATTAACATACAGTGTTATATTAGTTTCAGATGTATAATATAGTGATTCAACACTTTTCTACATCATCCTGTTCTCATCACAACATGTGCATTCCTTAATCGCCATAATCCCCATAATCACCTATTTCACCCATGCCCCCACCCACCTCCCCTCTGGTACCCATCACTTTGTTCTCTATAGGTAAGAGTCTGTTGAAGTAAAAGAAGGTGGTGGCAGAATAGAAAGACCCCAGCTTAGGTTCATCCTACAAACACATAACTATCAAATCATCCTAAATAACCCAGAAATTGTCAGAACAAACTCCACAACTAAAAGGAGAAAAGAGTCCACATTGAGAAGGTAGGAGGTGTGGAAATGTAGTTTAGGAGAAAAATGGATCACAGTTTCTGCAGAGGGGAGAGCGCCACGGTCATGGAGAAGGGCAAGAGAGAGAGGAGCACTGAGGGGAAGGCACAAAGAGGACATTTCTCTGAAGCTGTTGGCTTGGAAAATGAGAGGGGCTAAATTATATGAGTTCTTGCAATCAGTGGGGCTTATAAAGCCTGGAATTTTAAAGATCAGTGGGATTGGTTGGGATATAGACCAGAGGGCACTGCCCTGTTCCTGGTGAGATGGCAGACAAACAACCTTGGTTGCAATTTGAAGAGCACCTGAAACACACAGTGGAGAGATTATTTGCTCTTGAAGCATGTCCCTGAGAGTCAGTGTTCACGGAGACACCTCTCTGGGGACAAAGGAGCTGGCTGGTGCCATTTTCTTCCCCCACCATCAGCATAAACACAGACCCATCTACAAAAATCAGTGAAGTGCTGACATTGGCTGCCTATCTTGCTTATTCCAAGTGCCACAGTTCTGCACTTTGGTGGGGCTGCTCTTCTCAGTCAAGCACGCCTCCATCCCAGTGCAGCAGGCCCCTTTCAGAGAAGATCAGGAGAAACCCCTTTCCATATCACGTCTCCTGACCAGAGAGTTCTACGGGGTTTCAGTTCTAGTGGAAGTAGTATCAGGTCTCATTTAACAAGCAGACCAGGGCACACCTAGTCAAAACTCACCACATTCAGGCCAGGGACCAAACACTTCCCATAGCAGGCAAGGACAGCCTCTGCAGACAACTGGCATCAAGGATAGAACAACAAAAACACAATAGCAGAGCACACACAGCATACATCAGAGACACTCCTGGAAGTGCCAGGGCCTGAACACTATATGAATCACTTCATAAAGCCATCCTTCAGAAGCAGGAGACAAACTGGTTTTTCTAACACAGAGAAGAAGATAGAGACTTAGACAAAATGTGAATGGAAGTATTTAGCCCAAATGAAAGAACAAGAAAAGGTCATGGCCAGAGATCTAATTGAAATAGATATAAGTAATATGTCTGGTGGAGAATTTAAAGCAACTATCGTGAGGATACTCATTGGGCTTGAGACATCAGTGAGACCCTTACAACAGGGATAAAAAAGTTAAAGTATCAATCAGAGATGAAGAGTGCAATAAACAAGATTAGAAACATGCTTGATGGAATGAACAACAGGCTGGAAGAAGCAGGGAGATGAATTAGTGATAGAGAAGATAAAATAATGGAAAAGAATGGAGCTGAACTAAAGAGAGAAAGAAAAATTATGCAACATGAGAATAGACTCATGTGACTCCATCAAACATAATAACATTCATATGATAGGAGTCCCAGAAGAAGAGAGAGAAAAGGGGGCAGAAAATTTATTTGAGGAAATAATAGCTGAAAACTTTCCTAATCTAGGGAAGGAAACAGACTTCCATCTCTAAGAGGCACAGAGAATTCCCATCAAAATTAACTATAGCAGGCCAATACCAAGACATATTGTAATTATATTTGTAAAATATAGTGACAAAGAAAAAATACTAAAAGCAGCAAAACAAAAGAAATTCTTAACTTACAAGGAAAACCCACAAGGTTACCTGGAAACTTCTCCACAGAAACTTGGCAAGCTAGAAGGGAGGGGCATGATATATTCAATGTGCTAAATGATAAAAGTCTGCAGCCAAGAACAGTGTATTCAGCAAAGCTATCATTCAGAATAGAAGGGGAGATAAAAAATTTCCTAAACAAATAAAATCTAAAAGAGTTCATTACCACTAAACCAGCCCTGCAAGAAATATTAATGGGGACTCTTTGAGTGGAAAGGACAGACCAAAAGTGACAAAGACAAGAAGATCAGAGAAAATCTCCAGAAACAATGACAAAACGAGTAATAAAATGGCAATAAATACAAATCTATCAATAATTACTTTGAATATAAATGGAGTAAATGCTCCAATCAAAAGACATAGGGCGTCAGAATGGATTAAAAAAATGAGATCCCTCCCTATGCTGCCTACAAGAGAATCATTTCAGATCTAAAGACACTGCAAATTGAAAGTGAGGGGATGGAGAAATATTTATCATGCAAATTGATGTCAAAAGCAAACCAGAGTAGCAATACTTATAGTGCACAGGGTAGACTTTAACACAAAGATGGTAAGCAGAGATGAATAAGAGCACTATATCATAATAAAAGGGACGATCCAACAAGATCTAACAATTGTAAATATTCATGCTTCTAACATGAAAGCATTCAAATGTATAAAACAATTAATAACAAGCCTAAAGGAACTAACTGATAATAATACAATAATCATAGGGGACCTTAACATCCAACTTACATCAATGGACAGATCATCTAAGCAGAAAATAAATAGGTTTTGAATGACACACTGGACGAGATGAACTTAACATATATATTCAGAACATTCCATCTTAAAACAGCATCACAATTCCAGACTTCAAGTTATACTACAAAGCTATAGTGATCAAGAAAGTATGGTACTGGTACAAAAATCCAGTGACACATTTATCAATGGAACAGAATAGTATGTTGAGAAATAAATCCACTATATGGTCAATTAATCTTCAACAAAGCAGGAAAGAATATCCAATGGGGAGAAAAAAAACTGTCTCTTCAACAAATGTTGTAGGAAAAACTGGACAGCAAAAGAATGAAACTGCACCATTTGCTTTCATCACACACAAAAATAAATTCAAAATGGATTAAAGACCTAAATGTGACATCTGAAACCATAAAAGAAAGCATAAGCACTAATTTCTCTGCCATCAGCCAGAGCAACTTTTTTCTAGATAGGTCTCCTGAGGCAAGGGAAACAAAAGCAAAAATAAATTATTGGGACTACATCAAAATAAAATCTTCTGCATAGCAAAGGAAGCAATAAACAAAAGTAAAAGGCAACCTGTGGACTGGGGAGAAGATAATTGCAAAGGACATATCTCATAAAGGGTTAGTATCCAAAATATATAAAGAACTTATAAAACTCAACACCCCCCCAAAATGAATAATCCAATTAAAAGTGGGCAGAAGACACGAATAGACATATTTCCAACGAAGACATCCAGATGGCCAACAGACACATGAAAAGATGCTCAACATCACTCCATCATCAGGGAAATAAAAACCAAAACCACAATGAGATATCACTTCACACTTGTCAAAATGGCTAAAATCAATAACATGAGAAATAACAGGTGTTGGCATGGAGGTGGAGAAAGGGGAACCCTCATGCACTGTTAGTGGGAATGCAAACTGGTGCAGCCACTCTGGAAAACAGTATGGAGTTTCCTCAAAAAGGTAAAAATATAATTACTTTATGAACCGGTGAGCACACTACTGGGTATTTATCAAAAAAGTACAAAAGTGCTAACTTAAAGCCTAACCCTTTATGGGATAAGTCGTTTGAAAATATCCTTGACTTTTTTTATCTCCAAGAAGAATGGGGCCTTTTGATAGACTTTAGGTTTAGTTCTAGAAACATATAAGCAGTTAGATTTCTGTATACTTCAATCTGTGATTATGAAAGTCAGAGACACAGGAAGAGAATGTCTATTCCAAACAAGACTATATATTTTAGACATCCAGGTGCTTGGGTTCTTGCCCAAATGTCTTGTTCCTTTAGATGATTGTTCCATTTCTTTCCCTTTGCTAAAATAAAATTTTCCATATATTGTGCTATGACTAAGACCTAAGCAAAACAACACACGTGAAAGAAAAATCAACACATTTGTTCTTTTCCTATACTGAAGGCATGCTTTGGAAATGTGGAATTTCCTCCCAAATGTTTCTGTCAAACTATCCCTGCTCACAAACTCCAACTTAAAAAATATATTTATAAGGGAAACTTCAATGTATCTTTACTATAACATACAAAAACAGACCACCAATACACTAAAAAGACTAAAAACTGTGGTGAAATTATATAGACATTTTTCATAGTTTGAATTTTAACTTTGAATTAGATATATTTTTGTGAATAATTTTTTCAATTTTTTTCAGTCAATTTTGGGATAATCACCAGGTCTCCAGAAGGTTTCAGTACACTCTATTACAGCAATGGATTGCAGGTGACTGATTCTGGCATCCCTCAACAAATTCCAGTGGGAGCACTGAAGTGAGCTTGGTTCTACTCCTGGCTCTACCAGTAATTCCTCCAGAGGCTTGGGCTAGTCCCATTTCCTCATTTACTCATCTTTAAAATGAGTGGGCCCCTAGATGATCCCTAGGCCTTTTCCAGCTGACACATTCTTTGATTCTACTTTTTTTTAATGAAACTTTTAGACTCACAGATTGACAAATGAATCCTCTAGAATTTTATTTTTTTTCTCCCAATAACATATGTTTTATTAAAAGTCCATTAGAGCTAATTTTATTCCTCTTTCTATAATTTGATTCAGAATTTTTCTTTGTACTTATACATATGGAGGGGGTGTTAATGCTGGTAGAACTTTACCATGCTATGTACCTTTTCATCTCAGATCAATGGGATCTCCCTTGTTGATTGAAAGTGATAATAGATCACACAGTAAGAAAAAGTATTACCCCATGAAAAGGGAAAGTGGGCATGATTTTCCATTAGGAAGAGAACCAGTCATATCTCGGCAGAGACTGTTCAGTACAAACTATTGCCTAATCCCTATATTCCCATATAGCTTTATTGGCAGATTCAAGGGTAGGATTGAGTTTGGGGGCAGTTAACAGTATTGATTGCTTTCAAACACAATCTTGCTATGTGTAAAGCTCAGAAATATAAAGCTTAGGACCAACTGCAATCAATGTAATTCTGTAAAAAGTATGGCATGCTGGAAAGAATGCCACGAGATTATAGAGAAGAAAGAGAACTATGAAGAAAAATAAAATGATTTTAAACCATCCCAGAAAAGAAATTTAATAGCAGCTGAAGTCTGGGGAAAGAATTAACAGTAGAATATAAAAATAAAAAGTAAACAGAAAATAACAAAAGGATGAATTTGGAGAGCTAGAAGTAAATAGTGGAAAATGAGAAATTACTAGTTTGAGTGAAGAACTAGTACTCCAGAAAAATAAGGTGAAAATAATTCATAAATGCTAATATCCGTCTTATCAGCATAGTTGATGTGAATATATCATTGTGTTTATTCTCATCTGGGTGGTTTATTTAACCATGACTGTGTTGGTATATGTGTAGGGTATTTAAATATTTTGTTAATATACTCTTAAATGGCAGACAGGTAAATAAACAAGTGAACAGTCATTAGACTACATATATATGTATAAATTAATTAACAGAAGTTTAAGATAATTGAGGTGGAACTAAAAACAATTCTTTAACTTTTCTCCAAAATATTATTTTTCTTAAGTCCCTTCAAAGAATATGCAAATTAAACATAAACAAATTCTTATGTATATAATATAAAAGATTTTTTATCAGCATTTATAATTGTAAAATATTTTTTAAATGATAAAAATCATGCCAAGATTCTTTTTTTTTTTTTTAATTTTTTTAATCTTTATTTTTGAGAGAGAGACAGAGTTTGAGCAGGGGAAGAGCAGAGAGGGAGACACAGAATCCAAAGCAGTCTCCAGGCCCCGAGCTGTCAGCACAGAGCCTGACCCTGTGCTCAAACTCACAAACCTTGAGATCATGACCTGAGCTGAAGTCGGATGCTCAACCGACTAAGCCGCCGAGGTGCCCCATGCCAAGATTCTTTTAAAAACTCAGGTCGGGGTACCTGGGTAGCTCTGTTGTTTGAGTGTCCGACTTCGGCTCAGGTTGTGATCTCACATCTTGTGAGTTCAAGCCCCACTTCAGGCTCTGTGCTGACAGCTCGGAACCTGGAGCCTGCTTTGGATTCTGTGTCTCCCTCTCTCTCTGCCCCTCCCCCACTCACACTCAATGTTTCTCTCTCTCAAAAATAAACATTAAAAAATTTTTAAAACATAAAAACTCAGGTCATATTAAATACTTTGAAGAAAATTTGAGAAGTATGACTAGAAATATCTTGATGATGGATAAAAAGAGTAAAATAAATTAAGTTTTTTAACTTAAATTTTTTCTTCAGAAGTTCTTTCTCAAAGAGTGTTTAAATTTTGCTGTTATTGTTTAATTCATAAATAATTTACATTTAAATTCATCAATGTCTTTAAATCAATAAAGTAAGGATACAAAGCATATGTATCTAGACCCTTTTAATTTTCCTGGTTGTACCAGGTCCATTTTAAACCAGGATTCCCATCATCCAAGGGGTTGTTTTCAGTTTGCAAGAGGACTTCGATGGAATCCTGAACCAAACTAAAGGACTATGGAAGCAAATTCAGAGCTGCAAATCTAGTTCATAATGCTATGTGCTGTTTCTTCAGAGAAATAAGGAAGAGCATTGTTTACTAGAAGAAACTCAGACATCTAGTGCAGCAACAAGAGGTGGGCTGGAATGGTGACAGTGCTTACCAAGGTCATTGGCCTGGATGAACCAGAGCTGTAAGTGGGATGCCTGTCTTTTTGATTCTCAGAGCACCGCCCTTTCACTTCCCTGTGCTGTTATTATGTTTGCATCTTTACTTTCTCTAAGACCAATTCTTATTATTTTATTTATTTTTTTTAATATTCTATAATTGAGATATTTACTAGACCTAGGGAGAATCTTTACATAATGATAAAAGTTTCAATTCATGAGAGAGAAATAATATTTCTAATTATGTATGTTTCTAAGAACTAAATTACAAAACACATAAAGAAAAACTTGACAGACTACAATATGAACTAATTCATTTCCATAAGGAAAAACTTAGACACATCTTTCTAATGAATTGGTAGAACAACAGAATTAATTGATCTCTTGCACCTAACAACTGTAATTCAAGTTTCTTTCTTTTTAATATGAATTTATTGTCAAACTGGTTTCCATACAACACCCAGGGCTCATCCCAACAGGTGCCCTCAATGCCCATCACCCACTTTCCCCTCCCTCCCACCCCCCATCAATCCTCAGTTTATTCTCAGTTTTTAAGAGTCTCTTATGGTTTGCCTCCTTCCCTCTCTGTAACTTTTTTTTAATCCTTCCCCTCCCCCATGGACTTCTGTTAAGTTTCTCAGGATCCACATATGAGTGAAAACATATGGTATCTGTCTTTCTCTGTATGACTTATTTTACTTAGCATAATACCCTCCAGATCCATCCATGTTGCTACAAATGGCCATATTTCATTCTTTCTCATTGCCAAGTAGTATTCCATTGTATATATAAACCACAACTTCTTTATCCATTCATCAGTTGAGGGACATTTAGGCTCTTTCCATAATTTGGCTATTGTTGAAAGTGCTGCTATAAACATTGGGGTACAATTGCCCCTATGCATCAGCACTCCTGTATCCCTTGGGTAAATTCCTAGCACTGCTATTACTGGGTCATAGGGTAGTTCTATTTTTAATTTTTTGAGGAACCTCCACACTGTTTTCCAGAGTGGCTGCAACAGTTTGCACTCCCACCAACAGTGCAAGAGGGTTCCTGTTTCTCCACATCTTTGCCAGCATCTAGTCTCCTGATTTGTTCATTTTAGCCACCCTGACTGGCGGGAGGTGATATCTCAGTGTGGTTTGATTTGAATTTCCCTGATGAGGAGTGACGTTGAGCATCTGTTCATGTGCCAGTTAGACATCTGAATGTCTTCTTTAGAGAAGTGTCTATTCATGTCTTCTGCCCATTTCTTCACTGTATTATTTGTTTTTCGGGTGTGGAGTTTGGTGAGTTCTTTATAGATTTTAGATACTAGCCTTTTGTCCAAGATGTCACTTGCAAATATCTTTTCCCATTCTGTCGGTTGCCTTAGGGTTTTGTTGATTTTTTTCCTTTGCAGTGCAGAAGATTTTTATCTTGATATGGTCCAGTAGTTCATTTGTGCTTGCCTTTGGAGATGTGTCGAGTAAGAAATTGCTGTGGCTGAGGTCAGAGAGATTTTTTCCTGCTTTCTCCTCTAGGGTTTTCAGGGTTTCCTATCTCACATTCAGGTCCTTCATCCATTTTGAGTTTATTTTTGTGAATGGTGTAGGAAAGTGGTCTAGTTTCATTCTTCTGCATGTTGCTGTCCATTTCTCCCGGCACCATTTGTTAAAGAGATTGTCTTTTTTCCATTGGATACTTTTTCCTGCTTTGTCAAAGATTAATTGGCCATACTTTTGTGGGTCCACTTCTGGAGTCTCTATCTTATTCCATTGGTCTATGCGTCTGTTTTTGTGCCAATACCATACTGTCTTGATGATTACAGCTTTGTAGTAGAGGCTAAAGTCTGGGATTGTGATGCCTCCCACTTTGGTCTTCTTCAATATTACTTTGGCTAGTTGGGATCTTTTGTGGTTCCATACAAATTTTAGAATTGCTTGTTCTAGCTTCGAGAAGAATGCTGGTGCAATTTTGATTGGGATTGCATTGAATGTGTAGATAGCTTTGGGTAGTATTGACATTTTAACAATATTTATTCTTCCAATCCATGAGCACGGAATGTTTTTCCATTTCTTTGTATCTTCTTCAATTTCCTTCATAAGTTTTCTATACTTTTCAGCATACAGATCTTTTATATCTCTGGTTAGGTTTATTCTTAGGTATTTTATGATTTCTTGGTGCAATTGTGAATGGGATCAGTTTCTTTATTTGTCTTTCTGTTGCTTCATTATTAGTGTATAAGAATGCAACTGATTTCTGAAAAATTGATTTTGTATCATGCGACTTTGCTGAATTCATGTATCAGTTCCAGCAGACTTTTGGTGGAGTCTATTGGGTTTTCCATGTATAATGTCATGTCATCTGCAAAAAGTGAAAGCTTGACTTCATCTTTGCCAATTTTGATGCCTTTTATTTCCTTTGGTTGTCTGATTGCTGATATTAGAACTTCCAACACTCTGTTAAACAACAGTGGTAAGAGTGGACATCCCTGTCATGTTCCTGATCTCAGGGGAAAGCTCTCAGTTTTTCCCCATTGAGGATGATATTAGCTGTGGGTTTTTCATAAATGGCTTTTATAATGTTTAAATGTGTTCCTTCTATCCAGACTTTCTCAAGGGTTTTTATTAAGAAAGGATGCTGAATTTTGTCAAATGCTTTTTCTGCCTCCATTGACAGGATGATATGGTTCTTTTCTTTTATTAATGTGATGTATCACATTGATTGGCTTGTGAATATTGAACCAGGCCTGAAGCCCAGGAATGAATCCCACTTGATCATGGTGAATAATTCTTTTTATATGCTGTTGAATTCGATTTGCTAGTATCTTATTGAGAATTTTTGCATCCATATTCATCAGGGATATTGGCCTGTAGTTGTCTTTTTTTTGCTGGGTCTCTGTCTGGTTTGGGAATCAAAGTAATTCTGGCTTCATAGAATGAGTCTGGACGTTTTCCTTCCCTTTCTATTTTTTGGAACAGCTTGAGAAGGATAGGTATGATCTCTGCTTTAAATGTCTGGTAGAATTCCCCAGGGAAGCCATCTGGTTCTGGACTCTTATTTGTTGGGAGATTTTTGATAACTGATTCAATTTCTTCACTGGTTATGAGTCTGTTCAAATTTCTATTTCTTCTCATTTGAGTTTTGGAAGTGTGTGGGAGTTCAGGAATTTGTCCATTTCTTCCAGGTTGTCCAGTTTCTTGGCATATAATTTTTCATTATATTCCCTGATAATTGGTTGTATTTCTGAGGGATTGGTTGTAATAGTTCCGTTTTCACTCATGATTTTATCTATTTGGGTCCTCTCTCTTTTCTTTTTGAGAAGCCTGGCTAGAGGTTTATCAATTTTGTTTATTTTTTCAAAAAACCAACTCTTGGTTTCAATGATCTGCTCTACAGGTTTTTTTGTATTCTATATTGTTTATTTATGCTCTGATCTTTATTATTTCTCTTCTTTTGCTGGGTTTGGGGTGTCTTTGCTGTTCTGCTTCTATTTCCTTTAGGTGTGCTGTTAGATTTTGTATTTGGGATTTTTCTTGTTTCTTGAGATAGGCCTGGATTTCAGTGTATTTTCCTCTCAGGACTGCCTATGCTGCATCCCAAAGCATTCGGATTGTTGTATTTTCATTTTCATTTGTTTCCATATATTTTTTGATTTATTCTCTAATTGCCTGGTTGACCCATTCAGTCTTTAGTAAGATGTTCTTTAACCTCCATGCGTTTGGAGGTTTTCCAGACTTTTTCCTGTGGTTGATTTCAAGTTTCATAGCATTGTGATCTGAAAGTGTGCATGGTATGATCTCAATTCTTGTATACTTATTGGGGCTGTTTTGTGACCCAGTATGTGATCTATCTTGGAGAATGTTCCATGTGCACTCGAGAAGAAAGTATATTCTGTTGCTTTGGGATGCAGAGTTCTAAATATATCTGTCAAGTCCATCTGATCCAATATATCATATCATTGTTTCTTTACTGATTCTCTGTCTAGATGATCTATCCATTGTTGTAAGTAGAGTATTAATTCCCCTGTAATTACCACATTTTATCCATAAGGTTGCTTATGTTTGTGATTGTTTTATATATTTGGGTCCATCCGAATTTTGTGCATAGACATTTATAATTGTTAGGTCTTCCTGATGGATAGACTCTGTAATTTTATATAATGCCCTTCTTCATCTCTTGTTATAGCCTTCAATTTAATCTAGTCTGTCTGATGTAAGTATGGCTACTTTAGCTTTCTTTTGACTTCCAGTAGCATGATAGATAGTTCTCCATCTCCTCACTTTCAATCTGAAGGTGTCCTCAGGTCTAAAATGAGTCTCTTGTAGGCAGCAAATAGATGGGTCTTGTTTTTTTATCCATTCTGATACTCTATGTCTTTTGGTTGGAGCATTTAGTCCATTTACATTCAGTGTTATTATTGAAAGATATGGGTTTAGAGTCATTGTGTTATTTGTAGGTTTCATGCTTGTAGTGATGTCTCTGGTACTTTGTGGTCCTTACAACATTTCACTCACAGAAACCCCCTTAGGATCTCTTGTAGGGCTGATTTAGTGGTGATGAATTCCTTCAGTTTTTGTTTGTTTGGGTAAACCTTTATCTCTCCTTCTATTCTGAATGACAAACTTGCTGGATAAAGGATTCTTGGCTGCATATTTTTCCTGTTCATCACATTGAAGATTTCCTGCCATTCCTTTCTGGCCTGCCAAGTATCAGTACATAGGTCTGCCACTACTCTTATGTGTCTACCTTTGTAAGTTAGAGCCTGTTTATCCCTAGCTGCTTTCAGAATTTTCTCTTTATCCTTGTATTTTGCCAGTTCACTATGATATGTCATGCAGAAGATCCATTCAAGTTATGTCCAAAGGGAGTTCTCTATGCCTCTTGGATTTCAATTCCTTTATCCTTCCCCAGATCAGGGAAGTTCTCAACTATGATTTGTTCAAGTACACCTTCAGCCCCTTTCTCTCTCTTCTTCTTCTTCTGGAATACCTACGATGTGGATATTTTTCTGTTTGATTACATCACTTAGTTCTGTAATTCTCCCCTCATACTCCTGGATTTTTTTTATCTTTTTCTCAGCTTCCTCTTTTTCCATAATTTAATCTTTGAATTTACCTATTCTGTCCTCTGCCTCTTCAGTCCGTGCTATGGCCACCTCCATTTTATTTTGCACCTCGTTTATAGCATTTTTTAGTTCCTCATGACTATTTCTTAGTCCCTTGATCTCTGTAGCAATAGGTTCTTTACTTTCCTCTATGCTTTTTTCAAGCCCAGCGATTAATTTTATGACTATTATTCTAAATTCTTGTTCTGTTATATTGCTTAAATCAGTTTTGATCAATTTGTTAGTTGTCATTACTTCGTGTAATTTCTTTTGAGGAGAATTTTGCCATTTCATTATTTTGGGTAGTCCCTGAAGTAGCTCCAAACTGCAGGGCACTTCCCTTGTGCTGTCTGGAGAAACTTGTGCTGGTGGGTGGGGCTGCAGTCAGACCCGATGTCTGCCTTCAGCCCACTGCTTGGGCCACAGTCAGACTGGTGTGTACCTTATCTTCCCCTCTCCCAGGGGCAGGACTCACTGTGGAGTGGTGTTGTCCCTGTCTGGGCTGCTTGCACATTTCCAGGCTTGTGGTGCTGCTTCCATGGGATCTGGCCAAGGGTGTATTAGATCAGGTGGATCCACAAGGTGCACAGGGGCAGGATGGGCAGGCTTAGCTAGCCCAGTCCTCAGTGGCCCCCTGAGGGAGGGACTCTGCAGCACCAGGAGGCAGGCAGGCCCATGGGAGGGATGGATCCACATAAGCACAGTTTTGGGCATTTGGGCGGTGCAGTCAAGTTCGGTGGCAGGAACTGGTTCCCTTTGGAATTTCGGCTGGGGGATGGGAAAGGGAAATGGTACTTGCCAGCGCCTTTGTTCCCCTGCCAAGCTCTGTCTTTTTGTGACTCAACCACTCTCCCTCCTGGCGTCCTCTCACCCTCCTCATTCTCTGAGATCAGAGCCACTGACTTTTAACATTCCAGATGTTAAGTCCCCCTGGCTGTCAGAACTCGTGCAGTCTGGCCCCTCCACTTTTTGCAAGCCAGACTTCGGGGGCTCTGCCTTGCCCAGCAGGCTGCCCCTCTACCGCCCCGGCTCCCTCTTGCCAGTCCGAGTAGCACACACCGCCTCTCTGCCCTTCCTACCCTCTTCCATGGGCCTCTTGTCTATGCTTGGCTCTGGAGAGTCTGTTCTGTTAGTCTTCCAGTGGTTTTCTGGATTATTTAGGGTGATGTGGGTGGAATCTAAGTGATCAGCAGGAGGAGGTGAGCCCAGCATCCTCCTATGCCACTGTCTTCCAGCATCCCTCTAAGACCAATTTTTAAAAGTAGCTTTGGGAATAGGTATCAAATATTTAAATGCATGGTATTAGGTGAAATAAAGACTAATTGGGGTTTTGCTTATGAGTAAGGATTAGAGACACATGATTGCAAAAGATATGTAATATAAGGATATAAGGCTATTAAACTCATATTTCTATGCTGATAATCAGAACTCCTGATCTATACCTCATTGTATGATCTTTCAATGAACATTTATTGAGCATACTACTCTGGAGAAGTGCTGAGCTAATAGCAATAATGATTCTCACTTTTTGAGCAGTTATTGCATGCCAGGCACTACTCTGAACATTTTTCATGTATTTATTTAACCCTCAAAAGAATCCCACAAAATCATATTCTTATCTGCATTTTACAGATGAAAAAATAGACACAGATAGACCACGTAACTTGCTTAAAGTCCCAAGGTAAGTGGTAGTGCCTGTATTCAAATTGAGACAGACCCAGCTCAGTGAATGGGACAGTCAGTCTCTGCAGAGCTCAGGGGCTATGAGACAAACTCAGATAATGGGGCTGATGTTTCCAGTTGTGTGTGTGTGTGTGTGTGTGTGTGTGTGTGTGTGTGTGTTGGGTGGTAATTTACTGTATTTAACCTTTCTTTGTCAGCCTTGAGGGGATTAAAAATGTTTAAGCACGAATGCCAAAGGGAAAAGAAAGCATTAGCATTTAGATTCTAATGAATCTAATTTTTGAATTGGATTTTTCACTTACAAAATAGGCTTGAAAGGCAGGCACTATTCAGATAGGATATGAAGGGAAGAAAGCTATATTAAGTTCCAGGCCAGCTGTCAAGACCAGAGTTTCATGTAAGGGCAACAGGGGACAGACAATCTGCAAGAAATGGAGGAAAGCCTCCATTCTACACCCAGGTAAAGTGGGAATATGATGGTCAAAAGAGGCAGTTGCTGGGCGCCTGTGCGGTTCAGTTGGTTAAACATCTGACTTTGGTTCGGGTCATAATCTCACTGTTCGTGGATTTGAGCCCTGCATCAGGCCCTGTGCTAACATGTCAGAGCACTTTGGATTCTGTGTCTCCCTCTCTCTCTGCCCCTCTCCTGCTTGCACTCTGTCTTTTCCTCTCTCTCTCTCAATAATAATAATAAACATTTAAAAAAAGAGGCAGCTGTATGTTTGAGAGAATTTGGAAATTCTGGGGGCTAGTTGCCCCTGAATGAATCATAGAGCAGAGCAGCATGTTCAGGCAGAGAAAGGGTCTAGTTTGCACTCCTGAGCTCCTCACACATCTCATGTGGTGGGGATACTAAGTTGAGAGGCAGCTAACAGCAAGAGAGCTAGGGGTAGACTACCTGGAACAGGGTGAAACACACAACAGGGACTTGGAGGAGGCCACAGCTGGTGGAGCTAAGTCAGCAAAAGAGGCTAGTAGGTCTTTCGGAGCTGAGAAATAGATGAGTGTGAGTTTATTAGCAGCAGGCCCCAGTAGAAGGCCAGCACAGCCTCTCAGCTGGGATAAGACAGGACCAGAAAGCACTGTGTGTATTGGAGAGCCTTGTACACTCCCCCGTCAGAGGCAGGACATCCTCCCTCCCTCCAGAAACTCAGAGGCCAACCCAGAGGAGTCAGATGAGGTTTGGAGAGCCGCAAAAAAGAGTCTAAGCAATTATTTCAAAGATAGCATTATCAATGGGCTATTTAAATTACTGGATCAAACTCAGTTTACAAAGCTGGAGTAAATTTGGTTGTTTTATCTCCCAGAGCAAGAGGAGCAGAGGTGGCAGTTCTCAGTCATGAGGAAGTTCAGAAAATCTATAAACAAATTAAAGAAACTACACTTTATCTGCACAACTGAGTTTTGGTAGTCCTCTTTTTTTCTTTTTCAATCCTGCTCTGCATATAAACAGTTAACTACAATAAAGTATGGGAAGTTTTATAGGAGAATGATAAAACAGCATTTGGTATGTGTCAGACACTGTCCTAAGAACCCTACTAACTACCTTAAGGCTTACAACATTCCTATGAGTAGTTGCTATTTTTATTACCATTTTGCAGATGAAGACACTGAGACACAGAGAAGTAACTGTCTCAAGATCACACAGTCTATAAGTGGCAGGGCTGGGATTGCACCCAGATGTTCTGGCTCAGGAGTCTATGGTGTTAACCTCCATGTTACATTTTTCATACACAAAGTGTGAAGCAAATACAAAGATGATGTGATGCCCTCTGCCCATTTGCAGCCCAGGCTTCTCAGAGGAAGTGTTGGGACTTGGCCTTATGGGGAAGAAGGGAAGCAAAGAGGGTGAAAAACAGGGAAGGCAAAGGCATCAGATCTTAAAGCAACATTCATTCAGGGAAGAACAATTCATTAGACTCCTTAACATTCAAAAGGGTAACCTTCTAGAACATTCTGTTTGTGAATATTGTTACTGCCTTTGTAGAACAGTATGCTTTATACCCAAGATGTTTTTTCTTCTAACCAAGATCAAAAAGTTTCTAAGACCTTTGCACTTTGACTTGACTTCTACCACCATGCTATTTTCTTTCTTTCTTGATCACTTTGCATAAAGAAACAGTTTTTATTACTGTATGAGAATGGGCTTTAACCATGAAACAGTAAAGCACAGTTAACTGGGAATGCTTAGCAGTCAGTTAGGCTCACTCACTAGCTAACTGATCATCAACCTTACACGACTATGATTAAAATTCAAGCCTCAGCAGAGTAGGTCACAAATTGTCAACACCAGGAAGGTTAAATCTGAGAATGCCATAAGTCTACTGTGTCCTGCAGGCTGGACCATACAGTGTGGAGGAGAGTGGCCTGAAGGGAGCCAGAACTCAGCAGTGGCTAGATCCTGTCAGCTCTCACGTTCCCAGTTCACTACAAGCTGGGAGCCTGAGGGAAAAAGGGAATCAGAGAAGAGGTCTCGGAACATGGACATTCTTTCAACTTATGAAGTGTTCTGGATAATTTTTCAGGCTTTACAGTATTTTCCTACATGTGTATTGGCCATTTGTATTTCTTATTTTGTAAATTTTTAGTGTATGTATTTTGTCTTTTTTAAAAATTGACTGTTCATCTTTTTAAACACTTGGCTTTTTTATATACTTAGAATATTAACCAATATATGTTGTAAATTTTTGTTCAGTTGTATTTACCTCTTAAATTTTTAGAAAATGTTTTTTTATATAAATTTTTAAAATTTTGTGTGGTTAAATCTATACATTTTACTGTATGGTTCCTTCACTTTTTATACTACTAAAAAATTATTTCTTACTCTCATTCAGAAAAATAGCCCTATATTTTCTTACATTGGCTTTTTGCTTTCATTACATCCTAGGGCTTAAGAGCCCAGATTCTGAGTCCAAAGAAGGTAAGGCTAACTCCTTACTCTGCCCTCTCTGGCTGTGAGAATTTTTCATCCTTCTGTTTCCCCACTTACTGTGAGCCAGGCACTCAAAACTCCAATGAGAGAAGTACTGTCCCAATCACACTGATGGGAAAACTCATATTTAGAGAGGTGAGATTACAGGTGCAGAGACATCCAGTAAACAGGAACTGAAACTGGGTACCAGTTCCCTGTGCAGTTACTAATTACACTTACATTATACCAATTCACACAAAAAATTATCATTTTATTCCTTTACAACATTTAGAATATGGTTCCCTAGCATTTTATATGAGATGTTTGCATCTATCACCAAAAGAAACAATGTTGTGCAGTTTTACTCACAGACCCGTTTCCTAACCTTGGAGTTTAAATGACCTCTTGGCTCTGATGGTATTCAGAACCTATGGTGTCTTCTGAGGACTTAGTTACCACATGTGGCCTGTTTCAAACACATTACTAAATGTTTGGGCTTGGCAGACAATCTCTCTCTACTGAGACCTGCAAAGGAAAGGGGACCAAAGAAAGAATACAATAGATCTTCTGCATAATTAAAAGCTCTTAGTATGTTTTTCTCTCTGTCAGGAATGAAATAAATAAGCTGTAAGTTGGTGATAGGAAGATTCCACTCCCCCAGTGTTGCTTGAAACAAGAACTGTCTGTAGATGGTGTGGGTTCAGTTCTGAGTATTTTTTCAAGTTTTCATTTAATTTGATTAGAAACAGCTGGAGAATCAGAATGACTGTGTAACTTCTCCAATGATACAGAGGGAAAGAATGTTCACAGTGACATAACCACAAGTTACCATCCTGGCTTGATCCACACAGGAAAACAATTTGCATTGCTTAAATTACAAACCCCAAACTTCTTGTCCTTCCAGTATTCATCTTTTATCTGTTCAGATTAATAGTGCCCCCAGGCTGCTGTCACATGTGCTACTTCGTACATTTTGTCTTTATAAATGGATTTCTTAAAGTATTCATATCAACATAAGATTCTTAACAATCAGTAGTATTACTTTCATTATTCAATCATGGGCAGAGGGGAGAGAATTTTCTCTACACAGATCAAGGACTCAGATGTTGACCCAACCCTGAAGAAATGTGCTTCTGGGAGAGCAGATTCTGGTTCTGCTGCTAGCTATTCAGCCTCATGGCAGTAACGGGCCTGTGACCTCCCCCAGCCCAAGCCCCTTTCTGGAGGTATTCTTCCCAGGCAGTGGCCCAAACTCTGTCCTCAGATCCTTGATGGAGTCTAAGACTAGTTTCACAGAGAAGTTGGAGGATTTTTTGCTAGCCTTTTCTATTCTTCATTGTATAATGTAGAAAATTAAATCAAAATTTTAAGTGTCAAGCGTCTGACTCTTGATTTCCGGCTCAGGTCATGCTCTCTTGGTTCATGGGATTGAGCCCCGTGTCAGGCTCTGTGCTGGCAGCACAGATTTTAACTGGGATTCTCTCTCTCCCTTTCTCTGCCCTTCCCCCTGCTCGTGTGCTCTCTCTCTCTCTCAAAATAAATAAATAAACGTTTTTAAAAAAGATTTAAAAAATAATTTAAAAAGTTTTTAAGTGTCAACCTTACAGAGCCATTGGCAGAATACATAGTACAACGTCTATATTGTGTTTTAATAAAACAAGTTGCCAAATGATGAAAACTAATAACGTTTAGTTTTGAAATGTGAAAATGCAGAAAAGAAAGGCAGTAAAAGAGAAAGAGAAAGTAATCCATAATCTCACTACCTCCAAACAACCACGATTAACATTTTGTTATGTGTTTATCCAGTATATAGTATTTTATACTCTCTTTCTCCTTTCTCTGTCCTCCCCCTCCCTCTCATGCAGAGGTCACCTAGTTTATGTTCTCTCACAAGTAGGACACAGAGGTGAAAAAGGAAATGGGCACTATGGGATCCACACACCTGAAAAGTTGTTAGGGTTGACAACTGACCATGGCCTTGGATCTCCACATACCATGTCTTTGCAGCTCCCACTAGACCTAGAATTTTTATCAGCTTACTTCTGAATTATCTACAGCTATCTCAGTGGAGGGTAGTTGACAGCCATTTGTAAGCAAGAATGGGATTAAGAATAGAAGCATGTGGAAGGACCAATTTTTCCATGGCTCCTTGGCCCTGGCCAGGCCCCTAGGTACAGCATCTAACCCTACCTCCACCTCTCCAGTGGCTCTTATTATGTCGTATCCAGATAGTTTTAAAATTATTTTTCTACTGGCGTGCCAGAGACAGTTAAGGCTCACCAGACATTCCATTTGCTCATCAACAATTCCAGCCTTTCTTCAGTTAGGCAAGGCTTTGTGATTAATTCTCCCTTCCCTTGCTGACAAGGAGGACTTGTGTTCTATCCAGATGGTACAGTTCCAAGATGGAATATTGAGGGATTATGTGTCATAAGACCCTTACTGATCCATGTGGAACCCATTGGAAGAGAAAAATAAGTTGTTTTAAGCCCTTAAAACTTTAGGTTTGTTTATTATTGTAGCACAACCTGGCACATTCTCACTAAAACAACTGGAATCTCTCTCAGTTGACACTATACATTGATTTTTTTATATCCTTAAAATAAGGATTTGATCATAGTATTTCCTTCTTTAAAAATTATTGGGGGTTGGGGCACCTGGGTGGCTCAGTCAGTTAAGCATCTGACTCTTGATTTTGGCTCAGGTCATGATCTCATGGTTGTGAGATCTATCAAGCCTGAGTCAGGCCACTTGCTGAGTATGGAGCCTGCTTGAGATTCTCTCTCTCCCTCTCTCTCTCTACCCTTCTCCTGCTCACTCCCACACTCTGTCACTTTCTCTCTCTCTCTCGCTGTCTTAAATAAAAATTAAAAAAAAATTATCAGGGGTTAGCCATTACCTAAATGATGAAGTACAAATGCTTTACCCTGGCAGACTATCTGGCCAACCTATCCCTGTGGGCTAATCTCCTGGTATTATGCCCCCCAGCCTAAATCCTAAATTGTAGCCACACTAACTGTTAGGCCATTCCTCAAAATGCCATTTCCTGACTATCCCAGTCCTTTAAATGTTATCAAGCCTTTGTTCATCCTGTTTTATTTGCTTAGCTGGCTCTTATGTTTCTCTGTTTGGCATATTGTTACATGTCCCACAAGACCCACCTCAAATATATCTGTGAAGTTGAACTCACCTCCACAAAGCATTGTCAGCTCCTTCTTCCAAATTGCCAAGTGCTTGGTAAGATCTCTCCTTCAGGAAGTCTCCTACCACATGATTTATTTACATGTTTGATTTTCTTAAAGGTGGTGGTATAAGATATTCTTTTCTAGCACAGTGGCAGTTCCATGGGTATGAAATATGCATTCTCTAAAGAACTTATAGTTGTAGCCCCCCTAAGGTTTGTCAGTCTACCCTCCCTAGACATTGGTATGTAAACCTGTTGGTTTCTCAAGCTGTTCGTTATGTTAAGCAGCTTTAAGGTAAATCTGCTTTCTCTTCTTCCCCTAACCAGAATGCTGTCCCTGAATCTCTCCTATATTAAAATTTTAGAGCCAACACTTAGTGCCATTAATGATATCTATCCAAAATAGGTGTGCACCAAAAATGTGTTGATAATAAAAAGAATAATAGCAAATGGTTATAGAGCACTTAATGTGTGCTAGGCAATAAACTAAATATTTATATGCACTATTGTATTCAGTATGCCCAGGTTCATATGGCTGGTAAGGGGCAGGGCTAAGATTTAACCCAAGTTCTCCATCTACACAGCATTTGTATTGATTAATTAAGGAGCCCTCAAAGTTGATTATTATCCCAAACAATAACACTTAAGCATGAAAATCACCTCCTGCAAAAAACTCTACTTGAGAGTCAGGTCTCTACAAATGGTGTGATGGGCCCAAAATACACAATCTTCTGTATCAGACACATTTGCCCTTTTCAAACTGTCAGTGTGGTGTTCAGATGTTGTATTTTACAGCTCTCGCTGATAAGGCTCAGTGGTTAAGCTCTGTTGTCTGCAGAACTAGATCTGGTTCCAGCTGTGCTGCTTACTGTCAAGTGAACTTGGGCAAGTTCCTGAACCTCTCTCTTCCCCCATTTGGGGGAAAATGTTAGACTTACCTCACTGGGTGGTGTGAGGATTGTGTGAGATGAAGCACAACAGACAACTAACAAGGGACCTAGTGCATCGGTACTGCTCAGTATGCTTCTTAACGCATCGTCAGTACCATAGGAGAGAGTGTGCAGCTAGTAATAGTCTCTTCTCAACAATAGTGTCAGCTAGAATGCAGGCCATCCCTGAGCTATCTGTGAGCCCAGTGTTCCCCTCAGTGCACTGAGAACTGAGCAGAACTCACCAGAGGCACTGTCAAATTAGGTGTCCAGACCCAAGTCAATTCCTTGCTGTGCAAACAGCAGGGTTCTCAGAACCTTTTGACTCCATCTCTGGATAATGCAGATAATGATATACCATGGTATATAGATTTCTGACTTAACTTTAAAATTAATGTATAAAGAAAAAAGAGGTGGAAGTTGTTTGGTTATGTGAAAATTGTGTTTTAAAAAAGATGTATAATCATGGGTCGACTACTAAAGAAAACAAACCATGAATTATAAAAATGAAAGCTGTATGGGAAATGGATTAAGTACTTTTTATAGTAAATTGGTATAGTTATTCATTAAATGATTTTCAAAAAGCTTAAAATGTTCATTTGTTTATTCATTCAACATTTTATTTACCATAATCCACGAACTGTGCTATAGGCACTTTCACATATTGTCTCATTTAATCTCATTCAATATGCCCACTTAGCTCAAGAAATGGGCAATCTCTTCTCATTTTATGAAGGAGGAACTGAGGCTAGGCAGTTATACCCATTTTTACCAAAGTTATAACCAAAGGCAGAACTAATGCTTAGTTTTTAATGTTTTTATCAGTACTTAAGCATGAGGATGCTCCAAGGTTATTCATGCCTCTCCCTACAGTAAGTGAACAGTTCAAATCAACAGTTATCCAAGTTGCTTTTCAAGCCATTCTAGCCCTCAGTTCACACTTAACACTTGCACTCTTTAGGCAGAAACCAGAAACTAAAGGGTTTAGGAGACAATCAGCGTTTAATTACTTGGAGGCTATTCATTCAGATTGAGATTCACTTCATAGGCTTTTATTCTCTCTTCCTTTAGAAGAATTTTCCTGCTGAAAAGTTATATCTATGAGAGAGAGGGAAAAGGTAAGAAGAAGGAGTAAACTCCATCAATTCAATTTTTCAGAAGAAGAGTTCTGAGAAACAAAAAGAGAGATATAAGAACTGTACTAGTTCAAATGGAATTTAGAAACACTGAACTCTGCTCATACGACATAATGTGTTTCTAAAAGAAACCATAACATGAGAAGCATCTTCAGAAAGCCTTCTAAGTATTTGCTGTTGCATTGGTTTGCACCTGGCCAGTGGGTAATAGGTGTTTTCCCAGGGCATTTTTGATGAAAGACACTGTGGTAATAGTAAGAAAACTTACGATTTTTTAGGCAATGCCAGAATTAAGGATAAGGTTGTCAAGATGTAAGAATAATTTTTGTATTTTGATTCCTGAGACCTCCAGAACCATTTTCAGAATACCAGTCTTCCTAAAAGAGGCATTATGGCACTGTGGGTTGCAGAGGCTTTGAAACAATACAGACCTGCATTCAAATTTGGATTCCACGCCTCCTTGTGTGATGTCAGACAAACTACCCATCTTTCTTTGTTCTACTGGCATTACCTGTGAATTCAGGATTATAATGCCTAACTGTAGGTTGTTCTGAGGCTCAGTGAGTTATCATATTTATACAAAGCTCCAGGGTCCTGGCATACCCTTTTTGGCATTCAAGAAGGTTAATCATCCATTACTCTTTCAGTGCCCCCTCCTGTCACTCTTGAGCCTTGGGTGTCTCTTCCATAGCCTGTAAGCATTGTCCAAGATACCCCTCTGAGGTCCTATGACTCAACTTCTTGGTCACCAGCTCTCACTGGTGGCCCCACTGTTGCTGTTCTTGCCTGGTTACTTTCCTGAGGGTCCTACTGATCTGCACTTTTAAATTTTGATCACCTGGAGAGGTTCAGCTCCAGAAGTCAGCCTTATTTGATCTAGGCTTACAGTTAATTTTAGCTTATTAGTTTGCACCCATGTCACAAGGCTTGAACACTTTATAGTAGACAAACTAATTGCATTTAGATATTTAGATCTTTTAAAGAAAAATCTGAGTTGTCATGTGTGTTTAAAACACACCAACTACTATACCTGCACTGTCCAATTTGGTAACCACTAACCACATGTAGCTATGGAATACCTGAAATGTGGCTAGTCATAGGTGTGCTGTGACATAAAGAATATACCAGATTTCAAAGATGTAGTTCACAAGAAAAAATAATTTTAAATGTTTAAATATATATTTGTTGGTTACATATTAAGATCCATAGTGTTAAATAAAATATCATTAAATTTCAACTGTTTCTTTTTACTTGTTTTAATATGACTACTAGAAAATTTTAATATGACTCATATTATATTTCTGTTGGGTAGCATTGTATTAGACAAGACTGCAAAGCAAGTTTATTAACTATTGTGGATATACTGCAGTAATCAACAACTTCAGTACTATTGGGGCAGCTTTTTCTCTGAAGAGATTAGGGAATGAGATATGTATGTCATGTACCCTACATAATTAATATTTGAAAGGGTGCTTGTTGCCCTTTGCAGTTGCCTTTCATGTATTATCATATGATGACCATTTCTTTTACTTTTCCAAATAAAGTCACATATAAGTGGTTTTTATTTGATAATGCTAAAATTATGCATAGGCTTTTCTGTTATATGACTAATGCACAATTATCACCAAATGATAAAAGATTTGTCATATCCTATGAAGAATTTACAGTTATAGAGTGGTATTGGTCTTCTGCTTTATTTTTGTGAATGTCAAACTCATTTTGTAAAGCCCTCAGGTTATTTTGATTAATGTTATGTAAACTATTTTGCATAAGCAACTTTTTAAAAATTGTCAGTTGATCACACAAAAATGCATCAGATTCAATAGTCAGCTTGGAAAAAACAAGGTGACAAATGAAAATGAAAACACTATGGTCCAAAATCTTTGGAACACAGCAAAAACAGTTCTAAGAAAAAAAGTTTATAGATAGATAGGCCTACCTCAAGAAATAAGAAAAATTTCAAATAAGCAACATAACCTCACACATAAAGGAGCTAGAAAAAGAATAAACAAAGCTCAAAACTGGTAGAAAGAAGGAAATAATAAAGATTAGAGAAGAAATAAATGAAATAGACATTAAAATAACCATAGAAAAGATCAATGAATTTAAGATGTTATCATTTTTGATCTTTGAAAAGATAAACAAAATTGATAAACCTTTAGCTAGACTCTTTGAGGAAAAAAAGAGAAAACTCAAGTAAATAAAATAAAAAATGAAGGAGGAGAACTAATAACCAATACCACAGAAATACAAATAATCATAAGAAAATATTATTAGGGGTGCCTGGGTGGCTCAGTTGGTTAAGTGTCCGACTTCGACTCAGGTCACGGTCTCACAGCTCGTGGGTTCAAGTCTCCCGTCTGTGCTGACAGCAGGCAAGCCTTCAGCTTGCCTTGGATTCTGTGTCTTCCTCTCTCTCTCTGCCCCTCGCTCTGTCTCTCTGTCTGTCTGTCTCTCTCTCTCTCAAAAATAAATAAACATTAAAAAATATTTAGAAAATATTATTAAAATTATATGCCAACAAGTTGGACAATGTAGAAGAAATGGATAAATTCCTAGAAACACATAATCTTCCAAAACTGAATCAGGAAGAAATAGAAAATTTGAAGAGATTACTAGTAACAAAATTGAATTGGTAATCAAAAAACTCTCAACAAACAAATACCAGGACCAGATGGCTTCACAAGTGAATTCTATCAAACTTGTTAACAAGAGTTAATATGTATTCTTCTCAAACTATTCCAAAAAATAGAAGAGGAAAAAAACTTCCAAATCCATTCATCGAGGCTAGCATTACCCTGACACAAAAATCAAATACGCTACAAAAATAGAAAATTACAGACCAGTATCTTGATGAAAATAAATATAAAATTCTCAACAAAATATTAGCAGACCAAATTCAATGATATATTAAAGGGTCATTCATCACAATCAAATGGGATTTATTCCAAGGATGTAAAAGAGTGGTTCACTATTCACAAATCAATCAATGTGATACATCACATTAACTAGAGGATGGATAGAAAACATATGATTATCTCAATAGATGCAGAAAAAAGCATTTTATAAAATACAACATATGTTCATGATAAAAACTCCCAACAAAGTGGGTTTATAGGAAATATACTTCAACAAAATAAAGGCCAGTTATTGAAAACACAGCTAACATCATACTCAATGGTAAAAACTGAAAGGTTTTCCTCTAAGTTAAGGAATAAGATAAGAATGTCCTCTCTCACCACTTTCCTTCAACCCAGTACTGGAAGTCCTAGCTGTAGCAATCAGCCAAGAAAAAGACATAAGCGGCTCCTGGGTGGCTCAGTCGGTTGAGCGACCAACTTCTGCTCAGGTCATAATCTCAGAGTTTGTGAGTTTGAGCCCTGCATTGGGTTCTGTGCTGACAGCTCAGAGCCTGGAGCCTGCTTCTGCTTCTGTTGTCTCCCTCTCTCTCTGCCCCTCCCCCACTCATGCTCTCTCTCTGTCTCAGAAATAAACATTAAAAAACTTTTTTAAAAAGAAAAAGACATAAAATATTCAAATTAGTAAGGAAGATGTAAAACTGTCACTATTTGTAGATGACATGATACTATATGTAGAAAAGTCTAAAGACTCCACCAAAAAACTTACAGAATAAATGAATTTAGTTTCAAGATAAAAAAAATTAATACACTGAAATTGGTTGCATTTCTATACACTAATAATGAAGTAGCAGAAAGAGAAATTAACAAAACAATCCCATTTACAATTGCACCATAAAGAATAAAATGCCTCAGAATAAATTTAACCAAGGAGGTAAAAGATCTATACTGCGAAAACTATAAGGCATTAATGAAAGAAATTGAAGAAGACACAAACAAACGGAAAGGTACACCATGGTTATGGACTGAGAGAATTAATATTGTTAAAATGTACATACTACCCAAAGATATCCACAGATTCAGTGAAATCTCTATCAAAATACCAATAGCATTTTTCACAGAACTAGAACAAAATAATCCTAAAAGTTGTATGCAACCACAAAAGATCTCAAATAGCCAAAGCAATCTTGAGAAAGAAGAACAAAGCTGGAGGCATCACAATCCCAGATTTCAAGCTATACTACAAAGCTATAGTATAAAATAGTACCAAAATAAAATACCAAAATAGTATGGTACTGGCACAAAAATAAATAGATGAATGGAACAGCATAAAGCCCAGAAATAAGCCTTTGTCAGTTAATCTATAACAAAGGAGGCAAGAATATATGATGGAGAAAAGACAGTCTTTTCAATAAATGATGTCAAGAAAATTGGACAGCTACATGCAAAAGAATGAAACTGGAGAACTTTCTTATGCCATACACAAAAATAATCTCAAAATTGATTAAAGACCTAAATGTCAGACCTGAAACCATAAAAATCCTAAAAGAAAACGTAGGCAATAATGTGTTGAACATCAGCCTTAACATATTTATGGATCTGTCTCCTCAGGCAAGGGAAACAAAAGTAAAAATAAACGATTGGGACTAACCAAAATAAAAAGCTTTTACACAGCAAAGGAAACCATCCACAAAACAAAAAGACAACTACTAAATGGGAAAAGATATTTGCAAATTATATATCTGATAAGACATTAATATCCAAAATATATAAAGAACTTATACAACTCAACACCAAAAAACTAAACAATTAGATTTAAAAATGGGCAAAAGAGGGCACCTGGGTATCTCTGTCGGTTAAGTGTTGGACTTTGGCTCAGGTCATGATCTCATGGTTTGTGGGTTTGAGTCCCAGTGCAGAGCTGCTTGGGATTATCCTTCTCTTCCTCTCACTCTCCCTCTCTCTCTGCCCCTCCTCCACTTGAACTTTTTCTTTCTCTCAAAAACAAATAAATAAATCTTTTTTTAAAAAATGGGCAAAGGAACTGAATAGACATTTTTCCAAAGAAAACATACAGATGGACAACAGACACATGAAAAGATGTTCAATTTGCTTATCATCAGGGAAATGCAAATCAAAACCACTATGAAAAATCACCTTACACCAATCAGAATGGCTATTATCAAAAAGACAAGGAATAACAAGTGTTGGTGAAGATGTGGGAAAAAAGGGAATGTTCATGCATTGTTGGTGGAAATGTAAACTGGTGCAACCACTATGAAAAACAGTATGAATGTTCCTTAAAAATTCAAAATAAAAATACCATATGATCCAGTAATTCCATTACTGGGTATTTACCCAAAGAAAATGAAAACATTAATTTGAAAAGATATATGCACCCCTATGTTTATCAAAACATTATTTACAGTAGCCAAGATATGGAAGCAACCCACATGTCTATTGATAGATGAGTGGATAAGGACATGATATAGATATGCAGTGGAATATCACTCAACCATAAAAAAAGCATGAGATCTTGCCATTTGTAGTTACATAGATGGACCTAGAGGTTACAATGCTATGTGAAACAAGTTAGACAGAGAAAGACAAATACCATATCATTGTACTTATATGTGGAATCTAAAAAACAAAACAAATGAACAAACCAACAAAAAACCAAACTCTTAAATACAGAGAACAAACTGGTGGTTGCCAGAGGAGAGGTAGGTGGTGGTGGGATGGGAAAAATAGATAAAGGGATTAAGAGGTACAAACTTCCAGTCATAAAACAAACAAGTCATAGAGATGAAAAATACAGCATAGGGAATATACTTAATAATATTGTAATAATGTTGTATGATGACAGGTGGTGACCACACCTATCATGGTGAGCAGTGAGAAATGCACAGAATTGTCTGATCAATATGTTGTATGCCTGAAACTAATATAATACTGTATGTCAATTATACTTCAACAATGAAAAAAATAAGCACAACTCTTTTAGCAATCAAAATAGGACTGGACTACTTTTTGTCTGTTGTTTGAGACATAGTACATTTTTATTTGATCTATATGTGATCCAAATAAACACAGCCTTCTAATGTTCTGTAGAATCTTTTTTTTTTTTTAAGTTTCTCAACATATTTGTCTAGTCTAAAAGCTGACTTGATATAAAAAATGATATAAGAAATGATATAAGAAATCAAATCTCTTTGATAATAGTTTACAAATAAAATGATACATCCAGTGTTGGAATATGCCAGCCAGAATCTCATGACAGTTTGATCATTAAAAATTTTTTCCAGAGTGTCTATTTCCAAAACATCTTTGTGTGTGTGTGTGCCTGTGTGTTATGTTTGATTCTCTGAGAATACTATTGGGGTGATAATTTGGGGGGGGGGAAGAAAACTATATATTCATTAAACGGTGTCAAATAAAATTATTGCTCATTGTAACAAGCTGAAGAGAGAGGTCACAGTATTATCAAATTCTACGAATTCATCAAAATGAAACTATTAGCTTTTATGTACTGTTTGACTATACAAATTGTGTTTTACTTCATTCTTATTTTGATCCTCCTGCATTTTTCTTTTCCATCTAAGAGTGTCCTGATCTTCATTATCTTTTAAAATTCTTCTATGTCATTTTCATAGAAAATGAATGGGCTTTATCAACTCATCTTATCCTTCATGAGTTTTAACCATCAGTAGTTTTTCTTCTTTTATTTTTTAGTTTCTATTGTGATATATAGGAGACATTTTGACATTTTAAGCTCAGTCTTTTTGCTTACCAATTTGGGCTTCCACCAGGCTACTTCTTTCTTTTATTTTTTATTTTTTTTTTTTTTCAACTTTTTTTATTTATTTTTGGGACAGAGAGAGACAGAGCATGAACGGGGGAGGGGCAGAGAGAGAGGGAGACACAGAATCGGAAACAGGCTCCAGGCTCCGAGCTGTCAGCACAGAGCCCGACGCGGGGCTCGAACTCACGGACCGCGAGATCGTGACCTGGCTGAAGTCGGACGCTTAACCGACTGCGCCACCCAGGCGCCCCTCTTTTATTTTAATTTTAGTATGAATAATAAATTTGAAGAAATGTATCAAATTAATTTGAAATTGAGGCATACACAGAGTAATTCAAAGGCAATTTCAAATGGTTATGATGCTGCTTTGTTGTATTAAGCTGCATTGCCGCTTAATCAAATCACTCTTCTGCTCCATACATTGAGTTATTGATGATTGAGTTCAGGAGTTTTGTCACTGGATCACTAGTGTCAGTAATTATTTTGCACATCATTTTCTCTGGAGTCACCAGACTTTGTTAGGAGAAGATACAGTAAAATACTGTAGCTGTTGCAATATGTTAAGGTGCATAAAGTGCATAACTTCACACACAGACATTTCCCCTGTATCTAGTACTAGTATAGATTTGTGCTCTTCATGCACAAGAAGTCTGATCAATTCATTCCACTGATTTCCATCAGCAAAGAAAAATACTAAACAGGAATTTTATTATTTTATGCACTGGATCATTGAATCTATTCCTGGGAGAAGATCACTTCCACTTTGACCAAGCATTATTGACAATAGAATCCTCTACCTATCATTTTATATGCCTGATAATTAGAAGAATATTCCACAGACAAGTTTCTGTCTCCATATATTCAAATCCTAACTTCTCCACTATCCAGCTGTACTAGTGCAGGTGTCACAAGGCACATCATTATCACAATACGACCTCTGGCCCTGTACAATCACATCCCAGCAGGCAAACAAATATGAGGGCATGGTACCCCACACTGGGAGAGCTCATAGTCACTAAACCGGCACAAAAGTGACTGTGAACCTCATGGATATATCCCACTAACCCAACTAAATGTATCCTCAATGAACTTCCCCTTAGATGGAGCCTCAAAACTTCATAAGCACTCTTAACATACTCAATATGAGAAAAAGAAGGACAGAACAAAGCTGACAGAGACAGAAATCTTGACCAAAGTGCTTAAAATATGTTTTTTCTTCCTTTTTTGGGGAGCATATCTTAAAAGAACATCTGACATTGTGAACATGTTGCTAAGGTCCTTCCCTGGGGTTCTTGGAAGTGGTCCATAGAAGCCAGGGGCCCTAAAGCATAAGCTTTATTCGCTTCACTATAAGTCAGCCTCGACTCTTATGTCAGCCTTGAGCCAGCATTCCAGGACGTGGACAGGTACCTCAATTCTCTGTTTTGTTAAGGTACGTTACATGCTCATCCACTGTGCTCTTTATCCAGATGTGAACACTGCCTCCCTTTATTCAGAAGCATTAACCAGAGTGGAGAAGCCCTCTGATACTTCAGTGGTCTCAATTCTCCCAGATGCTCTGCTACATCTTAATTCAAACAAACATGTCTCCTCCTGGCTTGTTCTGATAACCCAACCTTCCTCAACCGAGCTCCTTACTTCTGGTCTTCTCCGGTCCTCATTATGAGTTATAGAAGAAACTATCTTTGAATAAGTGAAGAATGTGAAAAATTAAACACAAGTTTTATCAGACAAAATTCAAAGAATGTACATAAGCTTTGTATGTTGACAATGAGAAAAAAAAGTTCCCAAGTATATGACGTTATTTATCATAATGTAGATAACTTGGAAATGATTCTGGGAAAAGCATCAAACATCAGAGTAGATGATGTAATGCACACCCAAAGGAATTTTTAACCCAGTTATGTCATTTGGGAAGGGATGTGAGACCTACTTTCTAATAATTGCTGTGTGTATTTACAAGGAAAGGGATGAAAAACTTAGCTTGGTACAAAACAATATAAATTAAATCAAATGAATTAAATTAAGTAAAAGATAATTAGGGCCAAATGTTGTGAAACTCCATTAGGTTATGGAAGTCTCCCAGAGGAGACACAAGTAATACTATTACTCAAAACTGAGAAAACAATATTATCACTGAATGTGTTATGACTAACTGCACTGTGTTTCTTCCAGGGGACTAAAGGGATGTCCAGGCACATGTTTACTGTTTCTTTTCTCCACATGCCACGATTCTATGGTAACTGCATCTTTGTTTACCCAGTGCTAAATAAATTATGAGAACAAATGTCTTCACTAATGTAATATTTAAACACAAAGACTATTGCCTAAAGAGTTCAATTTACTTAAAGCCCTAATGAAAATGTGGTCATCTCATACAATAGGTGAATTTTCCATGCAAGCCAATTAATTTTGATGTTATCCAATGAAGAATGTCAAACTGGAAAGAAAGAGATGAGAGCAGGGGTAGCAAATAAGTTTCATGCAAGCCTGCTCTAAATTGTTAGTAGTGTTTGCTTGAAGCTCTGAGTTGAGAAGGGTTTTAGGAAAACAATATGATCCATTAATGATGTCTACCATGTCATAGGATAAGCTAGTGACAATTGTCTGCCACTTGCAAAGCTCTCAGACCACAGCTAGAGGTCAGAACCCAAGATCTCCCTGGCAGTATGGACATCCTGTACTGGGGGTCTGGAGTTGAGATTGGTCTTCCTTTAAAGTTATCATCAGCAGCAAAGAGACTAGGAACCCACGTTTTAGGTGCCACTACCTTAGGCTCTGGAACTCATGGGTATACTATTGAGTTATACTCTCTATAGGGAAAATCCTTAGAAGCCTTTTTGCACAGATATCATTTTAATTATGAAGAGGCTGAGGCCAGAGAAGCTATTTTACTGTAAGACATAGGACAACTTAGAGGCAGATTTGGAACCAGAGCTCCTACTCCTGGCTCCCAGACCTGTGACCTGAAGTTCTTTGGGAATGGAAGTCCCTCCCCTACTCACAACCTGCAGCACTGGTCTCAGGTCCTGGGTGCCCATATCAGATTAATCTTAAAGCTGTGTAGGTACTTGTCAATCTCTGGGCTGTTAGCCATCTCCTTCATAGTTCTGTTCCTGAATAGTTCTGTCTCCTTCATAGTTCATTTTGGTGTCACAGGTGGACTTTTGTTCTTCAGGATCCAGTCATTCACCCACTGGGCTCTTCAATTCAGGATATGTCAATAATTGTGGCTCCTAAAGTGCCTGAAGCTCATCCTGGAATGCAGTGTCTTTTCTCATGTAAGCAATGAAACTGGATGCTTAACTTTCACCCAGAGAACCCTGAACAAGCCCCAACATTCCTGTCCAGTCTGTTAGTGACAAGATCCAGCTCAGGGCAGATATGAGTCAGACTTGATGTCAGGCTCTACCTCAGGCTGACCTTCAACATGCTCTGCCTTGAAAAGGCCTAGGGACAGTGAGCAGAAGCTTCCCCTGCCTTATCGTGGGCATTATTACTTGCAGAGAATGATCTGATCCATTTCACTTGGCTTCTTTTTACTTGTCTTTTTTTCTCTTCATATCAAGGGACCTAAGGTTATCTGAAAGCATGATGACCCCCACCTTCATTCTTCCAAAGGCTTGGCAGGACAGAGACAAAACAGGGAGGAATAGAATTTCACATCAGCAGAAAGCTGAGTGCCTCCTATCTCCTTTCCAGGACTGACATGTTTACTCATAGGCTCTTCTGAGCTTCCTTCTTTGTTTTACTTGCTTCCTAGGTTTGGTCATGGGCCACAGCCAGGGGAGATTACCTACAGAGCACCCAAGTGGGAAGAACTTCTTTCTTCCTACAAGGACATAAACCACTCCTCATGTGAGGTTTTGGGCATTTGTTTTCTTTACACATGAAGTGGTTCTGACCAGACCACAAAGTCAGTGCTGTCCTGGCAATAACTGGGATTGCACTGAATGAATATGAAACCCAAAATGGCATCATGATCTCCTCAATCCATAGAGCCTCTAACTTACAAATTGCCTGAGCAAACCGCAATTATTCCTCCAACCTGTTGCACATATCTAGGTCTCTATGAAGGGGTTCGTGTTTCTGCCTCATTATTTAACATTTAAAAAGGAAATATCCAATTTCTCATGTAAAGCATTTAGCATAGTGCCTGGCACATGGTAAATGCTAGGTACAGTTAGCCATTAACATAATTATTATAATTTTTATTGTGTAGGTAGTACCATCCTATGGTGTGTGGTACTATGTAGCTTAATCTTCATAACAGCTGGCATAAAAAATTTTCCATCATAATCCCATTTTATCCACAGAAAAATAGCTTAAAATCTACCTCTATGTAAAAATTTCCTCATTGGTTCTAATCTCTTCCGTCTTTGAACCACCATAGCATTATTTTATTTGTCTCTATTTGTCTACATGCCCAATCCTCACCACCACCTTAATTTGTACAACCCTAGGAGTCACCCATTGTTCTCTGCATTGCTCTGAGCCCCAGGACATCACCCAGGTCTACTGCCAGCTGGGTTTGGCCAATGGAAGGTACCAACAGGAGATCATAGTGTTTATTAGTCAGGTATTAGGGTTCTTCAGATAAAGAGAACCAATTGGATATGTGTGCATGTGTGTGTATGTTCATGTGTGCATAAGTTATAGGCATATTATAGTGAATTGACTCACATGAATATGCAGGCTGACAAGTTCCAAGATCTGTAGAGTCACTTGGTAAGCTGGAGACCCAGGCAAGCCAATGGTTTAGGGTTCCCTCCCAAGGGTTGGCAGGCTTGAGACCCAGGAAAACCTCATGTTTTAGAGGAGTTCAGAGGCAGAAAGAAAGCCAGTGTCCCAGTTCACAGACCATCGGAAAAGAAAGATTCTCTTTTACTTGGGACAGAGGCAGCTTTTTTGTTCTCTTCAGGCCTTCAACTGATTGAATTAAGTTCATCCACATTATGGAAGGTAATCTACTCAGTCTACCAATTTAAAGGTTAATCTCATCCCAAAACACCCTCAGAAACACCCAGAATAATGTTTGATCACATATCTGGGCACACTGTGGCTCAGTCAAGTTGACACAAAATTCACCATCACAGTGGGTAAAGGAGAGAAAAGTCTGAATATTTCTTTCCTACTGCCTCCCTGCTTTGGCATCATGTCTCTGTAAGCGCCTGTCTGTGACTACAGTTCTAGTGGAAAAACCTCCCCCCCAGGCTACAGTTCTATTTTCTCTCATACCCTTCTAATCCCTCCAGGAGTGGTAATATCTCCCTGTGTTACTAGTTTTGCAGAGCCTGAACAATCTTTGCTCATCCTCTTAACCCAGCACGTGCCTCTGTAGGTAATCCATCATTCAACTCTCTTCATTTAAACCATTTAGGGTGAATGCTATTTCCTCCTATAGCCCTAATAGATACAGTGGTATTCATCTGCTCTTCCATTTTATAATTATAATAGAAATACATGTTTATAAAAAATGTTTGAAAATGAAGAATACATAAATAATAAAATACAAACCAACCAGAATCCTACTAAAGGAGATAATCATTATTGACTTATTATTTCATTGTTCCTATTGGTATATTTGAGAAGGGAGCATTAGATAAACACTTGGTTGTTGTGTGTGTCCCATTTCTTTAACATTCTTCAGTTTTAATTTTTAATGGCTGCATATTATTTTGCAATATTTTAACTCTCTTGCAATTGGTATAAATTATTTTATGCCCTGAACAGAAACTCATAGAGGTCAATCCACTATGTCATTCAACTAGCTTGGTACCTTGCACATTAATGTTATTCATTCTTGACACATTATTCACCCTATCCTGTTAAAGATGTAGAATAGTTTATAGAGATAAACAAAATATAGCAAGATAAAGAATATTTCAGACTAAAAGAGAAAATAAGCATAGTAAAATAAGATGGAATAATGAGTAAGGTTAGAATCCAATAATGCATGCCAAGAACCTTGTACTCTTATTAGAAATTGGGTACAAACTTGTCTCTAAGCTTTCTAAGAGTTCATTCAAAGAGGAGAATGCTAGCAGTTACTGAATTCAGTTTCCATAAAAGAAGAACAATCCAGCTACTCAGGAGAAGTACAGAAAAGCATGTATGTTGTTTTCAACAATATCTTCATAGGAAAGGCAGTGAGGGGTTTCACAAGGCTGTTTCTTATAAAATCTGCCTATATAAGCTAAGGATATCATGCCAAACTGCAATTCAGGAAAAGCAATTCTACAAGAGGCCCAATGAGATGCATTCCTGGTATGCAGCTCTTAATCTCTGATCTAGCTTGCCCCAGGAGTTTAGTTCAAAGAATTTATAGAGAAAAATATGGCTTGCAAATTCTTCAAGAAAATCTTCATGCTAGGTCTCTTTATAATATCTACATACCTACATCTATCTGTATAAGTGGTAGAGTTCTGGTTCCTGCAATAGGGTCATTTAGACTAAAGTAGATTCCATCCCTTCTATAAACACATAAAACATAACAAAAAATTGTAAACACATAGCCAAGATTGAAAGAACAAATGGACTTTCTTCAGTTTTTGGCAACAGCAAGAAATGTCTCAGGCAGAGAGGTAGGCTTACAAGCTGCCTCTGGTGGCCCAGGGACACATCCAACCTGGATAGAGGTCCAAAAGGCAGAGGTTTTCATGCCCCAAGAAAGGAATTTTGATGTGATCTTAGGCCTCTGTAAAATAGGGAACCAAAAATGGAAAACGCTTTAAGTAGCTAAGACCCTGGAAAGAAGTTCTAAAAAATTCTACTATTAGCTTTCTAGAAATGGTTCTGATTTAAACATAAAAATCAAATAAATGAACAACAACAGTAAATCCTCCTATGAGAAATTAAATCCTAATCCTGAGCCATTTGCAACTATAGAGCCCTAATCTGTGGAATAATAAACTGCAAAATTAACACAAAAATGGTTTCCAGTCCGGTGAAACTCATGGAACACTTGGCAAAAGAAAATGCAAAACAAGTCTCATGGAACACCCACAGAAACAAACAACTTCAGTTGAAGACAAACTCACAGTAAAAAGTTACAAACCACAAAGTAAAATGAATCACCATAAGGGAAAGTCAGCAGATATAAATATACAGGAAAATATGTGCTCCCCACCAAATTGAAATATTAGAAAGGGACTGTATAATAACTATGTTTAAATAATTTAAATGTTAAAACAGGAAATAGGAACCATATGAAGGAAAGATCAAGACACCATCTAAAAAAAAAGGAGAATCTAAACAGAACTTAAAATGAAATATATAGTTATTGAAGTTAAAAACTCAAAGTATGGGTTAACAACAAATCACATATAATTAAAAAGCAGGAGGGCCTGAGAAAATATCCCAGAATTCAGCTCAGAGATAAAACAATGCGAGGATATTAAATGACTGTGAGTTCAAGACCATGTTTTAACTTTACACTTACATAGCACATACTTCAGCAGGCATTGTACATTCATCTTACTTAATTCTCATAACCTATTTTTCAGATGGGTTAATTGAGGTACTAAGAGTTTGATTTACTTACCAAAGCTTCACAGCTAAAGAGTGGCAGTGTTGGGTACCCAGCTTCCTGACTTGAGTACAACTATCCTCAGGGACTTCACTACTTCTGATATCCCCTCTGTCTGCTGCTAGTCCCCTCCTGCAACTGCTATGTCATTCCTATCAGCATATAATGTTCTTCTATTTCCCAACATTAAAAAAATCCTTTCTTGCCCTTATATTTCCTATCAGCTACCAACCCGTTATTTTGCTTTTTCTCACAATCAAAATTTACAAATTATTCTGCAAAGGCTCTTGACCTCCTTACCTACTATTTCCTCTTCAACTCACTCAATATATCATCTATATTATACCACAGTACCTTAGAACACTACTCTGAGCTTCATCTTTGATTTCCTATTTAATATTTCAAATTTAACTTATCTAAAATTAACTTCTTGATCTCCCCATCCCCATTTTTATTACAAAAATATAAAAAAATATATGAAAGTAAATTATCTTTGCCCAAGAAGTTTATTAATGACAAAGAGAAAATGTAACTTTACGAACATAAATAACCTTAATCGGGTAAAGTTAATCACCAGTAATGTGACAAACGTATATTATGTGACTCTTGATACGATGCTCTGAGAAGGATATATCCCTTCTGTAGTTATAATAGCACTCCAGCTGGTCTTAAGGGTTAACTTGCTTCAAGTTGACACACTCCTTGCTTGTTGATGTAAGGCCCTTGATCTGTAACCAAATTAATTTACTTTCTTTGAGATTTATAAGCTGCTGGCCTTGGTGAATGAAGGAGCAGGATGCTCCCAGACCACAGAGGCCAACAGGTCCATTTGAAGCCCCTTTAGCTTTCTGATTAGCCCTGCAATCTTTTAGCAAAATATTTTTCTTTTTTAAGGTCATGCAAATTACTTTGCTGACCACCCTTTGCACATCTGTAGACCTTGCCCTCCTCTCTAGAAAGAACAGACTACTCTTGCACAACCCTTGGGTACCAAGGAACCAGACCTTCTTACACAACCACCCTGGAGTACCAAGGAACTAGAAGTACCTGTACAACCTCAAGCACCAAGATAACTCTGTAGCTGACATCATTGTGTCTGTACATAATCAAGAAATGTCACAGACCCTGTACTCCCTTAACTGATTAAACCCCTTTAACAGTCCCTGTGTCAGGCAGAAACCTCAGAGTGTAGTCATAGTGGGCCTTTGGACAAGAGTCCACCTTCTCCACAGGTGGCCAGCCTCTTGAGTAAAGCTCATAGTCCTTTCCAATCAAAATTTGTCTCTTGAGCATTGTCCTTTAGAGCAATGGGAGGCAAACTTGGATTTCTAGAACATGATTTTCCTGTCAAAAATGTATAACCTGAATCTAATCATAAGGAAACATCAGACAAACTAGACTGAGGGACATTTTACAAAATAAATGGCCTATATTTTTTTAAATGTGAGGTCATGGAAAGTGAGGAAAGACAGGAACTGATCCAGATAAAGAGATTTAAAGACATTAAATAAACAACTGTTAAATGCAAGTGTGGTCCTCAATTGGATCTTGGACCAGAAAACAAAAATTGTTTTTCTTTAGCTATAAAAGATATTAGTGAGACATTTGGTGACATTTGAATGAGATATGAATTATAAATAATAGTGTGTAGGTATATACTTACAATACTTAGAATATTATGTAAGTATTAATTCCCTGATTTTGATAATTATACTTTGAGTATAAAAGAGAATAAATTTGTTTGTAGGAAATATACATTCATAGGAGTAAATGGCATCATGTCTACAATTTATTCTCAAATGGTTTAACAAAAAAAATACATACACATTCATCCATATACACAGACAGAAAATGATAAAGCAAAAGGGGTATGTTATCCACATTTGGGGAATCTGATGAAGTATATACAGAAATTTTTTGTATTAGTTTTGCAATTTTTCTATAAGTCAATTATTTGTAAATACAATTTTTTTACACACACACAAGTAGAAGAAATAGTGTAATAAACTCCTCTGTACTTACCGTCTAGCTTCAATTATTATCAGCTCATGGCTCACCTTGTTCCATCTTTACCTACACCTGCATGATCCACATTGGCATAATGCTTTAGTCCTACAGCATGTTTATAAATGCTCTTTCATTTTGAGCCTCACAGAAATTCTATAAGAGGAATGGTAGGAATTATCCTCCCCATTTGGTAAATGAAGCACTTGAGACAGAGGGAAGGTTAGGAAGCTTGCCTTTGTTCACATAGTTAGCTAGCAACAGCTTCAGGCTTTCTGGCTTGGGTTCATTGTTCATCTCACCACATATCATTATTCTAAAACAGTAATAGTAAAAACTCTGGCACAGTGGGATCTCCATGAGTTTCCTCTTTTTTCCTGAGCCTGTGCCTCCATCTTAAATTAAGCAGTCCAACATCTCTGAGGCCATGAGGTCCATAAACATGCTAGGAAATCCACCACCTCTGAATCCTCAACAGCCCAAATGCTACATTCTGGGTAAAGACTACTCATCTCTGTCTTCACCTCTACCTTTCCTGGGAGCACTTCCTCATTCTTTCCTCAGTGCTCTGACACCTGTTTGGACAGGCCTTTATGGTAAGGTTTTCACTTTATGGTACAGTTAGCTGTTATATCTGTCTCTCTGGCCACAATGTGAATTCCTTTATGTTGAGTCTGTATCTTCATACAGGATCTTGGCCCCTCAAATCAGTAATTTGGAGTCAATTTAATGAAGGGCCTGTTTATAAAAACGTGAGTAGATGATGCATAGGGGCACTTGTACCCCAATGTTTATAGCAGCACTCTCAACAATAGCCAAATTATGGAAAGAGCCTAAATGTCCATCAACTGATGAATGGATAAAGAAATTGTGGTTTATATACACAATGGAGTACTACGTGGCAATGCGAAAGAACGAAATATGGCCCTTTGTAGCAACATGGATGGAATTGGAGAGTGTTATGCTAAGTGAAATAAGCCATACAGAGAAAGACAGATACCATATGGTTTCACTCTTATGTGGATCCTGAGAAACTTAACAGAAACCCATGGGGGAGGGGAAGGAAAAAAAAAAGAGGTTAGAGTGGAAGAGAGCCAAAACATAAGAGACTCTTAAAAACTGAGAACAAACTGAGGGTTGATGGGGGATGGGAGGGAGGGAAGGGTGGGTGATGGGTATTGAGGAGGGCACCTTTTGGGATGAGCCCTGGGTGTTGTATGGAAACCAATTTGACAATAAACTTCATATATTGAAAAAAAAAACGTAAGCAGAGTTTCGGAAAATGAAAGAAATTGTATAGTATCCTCCCTTCCCTTCTCTTACCTTGCCCACCCCATCACCAACCCCTTTCTTTACCAGCCCTAAAGCTGACCTGTTACTGGAATCATTTTGGAATGAGAATCAGAGAAAGCCATATGGACACAGCTGCTCACAGATGAATGCCACTTTGCAGGTGCAGCTGACGCTGGAGGCAAGGGAGCCCACTGGTAAGGGTCAGTGTCCCAGGGCACAGAACAGGGAGGACAGGGCAGAAGGCATGACAGATGGAGACAGTGCTCACATCTTTGCATTCCCAGCATGTGGCAAAATGCCCAGCCGGTGCACAGAAATATTTTTTATTGAATTGCTGAATCTTAAATATTGCTGGTTGATATACCCTAGGAACACAGAACAGTTTTTAGCATTGCTACAGCATATTTAACATAGTTTAAACCAGAGAAATACCAAATGTATTATCAAAGTTTAAAGTGTTATGTTGTCATAATAAAGTTAAATTTCTAAGCCACAACATAAAACTAATTGGTTTAAGAATGTAATAGCCAAAGTACAGTGTTGTATGATTTTGAAGTTATAATTCTTCCCTCAGTGGATTCAGTTAAAGATTTTATATACCACTTCATATTAGAAAAATACTTTTTTTTTTCTACTTTTCTTGCCCAAATGCTGAAGCTCCTCTGGCTGTTTAATAATTAAAACATGTGAAACTTAGGCATACAGGCAAACACTGCAGCTGAGGATAGACACACAGGAACGTATTGGTTCCACTGCCTCCACCTCAGAAGACACTGGAGAGCTGGCCAGGAGCTCTCTCCAGCGCCTGCCAATGTTCCAAAACAGGCCCAGTTGCTGCTCCAGCTTTCCAGAGTCAGATTCTCTTCTTTTATAAATATGTCTGCTTGGTGATTTTTTGCAACATAAAACCCTTGCTTGAAAGGCCACTCAGCATTCATTTCTCAAATTGATCTATTTAACAAAAACACCCTGAAGTGTTTGCAATCATACACAAGAACTCCTTGAACATCTGTAATTAATAAAGTGAGGTGTGGTTCCAATAACAAATTTACCAGTGATCACTAATTTGCTGGAAATTGATAGCTTAAGCCCTTAATCACATAGGGCAGTTTAGGGTTTGTGCCTGCTATCCAGGTGTAATTACTGATAGTCCCCCTCCTTTTCTCAAAAGTATTCTGATCTGGTCAATAAATTATGTGGTCGCCCTACTTAAGGCCTAGCTTCAGTCTAATCTTCAAGATGACAACATTCCTCAAGTAGTGCCTTCACTAATGCTGGAAGTGTGGCATCTATGCCATCATGTGTCCATTCATTGCCGTGTTGTATTAATTTCCTGTGGCTGCTGTAACAAATGACCACAAACTTGTTGGCTTAACACAGCAGAAATGTATTCCCTCACAGTTCTGGAAGCCAGAAGTCCAAAATCAAGGTGTGGGTCAGTCTCCACTCCTTCTAAGGCTCTAGGGGAGAGTCCGTTCTTTGCCTCTTACAGCCTCCATTGGCTGTTAGCATTCCTCGCTGCTCCCTGGTCTGCAGCCACATCACCCCAATCTCTGCCTCTTCTCATGTCCTCCCTTCTTGTCTGCATGCCCTTTCCCTGTCTCACCCTTATCTGAAGACCTGTCATTAGATTTAGGTCCCACCAGGGTAATACAGGATGATCTATCTCTTTGTCTCAAAATCATTAATTTAATTACAACTGCAAAAATATTTTTTGTTTTCAAATCAGGTCACGTTCACAGGTCCCAGGGATTATGTCATGGACAGATCTTTTTGAAGGCCACCATATGTGTAATATGTGTAATAACTACACATATTAAAGTTAAGCTTACATTTTCTAACTGTATTTTTGAAAGTATGGGATTTCTGGGATGTATTTTCTTGAAAATCCCATTGAATCACTTATACTTGACATGATGATATGTATATCTAAGATGTCCTCATTACAAATTAAAAGCCAATGAGGACTGCCTCCCTGGCCCCTGCCCTGAGAAATCTGCTTTCTGTAACCCTCTTCACACCGGAGTAGTCCAATCCACTTAGAGAGTCCATCAGTGGAACTAGGATGAGGGGAGTGAGGCACTCACCTCAAGCACAAAATTTAATTATTTTGTGAGTATTACATTATTTATCTTGATGACTGAGGTTTTTGGCACCCAATGAACCATGTACCGAGTGCTCACCCTAGAGTCTACATCTTTAGGTACTTCCCTTTGTAAGATCAGGCATCATAGCTCCTGTTTGTGGCCTTCTCTAATAATGAGTATAGAAAATCTTCTCTTTCCTTTCCACCCTCAGTATTTCTGTTATCATAATCTACTGTGGTAGGGTCTCCTCCCTAAGGAAAGAAAGAAAACAAAAACCCTCAAGGCAACCTGGTTATGGCATACATGACAACATACCTCATGACCTTGTAACATGAGACCACTTAATCAGACTACATGTTTATATGTTATCATATACGGGAGACAAAGAAGTAAAAAATATATTTAAAAAACTACACCACGTGGCGTTCGGGGCTCAGTTCTTTGGGCACGAACCCAACTGATCAGTGCTGGCATAAAGTTGCTTCCTGGAAAGAAAAGCCTCTGTGTCAAGACTCTGTGTGAGAATCCTGTGACATTGCTTGGGGGCTCACGTCTAGGATTCAGAGATGGTGTATTTCCACCTCCTTTGTCACTGGGGATACGGACCTTGGAGCACTGGGAGAGGTGACTTCGCCTGGTACCAGTGGACCACTTGCTCTGCAGGAGACTAGCCCTCCCAGCACGCTGGGGTGAGGACCACATGAGGCCCAGGAACCAGCTCAGGAAGCACCCGTCAGACTGGTAAGAACCGGGTTCATTTTGGCAGACTTGCCCTTAAGAGGCAGAAGGGGAGCCTGATGAAGTCCCAAAGTTGCCCTATAGTTCCACAAGGGATGAGGAACAAAGTCGCAACTCTAAGGCACTGAATGTAGGGCAGTGGATTGGAGTCACTGTATGTGTGTGGGGACTTGTCTCATTCATTTCCTGGATCAAAGACTATGATAATTAGAGCCAACTGTCTCTGATTAGCCTACCTCAGAATGGGAACTTTAAGGAATATTCCCAAGCAGCTGCCAAAACTCCTTTTGTTTCTGGGAAATTCCCTGTCTTCTCCAGACTGACATGGACTGCCTAATTCCACTAATGGAAAACAAAACAATGCAAAGCAAAGCAAAGCAAAGCAAAACAAAACAAAACAAACCTGGAGTCTGCTCCTCAGTCTCAGCTGACAAGATTTAAATCTGGGAATTCTCTTTCTCAGCCTTCTGCTGGTACCTCACCTCTTCTGCTTTCCCTTCCCTTCTGTTTCTGCACCACCTGGAGGAGGTGGCCTGCATAACTGGCTCCTCATGCCTCAGGCACCATCAGTTCCTCCCACCCTAGATGTTGAGGAACAAAGACCACTCACTTTAGATTTCTCCACCAATGTTTCAGGTAAAAATTAACCATGGGGAACAAATTGTCTTAAGTGGACCCAAATAAAACATACTCAGTGTTTAAACTCATTTAAGTTTGTTGGTTTGAGATAGATAATGTTTAGCAACATTAAATTTAAAAAAATTTTTTATTCTACCTAGATTTGCTGAAGGTCAAATAAGTTTATGTTGTCTCTGTTCCAATTTGTTAGCAAAAGGATGACTTAAAGTAATGGTTAACTTTGTCTCATAGTTTTCATGGGTAATTGTTAAGATAGCTTTCAAAGTGTTTGGTAAGTAAAATGTTAAAGGTTTTGCTTGCATGATAAATTAAGATTAAATTCATTAGATATCTAATGAGATAAGAGACTAAAGCACTAATTACTAGATGTAGGTTTGTGCTTTTGACTTGTTGCAGAAAAACTAAGGATATTTGGATCTGTTGGAAAACATGCTTTGTGCCTAATTGATTTATAAGTTTGCCATCTAAGAAATTCTGATATAACAGTTCACAATTTGTTACTACTTAGTTTTCACTGAAAACTAAGGTTTCTAAGAGTTAAAATTCTGCTAAATGTAGTTAAGAATGATGAAAATAAGGAAAGCAAGTCTGCATGTAAAAAAGTAGATATATAAAAAAAATAAGGAATGCAAATATATTTTTTGTTAAAGGTAAGAAAAAAAAAAAGGTAATTTTGTCCTAAATGAGATGGGTTGTTTGGGGGAAAAAGGGGCTTAGGTCAAAATCTAAAAGCAAAGGAATGTTGTAAAAGTTTTCTAAAGGAAAATCTTTAAAAAGAAATTTTATATATGGTCAGAAGGTCTAAGGTTAAGCCTTTAAATTATGCTAAATTAGCCACTATCTTACAGACACAAAATAAAACCCTGGTGGCCTTCCTGGAAAGATTGAGAGAGACTCTCATGAAATATATGGCTATCTCCCTAACACCCCTGAGGCTGTGATGATTCTAAGACAAATTTTTCACTCAGTTGGTCCCAGATATTAGGAGAAAACTGCAAAAGCTGGCTGTTGGTCCAGAAGGAACCTGGAGGAGCTCTTATGAGCTGCCAATTGGATGAATTACAATGAAGATCAAAAGGAGAATAAAAAAACAAACAGAAAAGGAGGCTTTAAAAAAAAATCTGAGGCCTTAGTTGTGGCCTTATGTACTATGTCAAACCGGACTTCTCGAGGTCCTGGCACCAAGTGTCATTTATATGGCCATTCAGAGCATTAAAAATGAGAACATCCTCAGAGGGGACAACCAAAATGAAAACCCCATAAGCCATGCCCCTTGTGTGGAGACAATCACTGGAGATCTGAATGTCTTTTGGGACCTCTGTCTGTGAGGGCTCAGATAACCAATGCCCCTGGAAGGGACAAACGGGGGCCTGGGGCTCTTCACAGTGGCTCCCCTAAACCAATGGTCTATCAGAAACCCAGAGCCTCAGATAACTCTAAATATAGAAGGAAAACTGGTTGACTTCTTTCTTGATACTAGAGCTACCTTTTCTGTCCTTTCCACTCCAAGCCAACTATCCAAACACAGCATGACAATTAGAGGCATCTCGAGAAAATTTATAACTAAATTTTTCTCTTAGCCTCTGGGATACATATGGGGAAAACTAATTTTTTCTCATTCTTTCTTGATAATCCCAGAGAGCCTTACTCCCTTGCTAGGAAGGGACATTATAACTAAATTAGAGACTATAGTACTACCAACTCCAGAACAAATAAACAATTGTATGAGTTTTGGGGAATTACTGGATATTACAGGCTGTAAATACCAGGGTTCAGAAAACAGTTTGCCTGCTATATCAATTATTAAAGGAGACTCAATCCCACCTACTCTCCCAAGAAAATAAACTGGGGTCTGACTCATAGACACTGTCTCCAGCCCTTAAAATGGTTATAACCAGAGCAGGGCAATTACTATGACTGAGCTCACAGAGCTAAAAGATCATTAAAACACAGCATCAGACCTTTCATTTAAGGAGTCACAAAACTTACCAAATGGCCCAAAGAATGTTTACTGAAAAAAAAAAATTGTCAAGGACAGTTCAGCAAGTAGTACCAGCCTGTAAAGTAAGTCTTAAAAGCAATCCTCTCTAGGGGCACCTGGGTGGCTCAGTCTGTTAAGTGTCCAACTTCAGCTCAGGTCATGATCTCACAGTTCGTGGGTTCGAGCCCTGTGTCAGGCTGTGCTGAACGCTTGCGCAGAGCCTGGAACCTGCTTCGGATTCTGTGTCTCCTTCTCTCTCTGCCCCTTCCCCGTTTGCACTCTGCCTCATTCTGTCTCTTAAAAATAAATAAATGTAATAATAATAAAGAAAAGAAGTGTGTTAAAAACAATCCTCTCAACCACAAACTTTCTCTCCCAGGCAATCAAGGAACTGAAGGCTATCCAGGCTTACCTAAAAAATTGCAAATTAATAATGGTAAATGCCTGCCTTGACTCTTTCTCTAATAGAACTCCTGGCTCTTGGAAAAGTTTTACACCTCAAAATAAAGCCAACTGGTTGGCTTCTGGTTATACTAGGCAAAACTCTAAATAACACCTCACAAGCATTAGATGCTTTAAAAACATTTTTTAAAATTAAGTTAGGGTCAAACTCTTGAAAATAGAGCCACCATTAATTAATACTCCTGCTCCTCCATCAGCTGGGTTATGAGTGATTCCCTGGCATATGTTGTGTACAAAGTCAGGGTCTCTCCTAGATTGTTTGACAGATTTGGAAACTGTGGACATTATCTTATGATGCCATCTTGTTGGTCGGTATAATCGTTGTGTTTTTCTCTTTTTGTCTGCTAAAGTTTATGCTGCCTCATGCCTGGTAGCCTTCCTGTAGAACCATACTGTGGGTGACTCAACTGACCCTTGGGTAGACTGTAACTGCTGTACTTCTACACCATCCCTTATCAGTTTGAAAAAGCCAGAACAGTCATCATCCCTGCTCCCTAAGAGCAGTTATAGGCCATATTCCAGGGGAGAAATAAATAGGGAAAGGGTTAACATTAGGCAGGGAGAGATAGGGACCTTTAGGGAGGAAGACTGCAGCTGCAAGTGGGAGGCTAAAAAAGCAAATGGGGTTCTCCCCTTATAAAATCCTTTATGGGCACCCTCCCTGCCCCATTACCAAGTATTAAGGGGAGATCTAAATGAGATAGGCAATCTAACCCTAAGGTAACAGATGTGGGCCCTTGGCTCTACCCTAACCACCTTACACCACTGGGTTAGGGAATGATTACCTGTAACTCTGACACAGATACTGACCCCTTTATATACGGGATGCAATATAGATAAACAAATGAAATGTCCAACTCCTAAAACCTCTCTGGAAGGGCCCATTCACTGTCATTTTGTCCACTCCTACTGCAGTAAAGGTAACTGAGGTGGGTCCCTGGATTCACCACAGCAGAGTGAAGCTGGCATCTCGAACTGGGAGTGTACTCCTGATCCATCAACACCGTGCAAACTGACCATACAGAAGCATGCTGCAACTCCAGAGGCTCTGGTATACTGCAGCCCTGCTTTAGTCACTCTGGAAGCTGACTAACCTACGCATGGCAGAAGCTTGAGGAATCGATGGTATGGTGAAACAAAAGACTGCCCTTATTTTCTATATCTGTTTCCTTATTGTGATGCAATGTGACCCCTGTGTCTCACTGTTATTGTGATTCCTGCTCTAGATTGACAGAGTCCACCCTGGCTGGTTGGAAGTGCGGTGAGAGGTTTCTGGTAGTACTCACCTTCCTTTTATGGATAGGATGCTTCGTTGATGCCAACATAGGAAAACAATGGCCACAGAGACTAGAAAATTAGAGGGTATTGAGGAGGCACCTTTTGGGATGAGCACTGGGTGTTGTATGGAAACCAATTTGGGAATAAATTTCATATATTGAAAACAATGAAAAAAAAAAGAAAATTAGATCCCCACACAACTTATAGTAAAACAAAATACCCCAGTCCTGCTACTGGGGTTTGGCTCCTCACAAATGTAATTATTGGAAAAAACTGTCTTGCCTGGTGGGGGAAAAGTTCATTTTTGTCTCTGTTAAAAACTTAACATGCTGGATTGGGAGAATAAATATTGTTAAAATGTCAATACTACCCAAAGCAATCTACACATTCAATGCAATACCAATAATAATTGCACCAGCATTCTTCTCAAAGCTAGAACAAACAATCCTAAAATTTGTATGGAATCACAAAAGACCCCAAATAGCCAAAGTAATATTGAAGAAGAAAACCAAAGCAGGAGGCATCACAATCCCAGACTTTAGCCTCTACTACAAAGCTGTAATCATCAAGACAGCAGGGTATTGGCACAAACCAACGGAATAGGATAGAGACTCCAGAATTAGACCCACAAATGTATGGCCAACTAATATTTGACAAAGCAGGAAACAGTATCCAACGGAAAAAAGACAGTCTCTTTAACAAATGGTGCTGGAAGAAATGGAAAGCAACATGCAGAAGAATGAAACTAGACCACTTTCCTTACACCATTCACAAAAATAAACTCAAAATGGATGAAAGACCTGAAAGTGAGACAGGAAACCATCAAAACCCTAGATGAGAAAGCAGGAAAAAACCTCTTTGACCTCAGCCTCAGCAATGTCTTATTTGACACATCTCCAAAAGCAAGGGAATTAAAAGCAAAAATGAACTATTGGGACCTCATCAAGATAAAAATCTTCTGCACTGCAAAGGAAACAATCAACAAAACTAAAAGGCAACTGACGGAATGGGAAAATATATTTGCAAATGACATCTCAGACAAAGGGCTAGTATCCGAAATCTATAAAGAACTCACCAAACTCCACACCTGAGAAACAAATAATACAGTGAAGAAATGGGCAAAAGACATGAATACACACTTCTCTAAAGAAGACATCCAGATGGCCAACTGGCACATGAACAGATGCTCAACATCACTCCTCATCAGGGAAAAACAAATCAAAACCACACTGATATATCACCTCACACCAGTCAGAGTGGCTAAAATGAACAAATCAAGAGACTATAGATGCTGGCAAGGATGTGGAGAAATGGGAACCTTGCACTGTTGGTGGGAATGCAAACTGGTACACCCACTCCAGAAAACAGTGTGGAGGTTCCTCAAAAAATTAAAAATAGAACTACCCTATGACCCAGCAATAACACTGCTAGGAATTTACCCAAGGGATATAGGAGTGCTGATGCATAGGGGCAATTGTACCCCAATGTTTATAGCAGCACTTTCAACAATAGCCAAATTATGGAAAGAGCCTAAATGTCCATCAACTGATGAATGGATAAAGAAGATGTGGTTTATATATACAATGGAATACTACTTGACAATGAGAAAGAATGAAATCTGGCCATTTGCATCAATGTGGATGGAACTGGAGGGTATTATGCTAAGTGAAATAAGTCATAGAGAAAAAGACAGATGCCATATGTTTTCATTCATATGTGGATCCTCAGAAACTTAACAGAAGACCATCGGGGAAGGGAAGGGGGGGAAAGTTACAGTGAGGGAGGGAGGCAAACCATAAGACACTCTTAAGGACTGAGAACAAACTAAGAGGTTGGGGGAAAGGGGAAAGTGGGTGATGGGCAGGGAGGAGGGCATTTGTTGGGATGAGCACTGGGTAGTGTATGGAAACCAATCTGACAATAAATTATATCTAAAAAATAAAAATAAATAAAAATAAATAAAAACTTAACATGCTTAGGTCAAAGATTTTATAACTCAACTGCCTGGCAAACCCAGTGGTGGGGGACCCCAGATCTTCTAGAACCGGATTCCCCTGCCCCCTTGTCTAACTTCTCTCCTCTCTGAGAGGCCTGAGACAATGTCAATGCAGCCATCAAATGGCAGGCCCCAGGTAGACTATACTAGCTATGTGGAAGGACAGCCTATACAGTACTTCCCTCAGGCTGGTCAGGATCATATGTGCTGGAAACTATTTGTCCATCTTTCTTCCTGCTCCCACTTAGAGGAAAACATTTGGGGGTTCAAGTGTGTGGGGACAGGGAGACTAAAAAAAAAACAGTGTGCTTTACAAATTGACAGTTAAAAAGATAATAAATGGCCTCTGAGAGTATAATCCAATATTATGGCCCTGTCACCTGGGCAGAGGATGGGTCCTGGAGCTACGGCACTCCCATTTACATGCTAAACCACATAATCAGACTACAAGCAGCTATAAAAAATTATAACCAATAAAACTGCCAGAGCTCTTAACTTACTAGCCAAGCAGCAAACCAAAATGCACAATGCTATCTATCAAAATCGCTTGACTTTAGATTACCTGCTTGCTTCTGATGGAGAAGTTTGTAAAAAGTTTAACGTAAGCAACTGCTGCCTGCAGTAAATAATTTATCCTTTTGTCAAACCTAAGAAATTTTGTTATAATGCAGTTTACTAAATAAACCATTTGGCTGAGAATACTTATAAAAATATAGCTACAATATTTCAGTTTTTGCATCATTAAACTTGTAGTACAGAGATACAATCAATCAATTAATAATTTAATGCCTACTAGCGGGAGCCTGGGTGGCTCAGTAGGTTAAGCATCTGACTCTTGGTTTTGGCTCAGGTCATGATCTCATGGTTTGTGGGTTTGAGCCCCACATCAGGCTCTGTGCTGACAGCTGCAGAGCCTGCTTGGGCATCTCTCTTTCTCTCTCTCTGTCCCTCTCTCTGCACTTCCCGTTTGTTCATGCTTTCTCTCTCTCTCAAAAGAAATAAATAAACATTAAAAATAATTATAATAATAAATAAAAAATCATATATATATTGGCTTTTGCATGTGGTGTTTGCATATAGCTGTTTTTAAGCTACATTTTGGAGACAGTAGTATTAAGAGTTACATTGTTTTGAGCACACACCACTGGGCAATAAAGAAAGGAACATGGGGGCGTCTGGGTGGCTAAGTCCGTTGAGTGCCTGACTTCAGCTAAGGTCATGGTCTCATGGTTCATGAGTTCAAGCCCAGCATCAGGTTCTGCACTGACAGTGCAAAGCCTGCTTGGGATTCTCTCTCTCCTCTCTCTCTGTCCCTCCCCAACTTGTGCCTTCTCTCTGTTTCTCAAAATAAATAAATAAACTTAAAAAAAAAAGAACCTGAAAATTTTGTGGGAAAATTAGAGGAGACTTCAGTTTTAGATTGAGAAAAAAGAATAAAGAAAAAAATAGAGAAAAAGGTGAGGTTGAATAAGCTGGAAAATATAACAGACTAGGTCTATTCTAGTCATAGCTATAAAATAAAAGGTTCCTCGTATGCAGCTGAACAACCAGTTTATGACTTCATAGTCATTTTATATATGAGAAGAAGAAGCGGGGGTGTAAGGGAGAATGAGGAGGTAGAACAATACGGATCAAAAATGAAGGGAGGGAAAGAGGCAAAGGCTAAAAGGACTTCCTGGCTCTCTGTGCCTCTCCCTGGTGGCAACTGTTGCACCAGCACTCCATATCTGCTTGAGAGGGGAAGGGAAGCAATCCAGATGAGGCAGCTCAAAGAAAGAACGTGCTTGACAATCATAACCAAATGCAATGTTACTGATTTGTTTTCCCAGGTTTTCCCCTAAGATTACTTAGTTAACATAGACCCAGGTCTACACAGGGATTGTTTAGCTCTTGTAGCCCCAAGCTGCATGTTACAGGGGACCAAATGTTTGGAAAGAAAAATATGTGGGTACTTCTGCTACTATGTGTGTTTAATACTCAAAGCAATTCCATTGTTCATAAGCCTCTGCATAACAATAGTCAGAGCTAACAGTCCCATAAAAGCAGAGTCCATGTGCACTGTGGGGCTTTTCTTCCTCTGGTGGCATGCGTCTACCAGCCTCTGCTGGATAGGCTTCCACAGACAAACCCCTGGTTCAGTTATGGTGGGGCCATCTTTGCTCACCTTTTTTACAGTGTGTGAGCTTTTGCTTGCCACAGCTCCTCAAGCTCTTATCTCTTTTGACACTTGGGCTTTTAAAAAGTTGAATTAGCACATATTAAATATTAAAAGAGAATGTTAGAAGAAGAGTGGTGGCCTTCAAAAATCATAACCATTTAAATTTTTTTTTTAAGTCAGGCAAAACCAATAAAAACATATTGTGGGGCACTCTTACACCATTTCTTTGAATAGTAACTTGGGGAATTTGAATTGTGTTTAAATTCCAAAAGTAAAGTGTCCAGAGAAAGACACTTGATTTGGCTGTTGATCAGCTGACACTTGATCAGCATGTGCTCATTTAATCCTGTCATCAGGGCAGATGACAATTAATTGAATATTGTGATGTCAAATAGGCCACCCGGATTGAAAATGTAGGTGGACTGCTGATTAGACAGGCTTTGTATATAAATGAATCTGGCTTCAGCAATAGCCATCTGACATCAAATCTCATGGTCTGTTTACAAAGGCAAAACCAGAGAGAGTTGTCCCATAGCAGCAAATAACTGAGAAAAAGGTGATTCATTTTGTCTCAGGTGTTTTATACATACTGTGTTATACTTTTGAGGTTACAGGGAATAGTTGGTTTTTAAAATACATTTTTTCTCAGTATGTGTTCTTCATCAAAAATTGAAATTCCCACATTTAATCTTTTAGTGTCTCTTGCATATGCCAAAGCAAAAATAGAATGCAATCAGTATGGAACAAGCCCTCCAATTGATTCAAGGCAAAGTTTGAGAAAAACATTCTCATTATTTATTACTGCTTACAGTGAAATCATTATAAATTGAGCAAAAGGAAACTACCGAACTGCACATTCTTTTTGTCTGTTCTCACATCTGCTATTCAGCAAGATGGATAATTTTGGAACTGTGTTCATATGTATCTAAAACATAAATCCTAGATTCATTCCACTGGAAAGAGAATTATGAGATGATAGATTCCCTCCTGTTTGCCATTCAATTTCTAAGAAACAATAGATACTGAAAAAAAATTTGCAGCTGAGTTGCAAACATTGTAGATTATTCAAAAGGATGGATGTTATGTAGTTTAAGACTCCGGATGGCGTTTCATTAGACTGAGCAGTTTAAACTCCCAAGTAATTAGTGAGTACCTTGATCAAAAAGAAATGTGAAGCAAAACTAAACACAAAGGAATAAATGTTCTGTTTGGGTATATATGGATGGAAATATTTTTGGAGATTAAATGAAAGAACAAACAATATATAATATCATTAGCATAATCAATGCTTTCCCACCCAAGCACTTCCATTTTAAATTAAAACTTTTATTTCAGTGTAAACCCTCGAAACTATCTAGCATATACAAAACTAAAAAATAAGGCAAAGAAAAGAGTCTTCTGATCATTCTTTACAATCTAAAAGAATGACTGTAAATAAATGTCCCTTGGAGAATTATCAAAAGTGTCCACATTCCTCTAAAAATTAAGTGTCAAAGAAGGAAAACCAAGGGACTGTTTGAACCTGAGAAAATCGGTATCTTTACTTCCTTCAAAAAAACCCCCTAGTACATTGAGCTTGTAATGAGTGCTAGAAATAAACTTTATTAACACCTGTGAATAGTGCAACATTAAATGAATTTTGAAACTCTTAAAACTCTCAACTACTTCTCTAGGGTCATAAGTTTCCCTCTTTACTGATACCATGGGGCCAGAGAGGACCTTGGAAATTCTTAGAGCTTTTGTGATAAGTTTTCTGCTCTCCTTCTCCCTCGGGGTCATGAGATGCATCTTACACTATGTTTCATACTTCTTTGCTATTTTACAAGTTTTTCTCTTTCAGTTTACTATGTGAACAACTTTTGTCATCTGTTTCCTCTGTTCATTAGAAGGAAGTTGAATGTGCAGTTAGGGGGAGGGAGAGTTTAACAGTTTCCAGTAAAATAGTCCCATGAGCAAGAAGGAAGGGCAGAAAAGAAAAAAAGTAGAAAAGGAAGAAAGACTTTGCTGAAATGAGAAGTAGGCAAGTAAATACAGTGTCCACATACAAATCTGTAGCATAAGTGAGTCATCTAACTTTGGAGAAGCTGTTAAGGGGAATATACCCAGACTACAGGAAAGTTTCACTGAGTGATTTCCTGGACATTTCTCATAGTGAAGAGATACTGTGTAACTTGTAACATATACCATAATTTTCTAAATAATAGATACAGTACTTGTGCATCAATACTTTATGCAATGACTCTTCACTAGAATGAAATGTGCTGCCATGTCCTTCACTGAGAGACCAGACTCATACAGGCGCATGGACGGAAGGTAGCATCATGTAGTGCAAATGCTCACTTGAGTTAACCTGAAGAGTCCAGACGCAAGATCTGCTCCAAGTTTTCACATATTTTCATAAAGACCCTCTTTTGTTCTGATCCACTTCAGTAAGCCAAAACATGACAAAGAGAATGACCAAGGCCTTTGCCAAAGGTGTCTTCTTTCCTGTATTAGGGCAAGGCAGGAAGGAAAACAAAAATAGCAACTTCTGGATGTGAGTGTGATATTTTTGAAACATTATAATTTCTGTAATCCCATAGGGAAGAAGAGAAAATGGAAACCAATGAGTGATCCATGCCTTAAAGTGTCACTGGAAAGAACACAGTAGGAGCCATTGCCAAGCCACCTCCTCAATCCTGACGAAAATCAACCCCAGGACAGAACCATGGGTGACATTTAAGGGTGAGACTAGTAAGAGGAGAAGAGAGCTGCTTCACAAATCCAGGGGAGGAGTTTCAGAAGGGAGGGCTGCGGTAAGGTCCAGTTAGCTGACCACTCAGAAGGAGATTGGATTTGAAATCACAGATGATCCTTGCTATGACAAATTCAGTTGAGTGATGAGGATGGAAATCAAGTTGAAAGTCACATGAGAGATGAAGAAGCAGTGATTGTAGAAAACTCTATCAAGAAGTTGGCAATGAAACAAAGCAGAGGAAAAGGGAGGTAATTGGATGGAGACTGTGACCTTAGAGAAGGCTTTTGTGCAAGGTTAACACTTGTACACATTTATAGGCAGGGAGAAAGGAAAAACTAGAGAAATTGAGTACAAAAATTAATAACATAAATCCCAGAGAAGGTGGGAAAAAGAGAGATTATTAGCAAAGTTGAAAAAATGGTTTTGGGAAAGAAATGAAGGATTTTTTTTCTTCTAAGATAGGAGGGAGAATAAGATGGGTAAACATATGGTGTTAACTTTGGAAGCAGACAAGAGGGAAATTGCGGCATGATGGTCCTTCATATCTTCTTTTCTGAATAAGCTAGGAAGCCAGGCTCTCTGCAGACATGGCTAGTGGAGATGAAAATGGGGGTAAACTGAGTTTACATACAGATGTTATGAACACTGGTCTCTAGGGACCAAAGCTTATTAAAGAAAGAAAAATTGTAAAATAAATAAGTAAATAAGTAAGAAGTTTCTTCCTCTACTCATTACATTATCATTTCAAAATGATACTTTGAAATAAGGAGAAAAATGATATCCAAGCTGGAGCAGAAGTAATATTCATTGGCACCACTTTTGTCTAAAAGAGAAATCACAGCTGATTGAGACAGATCTCAAAATGGGATGTGGTTATCTCAGTTGTTCCCATAGGGGAAAAAAGTAACATTGGTCCATGGCAAAGTGATTTTTATCTTCACTCTTGGACTCTTTCAGTCCTAACTGTGGAGAAAGCCTGTCATAACCCTACCGCAGGTGTCAATGGCTGGCTTGCTTGGCTCAAAAGGGGAAAGCTGCCCCAAGTGTTGCACTTAAATCCCTTTCAAGGTTCTAATTTCCAGCTTCTGCCAAGGAAAGAGGAACATGATGCCAAAATCTACTGCAAGCCAAAGGAAACAAACAAATCTCAGGTCACATACACTGCTTTCTGGCTGTTTCCTACAAATCTCAGAAAACAGTAAGCTCTAAGCTACAGTTTTATTAGAAATGTGAAAACATTCAGCTTACCATATGGACACTGACCCAATGTGTACAAACCTTTATAAAATATTAAGCCTGAAAATGTGTGCTATCACAAAAGTTTTAAGTATATACATAATATCACAGAACACTGGTTATATGTTTCCAATCAAGAAGCTGAGCTGCCACAGGTAAAAAGGGATGAAAGTTGATACACAGGTGAGCAATGCATACTTTCCAGCTAAGAAGTAATACACTTAGTTATAATCCAGCCAATCATTCTTTTCTAAAAATATAGTAAGAGAGGAAAAATATTTATTAACTCTTGAATAACCACATAAGCTGATAAAGAGCAAGATTTAAAGAAACTCAAACATCCACGTATAATGGATACCTGGGTACTGGATACTCTGAACTAGAATTCAAGCTTCCTAGTTCTGACTTTAAGAAAAGACTCACTGAGCCTTTTATTAAGATCAGAAATATAATCTATTCTTGTATATCACAATATATTATATATGCAACAATCTTGCCGGACAAGAAAGCTTATTAGTTCTTTATTCTTTTTTTAATGTTTACTTATTTACTTTGAGAGAGAGAGAAAGATAGAAAGCGAGCAGGGGAGGGGCAGAGAGAGAGGGAGACCTCTCCCTGAATCTTCTTTTCAAGGAGAAAGTTACTGTTCTTCCTCTCTGCTCTCAAACCCTAAGTGTTTTCTTCCTTATGGTTAGCAGAACCAAATAAAGAAACAGCAACAACAAAAATCCCATGGTATACACTACATTTTCCTTTGTCTTTCTTTTGTTCTATCATAAAAGAGTTGCCCAGGCAATTAAGTTACTAACTTCCTTTGAATGCCTCCCTTCTTTATTTTCAAACTGTATGTTGTATCAAATATTTCTTTGCTTAACTTTGATACTCTTACTCCTAAGAGAGTTCTTTTTTTCTTTTCTAGTTTTACAGAGATATAACTGACATACAGCACAGCATAAGTTTAGGGTGTACAACATTATAATTTGACTTAAATAGATCATGAAATGATTAAGAGACTTCTTTTATTTTTAATTTTTTTAATTGTTTTATTTAAGACAGAGACAGAGCATGAGTGGGATGGGGCAGAGAGGGAGGGAGACACAGAATGTGAAGCAGGCTCCAGGCTCTGAGCTGACAGCACAGAGCCCGATGCAGGGCTCGAATTCACGAACCATGAGATCATGACCTGGGCCAAAGTCAGATGCTCCACCGACCAAGCCACCCAGGCGCCCCTTAAGAGACTTCTTAAATGTCAAGCTTTTTTTTTTCATGAAGATTTTAAGATCAAACGACACACAAAAGCTGTTTTTGGCCAAGCTATCCAGTAGTTTCTTAAAATATCTTTTTAGAAAAAAATAATTTAAACCATTTTGTTACACATTCCTTTTTTTCCCACCATCAAATTTGTTGACTATTCCCATTTTCACCCATGAGTATATTAAAGCAATTTTATATTTCTCAAAATTTATTTATTGAAGCAACTTCATTTTTATTTCTAGTCATTTGAAGTCCCTACCTTATAAGATAGTTGTGAAAATTATATGATTAATATTAATTAATTACATGTATATAAAACACTTAGGAAAGTGCCTACGGTAAATAAGTGCTATAAAAATGTTAGCTGCTCACTTTCAACAATAGCCAAATTATGGAAAGAGCCTAAATGTCCATCAACTGATGAATGGATAAAGAAATTGTGGTTTATATACACAATGGAATACTACGTGGCAATGAGAAAGAATGAAATATGGCCTTTTGTAGCAACATGGATGGAACTGGAGAGTGTTATGCTAAGTGAAATAAGTCATATAGAGAAAGGATGCCATATGTTTTCACCCTTATGTGGATCCTGAGAAACTTAACAGAAGTCCATGGGGGAGGGGAAGAAAAAAAAGAGGTTAAAGAGGGAGGGAGCCAAACATAAGAGACTCTTAAAAACTGAGAATAAACTGAGTGTTGATGGGGGATGGGAGGGAGGGGAGGGTGAGTGATGGGTATTGAGGAGGGCACCTTTTGGGATGAGCACTGGGTGTTGTATGGAAACCGATTTGACAATAAATTTCATATTTTAAAAAATGTTAGCTGCTATTAGTATCTTTTTAAGAGTTATTAAGAAAACATTGATTATCTATTTTGATGATTGGTCTGTATTTTCTGCCTAAGAAATCTATGCTTGTTTGTTTGTTTGTTTTCTCAGAGAAGTCATTTGAAAGCTAAAAGTGTTTAAGATATTAAACTCCTTGTTTAAAAGTGAGCAGAGATTGTGGCTAACTAAAAATTTGCTATCAAAACTTCAGATATATGTATGTATATGGGAAAGAAAAAAATGTAATGCTAAATATGAGGTTTAAGCTACAGAGGGACTTTGTTTGCTATCATCTCCTAAATAGATTCCTCAAATTCTAAACTATCAGTTTATGCTGATGTTTCATCCAACAAAATATTGAGATCATATCATTCATGAACTTGCCTGAAGTATGGCTCCAGTAAAATCGTGTGAGTGATAGTCTGCTTTTTTATAATAGTTATAAAATATAAAATTTTGTAAAAATCATAAAATATTGTAGCATTTTACTACATTGTGCAGATTATATAGTCTTTGGAGTGCAGGGAGTAGGAAATGAAACTTTCATAAGTGGGGATTGCATGGTACACTGTAAAAGAACATGTCTCAGAAAGTACATGTCTCATTCAAACTATAGGTGTGCTACCTCCAGGAGCACACCTAGGAAGAAACCAAACAGCTTTGGAAGCCCAAGCATGTGGTCTATCACTTGAATGGTGGGGATTTTTTTCCCTGTGAATGTCTACTGATTACATTTAAGTGTTTCAAAAGAAACTAACTAAAGACTTCATGTAAATTTTTAAAAATTCAATTCTTGAAAGAAAAATATAAAATAACCCAATCACTTTGAAAATTAACAACTCATGATGCAGAACCTTACTTAAAAACAAAATAATCTAGGAATGCTTGGGTGGCTCAGTTGGTTAAGTGTCCAGCTTCAGCTCAGGTCATGATCTTGAGGTCTGTGAGTTTGAGCCCCATGTGCTGACAGTTCAGAGCCTGGAGCCTGCTTTGGATTCTGTGTCTTCCTCTCTCTCTGCCCCTCCCCTGCTTGTGCATGCATACTCTCCCTCTCTCTCTCAAAAGTAAATAAACATTAAAAAAATAATAATCTAAAATATATTTAGAAAGGCAAAGAGGGTCACAAACCATTGCAATATCTAAGATTTTGAAAACTAGTATTTTCTGACTTGGGAGTGATTATCAAACTCACTAAGAAAGCATGTTGTTAATGAATATTTATTGACATGGAAAGATGTTCATGATATTTTGGAAAGTAGAAAAAACCCAGGATGTACAAAATAATTCACATTTATTTCTTTATTTGCAAATAGGTATAAATAATGTCTAGAAGTTTCTATATAAAGATATTAATACTGGTTATCTCCGGGTGGAAACCAGACAATATTTATTCATCCTCTATTATGTGTGGGCACTTGTCATGTTATTTATCCTTATAATAACTCTGTGAAGTGCTGAAGGCCTACAGTGTAGGGACCAATGTAGGCGAGCAAGCATATTGTTTTGCACAAATTGCCATTTAGTAAATGATGGGTATTTTTTATTATCATCTTATTATTTTAATATTATTTATTATTTTATAGATTATCTTTGTTTTGTAAATTGAGACAGCATAGGTGAAATGGCACAAGGGCCATTTCAGTCAGACTGCCCAGGTTTGAATCTTTGCTGTTAGTTGGGTCACCTTGGGCAGGTCATTTAATCTCTGATATTCAGCTTCTTCACTCATTAAATGATCACAGTGATAGCAATTATAGTTACTTCATAGGATAGTTGTGGGAATTAATAAATTAATCCATATAATGTGCTTAGAACAGTGTCTGGTGTATAGCAAGCACTCAATAAATGTTGGCTTTTATTCTCACTTAATCTTCATAATGAATCCATATGGGGGTATAATCATTTTAATTTTAAAGATGAGAAGATTGAAACTCAGAGAGGGTGAATAATGGAATGATGGTTGCTGAGAGTAAAGACATCTGAAAATATGAGTCACTGAATGGGTATCCAGGAATAAGACAAAGGGCTCAGCAGCTGGGTTGTAAAAAGAACTGAAGAGGCACCAGGGATGAGGTTTTGCCAGTTTCCTGTCCATGCGTATGGTGAATAATGCCCACACATATGCATATATACATCTGCATTATGCTCCTGGGGTCCTTCTTGAAGGTCATGGTGGAGCAATAGGATCAGGGAAAGTACCTGGTCTTGGGATTGAATCCTTGCTCCACCACTAGTTAAGTGAGTCTAACGTCTACAACCTCTCTGAGTCGAAGATCCTTCACTTGGCAAAAAGGGGTCATAACATCCACCTCATGAAGTCAGTATAAATTAAATTAAAAACAGCTACCATATAATGAATGCCAGGTGTGCAAAAGGCACCATACAAGTTACTTTACATAAATTCCATAGTAAGCTGTCAAAAAATGCTAGTTTCCCTCTCCACCCTCCTTCCCTTTCCCAGTTGAATGTCACATACACATAAATAATGGTTCTTTCTTTCCTAATGCTAATCAGGGAGACATTTTATTCATTCACAGTTCACCCAGCTTGGTTCATTCAGCTGCCCCTGGGCCTCCGGTACCAGGCCAAGCACTGGACGGTGAGAAGGAAAACCCATCATCCCACCTCTGGAGTGGAATTCAGTCTAGTTAGGGGAAGTCACATATGTCAGTCAAGTACAATGTGATGCAGGACACCCATGACAGGCACATGTTATTTTTTAAGGGTTAATAGCATTTCATTCCAAGCTGCAAACTCTCCCTGAATAAACCTTTCCTCCTTCTGCTTTCTGCTACCAGAGAATATCGTTTCTGAGTTTTGTGACCATTGCAAGGATCATTAGCACCTGTCTCACTTTCTAGGAACATCTCCTCCCACTCAACAGTGGTTTTTCTCTTCCTTCAGACTTCTCTGTTGCAGCAAAAGGGAACAGTATCATGTTTCTCCTGCACATAACTTCTTTTCCCCGCTTTAAAACCTCTCTTAAGGGCTGGAAACTATAGAAGCTATAAATTAGGTCAAAGGATCCAGAACACAACACTAAGAAGAAAACAGCTGGGGAAGTGTGACCCAAGATCTGTATGTTTCTAATATGTACATGCTTCCAGGGTGACCAAAAGGGATGAAAAGTTTTTTTTAAGTTGATTTATTGGGGCACCTGGGTGGCTCAGTCAGTTGAGCGTCCTACATCAGCTCAGGTCATGATCTCGCAGCTTGTGAGTTCAAGCCCCACATCAAGCTCTGTGCTGACAGCTCAGGGCCTGGAGCCTCTTTGAGATTCTATGTCTCTCTCTCTCTTTCTCTCTCTCTCTCTCTCTCTCTCTCTTCCCCTACCCTGCTCACACTCAGTCTCTCTCTCTCTCAAAAATAAACATTAAAAAAATTAAAATGTTGATTTATTTATTTTGACAGAGAGAGAGCACACGTGCATTCTCTCTCTCCCTCTCCCTCCCTCCCCCCATCTCTGTCACACACACACACACACACACACACACACACACACACACGGGAGTGGGGGAGGGGCAGCAAGAGAGGGAAAGAGAGGATCTCAAGTAGACTCCACACCCAGCACGGAGCCTGATGCAGGGCTCTATTTCATGACTGTGACATCATGAGCTGAGCTGAAATCAAGAGTCACATGCTTAACCAACTGAGCCACCCCAGTGCCCCAGGGATGAAAACTTTTGTAGCTAAAATTTAGTTAAGTAAAAAAAGAAGATGCTTATGATTGAAGCCTCTAAAATAATGGGGGAGTTTATCCTTCTGTAGAAATTTCCTAGAATGACATAGAAAGAGTGCTTCCTAAAAATGGAGAAATGTATAACATAACTTTTTAAATAAAGATCTACCCTCCTCCAATTAGGGAGATGCATAGACAAATAACATTCAGTTCATACAACAAATATTTATGGAGTACCTACTCTGTGCAGGGTTAGAGCCCGAGGCACATAAGCAAACAGTCAAAACCTTGTCCTTGTTGGGCTTGTATTCTCATCAGGGGAGGCAGACAATAAATGTAATACTACACAAAGCATATCTTAGAATGTAATAATTGGTACTGAAAACACAGCTAGTTAGGAAATAGAAATAAGTAGGGTGGTGATGGAGACGGGAGATTGTAATTTTAGATAGGATGGCCAAAGTAGGTATTGCTGAGGTGTCATTTAAGGAAGGACTTGAAGTAGATGAGAAACTATGTCAACATCTGGAGAAACGTGTTCCAGTCAGATAAAGCAGCCAGCATGAGAACCCTGAGGTAGGAATGTGCCTGATGTATTTGAAGAACTATAAGGAGGCCACATTAGGAAGAGATGATGTAAGATAGATGATCGTGGGGAGGTCATTTATTGGCAGGACTGTTTTTTACTCCAAGTGAAACAAGGAGCCATTGGAAGGGTGTGTGTGTGTGTGTGTGTGTGTGTGTGTCTGCAGCAGTATAATGTGACCTGACTTATGCTTTAAAAATGGTCATTCTGGCTGTTGTGTTGAAAATATACAGGGAGGGGCATGTGATGAAGCAGACAGACCACTTACTTCAATCATCCAGGTGGGAAACTATGGTGGCTTGAAGCAAATGGTCAGATTCTGGATACATTTGAAGGCAGAGTTGACTAAACTTGCTGAAAGATTGAATGCAAGGTGTGACAGAAAAAGAACATCAAGAATGACTCTGAAGTTTGGGGAAGGTTGGAGATGCCATTAATGGAGAACGTTTGCAGACAAAGAAGATTTAAGGGTAGTGCCAAGTTTGAGAAGTCCATTAGACATCTTGGTGACTTTGAACCGTGTCAGTTTAGCTAAGAGAGAACCACATTTCTCAGAATTTCCTTCTCTGTATGGCTCTGGGTTAGGTAGACCACAAGATAATCTCTGGGCTTTACTTTCCATGTGTATGAAATGAGGGAGATGGAATAGATTTCTTAAGGTAACTTTTAGTCCACCATATAAGATTTTAGCCAGAGTTTGCTTTCCCATAGTGTGAGGAGGAGAGTTTGCCTGATCTGTTGCAACACCTTTAGGCCACCACATCAATGCACATCAGTGAACTCTCTGTTAGCAGAACCAGTTCAGAGTCATTCATCACAATTCCTTCCTTTCAACCTGCCCTATTCTGCTTTTAAGTCATCATCAACTTTACTTCTAGCTTCCAATTTCTCTCTTTGCCTTGATCCTTAGAAGTACATCCCTCTCTTACTGTGATCTTAGTGTTCTAGTATTCTGATTCTCCATTTAAGTCTTCTCCCTGCTCCTGGATTGAAATCAGCAGCCACCCCAATAAGCCTTGTTTTCTCTCATGACCAAAACCCTTTCTGTCATTGCTTGGGCAAGACTAGCCCAATTATAGCATTCTTAAATTTCACTGCCTGACTGTATTTATTTGCAAAGGGCAGGAAGTATTTTGTCTTCTCTCCTTCCATACACAGACACCCTATACAAAGCTCAAACCGAGAGGTCTTGAATTGAGACTGTTCTTTTCATGAATACCTGAGATATGGAGTGTAGTGTTAGAGTAGTGGAAGCCCTAGCTTCAAAGGCAGCTATAGTTCAAAGACCTTTGTCCCTTCTGCTTGTGCAAGTGCTTTTCTTCAAATGTTCTCCTTATGCAAAGGAGTGGTTCTTTCACCAGCAATTCTGCATAAAATTACAGGGGGTTAATGTCAGGTAAGCCTTCTTACCCTTACCCAGGGATGAAGCCTCTAGAATCCCATAGATCTCCTGAGGGTTTTTCTAACTTGGCCAGAATCCTTCATGGGAATTTCATTTCCTACTTTTCATACAAAGAGAGAGCATCCAGAAAAGATACTGAGAAGCCTCCATTCCTTCCCTCATCTCAGGGAAGTGAAATTCCCAGGACAGAGAAGGGAAAAAAATCCCATCTCCTAACTGCAGGAATGCTTCTTGGGAAACTGATCTTTTCAGTCCATATCCACAAAAAGTACATCAAGCACACTCTGGACTCCCCTCTCCCAAAGCTTGTCCTTGAAATCTCACTCCTATTCTTCTATCTTGCCCATTTATCTAACCAAGATTATGGAATTAGGCTGAAATTGTATTCACAGTTTCTAACACACTGATGCTTAATCATGCTTATTAACGACACAAATGGTAATATTTATTCTTTTGGGGAACATATAGCATAACATGAGTGACACACTAATCTTTTTTCCTAATTATTTATAAACTGTGCATTTTGTGTGGTCATCAGTTGTCCTTAAAGGGAACATTGAATTTCCTGTGCTAGGCAACTGCTCTGCATTGGGCAGTTGGTTATCTGATATGTCTGGTTAACAAGTTTCTCTTTGACATTTAATAAACTGCAACGATTTCACATGTAGATATTGCCCCACTTGCTTCATGAGAGCAAAGGACTGTACAAAGGCCAATTTAGCAGGTCTGGTTACAAAAATAAAGGGAATTTTTATGGACTAATAGAGAGTAAAATGTTGTCTTTTCTGCCTCTGTTTTTTTTAAGTGTAAATGTCCAGGTTTTCTGTGGAAACACATGATATCTTATTCTAATATTTTTGCTGTTACAATTTTATTTATAAGTTCTTTGTCATCAACTCAATGCTCTGGTTATGGTTTCACCTCTTCAACACTAAAGATATTATTAAATAAAGGACAAAAATCAAAGTTTTTAAAAAAATGGAATGAGATCTCCTAAAATCAGGATAGGCTTGAGTTTTCAAAAAAAAAAAAAATCATGCCTCAGTTTATGTTCATGCAAACTCTGCAGATCCAACCAGTCAATATTTCAAAATATACTCAAAGAAAAGCATGATTCACTGCTTCAACCACCCAGCCACTGACAATGTGACATTATGCTAGAGCAGATTTAAATGGTAGAGCCAAGAATATTTTTCTGACCCTCTTTCCTCCAAAGGAAAACATAACACAAAGCAGCCTGACAAAATACCCCAAATTGCCTCTCCCACCACGTGAGAATTATCTCTACACAGTCATGGTTATAAAAAGGATAGACTTGTTTTAAGGACCCAACATTTCCTCCTAAAATATATTCTTACTAGTGTTTTGCTTCACACAAAACTTTCTGTGTGAGACAGTGACTTACCAGGCTTGCTTCTTGTTAGGTCCTTGAAGAGGCTCCTCTTTGCTTTGAGGTTGTGTCTGAAACTTAAAATATAAAATGCATTCAGTTAAGCTGTCTGGTGTGAGTGACTTTGGAACTCCACAAAAGGGTGAAAATCCCAGTTGTTCTGTCTGTAAAATCTCAAAAATACTTTCTTTCTCATTCTCCTTCTCTTCTACACTTCAGTCCATGATGAAAACTACACAATCTTCGCTTGTCAAGGAAAAGGTGTAAAATATACATAAATCAAGCAATCAGGAATCATCAATTACAAAATTATTTAAAAGATTCTTCAAATAGACGTGGCTACCCCATTAGCTCTTTGCTTGTTTCTGTTTGTCAAAAGAATAGGTTTTTTCGATGCTGGATTAATGTAAGTGCAGCACTAGCCACTTCTGCTAGCTGAGAGAGAGAGAGAGGGTGATTCTAAAAGGAGCCAGAGGGTAATCAGACCCTTTGCCTCTGACAATTAACCCAAAGCACGCTACAGGAAGTGCACTGGTTAGCTAAAGTTAGGGAAACAGTGGCCTCTTATGGAGCCCCAGATGTCACACTGATTATATACGGTGTGATAACTTGTAGTTTATTTTGACAGTCATTCAAGTAAGAATGCAGAGTGAGAGGGCTACAATAGAAAAGCCATCTCAGGCCCAATTATTTCATTTTTCTAAGTAAAGCCATGAAGTTCCCATTCTGTTATTATCCTCTACTCTTCCTTCCCAACAGTGTTTATCTTCCTCCTGCAATGCATTTTAAAGATATTCTAAATGAGGCAAAATATTCTAATGAGGTTCAGTTTTTGAAAAGTAATATTGATGTGAAATTTTTGTCTTCCTAATGTTTCTAGCATCATCTACAGTGATACCATAAGCAAATGATCTTACAATATTTACTTTGACAACCTATATAGACAAATGACTTACAACTGGAGAAGCCCTTTCATCACTATATGAAGCAGTTTTGTCCACTTGGCAAATATCACAAGAATAAGTGCAAGAATCACAAATACTGAGAGATGGCAAGAGTTGGTGGGCAAGTTCTTCCACTGTTTGCTATGTTCATCAATTTTCTCTTGTGCTATTTTTACAAATGTGAGCACAGCCAAGACAATTAGCATATGTGAGTCTACCCAAAGTCTAGTAACAAGCTGATCCTAAAGAAAACCAGACAGAGGTTGCATTCTGACCCTTTTCAGGTTTGGTATGTATTGGGGTTTGGGGACCTTTGTATTTAGAGAACTCTGAACCTCTCCCTGACAGACTCTAGTGTGCTTCCCCTGTGATATGGCAGAGTGACATTCAGAACAGATAGTGATGGGAAACATGGTAAGGCCAATGTAAATGGCAGGGAGAAGAAACAATATTTTGAGAGAGTTCCCTGAATTTTAGTAGAACATATTTGGTGAAAACAATATCACATAGGTAAATGTAAAATAAATTCCAAGATTAAAAAAAGGAGGGTTCCAACTGTCAGAAACTTATCTACCTATTGAAAATTCCATGGTTTTTGATTTAAGTGATAGTACAAGGTCATTCATATTTCTAAATATGAAATAACATATTTAGAAGAAAAGTTTGAGTCAAAGACCATTTTACCACTTCATATTGCCTCACATAAGCAACCCTCTCATGTCCTGTTAACTGAGCACAAAGCCAGGAACTATCATGGATCAGTGTCAATATCAAGATTCTAAGAATTATTCTACTGGTTTTCAATTATATTCTTCAAGGCCACATTTGTGTTCTTATTTCCTTTCCTAGAAATATTTTGTTTAGTTATACAAATGTTCATTAAAAATTCTCAAAACATACATGTTTCATAATGTCACTGGATAGTGCATTTCCACTTATGCCTGAATGCACAGTCAATGAAAACATTTTATAGTCGTAGTGGAAAACCAAGAAGAATCCTGGCAAAGGTCTCCTTGAGGTTATCAAACCTAATGAAAAACTTTGTACAGTGCAACACTGTTTGTAGTTGTGACATACTGCATTCTTGCATACTTCCGGAGTTGCTTCTGTATTTATCTGAGCTGTAAGCATTTTCCAAAGGTCAAACTACCTTGCAGAGAAGTGTTCTGATTTTCTTCCAGTAAAGGCGTACATCTCTGCTCTGCTTTTGCAGTACTTCAATCTTCTTCAGCTCTATTCCCTTTTTCCTATGGTAACCTCTTCATCTCTGCCATTTCTCCAAATCTACTCTACTCCACTGATATTTTCCAAGTCAAATAGAGAAGGATGTACCTATTATATATTTTATTCTTAAACAGTTACAAGGGACACAACGCATCTAAAGATTTTAAACAGTAGTAGCTGATCTCATTTCTTTTTCTTTTTTGCTTATTACTTTTTCTTAGTATAAAAGAAAAAAGCCTCATTGTACAAAATTTGGAAGATCCAGAAAAGTACAAAGTAAAAAGTGATAATACAAATCAGCCATATTACCATCAGCCACAGAAAATCACTCTTAGTGGTTTGTTCCAGTCCTTAGAAAATATATTTATTTTTTAATAATGTTCAGATAATAGTGTGTCCTGTTTTCTCTACCTATGTTTATATTTTGAATATTTGTGTTTCTATGTTTTTCAAAAGTGATTTTCATTTCCACATAATAGTCATAATTTGTTTGCTTCTTCCTCCATTGTAGAACATTTAGATATTTCCCAATTTTTCATTATTTTAAATAATGTTATTGAAAATATCTTTCTAGACACTTAAAAATTTTCCCTCTTTATTAAAGCAACTGATTAATCCAATAGTTCTACATATATAACAAGTTTCAGTCACTTATGACGTGAGGGTTGCTCTCACATCCTGCCATGACATTTTCTTCAGATGAGGGGCCCAGAGAGATCATATGACTTGCCTGAAGTCACAAAACTAGTTATTTGAAATTTGGAATTTTTTGACTTTTTTCACTGTCTTCATCTCTTAAGTTCAGTCAAACACTAAGTCTATCATTTTGAATTGTCTTTTTTTAACCCATTTATTTTAATTTGATACTAACTGTTGCTACCCTATTCAGGCCCTTGTAACCACACCCCAAAGCCACCTAAATGGCCTTCCTGCCTCAGGAACCTCCCTGTTCTACTCTTGCCTGTACACCTGCACACTTACCAGGTGGATATTTCTTTATGCCATTATCTAGCTCATTGACTTCTTAGTGAAACTCGACATGTAATATAAAACCCTTTGCTTGGCTCTCAAAGCCCCAATTCCTGCAACCAATCTTACCTCATCCATTCCCTTCTCTGTTCACTTTCCCATTCTTGGCTTCTTGCCTTCTCCTTATAGTATTTACCCTATTCAGAATACTCTGGTTTCCTTTCATCTCTTCAAATTTTACTCAATCCCCCAAGGCCCAGTTCAGGTCTCATTTGCTCCATGAAATAGAATGAGTTTCTCATTGGATCTGACCAACTTGCATTCCCATTGGATTTGAAGTTGGCCAACTTACATTCAAAACTCTGCTTTGCTGCTTTTGCTGGAATAGTTGAGGGGACATAATTAACTCCTCTGAGCCTATTTCTACATACAGAAATATTGAACAATTATACTAATACCTGCCCTCCATCAACATCCCAGGATCCTAAGAAGGATTGAATGTGTGTTACAAAGTTTTGGTAAGCTGCCAAGTGCTATATAGATAAGAGAAAGTATTGTCTGCACTTTGAAACACTTTGGTATCCAGGTCTGTACCAAATAATATAGCACTGAATTATGTTCTGTTGTCATATTCTCTCATCATTTTATATTTGTTAATCATTTTTCCTCAGCTTGGCTGTAAAGTCTCTGAATGCAATACAGTATCTTATATTACTTCTATAATCCCGGGAGCGTATCACTGCGCACCGTCTTAATGCTGCTAGTCTAATCGAGAGGAGTTATAGCTGGTAAGGTCTAGCTATGGTTCACATTGGGATTTAGATATAAATGAAAGAGCCCCAGCTTTCTGTAAGTCATCTGGAGGAGGACAGTCTTACACTTTGGGGAGTTCTAGAAGACTGGGAGCAAGGTTAGTATACACCTTTGTGAAGACTGTGAAAATGTACCCTTAATTTGGATCTTGCCTTTCAGAGATATTCACTGAACTTTCACAGTCACCATTAGGTGAATGTAAAATACACATTCTGAAATTAGAGAACAGAAGCAAGTACGTCTTGTAGACATCTGGGAATAATACCCAGATCTTTGGATATCTTTATCAGAAAGCTCAGGTTACCTAATAATGATATGTTGTTAAAGATGGTCTGATGATCTGTTTATAAATTACTCATTTAGTCTGAAATTCATTTGCCAGTTTTGATTATCTAATTACTAGAGACATGAAGAACATTTCCCCCAAGAAGCTTATCCCTAAAAACACTAGGTTATAGTTAGGGTTAGTGAGAAGAAATAGGTACCCAGTTGGGGTTACAGTTAGGTTGGTGGTTAGTGTTAGGGTTAAGGGCTCAGTTGAAGATGATGTATAGATCTAGGTGTACAAACGTAGATTCCTGCTAGAATTAGTGTTACACTTGGGGTTGGGTTTGGGACTAGAGTTAGGGTTAAGGCTACAATTTAGGGTTAGAGTTAAGTTTAGGGTTAGGTTAGATTCCTGGATACAAAGGACAATTTTACAAAAAGGTATTCCTGAAAATTCCACTTTGGATAGTAAAAGATGAGAGGCTTCAGTTTTCCAAATCCCAAGAACTAGTAAAGCACTGTAAAGAACATTTTACAGCGTTCCAAGATTAAATGAAACTATACAGTTTTCCATACTTTTCAGAGTGTTTTTAAATCTCTAATACTGAAAATGCAAGCAACACTTTTAATATCAATGTTAACACCTCCAAGTTCAATTTGCAGATTGTATTCAGTTTGTACTGCCCTCTTCCCCCACTCATGTATGCCCAATCCCTGACATAAAAACTGACACCATTAGAGAAAAAAAACATGATCTAGAATTTCTATTACCTACATTTCTATAGAAAACTGTATCTTAAAATAAACTATTATTTTTGAAGTACTAGTCAGTTGTCCAGTGCCATAAACAGAAAACACAATCTGTTTTTAATAGAATCATGTTTCCAAATTGTTATGTCACTCACATCTTGTATTTCCAGTCCAGACCTCTGTCTCAGACTTCAAACTTGGATTTCCAATGAATGAATGATGTCCCCACATGGCACCTAAATTTCAACAGGTCCAAAAGTGAACCCATTGTTTTGATAACCCTCACCCAGCACACCTGCTTTTCCATTCCATTTAATGGCAGTACTATTTTCCAAGTGCTCTAAAACAAAAACCTTCTCTCAACTCTTTTTTTCTCACTTCCCACTGTCCCACTCCACTGTAAAAATTCTTTCAAATCTTTCCTCCGTACTCCCTTTCTGTCTTCAATTAGGCTTTTTACCGTCTCTTGCCTAAATCATTGCAATAGCCTCTTAAATAATCTTCAAATAATTTCTCTAGTTTCAAGTTCTTCCTTGTCCAATCTATCTCTCTACATTGTCACTAAAATGCGACGCCTTGCTAAAAATCTTTCCTTGATTGCCGTTTAGAGCTTCTTCTTTAAAAACTTTCTCACTGCTTTCTTCCCCTGGAATTTTCTAGCTCCTCCTTCCCATCACACCATACTTTGCACATCTATGGTTGTACTTACCACACTTTATCACACTGGTCTCCCTGGAGTATATGGTAAACTTCTGGAAACTAAGACTATCTCATTCATTCATACACTACAGTGCACTGAACCATGTGGTGAGTGCCCACAAAACTTTGCTGAAAGAAAATAGCTTACAGGATGAAGTAACTCTCACAGATCCTCTTTATATATCAGTACAGCCAGTCCCAAAATAAAACTTATGCTGTGTAAGGTTTCTTTAAAAAGCACACCCTGCATCTTAACAGGAAGTTACAGATTAATAAACAGCTGACAGAACAAACTAAATAGCATCCAATTAATCACCAGTTGACTGTTCAATTGTTGCTAACTAGATGCGGGGACAGAGTAAAGATGAAGACAAAACATTATTCTTCATTGATAGAAGATTTTGCAAGATGCTCCAAAGCTCTGGGTAACAGAGCATTACGTATTTCCCTACACCCTGGTGATAATTCAGACACAGAAAAAAGGCCATAACAAAAATGAATTTGAAGGATACATGAATATCCAAACTAGATTAATACCAAGTTTGTGGCCACAGAATATCCACCACACCCTACCTCATCCACTGTGTAATGGAGAAACTTGAATGTTGTGTATACTGTCTTTTGGTTACTATTCATGAGAATTTGATGAATATACAGAAAATATTTGGTTTTCTGTAACCACTGGCTGCACTACAGTAGAACTAAGGGAGGTGGGCTAGTTTCACAATTTTATTTTATTTTTTAAAATTTGTTTAAATGTTTTTTATTTATATTTGAGAGAGAGAGAGAGAGAGAGCAGGGGAGGGGCAGAGAGAGAGGGAGATACAGAATCTGAAGCAGGCTCCAGGCCCTGAGCTGTCAGCACAGAGCCTGACACAGGGCTCCAACTCACAAACCATGAGATCATGACCTGAATCGAAGTTGGATGCTTAACTGACTGAGCCACTCATGCACCCCAAGTTTCACAATTTTAAAAATCAAAGAGCTCAGCTACCCATCTGCATCACAGAGCTGAAGGACTAAAAGACATAGTGCTGGGCACAGGCTGCATGTACCAGTGGCTTATCATTTGGGGCAGTTTCTCTCAGGAAAAATGCTAAACCCCAGCACCCTGGAAGGTCAGTTCCTCCTAAAAATTCCCAATGACAACTTTCACTTGGAAAGGTGGTCAAAGGAAGCAGAGGGGATGATTGGTGGGAGACAATATCCAAAGGGATCATGGCCAAACCTTACATAAAAATAGAACACAGACCTACAATCTCTGCAGCAACCAGAACAAAATGGTCAGGATTTGATCAACAAATGCAAGCTCCCCTAATGTTTGCCCTGTCTGCACCAATGCTTCCAACTCAGAACCAACCAGAGAAACCAATTATTGTTTCCATCCAATCACATGGAGTGCTTGCCTCCAGTTTCCCCATGTCAACAGGGCCTACCTGAAGTGCTCCTTGTTTTCCACTATAAAGACTTCCCACTCCTTGCCTGCCCTGAGTCTCTGACATGGGCATAACAGTGGCTGACTTCCCTGCCAAAGCAAGCTCTGAATAAATAACCTCTGCTTGTTCTCATTTGGGTGTTTGTGGTCTTTGAAGCATTCTGAGAGCCTGCCTATGTGTGACTGAAGGACTTGGCATTGCAGTGGGAGCTGGGGCGGTGAGATCTGGAATTGGGAGAGGGGCCCCTTTTAACTTCTGTAGGAGTAGCTGGGGTGCAGGAAAAAGGCACAGGTGAATCTTCTGGCCAGGGCTTGAGGGCCCACTGGAAAAAAAGGGGAAGGAAATGAAATGGGCCCCACAGTGAGCCAGTGGTGCAGGCACATGGAGAGGGGGTACATGTGGCTTGGGCTTGGAAGCAGGTTTGTCAGCTATTCCAGAACATGAAGATTGAGGAGGGTGGTCCGCATGGTGCAGGTTGACACCTCCACCAACCAGAGAGCAAGGAGGAGCAGCTCTGTAGCCTTGAGAAGTGCATCAGCAAGGTCCACTGCTGTGGACCAGCTGCTGATCCTCCAGTACCACCTCAAGATGGAGGAGACTGTCCTCACCAGACAGTAGGAGTGAGGACACTGACCAGTGACCCCATCCTGCGGTCTGGGTCCTAGTTGACCACAGTTGGCCCTACCTTGAAAGCAGCCTTCCTGTCTTTGCTGACTTTTGAAACAATGGGCAAAGATGATGTAAAGAAAACAGATTCTCATAGAACAAGAGAGGGCAAAATAGCCCAAGACAGCAAAGACAAAATGTGGCAGATTTCAGACATTACTAGTGCCAAAGAGTAGTTGATTCTATAAGGCAAGCTTTCAGGTATCTGTAACACAAATGGCAAGTATGGTTCACTAATGGCTCTTCTCACTTTGTCTTCTTAATGACAAACTTTGTACTATGGACTTTGGAATTGGGGAGCACAAGTGGACTTTAGACTACACTGCAGTCTGTGTAATACGTTACACAGAATGTATTGTTCAGTTTTCCATTATTGGGATAACAGTCTTGACGTTGGCTGTCCCAGAAAACCTTCCACGTGCAGTCCCTCTCTCCTTGGCTTATTCTGTAAAGAAAATAACAAAAGAAAATAACTTAGTAAGACACTTGGAAGCTTTTGAAACTACAGGAAATGCAGCAATCATTTGCTTAGATAAAATAAGAACACTGACTATTAACAGAATGGTAGTCCAGGCTTACATTGGTAAGACTCATTATAAAACAATTCCTAGGCTTAAGTCTATTCCAGACCCATTTTGGAATATCTTTTTAGCAAACATTGTGTTAATTGTTCTTATAATTCCAACATAATTTTTTTAGATATCAAAGTTCCACTAAGCAGACTGGAGACAAAATATGTTTTGTTAGGATTTATTCTGCATTTAAAAATAGATAAAAAGAAAGAAAGAAAGAAAGAAAGAGGAAAGAAAGAAAGAAAGAAGAAAGAAGAGAGGGAGAGAGAGGAAGGAAGGCAGGAAGGAGGAAGGAAGGGAGAAAGGCAGGAATGAAGGAAGAAGGAAGGAAGGGAGGAAGGAACAAAGAAGGAAGGAAGGAAGGAAGGAAGAAGGAAGGAAGGAAGGAAGGAAGGAAGGAAAGGCATAACATAAGAGAATCTATACAAAGTATATACCTTCACTCAGAGAAGAAATCCATGACAACTGTCTTAAAACTGCCTGATGAAGGTTTCAGCTGTTCACCAAACAAGCCTCAGAACTATTACTTAACAGATGGTGTCATATCCTGAATGAAGAAGAAATACCCAGAGAACTGGCAGGAGCAAATAATTTCCCAGAGGATTATGAAACCAATGGCTTAGAATCCTGTGAGAAGCTTAAAATCTTGTGCCTGACATTCAGGAATTTTCCAGATACTGAAAATGAACTTGACTGGGTAATGGAGAAGATATTATTAAAGATCCCACATGCATTGCTCTTATAGGTGTTGAAGATCCTGTGAGAACTGATGTATTAGTTTCCTGTGGCTGCCATAACAAAGTATTCCAAAGTGTGTGGCTTAAAACAAAAGAAATTTTTTCTCTCACAGTTCTGGAAGCTAGGTGGAGATCCAAGATCAAGGTATCAATAGGGCCATGATCTCTCTGAAAGCTCTAGGAAGAATCCTTCACTGCTTCTGCTGGCAATTCTTAGTGTTCTGGGGTTGCTGCTGTGTTACTCCACTCTTCTTCACATGGCCTCTATCTTCACATGGCCAACTTCCTTCTGTGAGTGTGTGTCCAAACTTTTCTCTCCTTATAAGAATACTAGTCACTGGACTAAGGCCCACTCTTACATAGTATGACCTCATCTCAATTACATTCCACATAAGGTCATGTTCACAGGTACCAAGGTTTAAAACTGAAACTATCTTTTCGGGAAACAATTCAACCTACAGTACTTGAGGTGCCAGGTAGGATTTTTATATGCCAGAAAGCTGGAATCACTGTGTGTATGATTATTGGTGATAACCTTTATACTGATAGGGCTATTGCTCTGAAATTGTAGCATCATAACAGGCCCTTAAAAGTTATCTATGTTTAGAGGGCACAGATTTCAACAAACCAATACATAACAGAAATAGAGAAACAAAAAAAAGGTTCATATATAGGATTTGGACAAAGCTTTGTGTACCTACAGCATCTTGTCCTACTGACAAATACAATCTAGTAAAAGGTATAACTAAGAGTAATGTTTTGGGACACAGGCAAATGGCAACAGTCACTGGTGATGGTAGTCATGATGATGGCCCAGTGCTAAAGAGAGCTGATGCTAGACTTGCAATAGGATTAACAGGGACAGATATAGCTAAAGAGCTTCCAATATCATTCTTATCAATAACAACTTCACAAATGTTGTTAAAGCCATAAAGTAGGAGCAGGAATGTTTATTACAACATCTCTAAATTCCTTCAATTTCAATGGACTGTTGATGTTGTAGCCACAGTTGTAGCCTTCATAGGAGCACTGTTGTCCAGGATTCTCCTCTTAAAGCTGTACCTCATCTTTGGGTGCATTTCATAGTGGATGCTTTGCTTTTCTCATACGCAAGTGAAAGCCTACAGAGTGATCTTTGCTTCTCAAACCTCATGGAATAGGAATCTCTCTTGTTCATTTCAAAACAAAATTTATTAGTTCATAATAACTAATTGTTGGTGAAATCTTTTTTAATTTTGATAGTGGAAGAAATACTGTCCTACATACTCCTTCTTCTATTTGTTATGCAATGATATTTAATACTTTTATGATGCAACTTTTTAATAAAATTAATGCCAGGAAGCTTCATGGCAAAATAACTATATTTGAGAGACCCTTCAGTAATAATATCTTTTGCCTAATTGTCCAGGGCACATTTATTGTATAATTTTTGTTTTGCGCAACATGGAAGACAAGTGTTCAACTGCACAAATCTTAGTCCAGACATACAGTGCATATTCCTAAGGCTAGCAGTGTTAAGGGAGTGCAGTTCTTAATTATAATTTCAAATGGTTGTGTGGAACTTATTATAAGGCTATCATTGAAGGAAAAGGTTAAACTTACTAACAAAGTGCAAGAGTTAGAATTAAAAGTAAAAAGCAAAAATTCTACTCAGGCAGAATTGAAGATCAGGCTAAAATGGTAGATGTGTATAATTCTTCCATCCAACTCACCCTCTTTATCAGTCATCCAGTATAAGTAAAGGGAAGCTTTCAGAATTTACACAAATTCTGTCTTAAATACTTACAATATCCTATTAACTGTGAAAAGTAATAAAGAGAAACCTCACTAACATGAAGTCAGGAGCTTTGGCAGGGGGAGCGCTCACACCCTAGCACTTACCATTGATTGCAAATCCAACAGGAAATGATGGACCCTGCAAGTGTATACTACTTTACTACCCTGGCAAGAGGAAGAAAGGCCTACTTCCTCCCCCCAGTGACAGCCTGCCCAATGAGAGAGAGTCACAAGTCAGCCAATGAGATGCCTCTATACTTTGAACTCCCAGTTTACTCCAATGGACTCTTTATTTACAATGCCTCCCTCCAACCTCCCCCTTTCCCCTATAAAAGAAGGATGTCCTCCTTTGTTCTGTGGACTTGCCTATCATTTTGTCCCAGATTATAATTCTCTGCTATTCCCAAGTAAACCCATTTTTTCTGTTAAAATAACTGGCAGTACTATTTTGAAGGTTCACATAACAAATAAACACTTTATCCTTTGTCTATAATTTTGTTTTGTAATAAACATGTAATTTGGGTCATCCTCAATGTTACATTTTAAGGCTGTTAGAGTGATGAATATTTTAGACAAAGTTATAGTTTAGAGAGGTAATATGAGAATTATTTATAAATAAAACATAGATTCAAAAAAATCTTTGAACTATTGTATTCCCTTTGAATTTTTTAGTAGAGTTCCAAGAGCAAAATTATGAATTAATTAATGTATTACAAAATAAAAAGACATTAATTGTAATTAATATGTTACAAAAATAGAAAAAGACATATTCAAAAGGCCATGTACCCTATTGATGGGAATGCAAACTGGTGCAGCCACCCTGGAAAACAGTACAGAGATTCCTCAAAAAGTTAAAAATAGAAAATGCTTAACATCACTCATCAAATCAAATCAAATACAAATCAAATACAATGAGAAATACAAATCAAAACCACAATGAGATACCACCTTACACCTGTCAGAATGGCTAACATTAACAACTCAGGCAACAACAGATGTTAGGAAGGATGTAGAGAAAGGAGATTTCTTTTGCATTGTTGGTGGGAATGCAAGCTGGTGCAACCATTCTGGAAAACAGTATGGAAGTTCCTTAAAAAACTAAAAATAGAACTACCCTACAACCCAGCAATTGCACTACTAGGCATTTGTCCAAGGGATACAGGTGTGCTGTTTTGAAGGGACACATGCACCCCCATGTTTATAGCAGCACTATCAACAATAGCCAAAGTACGGAAAGAGTCCAAATGTCCATCGATAGGTGAATGGATAAAGAAGATGTGGTATATATATATATATATATATATATGTATATATATATATATATATACACACATATATATACATATATATATACACAATATATATATGTATATATAACACAATATATATATGTGTGTGTGTATACACACACACACACACACACACACACACACACACACACAATGGAGTATTACTCAGCAATCAAAAGGAATGAAATCTTGCCATTTGCAACTACTTGGTTGGAACTGGAGGGTATTATGCTGAGTGAAATTAGTCAGAGAAAGACAAAAATCATATGACTTCACTCATGTGAGGACTTTAAGAGACAAAACAGATGAACATAAGGGAAGGGAAACAAAACTAATATAAAAACAGGGAGGGGACAAAACAGAAGAGACTCATAAATATGGAGAACAAACTGAGGATTACTGGAGGGGTTGTGGGAGGGGGAATGGGCTAAATGGGTAAGGGGCACTAAGGAATCTACTCCTGAAATCATTGTTGCACTATATGCTAACTAATTTGGATGTAAATTAAAAAAAAAAAAAGAACTATTCTACATTCCAGCAGCTGCACTACTAGATATTTACCCAAAAGAAATAAAAACACTGATTTGAAGAGACACGTGCACCTGATGTTTATAGCAGCATTAGCAACAATAGCCAAGTTATGGAAACAGCCCAAATGTCCATCGACTAATGAATGGATGAAGAAGATATATATAAAGCAGAATATTACTCAGCCATAAAAAAGAATGAAATCTTGACATTTGCAACAATGTGGTTAGAACTCGAGTGTATTATGCTAAGCAAAATGAGTCAGTCATAGAAAGACAAAAACCATATGATTTCACTCAGGTAGAATTTTAAGAAATGAAACAGATGAACATAGAGGGGGGTGGGCAAACAGAGAGGCAAACCATAAAAGTCTCTTAACTATAGAGAACAAACTGAGGGTTGTTGAAGGGGAGGAGGGCAGGGAATGGGCTAAATGGGTGATGGGCATTAAGGAGGGCTCAGTGATGAGCACTGGGTGCTATATGTAAGTGATGAATCACTAAATTCTACTCCTGAAACCAATATTACACTACATGTTAACTACCTGGAATTTAGATAAAAACTTAAAACACAAAAATCATGTACCTTCTTTGAAAGTGCATTGATATTTTTCTTATTTACCGTAGATAAGTAACACATATTTTAAGAACACAAGCAACATGAGAGCTTTCTAAAAATACAGACAGTGATAGTCTAATGTCATGGCCTTTGAAGTATTTGTTCTTCAAATTACTACCTCAAACTATACTCAAAGAGTATAGTTACTCTTTACAATTACTAAAGAAAAGTAGAAAAACTAAAAATGCCCACAATATTTTCTCTATTTGTCATCTGACCCAAGTTACCACTAGCTGGTCCTTGCGGTATATCTGAAACATGACCAAAACTCTGCAAGGAAAGCAAAGCACAGGATTAAAAGAATTACAGGAAAAAAGTAAGGTAAACAATGACTTTTTGCCTACGTGATAAATGTAATTATTGAAATATGCTTCATTTTTTACTTTAGACATCTTTGCCTGAGTTAACTTTAAGATTATAGCTGGAGAGTTTCACATTTTGGTTTGTCACCAAACCTAGAAACTTCACACCTAATGATCTACTACCAGAGAACAATTAAATCTATCCTTTTCTTTATTTCTGTTTGGTTGTTCTGCATACCAAATTTGAAATGATATAAAAAGCTAAGGTGTATTACCTATATACAATGAGTCAAGGAATTTGGCCCTATTCGTGCATTTGCCATATCTATGTAGATTTTTTTCAATAAATCAAGAATTTGTGGAAAGCCCCAGTGTGGATAACACTGTTGTAAGTATTTTAGGTCACAGGGAAACTGCTTCTTGTCTTCAGGCAACTTTTGTTTCTAAAAAGCAAACTTTGCAGAGCTTACTTACACCTCGATAAAAGCTTATTTTACATATTAAAGAACCCACATAACTTTTGAATCTACAATTGATGACCTCACTTGTGCCAGAGACCCCTATGAGAACTCAGGTATCCCAAGCTAAAATAAACTGCTTATTTTATTTCTGACTTTGTAAAATTCAGAATTTTACTAACAGATATTGCTGTTTCCTAAAAAGATAGAATATCTTCTCATCATGATGGCTGTGATTTGTATTCTTAGACACCTCATGACAAGAACCATCTAAACAAGTCTGGTAATCGAATCCAAACTCAATGGCTCCTAAGAAAATGTGAACTTTGATTTTAACATATGTGATGAGGTTTTGGGGTGATGATGGTGAGGTTCAGAGCTGATGGCCAAGAAAGAATTCTTGAAATGTCTTTGGTGCAAAAAGGTGATTAAAGCACGGGAACAGGACTCAGGGGCAGAAAGAGCTGCACTAGGGTTGTGCCCAGTGACTGGTTACATACTATGGAGCTGGGGGAGGTAAAGACAAAAGGGAGGCCTCCAGAAAGACTTTGATATGCTAAAGAGGACTCCCAAGTTACCTGAGGCCTTGCTATTGTCAATCTAAGGTTGTTTTCCCTCTACTAAGGCATTAACATTAGGACAGTAGGCGGTTCCTGGAGAAATGTTCTACTCTGGACTTGCCTCAAGCATTTGTCAATGGGCTGCAGGTTATAAAGAAATTTAATTTTACCTGCCATTTCCTTCTTGCCTTTGTTCCCCACAACACTATGGAAGGGAGGGTAATAGGAGGGCTCCAGGAAACTGAGTCAATTGTGACAAGTAAGCTATGATGACCACAGGCAAGTCTGAAGACACAAAGGGAAGGTCAGCTTTTATTACATTTTAAAAATCAACTGGGTGGGTTGGAGGGATGGGTGAAATAGATAAAGGGGATTAAGAGTTCACTTATGACAATGAGCACTGACTAACGTATGGAGTTGTTGAGTAACACTCAACATAACATGGTATGTTAACTATACTAGAATTAAAATTTTTTAAAAGATTTAAAAAAAATTTTTTAATGTTTATTTATTCTTGAGAAAGAGCATGAGCAGGGGAGGGGCAGAAAGCAAGGGAGACACAGAATCTGAAACAGGCTCCAGGCTCTGAGCTGTCAGCACAGAGCCCAAGGCAGGGCTTGAACTCACAAACTGTGAGATCATGACCTGAACCAAAGTAATCCGCTTAAAAGACTGAGACACCCAGGCACCCCAGAAAGATTTTTTTTTCAATATATGAAGTTTATTATCAAATTGGTTTCCATACAACACCCAGTGCTCATCCCAAAAGGTGCCCTCCTCAATACCCATCACCCACCCTCCCCTCCCTCCCACCCCCCATCAACCCTGTTTGTTCTCAAGAGATTTTTTAAAAAGGCAGCTGGGGAGGTTGTTCTGAACAAAAGTGTATTGGAGAACAGGAGTTTGAGGTTGTGGGGGGTTCTCATTGGTTGCAAGCAGTGGTTAACACAATGTTGCTGAGGCAGGGGAGGGGTTTTCCTTCCTTAAAGGCAGGAGGTAAATTTGTGCGTGAAAAGTGTCCTCCCTTTGTGGAACTGATTCTTGTTTTCCTTCTTCCTGAGGATTCCCTCAGCTGCAATGAGGAATATGTGCATGACAGCTCCCCCTTCTGGGCCACCTGATTCCATTTTAAATGAGGTTTCCTTTATGTATTTTCACAGAAGAATGGAAACATTTCTTTTCTGGATTATTTGAATGTCTCCATACAGAATCAAGGGATTAAAAAAATCCATTTTCTGGTTTTTGTGATTAATACATTTAAAATAATTGGTGATTTAAAAAACATCAATGTGGAAATGGAGCTTGTATTTAAAGTTTTGGAAGAATTGCTAACCCTCAGATACCACATAATGGGGTATGCTTTAATGTATGGAGGAGTTAAATCCAAGAGTCATCATTATTTGTTTCTGGTTTCCATATAACATATTTGCTACTATTTTTCTGCATTATGAATGAAATGAATTGCAAAATGAATGAATGAAATGATTGACTTAAGAAATCAACTTTTAGGGACACCTAGGTGGCTCGGTCAGTAAGGCCTGAGACTTCAGCTCAGGTCATGATCACACGGTTTGTGGGTTCAAGCCCCAAATCAGGCTCTGTGCCTCAGAGCCTGGATCCTGCTTTGGATTCTTCTCTGTCTCTCTCTCTGCCCCTCCCCAACTCGCTCTCTCTTTCTCTCAAAAATAAATAAACATTGGGGCGCCTGGGTGGCTCAGTCGGTTGAGCGTCCGACTTTGGCTCAGGTCATGATCTCACAGTCTGTGGGTTCGAGCCCCGCATCAGGCTCTGTGCTGACAGCTCAGAGCCTGGAGCCTGTTTCAGATTCTGTGTCTCCCTCTTTCTCTGACCCTCCCCTGTTCATGCTCTCTCTCTGTCTCAAAAATAAATAAATGTTAAAAAATTTAAATAAATAAATAAATAAATAAATAAACATTTAAAAATTTTTTAAAAAGAAATAAACTTTTAGAAAAGTTTATGTAACATCAAGGCCATTCACATTCTGGAGTGAAAAAAAGGTAGTATTAACAGTAATCATTCTTTTTAATATTCTTCCTTGTGTCAAAGAGGTTGCTGACAGGACATACTCCTTAGGAGGGAGGGAGGGCTTCTCATTCCAACTCTCAGTTCTTCACTTCTTTCTCCAAACCATCTGGAGTTTACCATCAGAAGGGAAAATTCCTGTCCATCAACAGCCTCTAGAGCAGGAAAGTTAATTTGCTAAATCCATAACCCTTTTGTTCATCTGCCCACACCCTTTCCTCACCTTCCAGGCACAGGATCAAGTCTCCCGTGGCCTGATAATAAGTCAAAGGAACTAGTTCCAGGCAGAAGAATCTCATCAGGTGCTACGAGAAGGCCCCAGCTCACCTCCACGTGGTTACAGTCTTCGTGGTCACAGAGAGGATGGGGCTCTCCTCTTTTCCTCCATCCTCTCAGCACTAGTTGATGTTTAACCTTTTTTGTGTGTCTTTTTTTTTTCTTCTCCAGAATGACCATATGAGATTATTTCAGTCTGATTTATTTCACAAGCATACAATTTTCTTGAAGGGAAGGATTTGTGTATGTGCCTTTGTTCACATCCCTGTTAACCCTTCCTTGCCCCTGACACTTGTCCTCCAATAGCTGGCTGTCGCTGGCAAAAGAATTTGCATCACTTTTAGTTCACTATAGCCAACTGCTTGTGTATAAATTTAGCACAACAGAAAAGTGAACTTCAGGGATTACTTGTGGGGGCTTTGACAAAGAGGGATACAGCTCATTAGTCTAGTGACCTTATCCCACCCCATATATAATCAGATTGACACCCATTATTAGATTAATCTTCCGTAATAAATTGCTTTTCTTTACCTGTTTTTCAAAAAACCATCAGTGGATCTTGTTTCCCCTAACATTAAATGTAAAGGTGACTTGGCTTTTCAAGTCTTCCAAAACCCATCCCCACCATGCCTTTCTAAATTCACTTCCTAATACTCTATAACCCTGAAACAGATTCTTCTTTCAATTGAAAGCCTTTCTGTAATGTTCACTGAATGCCTAGTTGATTCCAGGCACTTTAGTATGCATGAGGAATAAGACAAAGTTTCTGCCCTAAAGGAGCTCAGGACAAATCAGGGGAGTTAAACACATAAGTAGCTATAATATAACAGTAACAATAGTAATCACTAACTTCACTGAGCACTTTGTATAGTCCAGGCATCATTCTAAGCATTGCATATCTACTCCTTTAATCCTCACAACTGTTAAAAGAGAGAAGCCAATCCCCCAAATGGAATCATTTGTTCCCCAAACTAGCAAATCAAGATTTAATCATAGTTTCAACCTCTCCCAAGGATGTGACCTTTTAAAAGTCTCTTTGAAATTTTCTGATTAGTACTAGTGAGGTACTCTGTATGATAAAAAAAAAAAAAAAACCTTGCTGGTCCCTTCCCCCCAAGAAGAAAATCTTCTGGCTCCAAATTATCCTTTCTTTTCCTTTGCTAATCACTCTTTGCCCCACCCTCTTTCTTACAAAATCTTCCATTTTGTACAACTCCTCCAAGCAGCATCTCTCTACTTGCTAGACTAGATGCTGCCTGATTCATGAATCACCTAATAAAGCCAATTAGATTTTCAAATTTACTCTAGTGAATTTTGTTTTTTAATACAAGAAACCTATGAGGTACATACCATGAGTATCTTCATTTTATAGCTGAACAGAGGAAAAGAGAGGTTTTCCAGGATCGCATAGCTTGGTGGACTGTGTAATTGAACCTTAAGCACTTCCTTAACCACTACATTATATGATAATTTGAAGACAGGTATAGTAGAGATGTGAACAAAGTGTTGTGGGAGCATAAGGGTTAGAGAGTTATTCAACTTGGAGATGTGGGAAATGGTGTCATTGATACAGTATCACCCTATTCTTTATATACACCTACCCCCTTTTAGAAAAGGATTGGACCAACTTACACCAAAAAATGCATACATTAAAGTAATGATAAAATAGAAATTAGGGGATCAGGACCAGGGAAAATGTAAATATCATAAGAAAATCAAGACCAGAGGAAAAATATATTTTAGCCCAAAAAGAACAGTTTAATGTCAACTATACATCAAAAAGAAGAAGGAGAAGGAGAAGGAGAAGGAGAAGGAGAAGGAGAAGAAGAAGAAGGAGGAGGAGGAGGAGGAGGAAGAGAAGGAAAAGGAGAATGAGAAGGAGAAAAGGAGTTTAGTTACACCATACTTCAGCATCTATGAGCTTTCTGGTAGTCAAAGAGAAAAGGGAGTGTCAATTGTATAACATTTATCGTTATAAAGGAAAAAACAAAGCAGTTCGTAAAAGGGAAAATAAGCCTTTCTTAGAACTATTTTCTCAAACACAATTTTCACATGGGAGTTTTTATTAGTGTCACTGAGAACTATAGTGGAAACAGTGTCTCCTGGGCGACTGGGTGGCTCAATTCGTAAAGTGTCTGACTTGGGCTCAGGTCATGATCTTCACGAGTTCGAGTCCTACATGGGGCTCAGCACTGACAGTGTGGAGCCTGCTTGGGATTATCTCTCTCTCCCTCTCTCTCTTTACCCCCCCCTCAAAATAATAAATGAACTTTTTAAAAAAAGAAACAACGTCTCCTATAACACACCTATAATGAATGTAATAGATTTTATATGGCATTTTCTTAAACATTCATTGATAAAACACAAAGACATTGCATAAATGCAACTCAGCAAAGATAATTCCATTAAAGATGCTATTGTCTGAATTGAGAATCTTCTGGTGTTAGGATTTTGTGTTGAGTCTAGAAAAATGAGGATTTTTCTAAGCTGAGAAGCAAGAAAAAACATTCAAGGAGGAAAAACAGCATGATGTACATTGTAGTGTGGTTTTTGTATCTGTATGTTTGAAGAGAAAGGAATGGACAGAAAGTCAGTTGGTGGGACACCTGGGTGGCTCAGCTGGTTAAGCATCTGACTTTGGCTTAGGTCATGATCTCATGGTTCATGAGTTTGAGTCCTGCTTTAGGTGAGCCCCTTCTCTCTCTCTCTCTCTCTCTCTCTCTCTCTCTCTGTCTTTCCCTCCCCCTCTCTCTTTTTCTTTGCCCCTTGTGGGATTCCCTCTCTCTCTCTGCCTCTCACTCATCCTCCCCTTAAAAAAAAAAAAGTCAGTTGGTGAACAAAGCTGTTTCTGGCCCTATACAAGCCACTGGGATACACCAGTGAAGAGAACAAAGTCCCTGCTCTCCAAGAGCTTATGTTCTAGTGTGTAGGCATGGGAAGGGGGTGGGAAGTCAAACAATAAATATGGAAACAAATAAATAGTTTGATATGGGTGCTGATAATTATGATGAAGAAAACAAAGTACAGTACTGAGTGTGTGGAGGCATTTAGGAGGCAGCTATATAAGTATCTGGTGAAGTGCTTTCTCAGGAAGAAGTGAATGCAAAGGCAAGAAGCAGGATTGGTTTTATTCTAAGTATAATGAAATGAGGGTTTTAAGCAGGAAGTTGACCTGATGTGATTTACATTTCAAAAGGTAACTGGTTGAAATGCAGAGGATGGAAAGGATGGGCTCTGAGAGAAAAATGGTGACAGACACTAGTTAGGAGGCTGTTTCAAGAGTCCAAGGAACATGTGGTGGTCTGGATTTGCATTGTACACATTTTGAAAATGAAACCAATGAGAAGTATGAAAGAGAGGAATCAAAGATGATGCGCAGTTACTTTACCAAAGCAAATAAGTGGATGATGTGCCATTCTCTGAGGTAGTTTAGACACAGAAAATGGGAGTGGGGAAATAAGTAGTTCTATGTTGACCAACTTAAATTTGAAATGACAACTACTCCAAGTGGCAATTGGATATACAAGTCAGGAGCTCAAAGAGGAAATATAAAAACAGTACATACAAAGAACACATTCTTAAAATATGTTAGTTACATTGTAAAATGTTTTGTTGCAGACACAGTCCCTTTATATTTAAAACCATGAGTTCATTCATCAATCTGAAAAAAACATAAATGAATAAATGTTTTCTGTTTCCTGGTGTTTGGACAGTTCATAGATTCAGACATCTTCAGAGCACACAAATGAAGGCCTTAAGACTGTGAAAGATTATTTGGAAGACTAATAGAAGAGGAGGTCACAAAATAGGCCAAGAAGGAGGATCCAGGAAAGTAGGAAGAACTTTAACAAGACAAAGGACTTTAACATTTATCAACAGGATAAATGTAAAATCAGTTCCATAAAGCCTGGAGAAAAAAAGTCTTTCAAAAAGGAGGGAATGGTCAATTATATAAAACCCTGATTTGTAGGCAAGTAAAAGAGAATGGAGAACTGAGCATTAGCTTTGGAGAGATATAGGTCATTGATGATCTTGATTAGAGTTTTAGAGGAATGGTAGGAATGAAACCCTTCTTTGTGTAAATGGAGGAGAAAATAGGAGGTGAAGAGTGGACACAGTGAGGAAAACGATCTTTTTTAGGATGGTTTCTTGTGAAGATGACTAGAGAAATGTGGTGGTAGCTGGAGGAAGACGTGAGATCAAGGACTTCTAAAAATAATGGTTGATATTAAGGCATGCAAGTATATATAGGTCAGAATGACCCAGTAAATAGAAAATGATGCAAAAGGAAAACAGAATATACCCTTATCCAGCCCATCATCTCTTGCTTGAATCATTGCCAAAGATCCATAACAGATTTCTTACCTCTTCTGCAAAGCATCCTCTATAGCTTTGCTAAAGTAATTTTTTTTTCCTGAAAAGCAAATCTGACTATATTTTTCTTTAGAGTCTCTCTTTTGTTTTCAGGAATGCTCTGGTTATATTTCTGAGTGAAATAAAATGCTAAAAGTTCTGGCTGACTGAAATCTACAGACAGCTTATTTGACTCCAGCTTCTAGAACAAAGATTGTTATGTCTTCAAGCTCTTCACTTTGACCAAGAGAGTTCCATAACCTTGACATGAACAGGCTCAGAGGGAACCCACATTCATGAATAGATAGGAAAAGTACAGCTTTTTAAAGAGGATCTCAGAAGCTTTCAAGAAGATTGATTTTCACCTTCTGGTATTCACATCCTTGTGTAATCCCCTCCTCATGAGTATGAGCTAACCTTAGTGACTCCTGATGAATAGAATGTAGCAAAAGTAATGGGATGTCACTTCCAAATTGGGTTATAAATGGACTGTGGCTTCTATTTGCTTCTATCTTGGCTGTTCTTTCTTATATTCTCTTGGATCACTCATTCTGGGGGAAATCATCTTCCATGTCATGAGGCAGCTCTGTGGAGAGGGTCCTAAAAAGAAGCTTGGAAGCAGATACTTCCTCAGCTGAGCTTGAGAGGACTGCAGCCCTGACCAGCACCTTGACTGCAGCCTCGGGAGAGACCTTGAAAGAGAACCACCAGCTGAGCCACTCCTGGATTCCTGACCCACAGAAACTGTGAGCTAATACAAGTTTATATTTCTAACCACAACATTTTGGGGTAATTTGTTATACAGTAATAGATGATTATTACAAAATCCAAGAGGGAAAGACCAAAAAAAAAAAAAAAAAAAACCAGAAAAAATAACAAAAGTTTATAAGAATTTCAAATAGATGCAATTATACAATTTAAAAAAGATTCACTGTAAGTTTAAAACATGACTTTGAATTTTAAAATTTAAGAAAAATTAAAATTATTATAGTTATAGTGAGAATTAAATTAATAGGGTAGACAACTAAAAGGTAAAAAATTCACAACTCATAGCACAAAGGAAAACAATTATACATCATGAGAAAAATGATAAGACATATGGAATGTAGACCTAAGAAACTTATACAAAGAATAGGATTATCAGGACAAAAATAGAAAAAATAAAAAATTAATTGTTAAGGGGAAAATGGGGAAAATATTCAAAGTTAAAATTTAAAAAAAGCTTCAATCATTATTAAAATAAAGCAGAGTTCCAAGCAGGACTAGGCAAAAAAAGATACATACCTAGACATATTCTGGTAATGTTTCTGGACTACAGTGATAAAGAAAAAAAATTACCTAAGCTTCTAGTGAGAAAGAACAGAACACCTGTAAAGAAAAAAGGCTTCAACTTCTCTGCAGCATTAGAAGCTAAAAAACAGTCAACAGTCATCTTAGGCTACAGAATGAATAGGTATAAGTCCAAAAATCTTATACTCAGTGATGATATCCTTTACATTAGCATACTTGCAAGATCTTAGAAGCAGACCACCCACATATCCTATCCAAGGAAAACACTCCAAGAGCTCATTTAGCTAAAGGATAAATAAATCAGAACAAAAATCTTAGATAAGAAAACTAAAGACTACAAGAAATAGTGATGAGCAATGAATTTTCTGTGATGTAGCTATATCAAAAAGAATAACTGTAATATTTTTTGTCATGAAATACAGGTACTAAGAGAGTAAGAAAAAGACTTACAGTTTCTAGTTGGGCATATAGAAGCTTGGAGGTTGTCACTCCATTCTAACAAGTAAAAAGCTAAACAAACTGAATTAATAGTTTTCTTAGATTCATCAGAGAAGCAAGTTTACAAGATGTTTGCACAACCTGCAAAACAATATAGTGTTATTTGAAAATAAACTTGCAAACACAAAGACAACCACTAAAAGAGTGATAAAAGAAGTATAAGTGATGCATGCTTAGAAACAAGAGAAAATGGAATCATATCAAGATTTTATTTTTAGTAATCTCTATACCCATCATGGGCTCAAAATTACAACTCCGAGATCAAGAGTAGCAAGCTCTATCAACTGAGCCAGCCAGGCACCCTGAAAGTGGAATTATAAAAAATGCTCAATTAAAAAGGAGACAAAGATTGGAGGACACAAATAGGAACAAAGGACATCAAATAATAGAAACCATAATAACTATGGTAGATTTTAATCCAACTATATCAATAATCACTTTAAATGTAGATGGTCTAAAAGCACCAATTAAAAGACAGAGATTGTCAAAGTAAATAAAAAAACAAGACACAATTATATGTTGTCTATAAGAAACCCACTTTAAATATAAAGACACATATATATTAAAAGCAAATCGATAGAGAAAAATATATCATGCGAATCATGGGAATCAAAAGAAAACTGATCATGCTAATGAAAAGAAAGCTGGAGTACCTTATATTAATGTCAGAAAGAGTAAACTTCAGAGCAAGGAAAAAATCATAAGGGATAAAGAGGGGCAGGCATTATATAAGAGTCAATTCTCTAAGAACACATAACAATGCTTGGAGTGTATGTGCTTAGCTACAGAGCCTCAAAATATATGAAGCAAAACCTGCTAGAACTGCAAAGACAAATAGATGAATTCACTACTACAGTTGGATGTTTCAAAACTCCTCTATGAAAAATGGACAGATCCAGCAAGCAGAAAATCAATAAGGACACAGTTGAACTCAACTGCACTATTCATCAATTAACATCTATTGATTACTTCATCCAACAACAGCAGAATACACATTCTTCTCAAGCTCACATGGAATACTCATCAAGGTATCCTGGGCCATAAGACATATATTACCACATTTAAAATAATAGCAATCTTATAATAAATGCTCTCAGATGACAATGGAATTAAACTATAAATTCATAATAAATAGTTGAAAAATTCCAAAATATTTGTAGATTCATTTGTAAAAATGAAGACATAGCTTATCAAAACATGTGAGATGCAGCAAAGGCAGTGTTTAAAGGGATATTTGTAGGATTAAATGCATACATTAGAAAAGAAGAAAGGTCTAAAACCAATCATCTAAACTTTCACCTTAGAAAGCTAGAAAAAGAAGAACAAATTATAGTCAAAGTAAGAAGAAAATAAATAATAAAAATATGGGCAGAAATCAATAAAATTAAAAACAGAAAATCATTAGAGAAAATCAACCAAACCAAAAGCTGGTTCTTTGAAAAGGTCAATAAAATTGATAAGCCTCTAGGGTGCCTGGGTGGCTCAGTCAGTTAAGCACCCATCTCTTGGCTTCGGCTCAGGTCACGATCTAACAGTTCTTGGGATTGAGCCCTGCATCAGGCTCAGTATTGACAACATGGAGCCTGCTTGAAATTCTTTCTCTCCCTCTCTCTCTGCCCTTTCCCTGCTCTCTCTCTCTTTCTCTCTCAAAACGAATTAACATTTTTTTTTAAAAATGGGGAGTCTGTGTGGCACTGTTGGTTAAGTGTGTGACTTTGGCTCGGGTCATGATCTCATGCATGGTTCCTGGGTTTGAGCCCTGTGTCAGGCTTTGCTCTGGTGGCACAGAGGCTGCTTGGGATTCTCTTTGTCTCTGTCCCCCTCTCTCTCTGCCCCTCCCCCACTTGCATGTGCTGTCTCTTTCTCTCTTTTTCCAAATAAATAAAGTTTACAAAAAATTTGATAAGCCTCTAACCAGGTTAACTAAGAAAAAGAGAGAAGATACAAATTATTACACCAAAAATGAAAGAAAATACATCACTACAGATCTCATGGACACTAAAAGGATAATAAAGGAATACTATAAATAACTCCATGCACACAAATTTGATAATCTAAGTGAAATGGACCAATTTACAAATGACCAAAATTCACACAAGAAGGAATAGACAAATTAAATGGACTATATCTGTCAAAGAAATTGAACCAATAATTAATAACCTTCCCAAAGAGAAAGCACCAGTCCTACATGCATTCACAGGTAAATTCTACCAAACATTTAAGGAAGAAATTATATCAATTCCCTACAATGTCTTCCAGAAGATAGAAGCAGAAGGAGTAAGGCCAGCATCACCCTAATACCAAAACCAGACAATGGCATTACAAGAAAAAAAACTACAGACCAATTTCTTTCATGAACATTGGTGCAAAATGTCTCAATAATATACTAGTGAATAAAATCAACAATGTACAGAAAGAATTATACACTACAACCAAGTGGTGAAAGGCTGGTTCTGTATTAGAATGATAATTAATTTAATACATCAAAAGAATAAAGAAAAAAAATCACATAATCATATCAATAGATGCTGAAAAAGCATTTGACAAAATCCAACACCCATTTATGGTTAAAAAAAAAAATCTTTCAGCAGTCTAGGAATACAGGAGGAATTTCTTTAACATGATAAAGAATATCTACAAAAAACCTACAGCTAACATTGTACTTTAATGATGAGAACCTAGAAGATTTCCTGATAAGATCAGGAACAAGGATGTCTCCTTTCACCACTACTTTTCAACATTATACTGGAAATCCCAGGTAATGCAACAATAAAAGAAAAAGACATAAAGAGTATACAGATTAGAAAGGAAGAAACCATCTTTGCTCACAGATGAAATGATTGTCTATTTAGAAAATCTGGAAGAATTAACAAAAGCTCTTCTGGAACTAAAAAGTGATTATACCAAGTTTGTAAGATACAAGGATAATATACAAAAGTTAATCACTTTCCTATATGCCCACAATAGACAAGTGGAATTTGAAATTAAAAAGACAATACCAGGGGTGCCTGGGTGGCACAGTTGGTTAAGTGTCTGACTTCAGCTCAGGTCATGATCTCACGGTTCATGAGTTCGAGCCCTGCATCAGGCTCTGTGCTGACAGCTTGGAGCCTGAAGCCTGCTTTGGATTCTGTGTCTTCTTCTCTCTCTGCTCCCCCACACCCCGCACCTGTCTCTCTGTCTCTCAAAAATGAATAAACGTTAAAAAAAAAAAAGGACACTACCATTGACATTAGCCTACCCCAAAATAATATGTATAGTGCAACTTTGGTTTGCGAGCATAATTCATTTTGGAAACATGCTTATAATTCAAAGCACTTGTATATCAAAGCCAATTTCAAAAACATTGGCTCAGTTGTGATCATGTGACATTAGGCATCACATACTACTCATATTGTAAGACATCACTCATTTATCAAGTTAAAATTAATTAGAAATGTTTGTTCATCTTGTGGAACACTTGCAGAACAAATTACAATAAAACTTTGGTTTGTGAGCATAATTTGCTCAGGAAACATGCCTGTAATCCAAAGCAGTTGTATATCAAAGAAAATTTCCCCATAAGAAATAATGGAAACTCAGATGATTCATTTCACAACCCAAAAAATATTCACATAAGATGGTTACAGTACTGCAATATGATACAAAATAATAAAGAAAATAAAAATATAAAGAAAAATAAATTAATCTGCACTTACCTTTGAAAACTTTCGTGGCTGGTGTGAGGGAGACAAGAAAAGGAGGGTTATTGTGTAGGACGACTTTCACTATCACCAACGGATGTTGACTACAGTACAGTATTAATAAACTCTTGTTATATACTGTATTTAATGTAGCTGGCAATAGGGCAGCAGAGGAAAGGGTCTATATCTGCAGGCAGCGTGACCTAGAATGAGGCAAAGTATTCCTAAACTTACTCTTGTATGGAAGAGCAAAGGACTGTCCATAGGTGCTTTGAAGTGACAAAGAATACATTAGTGCCAGCTGTGGGCACCTTCCAATGTTCTGAACAATCACTGATTTCTGCCAAACACCACAGCCTGAGACTGAGCATTTGAGTATAGGAGATGATCACTCACAATCCTGTAGAGAGAAAGAGGAGAGAGAGAGAGAGAGAAAAGGAGAGAGAGAGAAAGACATCTGTATTGCAAGACCTCACTTGTTTATCAAGTTAAAACTTATTAGAAAACTTTGCTCGTCTTGTGGAACACCCACAGAACAACTTACTCGCAATCCAAGGTTTTACTGTATTTCGAGAAAGAGGAGGTAGCAGTACTAAACACTGCTGAGAACTTAGATGAGATAAAAACTAAAGAACACTGCCATGGAAGTTAGCCATTGTTGACTTTGGGAAGAGCAGGTTCAGAAGCCAGAGTACAGTGGGATAAAGAGAGTAGGGAGATAGTAAAGACAACTCAAGAACTGTGTCTGTGGAGACTACTTTGTGATCATGCAAAGTGGAGTTATAAAGAGATGTTTGTTTTTTAAGATGGGAGGAGCAGGAGTATGTTCACAATCTTCCTACTTAACACAATGTACTGTGCTTTTCTTTGGTCAAAATGTTGACTGCAGCCTCCATGAGATTCGTCTAGACATAGATTTTTGAGTCTAGTGCATAGTAGTCTCTCAAAAAGGGTTTGTGAACTGAAACTAAACCTAGTCCAAGCTACCACAGAAACTCCTATCACTATCATTCTATATTTAGACAGGATAGGCTAGATAATGCTGTGACAATAACCCCAAAATCTCAGTGGCTTAAAACCATGAAGGTTTGTTTATTGCTCATCCTATGTGCTTATCTTTGGTCAGTTCTGCTCCATGTCTTCTTCAGTCAGGGACCCAGGGTGACAGAGCTTCTATCATCTGGAATGTTTCCAGTCACCATGGTAAGGGAAGGGCTCATGGAAGTCACATACTTTCGTTCACTGGACAGAGTCACATGGCCACACTTATCTTCAAGCAGGACAGGAAATATATCCTTCTCCTGTGGCCAGAAAAACAAGATCTAGAATATTGGACCTAACGACTTTCATATTCCCTCAGCCTTCCAGGAGGTGAAAAGAGTTACATTTTTCCTATAGTCTCTGAAGGGGTTCATGGAAACATAATTGACAACAACTAGTACAAAATATCCTTTTTGTCTCCTCTGTTCCCCAGCTCTCCTCAGTCAGCATATTTATCTTTGTGATTGCACTTGAAAGTTGTCTTTGAGATTCTCCAGTTTTGCCACAATTCAAATATTCTCCATACAGCAGCAAGAGGGATCTTTATTTTTATGTTTATTTATTTTTGAGAGAGAGAGATACAGAGCATGAGCAGGGGAGGGGCAGATAGAGAGGGACACAGAATCTGAAGCAGGCTTCAGGCTATGAGCTGTCAGTGCAGAGCTTGATGTGGGGCTTGAACTCGTGAACCATGAGATGACTTGAGTCAAAGTCAGATGCTTAACTTACTTGGCTACCCAGGTACCCAAGAAGGATTTCCTTAAACATGAATCAGATTATGTCATATCCTTTCTTAAAAATCTTATGATTTCTGGAAAAATCCAAACTCCTTACCATGACTTACCAGTTTCTACAAATCTCCCCAGCCTTGTCTCATACTCTCAATTCATAAAACCTTGATACACTCCTTTCTATTCCTCACACACACCAACCTCTTTTCTATCTTCTTCTTCTAGAAGTATTTTCTTTCAGATTATCTCATGCCTGCTCCATGTCATCATTTTCTCAAACCAAATGTCTTCTTCCTGGAGAGAACTATTCTGGACATTCCAGCTAAGGTAGCTCCATCCCTATGCAGACACTATTTATCCCACTACTCAGTTTTATATTTAGCATTTATCACTATCTGAAATTATTTTACTTATATTATTTAATTTTTAATTATTAATTAGTTAATTATTTTTAATTATTTATTGCCTATCTGGCCTTACTGGAATAGAAGATCCTAAGTTTAGGAATTTTTACCTATATTGTTCACTAGGGTAAATCCAGAAAGGTTTTAAACATCTATTTATTGATTAAATATAAATAATTTAATTAATATCTTTTGGACATGGATAATGCTAGGAAGGAAATTTGTTGCCAAACTGAGGTCAGATTTGAGTACCAGTCTTTCCTAAGCATCAAATTGTCAAAGGAGCTCAGGGATGATGAGCAGCTGGAAGTCAGAAAGGACTGCTTGAAAGAGGAAGCACTGCCATGCATTTTGATAGTCTGTGCTTGCTGGAGACAAGAGGCAAACCTGAGCTCTCCAAAACTGTGAGGTGGGTCAGAAAGCTACTCCTGGAGATAGTTATCTTGAAACACAATACCTTCAGTGGGTAAACTAGAAAACAAAATTTAAAAATTAGGAATGAGAACAACAATCTGTCATGCAGAGGGATGGTAAGAATACTTGCCTGAGTAAGCCTTGGCTCTGAGTGGAAAGAGAAAATAAGAAAAAGAAAACAATTCTTGTCTCAGAATTCCTAACCATAGACAACTCACACATGGGTTTGGGGCCAGAAGTCACAATACTCATAGAAGAAAAATTTTAAATTTAGTTTAAAAATGTCTGTCTGATAGGTGTCTATCAAAACCAAACAAGTTTTGGGGCACCTGGGTGGCTCAGGTGGTTACACTTCAGACTTTGGCTCAGGTTGTGATCTCACAGTTCGTGAGTTCAAGCCACGCATCTGGCTCTGTACTGACAGCTCAGAGCCTGGAGCCAGCTTAAGATTCTGTGTCTCCCTCTCTCTCTGCACACCAACCCCCCCCCCCCCCCCCCATGCTCTGACTCTCTCTCTCTGTCTCTCAAAAATAAATAAACATTAAAAAAAATTAGCAACAAACAAGTTCTAAGGAACATGAACTCACAATCCAAAATCAAAAACACAGGAAGAAATAAGCCACCTTGGATGAAAATGCAAAATAAGAACTTCAAAAACATATAGGTCTAAGAGTAGGAATCACTGCCTAATATTACAAGCTTCAAAGTATTTTACCTAATAATAATAATAATAAATCTCTAATTATCAAATTTGAGTATATCATCTGTTTCTTTTCTACTGGGACACTGAATAACTTTGGTTAGTTCCTGGACACTTTATACATGTGATTGACACTGTATTTTTTTTAATATTTTGTATTTAAGGTATAAGGAGTGTTGTTGGTATACACTGACATTTGTTTGACAATTTTGAACTCTCTTATTAGTTCTATTTGTATGTTGATTCAGTTGTTTTTTCTAGGTAAATAAATGATCATACAATCTTCAAATAGTAACAATTTATCTCTTTTTCTTTCACAATTTATACTTCCTCTTTTTCCTCTTATATTGGTCAGATCTATACAGGGGATTGTAGACTTTATATTAAAGGGAATTGTTTTCAAAAAATTTCCATTAACTATAATGTTTGCTGTAGGTTTTGGATATAATCTTCACAAGGTAAGGAAGTTCTGTTGTATTTATAATTTATTAGGAAAAAATTTGAATTAGAAATAGATACTGACCTTTTGAAAAAATTGGATTAATAAAAAATTTTAAATTTGACTCCCCGTTAAGAAAACAAAAAAGCAAACCACAGACTGAGAGAAAATATGTGATATACAAAGGACTTGTATCCAAAATATAAAGAACTCATAAATCAATAATAAAAATAAAAAAACCCAAATGTAAAACATGGTGAAAGTACTTGAAATTAACATTGCATAAAAAGATCTATGGATGGCAAATAAGCACATAAAAATATGTCGCTAAGGAAATGCAGATTATAACCATAGTGAGATACCTCTTCATACCCACTGTAATGACTGAAATTATTTAAAAGACTGACAACACTGAATATTTGTGTATTGTGTTGGAGAACGACAAATCTTACTTTACTGGCTGAAGTAAAAGGGTTTCACCACTTTGGAAAACTGATAGTTTGGTAGTTCCTTATAAATGTAAACAGATACCTACCTTTAAAAAAAATTTTTTTTACATTTATTTATATTTGAGAGACAGAGACAGAACACAAGTTGGGGAGAAGCAGAGAGAAAATAAGACACAGAATCTGAAGCAGGCTCCAGGCTCTGAGCTGTCTGCACAGAGTCTGACACAGGGATTCAACTCATGAACCGTGACATCATGACCTGAGCCGAAGTTGGACGCTTAACTGGCTGAGCCACCCAGACACCCCAGATACCTACCTTTTAACTCAATAATTTCCACCATAGGAATTTATCCTTATCCAAAAGATAGGAAAACATGTCAATCAAAAGACTTATACAAGAATGTTTATAGAAGCCTTATTCATCATAACTAAAATATGAAAACCATGAAAATATATATCAAAAGGCAATTGGATAAATGCATTGTTTGGAATCTAGCAATAAAAAAACAACATACTACTTTATACACACAACATGGTTTAATCAGATTTTGGAGTTTCATTTTATTATGGTTGAATCAGTATTTAAAAATTATATGTAGTTAATGAACATTCATATTTTTAAAGTTTTGCTATTATATTGCCTTTAAATTTCAGATATAAATTAAGAGCTGTAAAATTAATACAGTAATACTATTGTAGACATCAGAAGTTCTCCAAGTTCTTTTTTTTAAGTCTCTTTATGTATTTTGAGAGAAAGGGAGAGAGAGAGAGAGAGAGAGAGAGAGAGAGACAGAGAGAGGGAGAGAGAAAGAATCCCAGGCAGGCTCTGCACTGTCAGTGTGGAGCCCAATGCAGGGCTCGAACTCACATGATACCATGACCTGACCCGAAACCAAAGGTCTGATGCTTAACCACCTGAACCACCTGGGTGTCCCAGAATCTCTCTAAATTCTACTCCCCAACCACCCTTACCCCATCAACTGAGTTTGGCAAATATTCTCTCAATTATTATCCATAGTTTTGAGGGAAGGAGGAAGGAAGAATAATAATGATAGTGACATTAAAATACAGCTATCATTGGTCAAGCTGTGACTAATTTCTAGGCAATTTCCATTTATTGGCACTGATTCTTACACAACAACCCATCAAGGCAGTTTTTATGATTTCTTTTTTGTTTTCCCATAAGGAAATAGATTGAGACTAAACAAATAAATTATCTTATTTGATAAGGAACAAAGCCAAGATTTGAATTTAGGTCATCTGATTCAAAACCTGTGATATTTCCAGTATAAGAGTAATAGGCACTTACTCTTATATAACTTCTCTTATTTGCCTAGTACTTTAAAATTTTATTTATATATTTTTGCAACAAATCAGTAAGATACCAATAATAATTCTCCTTTGAAAAAGAGGTGTGGTTTGCCCAAAGCACCAGATAAATTAAATATGGAGTCGGGATTCACACCCACGGCTCTTACCCTCCAAAGTTCCTTTTTTTCTCTACACTCTTAACACTACACTATCTTAATAAAGTAGCATTCTTTATCTCAACACATACTATGAATAGCATATTAAGAAATTATTTGAATAGTTCAATAGGTTTCCACTCCTTTTCCAACTGTGAAAAGTGGATGATAGCTACTCAGAATACTTGGTTGAGAGGGATTCACAGGCCAGCTCTGGCTCACAGCAGTGAAGATGGATTAGTGATATCTGTCTTATGTATGGAAGGGGAGGGGTTGTTACCTCACAACTTGCCACCTCTGGCATGATTATTTTAAAAAAACATAAGATTACTATTAGTTAATTAGACTTCTACAATGATCAGTGCCTCCCTCAACAGGTTTATTAAAAAAACAAAACTTTAGTTACAAAAAAAGGAAGAACAATCTATACACACCCATATGATAATTCTCAGATAAAAGTCTACATATAAATAAGCTACTTTTAATATACACCAAAGACAAAATTATTTAGTATAACTTGGCCAGCAGCCTTATTCATGCAGCTTCCTTTATTTCATCATAGTATTGTGCTCTAGAAAGATAGAAAATTATAACCTTCTGCTCTAATAATTTCGTTCCTCTCAGCCTGATTTCATGCCACTAGATTATCCTAATTCTTTGTCTGATTTTAACATTATGTTGAGCAAAATAAATCAGGCACAAAAGATATGATTTTATTTGGAGAATAACAAAAATAACCTTTGATATTAGAAATGAGAATAGTGATTGCCTGTGACAAGGGAGACTGACAGAAGGACACATGGAGGAATTTTCTGGGGTAATAGAAAGGTTTTATCTTGATTGGTAGATTGTTTACACAGGAGTATGCATTTTTCATCACTCACCTAGTTATACACTTCAGATCTGTATATGTCTGTATTAAATTTTATTATCAATCATAATGAAATGATGATACTAGCCTCATAAATGAACTCGTCAGTTTCATTTTCTATTTTTTTGAAACAAGTTTTATAAGATAGAAAATACTTATTGAAAGTTAATTGAATTCATCAGTAAAACCAATTTGTGTGTATCAGTTATTCTTTTGTCATATAACAACCAGAGATCTTAGTGACACAAAACAACACGCATTTATTATACCACCCTTTTTGTGGGCAAGGCTTAGCTGGGTGCCTCTGACTCAGGGTCTCTTATAAGATGCATCTGTCAGGGCTCTCCTAAGGAAGAATATGCTTCCAGACTCATTCACTTTGCTCTTGTGTCAGAAATCCATTTCCAAGGTCAATCACATGACTGTTCACAAGTCATAGGTCCTCACTGACTCCTTTCCTATGAGACTCTCCTTAAAGCTATTTAACAACATGCTGTCAGGCTTCTCCCAGAGACAGGGCTAAGAGAGAGGAAAAGGAGAGTGAGAGAGAGCAAATGTAAAGCAATCTTTCTGCAACCTAAACACAGAAGCGACATCCAATCATTTTGCCATATTCCATTTGTTAGAAGACAACTACAAAGTCAAGCCCACACTCAAGGGCTGAAGACTACAGGGGCATGAATCTCTGGAAACAGATTGTTGAGAGACATGTAAGAGGCTGCATACCACAGGGTGTGTATGTTATGCTTTGAGAGAGAGACTTTGTTAATTCCATTTTAAAATCTTGTATACATAGTGGTCTGCTTAATTTTTTTTAATTCCAGTATAATTAAGGTACAGTGTTATATTAATTTCAGGTGTACAATATAATGATTCAACAATTCTATGCATTACTCAGTACTCACCATGATAAGTGCACCCTTAATCGTCTTCACCTATGTCATCCCTTCCCTCACCCTGGGAACCACCCATTTGTTCTCTATATTTAAGAGTCTGGTTTTAGGTTTGTCTCATTTTTTTCTTTGTTCATGTGTTTCATTTCTTAAATTCCACATATAAGTGAAATCATGTGGTACTTCTTTTTCTGACTGACTTATTTAACTTAACATTATATCCTCTAGGTCCATCCATGTTTCCACAAATGGCAAGATGTCGTGCTTTCTTATGGCTGAATAATATTCCATTGTATATACATACAACATCTTCTTTATCCATTCATCTATTGTTAGATAATGGGCTGTTTCTATAATTTGGCTTTGTAAATAATGCTATAATAAATATGGGGTTCATACAGATTTATGAATTAATGTTTTAATATTTTTGGTTAAATAGTAGTGGAATTACTGGATCATAAGGTAGTTCTATTTTTAATTTTTGGAGGAACCTCCATACTGTTTTCTCAGTGGCTGCACCAATGTGCATTCCCACCAAGTTTCCTGCAAGTGTTCCTTGTTCTCCACATCTTCACCAATACTTGTTTCTTGTGCCTTTGATTTTAGCCATTCTGACAGGTGTGAGGTTATATTTTATTGTAGTTTTGATTTGCCTTTCCCTGATGATGAGTAATGTTAAGCATCTTTTCATGTGTCTGTTAGCCATCTGGATGTCTTCTTTGAAGAAATGTCTGTTCATGTTTTCTGCCCATTTTAAAATTGGATTATTTGGGGGTTTTTCAGTGTTGAGTTGTATAAGTTGTTTATATATTTTGGATACTAACACATTATCAGATATAACATGTGCAAATATCTTCTCTCATTTGCTAGGCTGTCTTTTTTGTTTTGTTGATTGTTCCCTTTGTTTTATAGAAACTTTTTATTTTAATGTAGTCTCAATAGTTTATTTTTTCTTTTGTTACCTTGCCTTAGAAGACATATTTAGAAAAATGTTGCTATGGCTGATGTCAGAGAAATAACTGCTTGTGCTCTCTTCTAGGATTTTTAAGGTTTTGAGTCTCATGCTTAGACCTTTAATCCAGTTTGAATTTATATTTTGTATGGTGTAAGAAAGTAGTCCAATTTCATTCCTTTGCATATAGCTGTCCAGAATTTCCAACACCATTTGTTGAATAGATTATCTTTTTCCCATGCATATTCGTGTCTCCTTTGTTGTAGACTAACCATATAATCATGGGTTTATTTCTGGATTCCCTATTCTGTTCCATTGATCCATATGTCTATTTTTCAGCCAGTACCATACTGTTTTGATTACCACAGGCTTGTAGGATATCTTGAAATCTGGGGTTGTGATACTACCAGTTTTGTTCTTCTTTTTCAAGATTGCTTTGGTTATCTTTTGTGGTTCTCTGCAAATTTTAGGACTATTTATTTTAGTTCTATGAAAAATGTTATTGGGATTTTGATAGGGATTGCATTAAATCTGCAGATTGATTTGGGTAGCATGGACATTTAAAAACTATTCGTTCTCCCAATCCTTGAACATTGAATGTCTTTCTATTTCCGTCATCTTCAATTTCTTTCATCAATGTTTTATAATTTTCAGAGTACATCTTTCCCCTTCTCAGTTAAGTTTATTCCTGGCATTTCATTATTTTTGGTGCACTTGTAAATAGGATTGTTTTGTTAATTTCTCTTTCCACTACTTCATTATTAGTATATAGAACTGCAATGGATTTCTGTGTATTGATTTTTGTATCTTGAAACCTTCCTGAATTCACTTATCAGTTCTATTAGTATTTTGGTGGATTCTTTAGGGTTTTCTACATATGACATCATGTCATTTGCAAATAGCGAAAGTTTTAGTTCTTCTTTACCAATTTGGGCATTTTATTTCTTTTTCATGTCTGAGTCCTATAGCTAAGACTTTCAGTAATGTTGAAGAAAAGTGGTGAGAGTGGATTGGATATCCATATCTTGTTCCTGATCTGAGGGGAAATCCTCCATTTTTCACCATTAAGTATGATTCCATTTCATTGTTGGTAATCAATCTGTTCAAATTTTGTATTTCTTTCCAATTAAGTATTAGGAGGTTATGTGTTTCTAGGAATTTATCCATTTCTTCTAGGTTGCTCAATTTGTTGGAATATAATGTTTAATAATACTCTCACAATCTTTTGTATTTCTGTGGTGTCAGTTGTTATTTCTCCTCTTTCATTTCTAATTTTGCTTATTTGAGTCCCTCTCTTTCTTTCTTTCTCCCTCCCTTCCTCCCTTCCTCCCTTCCTCCTTTCCTTTCCTTTCTTTTCCTTTCCTTTCCTTTCCTTTCCTTTCCTTTCCTTTCCTTTCCTTTCCTATCCTTTCCTTTTCTTTCCTTTCTTTCTCTTTCTTTCAAGTTTGGTTAAAGGTTTCTCAATTTTGTGGATCTTTTCAAAGAACAAGCTTCTGGGGCACCTGGGTAGGAATGTTTGTTAAGTGTCAGACTCTTGGTTTCAGGTCAGGTCATGATTCACAGCAGTGAGATCAAACCCCATGGTGGACTCAGTACTGGCAGTGCAGAGCCTACTTGGGATTCTCTCTCTCCTCTTTCTCTGTCACTCCCCCACTTGCACTCACTCTCTCTCTCTCTCCCTCTCTCTCTCTCTCAAAATCAATAAGTAAACATAAAAAAAAAGAAAAACAACAGCTCCTTGTTTCATCAATCTGTTCTATTGCTTTTTTGGTTTTTATTTTGTTTATTTCTGCTTTAATCCTTATTATTACCTTCTTTTTACTGGTTAGGGGTTTTGTTTGTTCATTTTCTAGCAGGTTTATGCTTGGGTTGTATATTTGTTCTTGCTTCCTGAGGTAGGCCTGTATGGCTATAAACTTACCTCCCAAAACAGCTTTTGCTACATCTCAAAGATTTTGGACAATTTGTGTTTTCATTTTCATTTCTTTCCATGTATTTTTTAAATTTTCCTTTTGATTTTTTGGTTGACACATTCATTGTGTAGTAGCATGTTATTTAACCTCCATGTATTTGTGTTCTTTCCAGATTTTTTCTTGTGGTTGATTTTTAGTTTCATAGCATTGTTGTCAGAAAAGATGCATGGTCATACTTCAGTCTTTTTGAATTTGTAGAGACTTGTTTTGTGGCCTAATGTGTGATCTATTCTGGGGAATGTTCCATGTGCATTTGAAATGAATGTGTATTCTGCTGTTTTAGGATGAAATGTTCTGAATATATCTGTTAGGTCCATGTAGTCCAATGTGTCATTCAAAGTCAGTTTCCTTGTTGATTTTCTATTTGGATGATCTTTCCATTGGTGTAAGTGGGGTGTTCATGTCCCCATACTATCATTGTATTTCTGTCAAGTTTTGTTTATTAATAGCAGCTTTATGTATTTGGGTGCTCTCATGTTGAGTGTATAAAGAGTTACTATTGTTGTATCTTCTTCTTGGATTCTTGAATCCTTTATAATTCTATAGCATCCTTCTCTATCTCTTCTTGCAGTCTTACTTTTATTGCTACCTGACTTTCTTTTCACTTCCATTTGCATGATAAATGCTTTGCCATCCCTTCACTTTTAATCAGCATGCATCTTGGGGCGCCTGGGTGGCTCAGTCAGTTGAGCGTCCGACTTCGGCTCAGGTCATGATCTCCCGGTCCCTGAGCTCGAGCCCCGCGTCGGGTCTGTGCTGACAGCTCAGAGCCTGGAGCCTGTTTCGGGTTCTGTGTCTCCCTCTCTCTCTGACCCTCCCCCATTCATGCTCTGTCTCTCTCTGTCCCAAAAATAAATAAATGTTAAAAAAAATTTAATCAGCATGCATCTTTAGGACTCTCCTAGGCAGCATATAGATGAGTCTTGCTTTATTATTTATTCAGTAACACTATGTCTTTTGATTAAAGTGTTTAGTCTATTTACATTCAATGTGATTATTCATAGGTACGCACTTAATGTCATTTTGTTACTGCTTTTATCATTCCTTTTGTAGTGCTTCTCTGTTTCTTACTCTCTTGTTCTCTTCTCTCATGGTTGGTTGGCTTTCTGTAGTGATATACTTGGATTCCTTTCTCTTTATTGTTGCATCTGGATTCCCAGTTTTTGATTTGTGGTTACCTTTAGGTTTATATATAACATCTTATGCATATGGCCGTCTCTATTAAGTTGATGGTTATTTAAGTTTGAACCCATTCTAAAAGCACTAAATTTTTACTGTTCCTGTCCCCCCACTCCCATTTTAGGTATATGATGTCATACCTTACATCCTTTTACTTTGAAAACACATTGACTGATTTTTTAGAGATATACTTAATTTTACTGCTTTTGTGCTTCCCTCTTTCTTTACCCCTGTTGATGGTCTTCCCTTTCCACTCCAAGAACCCCCCCTAACATTTCTTTTAAGACTGATGTAACTGGTGATGAATTCTTTTAATTTCTGTTTGTCAGGGAAACTATCTTTCCTTCTATCCTGAATGGTGGCCTTGCTGGATAGAGTATTCTTGGTTGCAGGTTTTCTTCTTTCAGCACTTTGAATATATCATGCCACTCACTCCCTTCTGGCCTGCGGAGTTTGGGCTGAAAAATCAGCTGATAGACTTATGGCAATTCCCTTGTATACAATGGCTTTCTCTTCTCTTGCTGCTTTAAAAATTCTCTTTATCACTATTTTTTGCCATTGTAATTGCTATGTGTGTTGGTGTGGATCTTCTTGGGTTGATTTTGCTGAGGGCTCTCTGTGCCTCCTGGAGCTGGATTTCTGTTTCCTTTGCCACGTTCATCTCTGATGGGTTCTTTCTTATGTTTTCTATCTCTTTGTTGAGGGTCTCACTGAGGTCCTCCACTCTTCCCAAGTGGAGTGAATGTCTTTATGACCACTACTTTAAATTCTCTATTTGGCATGTTACATATCTCTGTTTCATTTAGCTCTCTTGCTGTGATTTGGTCCTGTTTCTTCATTTGGGACATGTTCTTCTGTCTCCTCATTTTGTCTAACTCTCTGTGTCTGTTTCTGTGTGTTAGGAAAGTCAGCTACGTACCCGCTCTTGAAAGTAGTGGACTTTGAAGAAGAGGTCCTGTAGTGCCCTACAGTGCATAGTCCCCTGTTCACCAGAACCTGGTGCTTCAGAGCAGTCTCCTATGTGCATTGCATGCACTCTACTGTTGCAGCAGTGCCACATTTTCCCTAAGTCCAGTTGTCTGCAATGGCTTGCTTTGCTTTTGATGCAGAGGGTTTGGTCTCTGTGTTGTTAGTGGGCCAGTCTGAGGCCACTTTGGGCTTGAGTTGGGTCAAACCAGGCACTTTCCAGAGCTGAGGTGGCACAGATCTTCGGGGCACTCTCCTTGTGTTGTCCCCTGAGAGGCTTTCCTTGGTGGGTGAGGCCAGCAATCAGACTGGATGTCTGCCCCCATCCTGGCACCGGGGCAGCAGTCAAACTACTGTGTGTGGTTATCTTCCCCTCTCCCTGGGGCAGGAATCAGGGCTTCTTGCACAATGCCATGCTTGAGGCAATGTTTTGGATTGCCTACTGCAGAGGGCAGTCTGAAGGGGGTTGGTCTGTAGGAGTATGTGGGGGAGGGATATACTGTTAGCAAGCCAGGTCGAGATTGTTTAAGTTGCACTGGTTCCATCAGGTGTCCCTGGATCTAGCCTGCAGGGGGTTGGAGGGTGGGTGGTAGGGGGGCAGGGGAGGGAAATGGCACCAACTCTTCTGTTCTTGGAGAAGTGTCCTAAAGATCCCTGCCCCTTTGGCACCTGTTCTGAGATTAGAAGATAAATCTCCTTCCCATTTTTACCCCAAGTATTTTTAGACTGCTGCTTCTATGCTATATCTCAGCGGGCTGTTTGTTTTGCTGTGTCTTCAAGAGCAGGAACTCAGTTTCCTATTCCATTCCCACTCTCCCAGAGTTAAGCCTGCTGATTTTTAAAGTTCCAGATGTTAAGCCCCACTGATTGTAACAACTCATGAACTTAAACCCCTCTGATTTTCAAAGACAAATGCTTATCTTCCCAGTGGAGATCCCCTGTTCCTGGGGTGACTGGTCTGTTCACTCCCCTTCTCTGTGCTTGTGGTGTCCTTTCCTCCCATGGACTGTCTCTTGGGTCAGTTTCTTGTCTCTGTTTTTGCCCTTCCTATCCTTTTTGGTGTGACTACTTCTCTACATTTAGCTGTGGAAAGTCAGTTCTGTCAGTCTTCTGTGGGTTTTTTTTCCCCTGGATTATTTTACCAATGTGGGTGTTACCTACTTGTATTCATTGGAAAAGGTGAGCTTAAGATCCTCCAATCCCCCAATTGCACACCAGCCTCCATATGGCACCTGGACCAGGAGCTAGTGGTGCCTAACCTGGGGACTGAGACTGTACAGCCTGGCCACAAGTTTGGGAGTGTCTGGCACATGCAGAAGCTGCTCTCTGTTTACCTCCTGCCCTCGGGTTTCCAGTATCTCCAAGACTGGGGAAACAGGGTCTGCCTTAGCCCAGAAAACTGCCTTCCCTTAGCTAGGAGCTGCCAAAGGGCACAGCTATTGCCAAAAGGGGAAACCATCTAAGTGATACCAGTGTGGCCCTCTGCCCAAGGTGGGCTCAAGGTGCCTCTACAGTGTTTTGTGGAGGAGGGAGTCTGGCTCCCCAGAAGTCTGTTAGGAGCCAATATCCCAGTCATCCCTTGAGATGACAAAGCCAAGGATTCCCCTGGGATCTGGCTTCACTCACAAGCATGAAAAGGTGTGGTGGAGTTGTGTGGACCTGGGCACTGCAGTGAGCACCCCACAAGTCCCCACCAGGAGAACAGTCCATCCCCACATATCCATGTCCCAGGGGCTCAGCCAAGGCCACCTGAATGCTGAGACTTGGGTGGTGGGTACATCCCAGTTATGATAACTCCTCTCAGCCTGCCAGGTTGGGACTGTTCTTCCTTGTCACACGACTCTACCCTGACCCATTGATGATAAAGAGCTTTGAATGGTCATTCTCAGCACACCCCATCAGGCCAACTGTGCTTATTGTCCTTCCTGTCTGGCAATGGTGATTCCCAAGTGTCTCCCATCCCACCTAGTCCTGCTGGGGCCTGGCATGGGGTTCCAAGGTCTCTCAGATCTAGGTGGGAGCTCTCTCATCTCCCCTAAGGGAGCCCCACAAGCCCCAAAGGTGGCCAAAACCATCACTACCTGGCCCTGGCCCTGACCCTGTGGCAGAGGCCAGGGAGCCTGGATCCCATCTCAGGGTGGCCAATGCAAGGGTGCTGCCCTTCCTATGCACATTTTTCCCTCAAGCCTCCCAGATGGACTGAGGTCCATACTCAGCTATCTGCACAAAGGAGGGACCAGCTCAGCCAGTCACCTTCTCTGGAGCCAAGAGTCCCTGTCACTGCACTCCTGAGGCTGCTGGGAAAAAGCCACTTTAGTACAAGCCCTGGTAGCCCTATGCTTTTGGGGTAGTGAAGACCTCTGAGGGAGTCGTGTCTTCTAGGTGTCTCATCCACATACTTTCTGGCCCTACCTGGGAGTGGCAAGGTTCAGGAATTCCATGCCGTCTGACTTTGGTGGAGTACAAAAGTGGGTGTCAGAAAAGTATGGAACTGGGCATAGATATGAGTGTCCTGGAAGTCCCCAGGAGTGACCTAGTTTATCCCATATCCCATAGTTAGGGTCAAATACCAGGGTGCCAGGATGCTCCTCACAAATACAGAGTTAGCTTAGGCATATTTATCTTCTGGCATTAGGCTTTCTTAGCCCGTTAAGTAAGACTTGCCTTCTCACCAAGCTATCTTCCTAAGGCAGCATCCCCTCTGTGGCAAGACTATTACTACACATCCCTGAGCTGGGGACAATCCCAGGGTGCATGGATGCTGAGTCACATTCACTTTTGCATGAATCATTCCCATCTGTGCACCTGCCCTCAGATTCTGTACCTCTAGGTTTTCATGGATACCAACTGCCCCTTACCCAGTGGGACCATTCTCCTGGAGCCAGAGTTCTCTGCATTTAACCCTTGGTGGAGAAGTTGGAAGAGTCCTTTATTTTTATGGCGCTGGTGTATGTCTCCGTACAGGGGTCTTTCTAAATGGTCAAGCCTCCCTGGTATCTGTTGTGCTGCCTTTCTGTCTTGCATGCATGGCATGTCTCCTGAGATCCCACAATATATTTTTATGGGGCATTTGGCATCTCTGGTTTAGAGCAGGCTGAACTTTGACAGTGTGACATGTTTCCCAGAAGTCTCTGCCTGTCATCTTTCCTATCCCTTTCCATCCTAGACTCAGGGGCAGATTCCAGGGAGACTGTGCTCTGAGTTGCATTGCATGTGTTTATGGAGTTCATTTTCAAACACCTGCTGCCTAGCTCTTTCGTCAGACCTGAGCTCTCTCACATGGATATACATTTATAACTGAATGCAGGCAATAAGAGGGTGCTTTGGTCCATGCACTCTTTCCTGTCTGCTTGCCTTCTGTGTGCCCCTTTACTCCTGTCTTCTTCCTGCCCAGCACACCCTTTGTACCTCCTCTGCACACAAACCAACTTGTAGTCATAACACTCCAACAAAGGCAGTAATTAAAGCTCAACAACCTAATGGCAGAGATATTGCATCCACACATGGTAAAGTTTTATACTAGAGGCTGAGTAACTGGATCATGTGTGTGTTGATTAAGTCATACCCACATGGAATTAGATTGTGGGGAACGTCAGATTTATAGCACATTTTCTGGTGGTCAGAACTGAGGAGTATTCAGGGAACCTGAGTGGCTTAGTTGGTTAAGTGTCTGACTTTGGCTCAGGTCATGATTTCATAGTTTGTGGGTTCAAGCCCTGCATCAGACTCTGCTGACAGCTTGGAGCCTGGAGCCTGCTTCAGATTCTGTCTCCCTCTCTCTCTGCCCCTCCCTCACCTGTGCTCTGTCTCTCTCTCTCTCAAAAATAAATAAACATAAAAAAATAAAAACATAAGAAAAAAATTTTAAAAAGAGCGGTGGAATATCCAAAATGAGAGTGTCACATAGTACCTGAAGAGAATCTTGATCCTCTTATAGTGTGTGTGTGTGTGTGTGTGTGTGTACATATGCCCAAATATCTATGTATGTGAACTAATAAGTGTGAGTTCTCAGCATGTTTACTTATCACCATTCTCTAGTTTTAGGGGCAAACTGTGTTCTTTTTGCAGGATGCTCTGGAGCCAAATGAAGAATGAGTTGATATTGTGATGTTCCACTCTTGCCCTCACTTCCCCTTTACTGCTTTTTGACTCTCCTCTTGTTCCCAGCCCATGGTTAATATGTGCCTGCTCATGGCCCCAAGATCTGAGTTGTAGAATCTCAGAGCTAAAAAACATCTCAAAAAATTACTTGGTCCATCCTTTCCTTTTAATAGATGGGAAAACTGAGTCCAAGAGAAGTAAAGTGACTTGACTCATGTTACTCTATGGCAAAACCAGTACTAAAACCAAGGTGTCCAAGAAGAAAGGCCTTAAGATAAAAAGTCCAAAGACAGGGCTTTTCTGCCTTGTAGGAAGTACATGGCTTAGGATAAATCAGCTACATGCCTTGGCTCATTTCCCTAATTGTTCTAACCACCTTTGCCTATCCAAAAAGCTGTTGCAAGTTTCAAATTAAGTAATAGATGTGACAGAGGACTTTAGATACTGTTAAGCCTCTTATTAATGTAAGATTTTTACTATGTCCAGTCAGTGGTATGCCGAGGTCAGCCTTGTGTGCAGACAATAAGAAGGTACATTGTAGAGAATTTCAAAGTAATCTTAAAACTAAAAGGTTGCTTTTTGTTATCACGGTGTTTGGCAGTTCTAAATAAGATTTTCTTATGGGTGGTTCAGTCGGTCAAGTGGCCGACTCTTGATTTCAGCTCAGGTCATGATCTCAAGGTACGTGAGATTAAGCCCTGCATTGGGTTCTGCACTGACAGCATGGAGCCTGCTTGAGATTCTCTCTCTCCCTCTCTATGCCCCTTCCCTGCTCATGTGTGAATTTGCTCAGTCTCTCTTCACAAAATAAATAACCAAACAAACATTAAAAAAAAAGTTACTCTTTCTTGAAAACTTCTTTCATTTTGGAGCAGCTTTCTTATGTATCCCAAGATTAAAAGTTTCTTAGGTGTAAACTAGCTATGTCTTTGTTTGCCAGATCATCCCTCTGAAATAGTGGCTTTCTTTTTCCCGCTTCAAAACCTGTTGGAGCCTATCATTTTGGCTTCTATCTGGATTAGTTCCTAGAGCAGAATAACTTTCTTGAACTGATTTCAAACAAGACTTATCAAGCAGAGGGTTGTTTGGATTAATTTAGAACCTCTTGTTGGCATACAATACAATTATTCACTGTGAAACAGTCCTGTGCGTTCTAATATTTTGCTTTTGCTATTTTTGTTTAATGGGCATATATTTTCTATAAAATATTGGTACTACTATTCCTAGCCATCTCATAACGCTGTCTAGCTGTGCCCTGGCTTCAGAGATAGCATGTGTAGGGCAGTTAACATAGGGACTACATAAATGAAGTTTAATAATCCATTTTCCTTCAGAGCATCTGGGTGGCTCAGAAGGTTAAGCGTCTGACATTTGCTCAGATCATGATCTCATGGTTTGAGAGTTTGAGCCCTGCGTCGGGCTCTGTGCTGACAGCTCAGAGCCTGGAGCCTGCTTTGGAATCTGTGTTTCCCTCTCTCTCTGTCCCTCCCCCACTCATGCTCTTTCTCTCTCTCTCAAAAATAAATAAACATTAAAATTTTTTTTAAAAAATCTATTTTCCTTCCTACCTCCCTCTCTCTACCCCTTTAATTTCTTTTTCCTTAGGCAGAATTCTCCTTTATAAGTATTGGCCTCCTATTTGCCTACACTATGTAGGCATGAGAATGGGGTTGCCTGAATGTCTTTATATTTGTTTTTCCAAGTTCACCACATTCAATTTACTAAAGTTGCATAAAATTAAAAGTTTTTCCAGCAGGCGGCACTGTAGGCTTCCAGAGGCTCTGGAAACCACTGGCTCCAGAAGTAGGTGCCCAACCTACAGTCAGAAAAGAAGTCTGAATTTCTGGGTTTGTTTAAGGACAAAGTTGCATGCTCAGGATTTCACCCTGCAGTCCAAAGTATTGTCATGTCATCCTGTTACAGACAAAACAATGGGTACATACAGCTTTCCTGAAGTACTGCAATCCTGAGGAAATAGAAGGGTGAGTTAGCCAAAGTATGCATGGAGAATAATCTTGGTGAAACACTATAATGTTAACTTTATGTACACTGTGTTAACAGAAACTGGACTGACTTAAAGGGCAAACAACAAATGAACCAAGGAAACCAAATAACTTATGTTTAAATAGAGTATATCATAATGCAGTGGTTCTTAAGCAGAGGTACTCATGAGAATCTCCTTACACATTAAAATAAATATTCCTTGTTCCCTCTCCTGAATGACCTGTTTGGATGTCTGGATGGGATATGGGTCTCTGTGTTTTCTCAAGTTCCATAGATGATTCCAATGCGTTTTCCCAGTATCTAGTACAATGCAACAAGGGTCATCTGTATTATTCTTGACCCTCCAGTTAGTACAATATAATGGGAAAACAGGTTTCATCCAGTGAGCTTTCAGTTGTCTGAATCAATTTTCTCATCTGTAAAAAGGGCCAAGTTGCAGAGCTGGACTAGTTCCTTAAGCTGAGTCCAGATATTAGCTATGACTGGGTGCCTAGATCTCTTCACATCACCCTTCCACATGCCCCGCCCCCCATTTCCCCACAAACACTGAGACAATGCTGAGTGAAGAAACATCACTGTTGAGATCCTGCTGTCCTCGGTGATCGGTTATAATATAGTGCTGTTCTTAACAGAATTAACTTTGTCCTGTCCCTAAGGCTGTAAAGTATTAGGAAATTGAACATCTTTCATGATTATAGTCTAAGAAGTAGCAAATGAGTCTTAAAACAGTGCTCCTTTGGGTCACTAATGATTTGGGACTCAGAGACTCCTCAAAGGAATAATTAAATCTGTTCACAGTAGGAAGAAAGTAATATATGGTCATTAATGATTTTGTTTACTCTTTTCAAGAGAAGGGACTAGAAGAAAAACTCCCTGAAAAGGCACAGACCTGAACACTGGGACAGTCTCCTTAGGAAACTTCTATCTGCTATCTGATAAAACAACAGATAGCCCTTCTGCTAAAACTGGTCACCTTATAAAACCCGCTAGTTCCCACCTTTCCTCCACTTCTCCTTCTTGACATACTTTCCACATCCTTCAAGAAGGAGTCAAAGGTCAGCTTCTCTGTGAGGCCCTCTGCCTTCCTTGTGGTCATTTATGTTGTAAGTATGTCTTTCCCTTAGACTACAAGTTCCCCAATCACAGGAACTCTGAGTCACTCAAAGTAGAATTAATTAATTAATGATGCAAAATTAATGGACAAATAAGGTTTTCTTTATCTGTAGGGAATATGGGTGGTCATTTAAGAAGTACGTCTGATATAAACAGAACCCACAATACTCCCTACCTCCCAGTATCTTGTATATCAGCAAAGCAGGTATTTAATTTTACCAATTTATTTGGGTTAAACGCTGCTGATGCCTGAGAGTCTTTAGAAAATATATGTATCCTTAGGAAGGACATGACCACTCCCTTGGAGGAAGTGTATTACCCAAACTTTTTCTATCAGGCAGAAGGTAAGGTTCAGGATCGCTCAGTAAACAGTGCCCTGGGAGTGCAATACGTAAAACACAACTGTCACTTCAGGCTTCTGAAGAGGACCATCTCTGGGCAAAGTGATGTCCTACTATGGAGGACATGTTTTGATACAAGAGAGCACTGTGGCTGGATTATGAACAAGTAGAATGTCCAAATTGGAAGAGACTCCAAACTTTCATTTCATAGAAGCAGCAACTGAGGGCCAGAATTTTGCCCAAGGTCAGCAATCCATATGCAAATGTCTTCAGTAGTGACATAAGCAATGCCCTTTTGCAGTTTCTGGTGCCACTGGCAAGGCAATATTCTCAATGCCAAAGCTTTGCTCCACTTTCTACCAGCTACTCATTGGAATTCTCTAGGACTCTCTTCAAAACCAAGGCACTATATTTTTAACACAAATCTGTACTTTTGACAAGGTCTTTCAGGTGATTCTGATGCACAGCAAGTTTGGGAACTACCTCTCTAGGTTATTAGGACTGTTCATATAGATAATCATAGGCTTTTTGTTTTTTGTTTGGTGTGTGTGTGTGTGTGTGTGTGTGTTTTGTTTAGTTTTTTACTTTTTGAGTGTTTTGTTGTTGTTTTTGGTGCTTAAAAGGACCTTAGATATAGCTTGAATCGTTTTATTTTTTTTTCCTTTTAGTTGCAGGAAAGTTATACATTACTGACCACAGTCTACTTTCATGAAAAAAAAAATACAGAAACACCAAAGGACAGATTAAGAAGTCAGAGAAAAAATAAGCTTACTCTAATGCCACATCTTAGTGTTTCTCTGGCTTCTTCATTTCCCAAAGAAGAAAAACAGATCTATAGAAGTGAATGACTCTTTTCAAAGTCACACAGGAATCTAGGCCCTTTGTCACCACTACCTCAAACATATAGGATGATATAAGCTTACAGAAAAATCTTGTGAGAAGAGACCACATGGTTCAAAGTAGTTAGCACTAGAGACTGAGATTCCTGACATGCACTTTCATTTTATACCTATCTGTATTATCTGAATTTTTTCCAGCTGTAAGCAACACAGAGAACTAAATTACCTGAAAATCCTCCTACTTCAAACACTAGACAATGCTGTATTGCATATTGTAAGTAGTCCTTCCAACACAGAGCTGAGCTTACAGAAAAGAAAAGGAAATGCTCATGTGGAAAGAATGAAAGAGGTGCTGAAAATCAGGGTGGCTTTGCCTGATGCCACAGCAGCTCTGGGAGCATCAGCCTGAGACAGATGAATCTTCTGTACACAGCATGCAGAGGTATGAGTGAGCCCTCACATAAGCCAGGACTGGATAGGCTGAACCCACACAGGAAAAGAAGGAAAAGTTGCTGTTTCTGCTGAGCTCAGGTTAGAAAATGTCTCTCTGAGGACATGAAACATGATTTGTTCAAGTAGAAATTGTATTTTATTCAGTTAAATTAAAAATTAATAGCAAAGGTATTTTTTAAAAAAAATCTTCTATATGTGGAAAGTTAGCAACACATTACTCAGTAAGTGTTGGTTTTACAAGGAAATACAAAATGGTAAATGTTTATAATTAAAAGATAATTAAAACACCACATGATAAAAGGTGTGAAAGGTGTGGAACAGCTGAAGAAGTAATTTTAGGTAAAATTATAAATATGTTTAACAGGAATAAAATTTAATATGTTAATTTAAATTAACTTAAATATGTTTAACAGGAAATAAAAAAGATAAAAAAGCACAAGCTAACTGTTCAACTCAAGAGTTTGAAAACAGAACAATGGAAGAAACACAAAGAAACGTCATGGAAAGAAAAAAATACACAAATTAATGAGATGAAAGAGGAAAAATACCAACAGAGATTAACAAAACTAGGAGCTGGTTTGTGGGAAACATTGGTAAGAAAAGTATATGAAGGGAGAAAGAGAGAAGATGCAAATATACAAAAAAATAATAAAACATAAAGGTAACTATAGACACTTCCAAAATTTAAAGGTTGTTATGAATGCGTACATACTAATGAATTTAAAACTTACCTTAATCACTAACTTTTTAGGATATATAAATGTGTGAAAATTGACAGGAATAGAAATTTAAAAATTAAATACACCTGAACTTCTGGAGAAGATGTTGGTGTAAGAGGACGCTAGGCTCATCTGAGACCACAGATACACCTAGATAACACCCACATCATTATAAATAACCAAGAAAATGAACATAAGATTGACAGAACTAACTCTTCACAGCTAAATGCAAAGAAGCAACTGCATCAAAAAGGATAGGAAGAGCAGAGGACAAAACGAACACAGGAGACAGTTCATTGGAGGGAGGGACACAAAAACCACAGAGAAGGGGAGTGAACAGACCAGTCACCCCAGGAACAGGGGATCTCCACTGGGAAGATAAGCATTTGTCTTTGAAAATCAGAGGGGTTTAAGTTCATGAGTTGTTACAATCAGTGGGGCTTAACACCTGGAACTTTAAAAATCAGCAGGCTTAACTCTGGGAGAGTGGGAATGGAATAGGAAACTGAGTTCCTGCTCTTGAAGACACAGCAAAACAAACAGCCCGCTGAGATATAGCATAGAAGCAGCAGTCTAAAAATACTTGGGGTAAAAATGGGAAGGAGATTTATCTTCTAATCTCAGAACAGGTGCCAAAGGGGCAGGGATCTTTAGGACACTTCTCCAAGAACAGAAGAGTTGGTGCCATTTCCCTCCCCTGCCCCCCTACCACCCACCCTCCAACCCCCTGCAGGCTAGATCCAGGGACACCTGATGGAACCAGTGCAACTTAAACAATCTCGACCTGGCTTGCTAACAGTATATCCCTCCCCCACATACTCCTACAGACCAACCCCCTTCAGACTGCCCTCTGCAGTAGGCAATCCAAAACATTGCCTCAAGCATGGCATTGTGCAAGAAGCCCTGATTCCTGCCCCAGGGAGAGGGGAAGATAACCACACACAGTAGTTTGACTGCTGCCCCGGTGCCAGGATGGGGGCAGACATCCAGTCTGATTGCTGGCCTCACCCACCAAGGAAAGCCTCTCAGGGGACAACACAAGGAGAGTGCCCCGAAGATCTGTGCCACCTCAGCTCTGGAAAGTGCCTGGTTTGACCCAACTCAAGCCCAAAGTGGCCTCAGACTGGCCCACTAACAACACAGAGACCAAACCCTCTGCATCAAAAGCAAAGCAAGCCATTGCAGACAACTGGACTTAGGGAAAATGTGGCACTGCTGCAACAGTAGAGTGCATGCAATGCACATAGGAGACTGCTCTGAAGCACCAGGTTCTGGTGAACAGGGGACTATGCACTGTAGGGCACTACAGGACCTCTTCTTCAAAGTCCACTACTTTCAAGAGCGGGTACGTAGCTGACTTTCCTAACACACAGAAACAGACACAGAGAGTTAGACAAAATGAGGAGACAGAAGAACATGTCCCAAATGAAGAAACAGGACCAAATCACAGCAAGAGAGCTAAATGAAACAGAGATATGTAACATGCCAAATAGAGAATTTAAAGTAGTGGTCATAAAGACATTCACTCCACTTGGGAAGAGTGGAGGACCTCAGTGAGACCCTCAACAAAGAGATAGAAAACATAAGAAAGAACCCATCAGAGATGAACGTGGCAAAGGAAACAGAAATCCAGCTCCAGGAGGCACAGAGAGCCCTCAGCAAAATCAACCCAAGAAGATCCACACCAACACACATAGCAATTACAATGGCAAAAAATAGTGATAAAGAGAATTTTTAAAGCAGCAAGAGAAGAGAAAGCCATTGTATACAAGGGAATTGCCATAAGTCTATCAGCTGATTTTTCAGCCCAAACTCCGCAGGCCAGAAGGGAGTGAGTGGCATGATATATTCAAAGTGCTGAAAGAAGAAAACCTGCAACCAAGAATACTCTATCCAGCAAGGCCACCATTCAGGATAGAAGGAAAGATAGTTTCCCTGACAAACAGAAATTAAAAGAATTCATCACCAGTTACATCAGTCTTAAAAGAAATGTTAGGGGGGGTTCTTGGAGTGGAAAGGGAAGACCATCAACAGGGGTAAAGAAAGAGGGAAGCACAAAAGCAGTAAAATTAAGTATATCTCTAAAAAATCAGTCAATGTGTTTTCAAAGTAAAAGGATGTAAGGTATGACATCATATACCTAAAATGGGAGTGGGGGGACAGGAACAGTAAAAATTTAGTGCTTTTAGAATGGGTTCAAACTTAAATAACCATCAACTTAATAGAGACGGCCATATGCATAAGATGTTATATATAAACCTAAAGGTAACCACAAATCAAAAACTGGGAATCCAGATGCAACAATAAAGAGAAAGGAATCCAAGTATATCACTACAGAAAGCCAACCAACCATGAGAGAAGAGAACAAGAGAGTAAGAAACAGAGAAGCACTACAAAAGGAATGATAAAAGCAGTAACAAAATGACATTAAGTGCGTACCTATGAATAATCACATTGAATGTAAATAGACTAAACACTTTAATCAAAAGACATAGTGTTACTGAATAAATAATAAAGCAAGACTCATCTATATGCTGCCTAGGAGAGTCCTAAAGATGCATGCTGATTAAATTTTTTTTAACATTTATTTATTTTTGGGACAGAGAGAGACAGAGCATGAATGGGGGAGGGTCAGAGAGAGAGGGAGACACAGAACCCGAAACAGGCTCCAGGCTCTGAGCTGTCAGCACAGACCCGACGCGGGGCTCGAGCTCAGGGACCGGGAGATCATGACCTGAGCCGAAGTCGGACGCTCAACTGACTGAGCCACCCAGGCGCCCCAAGATGCATGCTGATTAAAAGTGAAGGGATGGCAAAGCATTTATCATGCAAATGGAAGTGAAAAGAAAGTCAGGTAGCAATAAAAGTAAGACTGCAAGAAGAGATAGAGAAGGATGCTATAGAATTATAAAGGATTCAAGAATCCAAGAAGAAGATACAACAATAGTAACTCTTTATACACTCAACATGAGAGCACCCAAATACATAAAGCTGCTATTAATAAACAAAACTTGACAGAAATACAATGATAGTATGGGGACATGAACACCCCACTTACACCAATGGAAAGATCATCCAAATAGAAAATCAACAAGGAAACTGACTTTGAATGACACATTGGACTACATGGACCTAACAGATATATTCAGAACATTTCATCCTAAAACAGCAGAATACACATTCATTTCAAATGCACATGGAACATTCCCCAGAATAGATCACACATTAGGCCACAAAACAAGTCTCTACAAATTCAAAAAGACTGAAGTATGACCATGCATCTTTTCTGACAACAATGCTATGAAACTAAAAATCAACCACAAGAAAAAATCTGGAAAGAACACAAATACATGGAGGTTAAATAACATGCTACTACACAATGAATGTGTCAACCAAAAAATCAAAAGGAAAATTTAAAAAATACATGGAAAGAAATGAAAATGAAAACACAAATTGTCCAAAATCTTTGAGATGTAGCAAAAGCTGTTTTGGGAGGTAAGTTTATAGCCATACAGGCCTACCTCAGGAAGCAAGAACAAATATACAACCCAAGCATAAACCTGCTAGAAAATGAACAAACAAAACCCCTAACCAGTAAAAAGAAGGTAATAATAAGGATTAAAGCAGAAATAAACAAAATAAAAACCAAAAAAGCAATAGAACAGATTGATGAAACAAGGAGCTGTTGTTTTTCTTTTTTTTTATGTTTACTTATTGATTTTGAGAGAGAGAGAGAGGGAGAGAGAGAGAGAGTGAGTGCAAGTGGGGGAGTGACAGAGAAAGAGGAGAGAGAGAATCCCAAGTAGGCTCTGCACTGCCAGTACTGAGTCCACCATGGGGTTTGATCTCACTGCTGTGAATCATGACCTGACCTGAAACCAAGAGTCTGACACTTAACAAACATTCCTACCCAGGTGCCCCAGAAGCTTGTTCTTTGAAAAGATCCACAAAATTGAGAAACCTTTAACCAAACTTGAAAGAAAGAGAAAGAAAGGAAAGAAAAGGAAAGGATAGGAAAGGAAAGGAAAGGAAAGGAAAGGAAAGGAAAGGAAAGGAAAGGAAAGGAAAAGAAAGGAAAGGAAAGGAGGAAGGGAGGAAGGGAGGAAGGGAGGGAGAAAGAAAGAAAGAGAGGGACTCAAATAAGCAAAATTAGAAATGAAAGAGGAGAAATAACAACTGACACCACAGAAATACAAAAGATTGTGAGAGTATTATTAAACATTATATTCCAACAAATTGAGCAACCTAGAAGAAATGGATAAATTCCTAGAAACACATAACCTCCTAATACTTAATTGGAAAGAAATACAAAATTTGAACAGATTGATTACCAACAATGAAATGGAATCATACTTAATGGTGAAAAATGGAGGATTTCCCCTCAGATCAGGAACAAGATATGGATATCCAATCCACTCTCACCACTTTTCTTCAACATTACTGAAAGTCTTAGCTATAGGACTCAGACATGAAAAAGAAATAAAATGCCCAAATTGGTAAAGAAGAACTAAAACTTTCGCTATTTGCAAATGACATGATGTCATATGTAGAAAACCCTAAAGAATCCACCAAAATACTAATAGAACTGATAAGTGAATTCAGGAAGGTTTCAAGATACAAAAATCAATACACAGAAATCCATTGCAGTTCTATATACTAATAATGAAGTAGTGGAAAGAGAAATTAACAAAACAATCCTATTTACAAGTGCACCAAAAATAATGAAATGCCAGGAATAAACTTAACTGAGAAGGGGAAAGATGTACTCTGAAAATTATAAAACATTGATGAAAGAAATTGAAGATGACGGAAATAGAAAGACATTCAATGTTCAAGGATTGGGAGAACGAATAGTTTTTAAATGTCCATGCTACCCAAATCAATCTGCAGATTTAATGCAATCCCTATCAAAATCCCAATAACATTTTTCATAGAACTAAAATAAATAGTCCTAAAATTTGCAGAGAACCACAAAAGATAACCAAAGCAATCTTGAAAAAGAAGAACAAAACTGGTAGTATCACAACCCCAGATTTCAAGATATCCTACAAGCCTGTGGTAATCAAAACAGTATGGTACTGGCTGAAAAATAGACATATGGATCAATGGAACAGAATAGGGAATCCAGAAATAAACCCATGATTATATGGTTAGTCTACAACAAAGGAGACACGAATATGCATGGGAAAAAGATAATCTATTCAACAAATGGTGTTGGAAATTCTGGACAGCTATATGCAAAGGAATGAAATTGGACTACTTTCTTACACCATACAAAATATAAATTCAAACTGGATTAAAGGTCTAAGCATGAGACTCAAAACCTTAAAAATCCTAGAAGAGAGCACAAGCAGTTATTTCTCTGACATCAGCCATAGCAACATTTTTCTAAATATGTCTTCTAAGGCAAGGTAACAAAAGAAAAAATAAACTATTGAGACTACATTAAAATAAAAAGTTTCTATAAAACAAAGGGAACAATCAACAAAACAAAAAAGACAGCCTAGCAAATGAGAGAAGATATTTGCACATGTTATATCTGATAATGTGTTAGTATCCAAAATATATAAACAACTTATACAACTCAACACTGAAAAACCCCCAAATAATCCAATTTTAAAATGGGCAGAAAACATGAACAGACATTTCTTCAAAGAAGACATCCAGATGGCTAACAGACACATGAAAAGATGCTTAACATTACTCATCATCAGGGAAAGGCAAATCAAAACTACAATAAAATATAACCTCACACCTGTCAGAATGGCTAAAATCAAAGGCACAAGAAACAAGTATTGGTGAAGATGTGGAGAACAAGGAACACTTGCAGGAAACTTGGTGGGAATGCACATTGGTGCAGCCACTGAGAAAACAGTATGGAGGTTCCTCCAAAAATTAAAAATAGAACTACCTTATGATCCAGTAATTCCACTACTATTTAACCAAAAATATTAAAACATTAATTCATAAATCTGTATGAACCCCATATTTATTATAGCATTATTTACAAAGCCAAATTATAGAAACAGCCCATTATCTAACAATAGATGAATGGATAAAGAAGATGTTGTATGTATATACAATGGAATATTATTCAGCCATAAGAAAGCACGACATCTTGCCATTTGTGGAAACATGGATGGACCTAGAGGATATAATGTTAAGTTAAATAAGTCAGTCAGAAAAAGAAGTACCACATGATTTCACTTATATGTGGAATTTAAGAAATGAAACACATGAACAAAGAAAAAAATGAGACAAACCTAAAACCAGACTCTTAAATATAGAGAACAAATGGGTGGTTCCCAGGGTGAGGGAAGGGATGACATAGGTGAAGACGATTAAGGGTGCACTTATCATGGTGAGTACTGAGTAATGCATAGAATTGTTGAATCATTATATTGTACACCTGAAATTAATATAACACTGTACCTTAATTATACTGGAATTAAAAAAAATTAAGCAGACCACTATGTATACAAGATTTTAAAATGGAATTAACAAAGTCTCTCTCTCAAAGCATAACATACACACCCTGTGGTATGCAGCCTCTTACATGTCTCTCAACAATCTGTTTCCAGAGATTCATGCCCCTGTAGTCTTCAGCCCTTGAGTGTGGGCTTGACTTTGTAGTTGTCTTCTAACAAATGGAATATGGCAAAATGATTGGATGTCGCTTCTGTGTTTAGGTTGCAGAAAGATTGCTTTACATTTGCTCTCTCTCACTCTCCTTTTCCTCTCTCTTAGCCCTGTCTCTGGGAGAAGCCTGACAGCATGTTGTTAAATAGCTTTAAGGAGAGTCTCATAGGAAAGGAGTCAGTGAGGACCTATGACTTGTGAACAGTCATGTGATTGACCTTGGAAATGGATTTCTGACACAAGAGCAAAGTGAATGAGTCTGGAAGCATATTCTTCCTTAGGAGAGCCCTGACAGATGCATCTTATAAGAGACCCTGAGTCAGAGGCACCCAGCTAAGCCTTGCCCACAAAAAGGGTGGTATAATAAATGCGTGTTGTTTTGTGTCACTAAGATCTCTGGTTGTTATATGACAAAAGAATAACTGATACACACAAATTGGTTTTACTGATGAATTCAATTAACTTTCAATAAGTATTTTCTATCTTATAAAACTTGTTTCAAAAAAATAGAAAATGAAACTGACGAGTTCATTTATGAGGCTAGTATCATCATTTCATTATGATTGATAATAAAATTTAATACAGACATATACAGATCTGAAGTGTATAACTAGGTGAGTGATGAAAAATGCATACTCCTGTGTAAACAATCTACCAATCAAGATAAAACCTTTCTATTACCCCAGAAAATTCCTCCATGTGTCCTTCTGTCAGTCTCCCTTGTCACAGGCAATCACTATTCTCATTTCTAATATCAAAGGTTATTTTTGTTATTCTCCAAATAAAATCATATCTTTTGTGCCTGATTTATTTTGCTCAACATAATGTTAAAATCAGACAAAGAATTAGGATAATCTAGTGGCATGAAATCAGGCTGAGAGGAACGAAATTATTAGAGCAGAAGGTTATAATTTTCTATCTTTCTAGAGCACAATACTATGATGAAATAAAGGAAGCTGCATGAATAAGGCTGCTGGCCAAGTTATACTAAATAATTTTGTCTTTGGTGTATATTAAAAGTAGCTTATTTATATGTAGACTTTTATCTGAGAATTATCATATGGGTGTGTATAGATTGTTCTTCCTTTTTTTGTAACTAAAGTTTTGTTTTTTTAATAAACCTGTTGAGGGAGGCACTGATCATTGTAGAAGTCTAATTAACTAATAGTAATCTTATGTTTTTTTAAAATAATCATGCCAGAGGTGGCAAGTTGTGAGGTAACAACCCCTCCCCTTCCATACATAAGACAGATATCACTAATCCATCTTCACTGCTGTGAGCCAGAGCTGGCCTGTGAATCCCTCTCAACCAAGTATTCTGAGTAGCTATCATCCACTTTTCACAGTTGGAAAAGGAGTGGAAACCTATTGAACTATTCAAATAATTTCTTAATATGCTATTCATAGTATGTGTTGAGATAAAGAATGCTACTTTATTAAGATAGTGTAGTGTTAAGAGTGTAGAGAAAAAAAGGAACTTTGGAGGGTAAGAGCCGTGGGTGTGAATCCCGACTCCATATTTAATTTATCTGGTGCTTTGGGCAAACCACACCTCTTTTTCAAAGGAGAATTATTATTGGTATCTTACTGATTTGTTGCAAAAATATATAAATAAAATTTTAAAGTACTAGGCAAATAAGAGAAGTTATATAAGAGTAAGTGCCTATTACTCTTATACTGGAAATATCACAGGTTTTGAATCAGATGACCTAAATTCAAATCTTGGCTTTGTTCCTTATCAAATAAGATAATTTATTTGTTTAGTCTCAATCTATTTCCTTATGGGAAAACAAAAAAGAAATCATAAAAACTGCCTTGATGGGTTGTTGTGTAAGAATCAGTGCCAATAAATGGAAATTGCCTAGAAATTAGTCACAGCTTGACCAATGATAGCTGTATTTTAATGTCACTATCATTATTATTCTTCCTTCCTCCTTCCCTCAAAACTATGGATAATAATTGAGAGAATATTTGCCAAACTCAGTTGATGGGGTAAGGGTGGTTGGGGAGTAGAATTTAGAGAGATTCTGGGACACCCAGGTGGTTCAGGTGGTTAAGCATCAGACCTTTGGTTTCGGGTCAGGTCATGGTATCATGTGAGTTCGAGCCCTGCATTGGGCTCCACACTGACAGTGCAGAGCCTGCCTGGGATTCTTTCTCTCTCCCTCTCTCTGTCTCTCTCTCTCTCTCTCTCTCTCTCTCTCTCTCTCTCCCTTTCTCTCAAAATACATAAAGAGACTTAAAAAAAAGAACTTGGAGAACTTCTGATGTCTACAATAGTATTACTGTATTAATTTTACAGCTCTTAATTTATATCTGAAATTTAAAGGCAATATAATAGCAAAACTTTAAAAATATGAATGTTCATTAACTACATATAATTTTTAAATACTGATTCAACCATAATAAAATGAAACTCCAAAATCTGATTAAACCATGTTGTGTGTATAAAGTAGTATGTTGTTTTTTTATTGCTAGATTCCAAACAATGCATTTATCCAATTGCCTTTTGATATATATTTTCATGGTTTTCATATTTTAGTTATGATGAATAAGGCTTCTATAAACATTCTTGTATAAGTCTTTTGATTGACATGTTTTCCTATCTTTTGGATAAGGATAAATTCCTATGGTGGAAATTATTGAGTTAAAAGGTAGGTATCTGGGGTGTCTGGGTGGCTCAGCCAGTTAAGCGTCCAACTTCGGCTCAGGTCATGATGTCACGGTTCATGAGTTGAATCCCTGTGTCAGACTCTGTGCAGACAGCTCAGAGCCTGGAGCCTGCTTCAGATTCTGTGTCTTATTTTCTCTCTGCTTCTCCCCAACTTGTGTTCTGTCTCTGTCTCTCAAATATAAATAAATGTAAAAAAAATTTTTTTTAAAGGTAGGTATCTGTTTACATTTATAAGGAACTACCAAACTATCAGTTTTCCAAAGTGGTGAAACCCTTTTACTTCAGCCAGTAAAGTAAGATTTGTCGTTCTCCAACACAATACACAAATATTCAGTGTTGTCAGTCTTTTAAATAATTTCAGTCATTACAGTGGGTATGAAGAGGTATCTCACTATGGTTATAATCTGCATTTCCTTAGCGACATATTTTTATGTGCTTATTTGCCATCCATAGATCTTTTTATGCAATGTTAATTTCAAGTACTTTCACCATGTTTTACATTTGGGTTTTTTTATTTTTATTATTGATTTATGAGTTCTTTATATTTTGGATACAAGTCCTTTGTATATCACATATTTTCTCTCAGTCTGTGGTTTGCTTTTTTGTTTTCTTAACGGGGAGTCAAATTTAAAATTTTTTATTAATCCAATTTTTTCAAAAGGTCAGTATCTATTTCTAATTCAAATTTTTTCCTAATAAATTATAAATACAACAGAACTTCCTTACCTTGTGAAGATTATATCCAAAACCTACAGCAAACATTATAGTTAATGGAAATTTTTTGAAAACAATTCCCTTTAATATAAAGTCTACAATCCCCTGTATAGATCTGACCAATATAAGAGGAAAAAGAGGAAGTATAAATTGTGAAAGAAAAAGAGATAAATTGTTACTATTTGAAGATTGTATGATCATTTATTTACCTAGAAAAAACAACTGAATCAACATACAAATAGAACTAATAAGAGAGTTCAAAATTGTCAAACAAATGTCAGTGTATACCAACAACACTCCTTATACCTTAAATACAAAATATTAAAAAAAATACAGTGTCAATCACATGTATAAAGTGTCCAGGAACTAACCAAAGTTATTCAGTGTCCCAGTAGAAAAGAAACAGATGATATACTCAAATTTGATAATTAGAGATTTATTATTATTATTATTAGGTAAAATACTTTGAAGCTTGTAATATTAGGCAGTGATTCCTACTCTTAGACCTATATGTTTTTGAAGTTCTTATTTTGCATTTTCATCCAAGGTGGCTTATTTCTTCCTGTGTTTTTGATTTTGGATTGTGAGTTCATGTTCCTTAGAACTTGTTTGTTGCTAATTTTTTTTAATGTTTATTTATTTTTGAGAGACAGAGAGAGAGAGTCAGAGCATGGGGGGGGGGGGGGGGTTGGTGTGCAGAGAGAGAGGGAGACACAGAATCTTAAGCTGGCTCCAGGCTCTGAGCTGTCAGTACAGAGCCAGATGCGTGGCTTGAACTCACGAACTGTGAGATCACAACCTGAGCCAAAGTCTGAAGTGTAACCACCTGAGCCACCCAGGTGCCCCAAAACTTGTTTGGTTTTGATAGACACCTATCAGACAGACATTTTTAAACTAAATTTAAAATTTTTCTTCTATGAGTATTGTGACTTCTGGCCCCAAACCCATGTGTGAGTTGTCTATGGTTAGGAATTCTGAGACAAGAATTGTTTTCTTTTTCTTATTTTCTCTTTCCACTCAGAGCCAAGGCTTACTCAGGCAAGTATTCTTACCATCCCTCTGCATGACAGATTGTTGTTCTCATTCCTAATTTTTAAATTTTGTTTTCTAGTTTACCCACTGAAGGTATTGTGTTTCAAGATAACTATCTCCAGGAGTAGCTTTCTGACCCACCTCACAGTTTTGGAGAGCTCAGGTTTGCCTCTTGTCTCCAGCAAGCACAGACTATCAAAATGCATGGCAGTGCTTCCTCTTTCAAGCAGTCCTTTCTGACTTCCAGCTGCTCATCATCCCTGAGCTCCTTTGACAATTTGATGCTTAGGAAAGACTGGTACTCAAATCTGACCTCAGTTTGGCAACAAATTTCCTTCCTAGCATTATCCATGTCCAAAAGATATTAATTAAATTATTTATATTTAATCAATAAATAGATGTTTAAAACCTTTCTGGATTTACCCTAGTGAACAATATAGGTAAAAATTCCTAAACTTAGGATCTTCTATTCCAGTAAGGCCAGATAGGCAATAAATAATTAAAAATAATTAACTAATTAATAATTAAAAATTAAATAATATAAGTAAAATAATTTCAGATAGTGATAAATGCTAAATATAAAACTGAGTAGTGGGATAAATAGTGTCTGCATAGGGATGGAGCTACCTTAGCTGGAATGTCCAGAATAGTTCTCTCCAGGAAGAAGACATTTGGTTTGAGAAAATGATGACATGGAGCAGGCATGAGATAATCTGAAAGAAAATACTTCTAGAAGAAGAAGATAGAAAAGAGGTTGGTGTGTGTGAGGAATAGAAAGGAGTGTATCAAGGTTTTATGAATTGAGAGTATGAGACAAGGCTGGGGAGATTTGTAGAAACTGGTAAGTCATGGTAAGGAGTTTGGATTTTTCCAGAAATCATAAGATTTTTAAGAAAGGATATGACATAATCTGATTCATGTTTAAGGAAATCCTTCTTGGGTACCTGGGTAGCCAAGTAAGTTAAGCATCTGACTTTGACTCAAGTCATCTCATGGTTCACGAGTTCAAGCCCCACATCAAGCTCTGCACTGACAGCTCATAGCCTGAAGCCTGCTTCAGATTCTGTGTCCCTCTCTATCTGCCCCTCCCCTGCTCATGCTCTGTATCTCTCTCTCTCAAAAATAAATAAACATAAAAATAAAGATCCCTCTTGCTGCTGTATGGAGAATATTTGAATTGTGGCAAAACTGGAGAATCTCAAAGACAACTTTCAAGTGCAATCACAAAGATAAATATGCTGACTGAGGAGAGCTGGGGAACAGAGGAGACAAAAAGGATATTTTGTACTAGTTGTTGTCAATTATGTTTCCATGAACCCCTTCAGAGACTATAGGAAAAATGTAACTCTTTTCACCTCCTGGAAGGCTGAGGGAATATGAAAGTCGTTAGGTCCAATATTCTAGATCTTGTTTTTCTGGCCACAGGAGAAGGATATATTTCCTGTCCTGCTTGAAGATAAGTGTGGCCATGTGACTCTGTCCAGTGAACGAAAGTATGTGACTTCCATGAGCCCTTCCCTTACCATGGTGACTGGAAACATTCCAGATGATAGAAGCTCTGTCACCCTGGGTCCCTGACTGAAGAAGACATGGAGCAGAACTGACCAAAGATAAGCACATAGGATGAGCAATAAACAAACCTTCATGGTTTTAAGCCACTGAGATTTTGGGGTTATTGTCACAGCATTATCTAGCCTATCCTGTCTAAATATAGAATGATAGTGATAGGAGTTTCTGTGGTAGCTTGGACTAGGTTTAGTTTCAGTTCACAAACCCTTTTTGAGAGACTACTATGCACTAGACTCAAAAATCTATGTCTAGACGAATCTCATGGAGGCTGCAGTCAACATTTTGACCAAAGAAAAGCACAGTACATTGTGTTAAGTAGGAAGATTGTGAACATACTCCTGCTCCTCCCATCTTAAAAAACAAACATCTCTTTATAACTCCACTTTGCATGATCACAAAGTAGTCTCCACAGACACAGTTCTTGAGTTGTCTTTACTATCTCCCTACTCTCTTTATCCCACTGTACTCTGGCTTCTGAACCTGCTCTTCCCAAAGTCAACAATGGCTAACTTCCATGGCAGTGTTCTTTAGTTTTTATCTCATCTAAGTTCTCAGCAGTGTTTAGTACTGCTACCTCCTCTTTCTCGAAATACAGTAAAACCTTGGATTGCGAGTAAGTTGTTCTGTGGGTGTTCCACAAGACGAGCAAAGTTTTCTAATAAGTTTTAACTTGATAAACAAGTGAGGTCTTGCAATACAGATGTCTTTCTCTCTCTCTCCTTTTCTCTCTCTCTCTCTCTCCTCTTTCTCTCTACAGGATTGTGAGTGATCATCTCCTATACTCAAATGCTCAGTCTCAGGCTGTGGTGTTTGGCAGAAATCAGTGATTGTTCAGAACATTGGAAGGTGCCCACAGCTGGCACTAATGTATTCTTTGTCACTTCAAAGCACCTATGGACAGTCCTTTGCTCTTCCATACAAGAGTAAGTTTAGGAATACTTTGCCTCATTCTAGGTCACGCTGCCTGCAGATATAGACCCTTTCCTCTGCTGCCCTATTGCCAGCTACATTAAATACAGTATATAACAAGAGTTTATTAATACTGTACTGTAGTCAACATCCGTTGGTGATAGTGAAAGTCGTCCTACACAATAACCCTCCTTTTCTTGTCTCCCTCACACCAGCCACGAAAGTTTTCAAAGGTAAGTGCAGATTAATTTATTTTTCTTTATATTTTTATTTTCTTTATTATTTTGTATCATATTGCAGTACTGTAACCATCTTATGTGAATATTTTTTGGGTTGTGAAATGAATCATCTGAGTTTCCATTATTTCTTATGGGGAAATTTTCTTTGATATACAACTGCTTTGGATTACAGGCATGTTTCCTGAGCAAATTATGCTCACAAACCAAAGTTTTATTGTAATTTGTTCTGCAAGTGTTCCACAAGATGAACAAACATTTCTAATTAATTTTAACTTGATAAATGAGTGATGTCTTACAATATGAGTAGTATGTGATGCCTAATGTCACATGATCACAACTGAGCCAATGTTTTTGAAATTGGCTTTGATATACAAGTGCTTTGAATTATAAGCATGTTTCCAAAATGAATTATGCTCGCAAACCAAAGTTGCACTATACATATTATTTTGGGGTAGGCTAATGTCAATGGTAGTGTCCTTTTTTTTTTTTAACGTTTATTCATTTTTGAGAGACAGAGAGACAGGTGCGGGGTGTGGGGGAGCAGAGAGAGAAGAAGACACAGAATCCAAAGCAGGCTTCAGGCTCCAAGCTGTCAGCACAGAGCCTGATGCAGGGCTCGAACTCATGAACCGTGAGATCATGACCTGAGCTGAAGTCAGACACTTAACCAACTGTGCCACCCAGGCACCCCTGGTATTGTCTTTTTAATTTCAAATTCCACTTGTCTATTGTGGGCATATAGGAAAGTGATTAACTTTTGTATATTATCCTTGTATCTTACAAACTTGGTATAATCACTTTTTAGTTCCAGAAGAGCTTTTGTTAATTCTTCCAGATTTTCTAAATAGACAATCATTTCATCTGTGAGCAAAGATGGTTTCTTCCTTTCTAATCTGTATACTCTTTATGTCTTTTTCTTTTATTGTTGCATTACCTGGGATTTCCAGTATAATGTTGAAAAGTAGTGGTGAAAGGAGACATCCTTGTTCCTGATCTTATCAGGAAATCTTCTAGGTTCTCATCATTAAAGTACAATGTTAGCTGTAGGTTTTTTGTAGATATTCTTTATCATGTTAAAGAAATTCCTCCTGTATTCCTAGACTGCTGAAAGATTTTTTTTTTTAACCATAAATGGGTGTTGGATTTTGTCAAATGCTTTTTCAGCATCTATTGATATGATTATGTGATTTTTTTTCTTTATTCTTTTGATGTATTAAATTAATTATCATTCTAATACAGAACCAGCCTTTCACCACTTGGTTGTAGTGTATAATTCTTTCTGTACATTGTTGATTTTATTCACTAGTATATTATTGAGACATTTTGCACCAATGTTCATGAAAGAAATTGGTCTGTAGTTTTTTTTCTTGTAATGCCATTGTCTGGTTTTGGTATTAGGGTGATGCTGGCCTTACTCCTTCTGCTTCTATCTTCTGGAAGACATTGTAGGGAATTGATATAATTTCTTCCTTAAATGTTTGGTAGAATTTACCTGTGAATGCATGTAGGACTGGTGCTTTCTCTTTGGGAAGGTTATTAATTATTGGTTCAATTTCTTTGACAGATATAGTCCATTTAATTTGTCTATTCCTTCTTGTGTGAATTTTGGTCATTTGTAAATTGGTCCATTTCACTTAGATTATCAAATTTGTGTGCATGGAGTTATTTATAGTATTCCTTTATTATCCTTTTAGTGTCCATGAGATCTGTAGTGATGTATTTTCTTTCATTTTTGGTGTAATAATTTGTATCTTCTCTCTTTTTCTTAGTTAACCTGGTTAGAGGCTTATCAAATTTTTTGTAAACTTTATTTATTTGGAAAAAGAGAGAAAGAGACAGCACATGCAAGTGGGGGAGGGGCAGAGAGAGAGGGGGACAGAGACAAAGAGAATCCCAAGCAGCCTCTGTGCCACCAGAGCAAAGCCTGACACAGGGCTCAAACCCAGGAACCATGCATGAGATCATGACCCGAGCCAAAGTCACACACTTAACCAACAGTGCCACACAGACTCCCCATTTTTAAAAAAAAATGTTAATTCGTTTTGAGAGAGAAAGAGAGAGAGAGCAGGGAAAGGGCAGAGAGAGAGGGAGAGAAAGAATTTCAAGCAGGCTCCATGTTGTCAATACTGAGCCTGATGCAGGGCTCAATCCCAAGAACTGTTAGATCGTGACCTGAGCCGAAGCCAAGAGATGGGTGCTTAACTGACTGAGCCACCCAGGCACCCTAGAGGCTTATCAATTTTATTGACCTTTTCAAAGAACCAGCTTTTGGTTTGGTTGATTTTCTCTAATGATTTTCTGTTTTTAATTTTATTGATTTCTGCCCATATTTTTATTATTTATTTTCTTCTTACTTTGACTATAATTTGTTCTTCTTTTTCTAGCTTTCTAAGGTGAAAGTTTAGATGATTGGTTTTAGACCTTTCTTCTTTTCTAATGTATGCATTTAATCCTACAAATATCCCTTTAAACACTGCCTTTGCTGCATCTCACATGTTTTGATAAGCTATGTCTTCATTTTTACAAATGAATCTACAAATATTTTGGAATTTTTCAACTATTTATTATGAATTTATAGTTTAATTCCATTGTCATCTGAGAGCATTTATTATAAGATTGCTATTATTTTAAATGTGGTAATATATGTCTTATGGCCCAGGATACCTTGATGAGTATTCCATGTGAGCTTGAGAAGAATGTGTATTCTGCTGTTGTTGGATGAAGTAATCAATAGATGTTAATTGATGAATAGTGCAGTTGAGTTCAACTGTGTCCTTATTGATTTTCTGCTTGCTGGATCTGTCCATTTTTCATAGAGGAGTTTTGAAACATCCAACTGTAGTAGTGAATTCATCTATTTGTCTTTGCAGTTCTAGCAGGTTTTGCTTCATATATTTTGAGGCTCTGTAGCTAAGCACATACACTCCAAGCATTGTTATGTGTTCTTAGAGAATTGACTCTTATATAATGCCTGCCCCTCTTTATCCCTTATGATTTTTTCCTTGCTCTGAAGTTTACTCTTTCTGACATTAATATAAGGTACTCCAGCTTTCTTTTCATTAGCATGATCAGTTTTCTTTTGATTCCCATGATTCGCATGATATATTTTTCTCTATCGATTTGCTTTTAATATATATGTGTCTTTATATTTAAAGTGGGTTTCTTATAGACAACATATAATTGTGTCTTGTTTTTTTATTTACTTTGACAATCTCTGTCTTTTAATTGGTGCTTTTAGACCATCTACATTTAAAGTGATTATTGATATAGTTGGATTAAAATCTACCATAGTTATTATGGTTTCTATTATTTGATGTCCTTTGTTCCTATTTGTGTCCTCCAATCTTTGTCTCCTTTTTAATTGAGCATTTTTTATAATTCCACTTTCAGGGTGCCTGGCTGGCTCAGTTGATAGAGCTTGCTACTCTTGATCTCGGAGTTGTAATTTTGAGCCCATGATGGGTATAGAGATTACTAAAAATAAAATCTTGATATGATTCCATTTTCTCTTGTTTCTAAGCATGCATCACTTATACTTCTTTTATCACTCTTTTAGTGGTTGTCTTTGTGTTTGCAAGTTTATTTTCAAATAACACTATATTGTTTTGCAGGTTGTGCAAACATCTTGTAAACTTGCTTCTCTGATGAATCTAAGAAAACTATTAATTCAGTTTGTTTAGCTTTTTACTTGTTAGAATGGAGTGACAACCTCCAAGCTTCTATATGCCCAACTAGAAACTGTAAGTCTTTTTCTTACTCTCTTAGTACCTGTATTTCATGACAAAAAATATTACAGTTATTCTTTTTGATATAGCTACATCACAGAAAATTCATTGCTCATCACTATTTCTTGTAGTCTTTAGTTTTCTTATCTAAGATTTTTGTTCTGATTTATTTATCCTTTAGCTAAATGAGCTCTTGGAGTGTTTTCCTTGGATAGGATATGTGGGTGGTCTGCTTCTAAGATCTTGCAAGTATGCTAATGTAAAGGATATCATCACTGAGTATAAGATTTTTGGACTTATACCTATTCATTCTGTAGCCTAAGATGACTGTTGACTGTTTTTTAGCTTCTAATGCTGCAGAGAAGTTGAAGCCTTTTTTCTTTACAGGTGTTCTGTTCTTTCTCACTAGAAGCTTAGGTAATTTTTTTTCTTTATCACTGTAGTCCAGAAACATTACCAGAATATGTCTAGGTATGTATCTTTTTTTGCCTAGTCCTGCTTGGAACTCTGCTTTATTTTAATAATGATTGAAGCTTTTTTTAAATTTTAACTTTGAATATTTTCCCCATTTTCCCCTTAACAATTAATTTTTTATTTTTTCTATTTTTGTCCTGATAATCCTATTCTTTGTATAAGTTTCTTAGGTCTACATTCCATATGTCTTATCATTTTTCTCATGATGTATAATTGTTTTCCTTTGTGCTATGAGTTGTGAATTTTTTACCTTTTAGTTGTCTACCCTATTAATTTAATTCTCACTATAACTATAATAATTTTAATTTTTCTTAAATTTTAAAATTCAAAGTCATGTTTTAAACTTACAGTGAATCTTTTTTAAATTGTATAATTGCATCTATTTGAAATTCTTATAAACTTTTGTTATTTTTTCTGGTTTTTTTTTTTTTTTTTTTTGGTCTTTCCCTCTTGGATTTTGTAATAATCATCTATTACTGTATAACAAATTACCCCAAAATGTTGTGGTTAGAAATATAAACTTGTATTAGCTCACAGTTTCTGTGGGTCAGGAATCCAGGAGTGGCTCAGCTGGTGGTTCTCTTTCAAGGTCTCTCCCGAGGCTGCAGTCAAGGTGCTGGTCAGGGCTGCAGTCCTCTCAAGCTCAGCTGAGGAAGTATCTGCTTCCAAGCTTCTTTTTAGGACCCTCTCCACAGAGCTGCCTCATGACATGGAAGATGATTTCCCCCAGAATGAGTGATCCAAGAGAATATAAGAAAGAACAGCCAAGATAGAAGCAAATAGAAGCCACAGTCCATTTATAACCCAATTTGGAAGTGACATCCCATTACTTTTGCTACATTCTATTCATCAGGAGTCACTAAGGTTAGCTCATACTCATGAGGAGGGGATTACACAAGGATGTGAATACCAGAAGGTGAAAATCAATCTTCTTGAAAGCTTCTGAGATCCTCTTTAAAAAGCTGTACTTTTCCTATCTATTCATGAATGTGGGTTCCCTCTGAGCCTGTTCATGTCAAGGTTATGGAACTCTCTTGGTCAAAGTGAAGAGCTTGAAGACATAACAATCTTTGTTCTAGAAGCTGGAGTCAAATAAGCTGTCTGTAGATTTCAGTCAGCCAGAACTTTTAGCATTTTATTTCACTCAGAAATATAACCAGAGCATTCCTGAAAACAAAAGAGAGACTCTAAAGAAAAATATAGTCAGATTTGCTTTTCAGGAAAAAAAAATTACTTTAGCAAAGCTATAGAGGATGCTTTGCAGAAGAGGTAAGAAATCTGTTATGGATCTTTGGCAATGATTCAAGCAAGAGATGATGGGCTGGATAAGGGTATATTCTGTTTTCCTTTTGCATCATTTTCTATTTACTGGGTCATTCTGACCTATATATACTTGCATGCCTTAATATCAACCATTATTTTTAGAAGTCCTTGATCTCACGTCTTCCTCCAGCTACCACCACATTTCTCTAGTCATCTTCACAAGAAACCATCCTAAAAAAGATCGTTTTCCTCACTGTGTCCACTCTTCACCTCCTATTTTCTCCTCCATTTACACAAAGAAGGGTTTCATTCCTACCATTCCTCTAAAACTCTAATCAAGATCATCAATGACCTATATCTCTCCAAAGCTAATGCTCAGTTCTCCATTCTCTTTTACTTGCCTACAAATCAGGGTTTTATATAATTGACCATTCCCTCCTTTTTGAAAGACTTTTTTTCTCCAGGCTTTATGGAACTGATTTTACATTTATCCTGTTGATAAATGTTAAAGTCCTTTGTCTTGTTAAAGTTCTTCCTACTTTCCTGGATCCTCCTTCTTGGCCTATTTTGTGACCTCCTCTTCTATTAGTCTTCCAAATAATCTTTCACAGTCTTAAGGCCTTCATTTGTGTGCTCTGAAGATGTCTGAATCTATGAACTGTCCAAACACCAGGAAACAGAAAACATTTATTCATTTATGTTTTTTTCAGATTGATGAATGAACTCATGGTTTTAAATATAAAGGGACTGTGTCTGCAACAAAACATTTTACAATGTAACTAACATATTTTAAGAATGTGTTCTTTGTATGTACTGTTTTTATATTTCCTCTTTGAGCTCCTGACTTGTATATCCAATTGCCACTTGGAGTAGTTGTCATTTCAAATTTAAGTTGGTCAACATAGAACTACTTATTTCCCCACTCCCATTTTCTGTGTCTAAACTACCTCAGAGAATGGCACATCATCCACTTATTTGCTTTGGTAAAGTAACTGCGCATCATCTTTGATTCCTCTCTTTCATACTTCTCATTGGTTTCATTTTCAAAATGTGTACAATGCAAATCCAGACCACCACATGTTCCTTGGACTCTTGAAACAGCCTCCTAACTAGTGTCTGTCACCATTTTTCTCTCAGAGCCCATCCTTTCCATCCTCTGCATTTCAACCAGTTACCTTTTGAAATGTAAATCACATCAGGTCAACTTCCTGCTTAAAACCCTCATTTCATTATACTTAGAATAAAACCAATCCTGCTTCTTGCCTTTGCATTCACTTCTTCCTGAGAAAGCACTTCACCAGATACTTATATAGCTGCCTCCTAAATGCCTCCACACACTCAGTACTGTACTTTGTTTTCTTCATCATAATTATCAGCACCCATATCAAACTATTTATTTGTTTCCATATTTATTGTTTGACTTCCCACCCCCTTCCCATGCCTACACACTAGAACATAAGCTCTTGGAGAGCAGGGACTTTGTTCTCTTCACTGGTGTATCCCAGTGGCTTGTATAGGGCCAGAAACAGCTTTGTTCACCAACTGACTTTTTTTTTTTTAAGGGGAGGATGAGTGAGAGGCAGAGAGAGAGAGGGAATCCCACAAGGGGCAAAGAAAAAGAGAGAGGGGGAGGGAAAGACAGAGAGAGAGAGAGAGAGAGAGAGAGAGAGAGAGAAGGGGCTCACCTAAAGCAGGACTCAAACTCATGAACCATGAGATCATGACCTAAGCCAAAGTCAGATGCTTAACCAGCTGAGCCACCCAGGTGTCCCACCAACTGACTTTCTGTCCATTCCTTTCTCTTCAAACATACAGATACAAAAACCACACTACAATGTACATCATGCTGTTTTTCCTCCTTGAATGTTTTTTCTTGCTTCTCAGCTTAGAAAAATCCTCATTTTTCTAGACTCAACACAAAATCCTAACACCAGAAGATTCTCAATTCAGACAATAGCATCTTTAATGGAATTATCTTTGCTGAGTTGCATTTATGCAATGTCTTTGTGTTTTATCAATGAATGTTTAAGAAAATGCCATATAAAATCTATTACATTCATTATAGGTGTGTTATAGGAGACGTTGTTTCTTTTTTTAAAAAGTTCATTTATTATTTTGAGGGGGGGGTAAAGAGAGAGAGGGAGAGAGAGATAATCCCAAGCAGGCTCCACACTGTCAGTGCTGAGCCCCATGTAGGACTCGAACTCGTGAAGATCATGACCTGAGCCCAAGTCAGACACTTTACGAATTGAGCCACCCAGTCGCCCAGGAGACACTGTTTCCACTATAGTTCTCAGTGACACTAATAAAAACTCCCATGTGAAAATTGTGTTTGAGAAAATAGTTCTAAGAAAGGCTTATTTTCCCTTTTACGAACTGCTTTGTTTTTTCCTTTATAACGATAAATGTTATACAATTGACACTCCCTTTTCTCTTTGACTACCAGAAAGCTCATAGATGCTGAAGTATGGTGTAACTAAACTCCTTTTCTCCTTCTCATTCTCCTTTTCCTTCTCTTCCTCCTCCTCCTCCTCCTCCTTCTTCTTCTTCTCCTTCTCCTTCTCCTTCTCCTTCTCCTTCTCCTTCTCCTTCTTCTTTTTGATGTATAGTTGACATTAAACTGTTCTTTTTGGGCTAAAATATATTTTTCCTCTGGTCTTGATTTTCTTATGATATTTACATTTTCCCTGGTCCTGATCCCCTAATTTCTATTTTATCATTACTTTAATGTATGCATTTTTTGGTGTAAGTTGGTCCAATCCTTTTCTAAAAGGGGGTAGGTGTATATAAAGAATAGGGTGATACTGTATCAATGACACCATTTCCCACATCTCCAAGTTGAATAACTCTCTAACCCTTATGCTCCCACAACACTTTGTTCACATCTCTACTATACCTGTCTTCAAATTATCATATAATGTAGTGGTTAAGGAAGTGCTTAAGGTTCAATTACACAGTCCACCAAGCTATGCGATCCTGGAAAACCTCTCTTTTCCTCTGTTCAGCTATAAAATGAAGATACTCATGGTATGTACCTCATAGGTTTCTTGTATTAAAAAACAAAATTCACTAGAGTAAATTTGAAAATCTAATTGGCTTTATTAGGTGATTCATGAATCAGGCAGCATCTAGTCTAGCAAGTAGAGAGATGCTGCTTGGAGGAGTTGTACAAAATGGAAGATTTTGTAAGAAAGAGGGTGGGGCAAAGAGTGATTAGCAAAGGAAAAGAAAGGATAATTTGGAGCCAGAAGATTTTCTTCTTGGGGGGAAGGGACCAGCAAGGTTTTTTTTTTTTTTTTATCATACAGAGTACCTCACTAGTACTAATCAGAAAATTTCAAAGAGACTTTTAAAAGGTCACATCCTTGGGAGAGGTTGAAACTATGATTAAATCTTGATTTGCTAGTTTGGGGAACAAATGATTCCATTTGGGGGATTGGCTTCTCTCTTTTAACAGTTGTGAGGATTAAAGGAGTAGATATGCAATGCTTAGAATGATGCCTGGACTATACAAAGTGCTCAGTGAAGTTAGTGATTACTATTGTTACTGTTATATTATAGCTACTTATGTGTTTAACTCCCCTGATTTGTCCTGAGCTCCTTTAGGGCAGAAACTTTGTCTTATTCCTCATGCATACTAAAGTGCCTGGAATCAACTAGGCATTCAGTGAACATTACAGAAAGGCTTTCAATTGAAAGAAGAATCTGTTTCAGGGTTATAGAGTATTAGGAAGTGAATTTAGAAAGGCATGGTGGGGATGGGTTTTGGAAGACTTGAAAAGCCAAGTCACCTTTACATTTAATGTTAGGGGAAACAAGATCCACTGATGGTTTTTTGAAAAACAGGTAAAGAAAAGCAATTTATTAAGGAAGATTAATCTAATAATGGGTGTCAATCTGATTATATATGGGGTGGGATAAGGTCACTAGACTAATGAGCTGTATCCCTCTTTGTCAAAGCCCCCACAAGTAATCCCTGAAGTTCACTTTTCTGTTGTGCTAAATTTATACACAAGCAGTTGGCTATAGTGAACTAAAAGTGATGCAAATTCTTTTGCCAGCGACAGCCAGCTATTGGAGGACAAGTGTCAGGGGCAAGGAAGGGTTAACAGGGATGTGAACAAAGGCACATACACAAATCCTTCCCTTCAAGAAAATTGTATGCTTGTGAAATAAATCAGACTGAAATAATCTCATATGGTCATTCTGGAGAAGAAAAAAAAAAGACACACAAAAAAGGTTAAACATCAACTAGTGCTGAGAGGATGGAGGAAAAGAGGAGAGCCCCATCCTCTCTGTGACCACGAAGACTGTAACCACGTGGAGGTGAGCTGGGGCCTTCTCGTAGCACCTGATGAGATTCTTCTGCCTGGAACTAGTTCCTTTGACTTATTATCAGGCCACGGGAGACTTGATCCTGTGCCTGGAAGGTGAGGAAAGGGTGTGGGCAGATGAACAAAAGGGTTATGGATTTAGCAAATTAACTTTCCTGCTCTAGAGGCTGTTGATGGACAGGAATTTTCCCTTCTGATGGTAAACTCCAGATGGTTTGGAGAAAGAAGTGAAGAACTGAGAGTTGGAATGAGAAGCCCTCCCTCCCTCCTAAGGAGTATGTCCTGTCAGCAACCTCTTTGACACAAGGAAGAATATTAAAAAGAATGATTACTGTTAATACTACCTTTTTTTCACTCCAGAATGTGAATGGCCTTGATGTTACATAAACTTTTCTAAAAGTTTATTTCTTTTTAAAAAATTTTTAAATGTTTATTTATTTATTTATTTATTTATTTAAATTTTTTAACATTTATTTATTTTTGAGACAGAGAGAGAGCATGAACAGGGGAGGGTCAGAGAAAGAGGGAGACACAGAATCTGAAACAGGCTCCAGGCTCTGAGCTGTCAGCACAGAGCCTGATGCGGGGCTCGAACCCACAGACTGTGAGATCATGACCTGAGCCAAAGTCGGACGCTCAACCGACTGAGCCACCCAGGCGCCCCAATGTTTATTTATTTTTGAGAGAAAGAGAGAGCGAGTTGGGGAGGGGCAGAGAGAGAGACAGAGAAGAATCCAAAGCAGGATCCAGGCTCTGAGGCACAGAGCCTGATTTGGGGCTTGAACCCACAAACCGTGTGATCATGACCTGAGCTGAAGTCTCAGGCCTTACTGACCGAGCCACCTAGGTGTCCCTAAAAGTTGATTTCTTAAGTCAATCATTTCATTCATTCATTTTGCAATTCATTTCATTCATAATGCAGAAAAATAGTAGCAAATATGTTATATGGAAACCAGAAACAAATAATGATGACTCTTGGATTTAACTCCTCCATACATTAAAGCATACCCCATTATGTGGTATCTGAGGGTTAGCAATTCTTCCAAAACTTTAAATACAAGCTCCATTTCCACATTGATGTTTTTTAAATCACCAATTATTTTAAATGTATTAATCACAAAAACCAGAAAATGGATTTTTTTAATCCCTTGATTCTGTATGGAGACATTCAAATAATCCAGAAAAGAAATGTTTCCATTCTTCTGTGAAAATACATAAAGGAAACCTCATTTAAAATGGAATCAGGTGGCCCAGAAGGGGGAGCTGTCATGCACATATTCCTCATTGCAGCTGAGGGAATCCTCAGGAAGAAGGAAAACAAGAATCAGTTCCACAAAGGGAGGACACTTTTCACGCACAAATTTACCTCCTGCCTTTAAGGAAGGAAAACCCCTCCCCTGCCTCAGCAACATTGTGTTAACCACTGCTTGCAACCAATGAGAACCCCCCACAACCTCAAACTCCTGTTCTCCAATACACTTTTGTTCAGAACAACCTCCCCAGCTGCTTTTTTAAAAAATCTCTTGAGAACAAACAGGGTTGATGGGGGGTGGGAGGGAGGGGAGGGTGGGTGATGGGTATTGAGGAGGGCACCTTTTGGGATGAGCACTGGGTGTTGTATGGAAACCAATTTGATAATAAACTTCATATATTGAAAAAAAAATCTTTCTGGGGTGCCTGGGTGTCTCAGTCTTTTAAGCGGATTACTTTGGTTCAGGTCATGATCTCACAGTTTGTGAGTTCAAGCCCTGCCTTGGGCTCTGTGCTGACAGCTCAGAGCCTGGAGCCTGTTTCAGATTCTGTGTCTCCCTTGCTTTCTGCCCCTCCCCTGCTCATGCTCTTTCTCAAGAATAAATAAACATTAAAAAATTTTTTTTAAATCTTTTAAAAAATTTTAATTCTAGTATAGTTAACATACCATGTTATGTTGAGTGTTACTCAACAACTCCATACGTTAGTCAGTGCTCATTGTCATAAGTGAACTCTTAATCCCCTTTATCTATTTCACCCATCCCTCCAACCCACCCAGTTGATTTTTAAAATGTAATAAAAGCTGACCTTCCCTTTGTGTCTTCAGACTTGCCTGTGGTCATCATAGCTTACTTGTCACAATTGACTCAGTTTCCTGGAGCCCTCCTATTACCCTCCCTTCCATAGTGTTGTGGGGAACAAAGGCAAGAAGGAAATGGCAGGTAAAATTAAATTTCTTTATAACCTGCAGCCCATTGACAAATGCTTGAGGCAAGTCCAGAGTAGAACATTTCTCCAGGAACCGCCTACTGTCCTAATGTTAATGCCTTAGTAGAGGGAAAACAACCTTAGATTGACAACAGCAAGGCCTCAGGTAACTTGGGAGTCCTCTTTAGCATATCAAAGTCTTTCTGGAGGCCTCCCTTTTGTCTTTACCTCCCCCAGCTCCATCCAAGTATATCACTACAGACAGCCAACCAACCATGAGAGAAGAGAACAAGAGAGTAAGAAACAGAGAAGCACTACAAAAGGAATGATAAAAGCAGTAACAAAATGACATTAAGTGTGTACCTATGAATAATCACATTGAATGTAAATGGACTAAATGTTCCTATCAATGGAACCTGGTGGCTCAATCGGTTAAGCATCCAACACTGATTTAGGTGCAGGTCATGATCTAATGGTTCATGAGATTGAGCCCCATGTCAGGCTCTGTGCTAACAGCACAGAGTCTGCTTAGGATTCTCTCTCTTCATCTCTCTCTGCCCCCTCCATGCTCATGCCCTTGTGTGTGTGCGTCCTCTCTCTCCCTCTCTCAAAATAAATAAATAAAGTTAAAAATAAAATAAATTCTCCAATCAAGAGACATAAGGTGACTGAATAAATAAAAAGGCAAGACCCATATATGCTGCCTGGAAGAGACTCATTTCATACCCAAGACACATGCAGATTGAAAGTGGAGGGATGGAAAAGCATTTATCATGCAAATGGAAGTGAAAAGAAAGCCAGGTAAAAATGAAAGAAAGACTACAAGAAGAGACAGAGAAGGATGCTACAGAATCATAAAGGGAATAATAATTGTAACTATTTATGCACCCAACATGAGAACACCCAAATTCATAAAGCTTCTATTAACACCCAAAACTTGATAGACATACAATGATAGTAGGGGACATGAACACCCCACTTACATTAATGAGTGGATCATCCAAATAGAAAATCAACAAAGAAACACTGGTTTTGAATGACACATTGGACTACACGGACCTAATAGATATATTCAGGGAATTCCATCCTAAAACATCAGAATACACATTCATTTCAAATGCACATGGAACATTCCCCAGAATAGATCACACGTTAAGCCACAAAAGAAGTCTCAACAAATTCAAAAAGCTGAAGTAATACCATGCATCTTTTCTGACAGCAATGCTATTAATCAAAAAATCACCACAGGAAAAATTCTGGAAAGAACACAAATACATGGAAGTTAAATGGCATGCTACTAAACAATGAATGGGTCAACCAAGAAATCAAAAGGAAATTTTAAAAAATATATGGAGACAAATGAAGATGAAAGTATAATGGTCCCAAATCTTTGAGATGTAGTAAAATCTGTTCTAAGAGGTAAATTTATAGCAATACAGGTTTACCTCAGGAAGCAAGAACAATCTCAAATACACAACCCAACCTTATGTCTGCTAGAAAATGAACAAACAAAACCTCAAACCAGGAAAAGGAAGGAAATAATAAGGATTAAAGCAGAAATGAACAAAATAAAAAGTAAAAAAGCAATAGAACAGATTAATGAAGCTAGGAGCTTTGAAAAAGATCAACAAATTGAGAAATCTTTAGTGACAAGAAAGAAAGAAAGAAAGAAAGAAAGAAAGAAAGAGAAAGAAAGAAAGAGTAAGAAAGAAAGAAAGATCAAATAACATCAAAAATGAAAGAGGAGAAATAACAACTGACACCACAGAAATACAAAGGATTATGAGAATATTATGGAAAACTATATGCCAACAAATTGAACAACCCAGAACAAATGGATAAATTCCTAGAAACATATAACCTTCCAAAACTGAATCGGGAAGAAAGACAAAATTTGAACAGACTGATTACCAGCAATGAAATGGAATCAGTAATAAAAAACTCCCAACAAACCAAAGTCCAGGGGACCAGACAGCTTCACAGGTCAATTCTACCAAACATTTGAGGAAGAGTTAATACCTATTCTTCTCAAACTATTCCAATAAATAAGTGAGGAAGGAAAGCTTCCAAATTCATTTTATGAGGCCAGCATTACCCTGGTACCAGAACCAGATGAAAACACCCCCCAAAAAGAGAACTACAGGCCAACATGTCTGATGAAGATAGATGCAAAAATCCTCAAAAAGATATTAGTAAATTGAATCCAACAATACATTAAAAATAATTGACCACAATATAGTGGGATTTATTCCTGGGATACAAGTGTGTTTAATATTCACAAATCAATCAACATGCTACATCACATCAACAAAGGGAAGGACAAAAACCATATGATCATTTCATTAGATGCAGAAATGCATTTGACAAGGCAAATGCCTTGAACTGCTCCTAGAACTGATAAGTGAATTCAGTAAGGTTTCTGGATACAAAATCAATACACAAAAATCCATTGCATATCTATACATTAGTAATGAAGTAGCAGAAAGAGAAATTAACAAAAAAATCTCATTTACAATTGCACCAAAAATAATTACATACCTGTGAATTATCTTAACTAAGGAGGAAAAAGACCTGAACTCTGAAAACTATAAAACATTGATAAAAGAGATTGAAGATGACACAAAAAAATGGAAAGATATTCTATGGTCACAGACTGGGAGAACAAATTTTGTTAAAATATCTATACTACCCAAAGCAATCTGCAGATTTAATGCAATCTATCAAAATACCAGCAGCATTTTTCAAAGAACTAGAAAAAGTAATTCTAAAATTTGTATGGAGCCATAAAATACCCTGAATAGCCAAAGCAATCTTGAAAAAGAAGAATGAAACTGGAGGTTCATAATCCCAAATTTCAAGATATACTACAAAGCTGTAGTAATCAAAACAGTATGGTACTGGCACAAAAATAGACACATTGATCAATAGAAGACAAAAGAGAACACATAAACAAATCCATGATTATATGGTCAAAAAGGTTTTGACAAAGCAGGCAAGAATATGTAATCAAAAAAAGATAGTCCCTCCAACAAAAGGTGCTGGGGAAACTGGACAGCTGTATGCTAAGGAATGAAATTGGACCACTTTCTTATACCATATAAAATATAAACTCAAAATGGATTAGAGATTTTAAGTGTGAGACCTAAAACCATAAAAATCCTCAAAGAGAGCACAGGCAGTAATTTCTCTGACATCACCCATAGCAACATTTTTCTAAATAAGACTCTCAAGGCAAAGTAATAAGCAAAAATAAACAATTGGGGCTACATCAAAATGAAAATCTTCAATGCAAAAGAAATAATCAACAAAATTAAAAGACAGCCTACTGAATGATAAAAGATATGTGCAATAGACATAACTGTTCAATTGTTAGTATCTAAAATATATAAGCAATTCATACAACTCAGCACCAAACCCCCCAAATAACCCAATTTAAAAATTGGCAGAAAACATGAACAGACATTCCTTCAGTGAAGATATACAGATGGCCAACAGACAGATGAAAAGATGCTCAACATCACCCACCATCAGGAAAATGCAAATCAATACCACAATGAGATAGCACTTCACACTGTCAGAATGGCTAAAATAAAAAACACAAGAAACAAGTATTGGCAAAGATATGGAGAAAAAGGAGCCTTGTGCACTGTTGATGGGAATGCAAATTGATACAGCCACTTTGGAAAACAGTATAGAATTTCCTCAAAAAGTTAAAAATAAAACTACCCTATGATCCAGTAATTCCACTACTGAGTATTTACCCAAAGAATATGAAAACACTAATTCAAAAAGATATATGCACCATTATGTTTACTGCAGCATTATTTACAATAACCAAATTGTGGCAGTATCCCATGTATCCATTGACAGACAAATGGATACAGAATATGTTTCATACACACACTCACACACACACACACACACGAATATTATTCAGTCATGAAAAAGATAGAAATCTTGCCTTTTGCAACAACATGGATGTATCTAGAGTATGATGCTAAGTGAAATAAGTCAGTCAGAAAAAGACGCATACCATATGATTTTACTCATATGTGGAATTTACAAAACCAAACAAATGAACAAAGAAAAATAAAGAGACAAAACAGAAAATAGACTCTTTAGAGAACAAACTTGTGGTGACTGGAGGGGAGGTATGTGGGGTAATGAGTGAAATAGGTGAAGGAGATTAAGAGTACATTTATCATGATGAGCACTGAGTAATGTATAGAATTGTTGAATCACTATATTGTACACCTGAAACTAATATAACAGTGAATGTTAGCTATACTGGAACTTAAAATAATAATAATAATAATAAATAAAATAAAAAATAATTTTTAAATAAATTAATTAATGAAATAATTTTTAAAATCAAGAGCATTATTCTGCTGAAGGTAGATCTAATTAATGGGCAAAGAGTGCTTGCTCTGGGAAGGCATCTGACTGGGTGAAGCATGGCCCCACACCACAGGCCTAGAGGCCTGATGCCTTGGGCAAGAAAATCAAGTTGGAGCTGCACATGCTAGAGCCACAGGGACTTGTTATTTACACTTCTGGTATATGTTTCAGGTCCGTTAGTTCAGGGGATTTACCCATTCTCACTGTGGACTTCTAAGGGTCTTACAACAATAACATGGTCCATATCACTCCAAAACAGTCACTTCTTCTCCTTAGACCGGATCTCAGGGTAATTCCTGATCTTAGTGATAAAGGGAAAATCTTGGAATTTCCCTAATGAGAAACATCTGGGAAGATTGATTTCTACATAGGCCTGAGTATCTCTTCAACAATGGAATGTATTACCTGTCTGATTCCAGTGACCTTTCTCTTCACATCATCAATGTAGTGAGAGTATCCCCTAGGTATAGGAAGACAGCATGCTGGCTATGGCACCATCTATACACATAGTCCGAGAAATCTGAAACCTGAATTCAGGAGTTTCCCAGGAAGAAAATTACCCATGTATTGGCTCCTCTGAAGAATGGAAGCTCCCATGGATGGGTCCCTAGATCAAGGCCATAGTGGGGTAATTTGGGTAATAGGCACGGACTTGTGCAGAACACATAGAGTAAAAGGGTCCATTGTGCTCCAAACAGAATAACTAATTCCATGGGAGAAGGTATTTGCAAATGACATATCTGATAAAGAGTGAGTATCCAGGGAAAGTCTTTTCTGGGGAGGGGCCAGGATGGCAGAACAGCATGGAAGGTTTTTTTTTCATCTCTTGTCCTTGAAATGCAGCCAGATCAACACTAAACCATCTTGCACATCTAGAAAACTGATTTGAGGATTAACACAACAATCTGCACAACCTGAACCACAGAATTCATTAGGTACACAGCACAGAGAGGTGAACTGGGGGAAAGTGAAGCTGCGGAGGACAGGGAGTTGCTCTTGCTTGTGAAGAGAGGATGGAGATAGGGGGAGAGTATGGGAAAAGCACACCCCCATGAAAGCAGCTGGAGAGATAAAGGAAAAGTGGAAACAGCTGCAAGGGTATGAACAAAAAAAGGATAAAGGAGAAAGGAGAGGGTTTAAATTCCATTAAAACTCTATAAATGGGGAGAGCAGAGTCTGAAACTCCACAGCTCAACACCTGGCAGTGCTCTGGTGGGAACAGTGAATCGCCAGGAGTGGAGAGTGAGGTCCGAGGGGTCTGAGGGCCACACAGGAAGTGGCAGTTGCCTTGCTAGGAGGACATTTGATAGAGGCTGTGTGGCCTCCCCACAGGCAAAGGTCACAGCAGACCCCAGAGAACAACCACTTTGACTGGTTTTGGAACAAGGACATTAAGGGTGCAGCCTGGTGCCACATGTGTGTTGTGAATTACCATAATCCCTGAAACGCTGCTGCCAAATGATCATGTGAACTTTTTCTGGGGCTGGCTGGCACCCAGCTGCAGTCTCGGGCAGGAGCAGCAGCAGCATGTACTTGTGAATATTCTTGGGGGCAGCCAGCACCTGGCCATTGCTCAGTGAGACCCTTCCCCAGAGGGTCTGAGTGGATCAGAGCTGCAGTCTCTCAGATGTGAGGGGTTGGGAAACACAGCCACATCTGAGATAAAACTCAAGAGGGAGGTGCTGCCTGGCAGCCTGAGGTTTGGTCACAGCTAGTGTAGAAGCGGGGAGTGGATGGAAGCCGGAGACAATGGAGAGGTGCTTGATTGCCAGTCTGGGAGAGTACAGAGTTCTGAAACTAGAGACTGGGTCCAGGGTGATGCCATTTTCACCCCTCCCACGCATGTGCATACACGCTTACATGCACCACAACAATCCATGCCAGTAAGATAAGCAGCACCATCTAGTGGAAAACAGAACTGTTACACTAAGCCCCACCCAACTGGGCCAACCTTGCTCTTGACAAACACCACAACTCTCTCCACCTGCTTAGTTTATGGACTATAAAGTTCTTCATAGTTTGACTTCTACAGGATATCAGATGTAATTTCAATCATATTTCATTCTGTTCACTGGTCTTTTCTTTCAATTTTTTTCTTTTTCTTTTCTTTTCTTTTCTTATTTTTGAATACAGAAACATAAAAAATTTATTTTTATTTTCCATTTTTATTAAAAAGATTTTTCTTTAATTTTTTCTAGTGTATTTTTTTTGAAAATTTTTAAAATTCTATTTTACTTTCATCATTTACTTTTATTCTATTTTGTTGGATTCAGTTTTTCAAATTTTCAAACATTTTCCTTTTTTTTCTTTTCTTATCTTTCCCTTTTTTCTCTAATCTATCAAGCTTCTTTCAACAACCTGGGACACACCTGGGACAACAAAACACACCTTGGATCTAGCATCCTTTATTTCATTTCTTTGTGTTGTTTTTAACTTTGTAATTTCAATTTTTTTACTTATTAATTCCTTTTCTTCCTTCAAAATGATGAACCAAAGGAATTCCCCCAACAGAATGAACAGGAAGAAATGACATCCAAGGACTTAATCAACACAAATACAAGGAAGATGTCTGAAACGGAATTTAGAATCACAATAATAATAATAATAATAATAATAATAGCTGGGGTTGAAAAAAGCATACAATCCCTTTCTGCAGAGATAAAAGAAGTAAAAGCTAATCAGGATGAAATAAAAAATGCTATAACTCAGCTGCAATTTGAATGGATGCCACAGCAGCAAGGATGGATGAGGCAGAGCAGTGAATCAGCGTTAAAGAGGACAAACTTATGGAGAAAAACGAAACAAAATAAAAGAGGGATACTAAGGCAAAAGAGCATGAAAGAAGAATTAGAGAACTCAGTGACTCATTAAAAAGGAATAACATCAGAATAATAGAGGTCCCAGAAGATGAAGAGGGAGAAAATGGGGTAGAAAATTTATGTGAGCAAATCATAGCAGAAAAATTTTCTAACCTGGGGAAAGACACAGACATCAAAATCCAGGAAGCACAGAAAACTCCCATTAGATTCAACGAAAAGTGACAATCAACAAGGCATATCATAGTCAAATTCACAAAATACTCAGGCAAGGAAAGAATCATGAAAACAGTAAGGGAAAAAAGTCCTTAAACTACAAGGGAAGACAGATCAGGTTCACAGCAGACCTATCCACAGAAACTTGGCAAGCCAGAAAGGAGTGGCAGGATAAATTCAAAGTACTGAGTATGCTGTTTACAAGAGACCCATTTCAGACCTAAAGACACCTTCAGATTGAAATTAAGGGGATGGAGAACCATCTATCATACTAATGGTCACCAAAAGAAAGCTGGAGTAGCCATACTTATATCAGACAACCTAGATTGTCTGATACAATCTAGGTTGTATAAAGACTGTAATGAGAGATGAAGATGGGCATTATATCATAATTAAGGGGTCTATCCAGCAAGAACTAACAATTGTAAACATTCATGCTCCAATGTGGAATAACCCAAGTATATAAATCATAAAGAACATAAACCAACATAAAGAAATTCATTGATAATAAAACCATAATAGTAGGGGACTTCAAGACCCCACTTACACCAATGGCAGATCATCCAAACAGAAAATCAATAAGGAAACAATGGCTTTGAATGACACACTGGGCCAGATGGACTTAATTAACAGATATATTTAGAACATTTCATCCTAAAGCAGCGGAATACACATTCTTCTCGAGTGCACATGGAGCATTCTCCAGAATAGATCACATACTGGAACACAAGTCAGCCATCAACAAGTACAAAAAGAGAGATCATACCGTGCATATTTTCAGACTACCATGCTATGAAACTTGAAATCAACCACAGGAAAAAAATTTGGAAAGATAACAAAAACTTGGAGACTAAAGAACATCCTACTAAAGAATTAATGGACTTACAAAGAAGTTAAAGAGGAAATTAAACAGTACATGGAAGCTAATGAAAATGATAACATCACAGTCCAAAACCTCTGGGATGCAGCAAAGGCAGTCATAAGAGGGAAGGATAAAGCAATCCAGACCTTCCTAAAGAAGGAAGAAAGGTCTCAGATACACAATCTAACCTTACACCTCAAAGAACTGGATAAAGAACAGCAAATAAAACCCCAAACTAGCAGAAGACAGGAAATAATAAAGATTAGAGATTTCAATGCTATTGAAACCAAACAAACAAACAAACAAACAACAGTAGAACAGATCAATGAAACCAGAAGCTGGTTCTTTGAAAGAATTAACAAAATGGATAAACCACTAACCAGTTTGATCAAAAAGAAAAAGGAAAGGACCCAAATAAGTAAAATCAAGAATGAAAGAGAGGAGATCACAACCAACACTACAGAAATACCAATAGTAATAAGAGAATATTATGAGCAATTATATGCCAATAAATTGGGCAATCTGGAAGAAATGGATAAATTCCTAGAATTACTAGGAATATATATACTACCAAAACTGAAACAAGAAGAAATAGAAAAATTTAACAGACCCATAACCAGTAAATAAATTGAATTAGTAACCAAAAATCTGCCAAAAAACAAGTCCAGGGTCAGATGGCTTTCCAGGGGAATTCTACCAAACATTTAAGGAAGAGTTAACACCTATTCTCTTGAAGCTGTCCCAAAAAATAGAAACGGAAGGAAAACTTCCAAACTCATTCTATGAAGCCAGTATTACTTTGATTCCAAAACCAGACAAAGACTCCACTAAAAAGGAGAACTATAGACCAATTTCCCTGATGAACATGGATGCAAAAATCCTCAAAAAGGTACTAGCCAACTGGATCCAACAATACATGAAAAGAATTATTCACCACGACCAAGGGGAATTTACATCTGGGGTGCAGTGCTGGTTCAATATCCACAAAACAATCAATGTGATACATCACATCAGTAAAAGAAAGGACAAGAACCACATGATCCTCTCAGTAGATGCAGAGAAGGCATTTGACAAAATGCAACATCCTTTCCTGATAAAAACCCTCAAGAAAGTAGTGATAGAAGAATCAAACCTCAATATCATAAGACCCACTGCTAATATCATCTTCAATGGGAAAAAACTGAGAGCTTTCCCCCTAAGGTCAGGAACATGACAGGGATGTCCACTCTCGCCACTGTTATTCAGCATAGTATTGGATGTCTTAGCCTCAGCAATCAGAAAACACAAAGGAATAAAAGGCATCCAAATCTTCCAGGAGGAAGTCAAACTTTCACTCTTCACAGATGACATGATGCTCTATATGGAAAACCCAAAAGATTCCACCAAAAATCTGTCAGAACTAATCCATGAATTCAGTAAAGTCGCAGGATATAAAATCAATGCACAGAAATTGGTTGCATTTATATACACCAATAATGAAGCAACAGAAACAGAAACCAAGGAATTGAACCCATTTACAATTGCATGAAAAATAATAAAATATCTAGGAATAAACATAACCAAAGAGGTGAAAAATCTATACACTGAAAACTATAGAAAGCTTATGAAAGAAATTGAAGAAGACACAAAAAAAATGGAAAAATGTTCCATGCTCCTGGATTGGAAGAACAAACATTCTTAAAACATTGATACTACTCAAAACAATCTACATATTCAATGCAATCCATATCAAAATAACACCAGCATTCTTCACAGAGCTAGAACAAATAACCCTAAAATTTGTATGGAACCAGAAAAGACCCCAAATAGCCAAAACAATCTTGAAAAAGAAAACCAAAGTGGGAGACATTACAATCCCGGACTTCAAGACATATTACAAAGTTGTAATCATCAAGACAGTATGGTATTGGCATAAAAACAGACACATGGATCGATGGAACAAAATAGTGAATGCAAAAATGGACTCACAATCATATGGCCAACTAATCTTTGAGAAAGCAGGAAAGAATATCCAATGGAATAAACACAGTCTCTTCAGCAAATGGTACTGGGTAAACTGGACAGCTACATGCAGAAAAATGAACCTGGACCACTTTCTTACACCATACAAAAGAATAAACTCAGAATGGATGAAAGACCTAAATGTAAGACAGGAAGCCATCAAAATTCTCGAGGAGAAAGCAGGCAAAAACCTCTTTGACCTCAGCCACAGCAACTTCTTACTCAACATGTCTCTGGAAGCAAGGGAAACAAAAGCAAAAATGAACTATTGGGACCTCATCACAATAAAAGTCTTATGCACAATGAAGGAAACAATCAAAAAAGCTAAAAGGCAACTGACGGAATGGGAGAAAATATTTGCAAATGACATATCAGATAAAGGGTTAGTATCCAAAATCTATAAAGAATTTATCAAACTCAACACCCAAAAAATGAATACTCCAGTGAAGAAATGGGCAAAAGACATGAATAGACACATTTCCAAAGAAGACATCCAGATGATGAACAGACCATGATAAAATGTTCAACATCACTCATCATTGGGAAAATACAAATCAAAACCACCATGAGATACCACCTCACACCTGTCAGAATGGCTAACATTAACAACTCAGGCAACAACAGATGTTGGCAAGGATGGAGAGAAAAAGGATCTCTTTTGCACTACTGGTGGGAATGCAAACTGGTGCAGCCACTCTGGAAAACAGTATGGAGGTTCCTCAAAAAATTAAAAATAGAATTACCCTATGACCCAGCAATCACACTACCAGGTATATATCCAAGGGATAGAGATGTGCTGTTTCAAAGGGGAACATGCACCCCAGTGTTTATAGCAGCACTATTTACAATAGCCAAAGTATGGAAAGAGCCCAAATGTCCATCAATGAATGCATTGATAAAGAAGATGTGGTATATATATATACAATGGAGTATTATTCAGCAATCAAAAAGAATGAAATCTTGCCATTTGCAGCTACATGGATAGAACTGGAGGGTATTATGCTAAGCAAAATTAGTCAGAGAAAGACAAACATCATATGACTTCATTCATATGAGTACTTTAAGATACAAAACAGATGAACATAAGGGACGGGAAGCAAAAATAATATGAAAACAGGAGGGGAATAAAACATAAAAGATTCTTAAATATGGAGAACAAACAGAGGCTTACTGGAGGGGTTGTAGGAAGGGGGATGGGCTAAATGGGTAAGGGGCATTAAGGAATCTACTCTTGAAATCATTGTTGCACTATATGCTAACTAACTTGGATGTAAATTAAACAATAAATTAATTAATTGATTAAAAAAAGAGTATTCAATATCTATAAAAAACTTATCAAATCAACACCCCAAAAAACAAATAATCCAGTTAAGAGATGGGCAGAAGACATAAACAAGCATTTTTCCAAAGAAGACATCCAGATGGCTAAAAGACAGATGAAACAATGCTCAACAACATTCATCATCAGGGAAATATAAATCAAAACCATGATGAGATACCACTTCACACTTGTCAGAATGGCTAAAATTAACAACACAAGAAACAACAGGTGTTGGAGAGGATGTGGAGAAGTAACCCTCTTACACTGTTGGTGGGAATGTAAACTGGTGCAGCCACTCTGAAAAACAGTAAGGTGGTTCCTCAAAAAGTAAAAACTAGAACTACCCTATGATCCAGCAATTGTAGTATTAGGTATTTACCCAAGGATACAAAAATACAGATTTGAAGTGGTACATGCACCCTGATGCTTATAGCAGCATTATCAATAATAGCTAAACTATAGAAAGAGCCCAAGTGTCCATTGACTGATGAATGGATAAAAAAAGATGTGGTATATATACACAGTGAAATATTACTCAGCCATCCAAAAGAATGAAATCTTGCTATTTACAATGAAATGGATGGAGCTAGAGTGTATTATGCTAAGTGAAATGAGTCAGTCAAAGACAAATACTATCTGATTTCACTCATATGTGGAATTTAAGAAACAAAACAGATGAACACAGGGGAAGGGAGGGGAAAGGAGAGAGGCAAACAAACCATAAGAGACTCTTAATGATAGAGAACAAACTGAGGGTTGATGGAGGGAGGTGGGTGGGGATGGGCTAGATGGGTGATGGGTATTAAGGAGAGTACTTATGATGAGCACTGGACATTGTAGGTCAGTAATAAATTACTGAATTCTAGTCCTGAGACCAACTGCACTGTAGGTAACTAACTAGAAATTAAATAAAAATTAAAAACATAAAAAAGAATAGCTAATTCCTCTGATGGTAGATCAGTTTTCACAGGATCTCAGGAGCAGTTCTAGGTCTGACCAGGGCTATTCAAACCTTTTCATCAATGAAGCAGTGAGGAGAAATGCTAACCGAAAAATTTCCTGGTAAGCAAAATAAGTCCCTAGCCAACAAGCTAAATGGGCCAGATGACTAGAGCAGGTATCAGGATCAAACTGTGCATATATAAGGCAATGCGACTCAGTGTTGTCTGTTGGTTTGATATGATTTCAAATCCACTTGTTTATGACTTAAGTGAAGTTATTTTAATCCACTTTTTATGACAAAAACTAAAACCATTGTTTTGATGCAAAACTAAATTAAGTTGTGTCAGGATATCATTTTCTCATCTGTTCTCACCAGTTAAGAACTCAGTAGCTCAACTACTGGTATTTAGACTACATATTCTCAGTTTGTGAGGACAACCTGAGACTGTTTGATCTGGTCAAGGTTACGCTTTGCTGACCTAAGTCAACTCTTTGAAGACCTTGGGGCAATTAGCTCCTGCAGCAGTAAAGGCACCATTTTTAATGGTGGTGGCAAAAACCATACAACAGCCCTTTGAAGAATATCATCTTGCCTGTCAATCGCAGTGGTATCATTTGCTAGCAATGTATTCTACCAACAGGGGACTTTTACTGTGGTCCTGGCAGCTGGACATCAGCTTTCTGTTGGCTAAGCCATCTTTTCCAAATACCAAATCATATAAAAGTACACATCAAGTAAATTTGGACTTTAATTCTTAAATCTTTCCTCTCCTGGAATAATAGTATAATTAAACTATCATTGATTTGGACTATGTCATTTCTTTATTGGTTTATTAAGAGACATCTTCTATGTTATTGGCTTGTGAAATTCCCACAGTGATCCTGTTTTAAAACAAATTGCTGGAAAAGATGAACTCTGTCTCTGAGAATAATTTTTCTTCAAAACAAAGCACCTGGGAATCATGACTACCAGACATGTGCCTAGCCCTGTATGAACAGTAGGGCCATACAGTGTCTGATAGTGACCACAACTCAAATGTCCTCATCAATGGCACAGGGGGAAAGTCTGCCCTAGGAATATGGCCTGTTGGGTGAGGGATCAAGGGGCCAGATGCCTGGGGGCAGGTTGGCAGAGTGCACTGCACATGTGCCAGTCCTGGTTATTCAGAAACAACACACCCTAGATCCAGGACTTGTAGGGATGGACCTTGTCTCCCATGGGGACTTTTGTGGGATTCACAGCAATGCCAAGATCCACCCTGCTCCAAAATTCAGTTGCTTATACACTGATCACAAGGAGCCCCCTAGCCTTCCCACCACTGGGAATTTCACTAATAGAGACACCTGGGGAAACTGACCCCCCCCAAATAGCAGCTCAGATCAATAGTCTGACTCAAAGACCTTCCCCACTCTGCATCAAGAGTGCAGTGCAGGGAACCCCGAATCTACGAAGACAACCTATAGGGCTGGGGTGACCCTGTTCACGCAAGCCTAGAGGACCTGGATACCTCAGTGGGGGAGGTAGGCAGAGATCATTGTGCACATGCTGTTGCAACTCCCATCCTTCAGCAGGGTCTCTAGGATCAGTCCCTCGGTCAAGACCATGTAGATATAGGCTGAGCCACAGGTAGGGACTGCTGGGAGACATACTAGGCTGCCAGGATCCACTCTGCTCTACAACATAATAGCTATTTCTTCTAATGCCAGATTTCATGGGATCTCAGAAGCCATTCTGAGTCTGACCTGGGATATGTGGTATGAGAGACACCTGGGAAATAAAATTGCAAGAGAGGCCCCTAGTCCCATAAAGACAGTAAGGCCCTTTGGGTTCTGAGGGTAACCACCATTCAAGTGTTTTCACCAATGATGAAGTTCTGGGAAAGACTATTCCAGGAAGATGGCTTGGTCTACAAGGACAGGCCCAGTATAAAGGACCAAGAAGTCCTGATACCTGGGGACAGGTGCACCAGAGCAAACTGTACATGGAAAAGCTGCTGGAACTCCTGTTAAGGCACCTTGGGATGGTCTTCCATATCTGGGACTTGTAGAGATGGGCTGGGCCCCCCACAGGGACTTCAGGGGGACCCACAGTGATGTGAAGTCCATCTCACTCCAAAATACAGTTGCTCTTTCCCCAAAGCCATATTTCAAGGAACTTGTTAGCCTTGCCCTTCTGGCATGGCCAAGAATCCTGCTGAGAATACATAAAAGACCTCACTCCCACCAAGGCTCCATGTATCCTCCTGGCATAGCTCTGCAAGGGGTCTGACTCAAAATGACCTTCCTCACTCTGTAGCAGAATTGCAATTTGGGGAAGTCCTAGCTCTAGGAAGATGACCTGCTGGGGTTGGGTAGCCCCTCTTCACACAGGCCTAGAGGTCTTGGATGCCTTAGGCAGGTTGTAGGTGTGATTTGCATGTGCAGGCTGTGGGACTAAGCATCCTTGCTCTCTGAAGTTGGTCCCCATATCTTGGCTTGTAGCGATAGGCCATGCCACCTATGGGGATTTCTGGGAAACATACAGGGGTGTCAAGGTTTATTCTGCCTCTAGAGTTACCAATTCTCCTCAAGTTGGATATATGTAGAATACCACACACACACACACACACACACACACACACTTATGTACATACACACACAAACACACACACACACACATATATATGAATTCCACAATAACAAATATAGCAACAGATATACTTTTTAAATGCAAGACTGGATTTAGTAACATCATTTTCTGCCTAGTTAATTTGCATATCTAATACAATTTTTTCTGCTGGCAGCTCTGTGAATCATACTACCTCCTATGTCAATGGCGACTTCATGAAGCTATATAATACTTCAGAAGGCAAGTTGGCAATATATAAAGAATTATAAAAATATTAAAGCCCTCTGGCCCATAACTCTACCTCTGAGAACCTATTTTAGGGAAATAAACTATAAGAAAACCATATTCTCATAGATGTTCACTGCAATAATTTTAATGACAAAAAATGGAAGCAATTAAATGCTAACTAATGGAGAATGTTATGGTACATCATAGAATGAATATTATGCAGAAATTAAAATTACTGCACAGGAAATCACATTAAGGAACAGAGCACAATACAAGACTTTACTGTACAACTGGTAAAAAGCTGAGAAGCAAATTTTTAAAAATTACAATTTATGAGTTAGGATAGTAGGTGACTTTCTCCTTACTAAGTGTTCTATAATTTTCCTGCTATAATAAAAGTAAAAATCAAAGCATAATTGAGTTTTTTAAAGCATAATTGAGTTATAAAAGTGTACTTTATTATTTGTGATTCAACTAAACACATCAAAATAAATTGCTAGAAGTTTTGGCCTGTCACTATTCATTTGTTAATTTTTTTCCTTAATTTCAAACAGTACTGAACAAGAAAAAAAACATCTCTTGAATTCTTTAGGAATGTCCTGGAAACCAAACTCATTAAATGATAGCAAACATTCTATCCCAAATTGGCCACTGCATAGGACAGGTCAGGCTGCATATCCACTGCTCGTAAGTCAAGCCAAGGGGCTGTGCTATCTCCCCACATGGTCCAAGGCTCAGAAACACCTGGCCAAGTTTTCGAAGCTGCCAATATATTCATTTGCAGTGAGAGAGAAAACCACCCCATGAACAGAAAGGAGCACCACATGCAGTGGATATTCTTATCTCTGTAGTAGACCCACACAGGAAGCCAAACCATTGGTAGCATCACTGCAACCCTCTAGCAGTTCATTTCTACATTAGGACTGCCCCACCTGAAGTTCACACCACTCTTAGCTAAACCAAACCTCCCTCCGCCATGGGCAGCAATTGCAAGGACAGCTGATTCCTCTCCTTTGCTCTTCTCTTTCCATTTTCCTTCTCTGTCCGGCTCTGTGCCCCATGTAGCTGCCTTGGCAGCCTGCAACCCAAGGTTTTCTTGCCCTCTGGCTTCCAGCTGGAGGCCAGTGAAGGCACCAACAAGATAGCTGAAGAACAGGGAGAGAAAGAGAGCATTGCCCCAACTGTCCACTGAATGGCCATCAATCTGGCAGTGCCTGTCAGGTCTCAAAGGTGATGGTTCCTCACTGTGCAAAGCCTCCAGATGCTTCACCTTCTTTTGTTGGTTTGCTTAGCCCTATCCACAACTTTGTAAATAATCTGTTATTAACCCTTTAAGTGTGCCATCTGTTTTCTCCCAGGACAAGTTTGACCTGAGGCCTCTCCACTGTCTGTACTTCAAAGGTTAATCAATGGACCAACCCTTCTATCAACTAATGAGAGCCTTTCTAGATCAACAGTGGCCAGTGAAGATTTCTGTGATGATAAAAATGTCCATCTGCACTGTCCAACATAACAGCCATTAGCCACATTGTCTATGGAGCACTTGAAATGTGATTAGTGGGACTGAAGAACTGAATTTTTAATTTTATTTAATTTTCACTAACTTAAATATAAACCACTCCATCTAGCCTTCATATTTGACAGCACAGATCTAGCCACTTGCTCAGTCAAGTACTGCTGGCTTGGTAGTTATTTGTCCTTCAAAAGATATGCCTGTGTCTCATCTCCTATGATAGCAGTCTTCCAAATTTCCAAATTTGGGGTGGAAAAGCTCACCAGAGCCCACTGTAGGCCCGGGGAAGTGTAACGGTGCTGCACAGGGATTGTTTCATGGGGTCCTTGTTTCTGCCCTGTTTCTGCTGGGGAAGTGGAATAAAATTTTCTTCCTTTATCCAGATAGGAAAGAAGTCAGAAAATAGATAATAATATATCATTAGCAAGTAAGTTCAGGGAGAAGGAGTGACTTACAGACTGGAAATGCATAAACCAGGCTTTCTCTATCCTCCTGGGAGCCAGCTGTTGGTAAGAAGCAAGCGTTCTGCCCTCTCCTCCATCAGGAAACCACACAGGGCAGGCCCCCCAGGTAGAGGGCCTGAACTGACACAATGTGTCTAATTCTTGGACTCACTATCAAAAAGACTTTTTCACAGTAAATATATGACAAATGCCTTAGCATTTGTCAGTACTTAAGGAGTCACCTAGGTCTCTCATCTGCTTTACTCTTGTCTTCTTAAATGGTTCACAACTTGGGAAAGAAAGTGTGGTGTTATTATCAGGACTCTTCACACACTCCATTTATGAGTCTGTTAAGTATTTTGTGATAATGACAATACCATCTGATATGGCAGGGAGAGTTAGCAAAGGAACAATGTAACCCCAAGAAGCAGCTCTATGAAAGGAAGTGTGTACAGGAAATGCAGGAGCAAGGAAATACGGCAAGGCTTATCATCATTGTGAGTCTGAATCAAACATTGTTTTGATAATTACTTTATCAACTGGGTATGTGGCTCTATCAGAGAATGCACTTTGTTTTCTTCATTGTTGAACTGTCAGCACTTAGCTTTCTTCCTGGAACATAGTAGTTGCTCAATAAATAGTTTTTGAATGAATAAATAAAACATAATTGCCAGTGGTAGAATCATAGACCTCCTTTACAGGTGAATACACTAAGGTCAGAGGACCTGATTATCCACAGAAAAAATGATGACTCATGGCAGAAGCCAGGCTCCCAGGCTCCCACTCCTGCTCTTTCTGTAACATGTTGCTTTTCCTCTCCTCCAGGCTGCCTCCCAACCCCAGCCTCCTGAAAAATCAGCTCACCTTTAACCTAATTTACTTAAATACTCTTGAGTTTCAGACTTTAATCTTTTGGACTAGTCAGCAAAGTAGTTCCTCTCCTCAAAACATGGCTTGTCTACTCTTGTCTTGAACCTCTGTGCATGCTCTCCTTGCTACCTGAAATAGGCAGTGCCTCACCAAACCAGATCCCTTTAAATTGCCATTCAAACTGTCTCTCTTCTAAGAAGTCCTTCCTGATCAACCTTTATCCCACTTTGGTTGTACTATTAAGGTATTTATTTTACTTATTTATATTAATATTCTTGTGAGCTATGGTAGTTTATGTAGAACTTTAGGTAGAATTGAAAGATACTGGTAATGTCACTCAGCTCTCATTTATTTGCCTTTCTCCAGAAATTATTCCCCCCAACCTCTATTCCCACCCAAGACACAGGGTGGGACCCAACAGCTATGTTTGTACTTTTAAGATCCTATCTCCCTGGTCATAGATGAATAATCCAAGTGTGCACGGCTGAGCCAAACTGAGCTAATCAGATGTTTCCCCCAGAAATTGGAACTTTTGAATTAAGAAACACAGAGCTTTTAGTGGGGACGGGGGTGTTGAGGAGAGGCCCCTTGCTACTGAATTGTGTGCAAAGCAACATTCTAGAAAGAAAATTCACAAATCTACCTGCTTAGGTTCCTGGTCCCCTTTTCTGGGGCCTAGGTTTTCAGACTTCCTTTGGATACATATCCCAGCATCTTTCTAGTATATTCTTGCTCCTACATTAGCCAGCTAGAGTTAGGTTCTGTGAATTGCTATCAAAGAAAGACATAATTCATTCTCCTCATTTTACTATTTTTAAAAAATTATTTATTTATTTATTTTAAGAGAAAGAGCACATGAGTGGGGGAGGGGCAGAGAGAGAGAGGAAAGAGAGAGAATCCTAAGCAGGCTGTGCCCTGTCAGCACAGAGTCTGACATGGGGCTCAAACCCATGAATGGCGAGATCATGACCTGAGCTGAAACCAAGATTGTTAACTGACTGAGCCACCCAGGAGCCCCTTAATCTCCTCACTTTAAAGATAAGAAAACTTGAGGCCTGGAAATACCTTTCTTTGGGAATTTTTGGGCAGGTCTGTCCTTTTTTCTTCCACTAGCTTGTCATTCACCTCTTTTCTGTCACCCTCCTCACCTATATCCCGCTTTTTTTTATCCCTGCCTGTGCTTGTGTGTGCATACAGGTGAAAGTGCACTTCTTACTGTGTGCAAAGTATGATCCATTTCCCTCTTCTCCAAAACTGCATGGTCATGTTTCAAGGGAAGCATTTTATAAAATATGCATTGTCTTTAAAGCCTTCTTGCCCTTGTTTTCTCCATAGCCATCCATCACTGGTCATCCATCAAGGCCATTTGTCTACTAGTTTCTAAGCTGAGATTCAGTAATGCAAAAAGCCCTATTTATTTATTTTTTTTTTTTTTTAATTTTTTTTTTTTAACGTTTATTTATTTTTGAGACAGAGAGAGACAGAGCATGAACAGGGGAGGAGCACAGAGAGAGGGAGACACAGAATCTGAAACAGGCTCCAGGCTCTGAGCTGTCAGCACAGAGCCCGATGCGGGGCTCGAACTCACGGACCGTGAGATCATGACCTGAGCTGAAGTCGGACGCTTAACCGACGAGCCACCCAGGCGCCCCCAAAAAGCCCTATTTAATAACAAGACTCTGTCGATAACCTGCAAGTTCTACCAGCCCAAGAATTAAAACGAAAGTTCTTGTTTCCACAATAAGAGACAGCGATAGCTGACACTTCCAGCTCAAAGATTTAGATTTTATATGCAGCTCTGCTTCTTTGTAAAGCCGTAGACAAAGGACTGGGTTGTGTTTAGACAGCCCTCCTTTAAATGCCACTCTCAATGCTGCCAATACTAACAGGGTTGGGAAGCCAGGGTGCAACATGAATGGGAATAGAAACTACTCTCTTTGTAAAGATTAAAACAGAATAGAAGTCCTGACTACTTTATTTACTTATGTTAAATTCTGCTGTGAGAAAAGCTAGCATATTTTATGATGGGATTTAATGTCTTTCAGAAACTCACATTATTTTTTGATATTTAAAAAAATACCTTTTTACAATAACTACTCCAATATATTCACAAAGATGGACCGTTTAATTTTAACTTTAAAACATAAATTAAAAAGGAGACTTGCAATGCCTTGGGGAATAAAGGAGACTATTAGATTTCAAAATTATTTCTGAAGTTTTATTTGTCATCTATGGTTTGAATTTTAGTAACTAATGATAATTTAGTATCTGTATATTTTCAGTTAAGTTTGGCAGCAATATGTATTAGGTATTGCACTTACTGTGTCCCCAGATGTCTTGAAATGTCTTTAAGGAGTTTAGTGACTGGATGTAGAGACAAGTACATATAAAACATATAAAACATATAAAGTACATATAAAGTACATACAAGTACATACAAGTACATATAAAACAAGCACATATAAAACAGTTTAAATAACAACCTAAGACAGAATAGATTTATCCCATGGAGGCCAAAAAGCAGGAGATGATTATATAAATATGTTTATGATTTTTAGAGACCAGTTTCCCTTTCAAAAGCATTATATCAATTGACTATTCCACAATCCAAATTATGAAGCACACTTAATAGGTAAGACATTATGCAATGACTCTAAAAATGGAACACTTCATTAAGTACATTATTAAGTATTTAAATCAAAGAGAATAATTTTCAAGGCATGTTTCATAACCACTTAAATAACACCATTTTCAAAGAAGTTAAAAAAGTACAGAGATGCCTTAAATATTTATTTCCCTGTGTGATGTCAGTTGAAAAGCCTGTTAGACAGCTCCACTTCTAGACAGGCATGCTGTTTCAGAAGGCATAAGCTCCAGCCAGATGCTCACTGCATGAGTGACTCGGGAACATGCTTGTTTTGTGGCAGGGGAGGCCAGCACTGCAGATAGATTAGCTTCTGTGCACACCAAGCATACTTTAGGATTGCCACATGGTTGACACAAATTCAAGGTGAATGTGAAATGTGACAAAGAAGATTCCCAATCAGTTTTTCATTCTAGGGTGACAGAACGTGTTCTAGTTAAGGACATAAAGTTGGGCATCCAATGGTCTGGATTGGTAACCTGGATCTACCATTCTTTAGCTGTGTAATCTTTGGCAAGTAACTTCTTTGTCTCACTTTACTCTTCTGTAACATGGAGATAACAAAAGATTTCCTATGATGGTTAAATGAATTAAAACATGGAAGACATGTGGTGCCTGGCACACAGTAAACACTTAATGTAAGCTTTTTTTTTTAACTGAAGAATATGTGAATTGCTTCCTAAATAGTATATAAGTCCACAGAAGGTAGTAGTCTCTCGACCCTTTTCCTCAGGACCATATCCACTTGGAGAAAGAAAAAAAATAGTGAGGAATGACAAAGTCCATGTGAATATTTGCTGCGTCCATTTTACATATCATTTCTGTCTGCATGTGTGCCTACATTCTGTTGTATGTATTCCATGCTATGTGATCTAGAACCATGCAAATCTCAAGGTAAATAGGCCTCTAGAATGGAGTTAATAAAATGAGGTCATTTAGTCATTTTTTCCATTCCAGACTATATGGTAGGCAGAGGACAAAAATAGAGCCAGGCAAAGACAGAAGAGAGAGCAAAGAAGCCTGAGCAAGATAATTCTCCTAGACAGATGAGGAAAGATTTTACCTCATCAGTGTTTTGAGTACTTAAATCAATCCTGTGACATTTCTGTAACCATTGGGAATTTTATTTTTTAAATAAATATTTATTCATTTTTGAGAGAGAGTGTGTGAACAGGGGAAGGGCGGGGGGGAGGGGGACAGAGGATCTAAAGTGGGCTCTGTGCTGAGGACAGTGAGCCCAATGCGGGGCTTGAACTCGTGAACTGTGAGATCATGCATGACCTGAGCTGAAGTTAGGCACTCAAACTGACTGAGCCACCCAGGTACCCCACCAATGGGCCTTTTAGTAGTGTAGGTGGTGACCAGGACATTTAAAATTTGAGCGATATTTTTTTGCCCAAATAATCCTGGTCTTCTGCTATAGGAGTCCGGTAGAAATCTACTTGAAATCTGTATTACGTCAGTCTAAAGAATGTTACCCTTTCGCACTCTACTGAAAACTTGAGGGCAAAAGCCTTATAGATCTTGCTTTTTTTTTTTTTTTTTACATACTCTCCCACCTAGCACTGTGCTTAGAATGTATTGGCACTCAGCACATATTTTTTTGACTGTTGGATCAGATCCTAGAAACTTACCTGAGAATAATTCAAATAGCTCAGTTCCACATGGGTGCCCATGCATTTGTACTGCTCACTTTGGAAGTGCTAAGGGACAAGGTGGGAAATTCCAACAATATTCAAGAGCTGGAAAACTACTGAGGGTTCCAGTCTCCAAAGCCTCACATATCACTAGCCACTCACTAATCACTGTATGATAGGGTCCAGATCTGACATCTTTTGACCTTTGGCAGATGGCAGAGTAGTTTTGAAATTCATCTAGGTGCATCATCATAACACTGAAAGGACCTTTATAACCTCTCAGACCCTTGTTCTTAGTGAGGATCTAGCAAACTGCCATTGCTGATAAATGTTTGACACTTCAACACTAAATCTAAATGGCCTGGTTTTGGATCAGATCCATCTTTAACAATAAAAAAAAAAAAAAAAGTTAAATGGTTATAGGAACATATCTCTGTTCCTATTCATACAACTAGAATTTCTAGTTTGTCCACACCATTAGGAGCTTGATTTGTGAAAAGAAAAATAAATAGATTGACAACTGGATATATCTTATCATGGGCTAGAAAAACCAGACTATTGGCATTTTCAAAATATTCTCTATTTATTCTTTATTATATGTATAGAATAGTGATTGAAAGTTGGAAATTTATTGAATTTGCCTTTAATTATACTTAACTCAAATTATCAGCCTAATTAGTTCTCTACTTCTCAAGATTTATAAAACTGTAGAATTTTGAACTTTTATTTATTTTTATTTTTATTTTTTAAATGTTTATTTATTTATTTTGAAAGAAAGAGAGAGCATGAGCGGTGGATAGCAGACAGAGGGAGAGAGAGATTTCCAAGCAGGCTCCCACTGCCAGGGTAGAACCTGATATGGGGCTCGATCTCACAAACTGTGAGATCATGACCTGAGCTGAAAGCAAGAGTCATATGCTTAACCGACTGAGCCACCAAGGTGCCCCTAGAATTTTAAACTTCTAGACTCCTAAAAGGATTTATATCCTTCATCATGTAGGTGAGGAAACTGAGGCTGGAGAGAGGAGTGACTGAGCCCTGGACCCCTTATTTGTTCTGTAAGAGCCAAGATAAGCTTCCAGGTATCCCTACTCCTCCTTACATTCTTCATTTAGTCTTTATTCTGCTCCAAACTGTCATCTCTCTATCATAAGCCATTTCTACAAAAGAGTAGTGTTCAGGTTGTAGGGAGTCATTTCCAGAAGCATAGGTGTTTTAGTTAATGACCAACTCACTACTTCCAAAAGTGGAGCTGCAAAAAGTTTATTTTGTTCTTTAATGAAGTTAGTCCCCTGACAAAGAACACAAACACACTAGATGTGGGAAAACAGAAGCCAGTCCCAGTTTTGTCTATTGTCACACTGATAACCATTTGGGGAAGGAGAGGCTACTAGCTGCAATGAATACAGCTCCCACCATTCTGGGCAGAGGAGAGCATGTAGTGCCAGTGCAGGAGGGAGGCGACATTGGCCTGAGGCCAATAGCTGGCATGTCCCCAGGGAGAGGAAGGAAGTGGTTCCATTGGGGATTCCAATGAGTTTAACAGAACAGAAAAAACCAGAGTGTATGTCATTCCACAAGCTAAGAAGGACCAAAGGACACCAGCTATCATGAGGGTTATGGTCATGGCTCTCATTGAGAATAACCAGTTAAGCACGAGCATCACAGCTCATGCATAAAAATAACCCACCAATCCTTCAAGTTACCTTGACAAAAGCCAATTATATGCTTGCAATTCAAATATAATATTTGTGCCTAAGAAACTTTATATTATTGCACTATAGCACATTCTGTCATCTTTATTATACCAGAATATTTGTAAGCTATAGCCCATAGAAAGAAACAGTTTATTAAATAATGAGAAAAAAGTCTTTTTACCTGGTAACATTTGCTCTGAGAGCCCAGATTCCACCAATAGACAGATTTTCTCTAAGGACCCATATTCATACAGATGATTAATGAAAATAAAGAATTCAATTTTTTCTTTAATTAAACTAAATAAATAACTTTCTAAAATTTCCCTTTCTGGGTATTTGGTCATCTTAATTCAGTATTATCTTTAATTAAAATAAATAAACGAATAACTTTCTAAAATTTATCTTTCTGGGTATTTGGTCATTCCAGAGGTCCAACAGCATTTTGCACAGTGGCAAGTGAAGTAGTTTTCACTGTTCCATTTTCATAGGGAAAGATGAAATATTTGGGTCCCTGTGAATCCTACTTGGTAGACTGGCATTCTGGCACTTTATGTAGTGAGTGGTCTTTAGCTTTGCTTTGTGATTCCACTCAGAATTTCAAAATAGCCCCCCCAAAAGGGTTAAACCACTAAATATGGAGCATGTCAATTCAGGGAACTTAAAATACTTTTGAATGTTGAGCCACTGTCATTGCATGTGGTAAGAACTCCTTTCTTTTTTGAGTGTTTAAAGCAAAATTATTTACCACACTGTACTATCTATTCCACTCTCCCTTCCTCATGATTCATCTCTCCTATAGTTTAACAACTGATCTTTTCAACTCTCCTCACCTGCTCTAATTTCAACCCAAAGATTGCAACATATTGGATATTTTATTTTAATGTGTCTTAGTTTTCCTTCTTATTTTGCTTTTCAACCTTGGACATACTCTGATTATCCAGTGAGCCCACAGGTCAGTATTAGAGTTGCTTTCTTAATTTTAGACAAAGTATAGTCCTTTTTCAGCTACACTTCTGATACTGATGGGTCAATTATGTAATCTTAGCTTTTAAAGTACTGTTAGAAGTATATTTTGGTAGCATTGTAAATCTTAACCATAAGATTGTTAGAAGGTAGAGCCATTTTTCATAAACTGTCAGGGTGGTGATAGGGAACAATGAGAGGGTTAGCATCTTGGTACCAAAACATGATTCCAGGGTTTGTAAAGGTAATCTATTATGTGGGGGGCCACAAAGGCTTCCTGTATGGGCCACCCTGATCAGATAAAAGGGCGGGGCCACCAAATTGGGGCCACCCAATCAGGTAGAGGCCAGTGGTATGAGAGGTGAAAGAATTCACTCAAGGTACAACAGAGGAGATAGAAGCTTATTTGAATACACTGCAAAGGAACAGGGACAGGACAGTGAGAGAGGGACTGTCTGCCAGGAGGCAGTGATGGTGGGGGGGTGGGAGGGGGAGAGGGAGCTGTAGTTAAAGGGGAAGGTGAGGAGGTATGAGAACACATGCAATTTTCCTTTTTTTATATCCATGTCCAGGTGTGAGTAACCCGTTGGTCAGGTAGGGCTTATGGATATTTTGATGTGGGTCATCTAATGGGCCTGTTTGTATTCAGCCAGGGAGCTAGGGGAACTGTAGGTCCTTCTACCTTATTCAGGTTTCCATTGTTCAAGTTGATTGCCTAAAAGGGGCTTCTACATTCCCCACTGAATGATTTTGACCCTTAAATCTTAAAGGTTGCTGAGGGTGGAAGGCCTTATCTTCTGTAACTGCTTCATGCTGAATGAGAGGCATAAAGATGTCCATACCTATGGGTCAACATTGATCAGTTGGGAATTTAATAGAAGCTATGGAAGGCCGTGGCAGTTGTGTCCAGAGTTGATAACATATGGGAATCTCCTTGAACAGAGAGGATCATCTATCATTTTGAAGTTAGAGCAGTGAAGGAGTCTTGGCACCAGGTGAAGAGCAATGGGAGAAAACAGCAAAACATGATTAGAATAGCAAGAAGAAAAGAAGTCCAAATAAGAGTCCTTTGATTGTTGACAAAAATCGTCCTGTCTAGGAGTAAAAGAAAGGGAGGAGTCAGTAAAAGAAAGGGAGGAGTCTTTTAGAGTACCAGTTTGAGTGTCCATGTCAGAAACCTAGAAATATTTATGTGGTATTCTGGAATGTATACACAGCATTCCGTTTTTATGATAGCACACGTTCCACTTTGTGCAGCAGTTAAAATATCTAGCACCATTGTATTTTGTAAAACTGCTTTATGTATTTGTGTTACTTCAGTATTTAATAGGGAAATGCTATTTTGAGTGTCATTTAGGGCTTTGACTGTGTACGTATTAAAAGCTTCCATGTGCTGGGGCACTTGGGTGGCTCAGTTGGTTAAGCGTCCACATTCAGCTCAGGTCATGATCTCATGGTTTGTGAGTTCAAGCCCCACATTGGGCTCTGTGCTGACAGCTCAGAGCCTGAAGCCTGCTTGAGATTCTGTGCCTCCCTCTCTCTCTGCCCCTCTCCCACTCTCACTCTCTCTCTGTTCTCAAAAAGGAATAAACATTAAAAAAAAATTAAAAAAAAAGTAAAAGCTTCATGTGCCAAGTGACATCTTCCAGTCCTAAAGACGGAATAAAGATGGATGTGAGGTGATCATACCAACACAGAACACATCCACCATTGTTTTAAATTTGGAAGATTGGCTGGATTGGTAATGGTTTTGATAATGCATCTATGCACCAGGCAAACCCAGAGTACAGTGGTCTATCTAGCCTGGCGGAAGCCATGGCCACAGGTTAGAGCCCCATAACCATTGGGTCCTGTTAGAAGCCAGCCATCTAATTCTGGGCTTCCATGCCCCATCAATAGCAAACCAACAGTGGCCTGAAGAGCAATGGTTTGTGAGCATAGTTTTGATGACAGCCATCTTAACTGTCATGTGCTGTTTGCCCATGTATCATAAGTATAGTTTCTTTGTTCCCAGCATATAATCGCCTTTTGACTTAACTGTCCAATTGTGGGGGTAAGCCATAAATGTTCATCCCAGATTTGATACATTCCATCTGGTGTCTGCTGAGAAGCTGGGTTTCATAACTTAGGCATCTTCTGGCCCCATTTATTTGTGGGTGAGTGAATTCAGTCAGAACCTTAATGGTTTGAGAGTATGAAAAGGCCGATTGTGGACTGGAGGATTCCAGGTAGCACTGATCATAGGCCAGAGGGTAACATTTTGTTCTGTTATAGACCTATCATGAAACATAGCAGTATTTGGGTCATAGATCATATCTAATACATAGTGATAGAAGGAATGCCAATCTGTGCCCTGAAATGGGGACACCCACTGAGGCAGACCAGATGTGCTTGACACAGGCAGAATTCCACATATCCAGCAAGCTGTTTGATTTTTAAGTTCAGCATAATGCTGTGCCCATTGTAAGAAGGAACTGTCAGTACAAATTGGGGAAAAGAGAATGAAAAAGAGATGCAAAACCATCATTGTCATTTGAAGAGAAGTTTGAGGTCTTTCATAGGTTCACAGGAGTAAGATGCATTAGCTGGCACAATGGATTCCTGTGGGGAACGTACAGGTTTAATTCTTGATATATGAATCCATGAGGAATAGCCTAATTTTATGGCCGTGGGAGTACATAATATGACCAGGTAGGGGCACTTCCATTTTGGAGTAAAATCCCCTGCTGTACTAGACTTCCAATCCTTTAAATAAACCATGTCTCCTGGGCTTATATGGGGTGGGTTGTTAGTAACTGTCACATCAGGTTTGGAAGATATGGTCTGCAAATTCATTTAGAGATTTATGAATATTAACTCCACTTTTGGGGCAGACATATTTGCTGGGAGGGCTTTGGCGTCAATAGTTGCAGATAGACAGACTATAGCATACCCAGCTTTTCTCATCTTTTTTTCCATGAAACTAGTGCTATCAGTACTAGTTGACAAACCAGTTGTCATCTGCAATATCAACAGGAGAATCACTTAAGTCTGATCTGACAGAATAAACAAGATCAATAACCTCTGAAAAGTTATACTCTACAGAAGTGCAAAGGTCAGATCCAGGCATAAGGGCAGTTTTAGTTTGCAATGACTTTAAGAGAACAGAAGAAGATTGGAAACCTTAGTTTGGAGAACCATAGCTAGATATTTGAGGAAACCAGAAGAATTCAGAATCTAGTCTAGTTTATGAAAAATAGCATTAAAATCTAATATCTACAAAGATGTTATTGAAACATTTTTGCTATAAGCACCCTTATTTTTATCAAAGATAGTCAAATCAAGATTAGTTCATTTAAAAAACAAGTCCAATTTTAACAAACTTGGCTTAATTGTTTATATAAGCTCAGCCAGAATAGTGATTGGCCATATAGATTTTTAAAAATTTATTTGCAGGTTTTATTATTATTATTATTATTCAAGTTAGGTAGCATACAGTGTAGCCTTGGTTTCAGGAGTAGAACGCAGTGATTCATCTCTTACGTATAACACCCAGTGCTTGTCTCAACAAGTGCCCTCCTTAATGCCCATCATCCATTTAACCCATCCACCCACCCACCTCTCCTCCAGCAGCCCTCAGTTTGCTCTCTGTATGTAAGAGTCTTATGGTTTGCCTCCCTGTTTTTATCTTATTTTTCCTTCCCTTCCCCTATGTTCATCTGTCATGTTTTTCAAATTCCACACTCTAGTTTCATCCATATTGTCACAAATGGCAAGATTCCATTCTTTTTCATTGCTGAGTAGTATTTCATTTTATGTATGTATGTATGTATGTATATGTGTGTAGTATATATGTATATATGTGTGTGTATATACACACATATATATACCACAAATCTTTATCCATTCATCAGTAGATGGACATTTTGGCCTTTTCCCATAATTTGGCTATTGCTGATAGTGCTACTATAAACATTGGAGTGCATGTGCTCCTTTGAATCAGCATTTTTGCATCCTTTGGATAAATAATAGTGCAATTGCTGGGTTGTATGGTAGTTCTGTTTTTAATTTTTTGAGGAACCTCCACCCTTTTCCAGAGTGACTGCACCAGTTCACATTTCCACTAACAGTACAAAAAGGTTCCCCTTTCTCCACATCCTCATCAACATCTGTTGTTGCCTGAGTTGTTAATTTTAGCCATTCTGATTGGATGAGGTGGTATCTCATTGTGGTTTTGATTTGTATTTCCCTGATGATGAGTGATGTTGAACATCTTTTCATCCATTTGTTAGCCATCTGGATGTCTTCTTTAGAAAAAGTGTCTATCCATGTCTTCTGCCTATTCCTTCACTGGATTATTTGTTTTTGGGGTGTTGAATTTGGTAAATTCTTTATAGATTTTGGATACTAACCCTTTATCTGGTATGTCATTTGCAAATATCTCTCCCATTCCGTTCAGTTGTTTTAGTTTTGTTGATTGTTTCCTTGGCTGTGCAGAAGTTTTTATCTTGATGAGGTCCCAGTAGTCCATTTCTACTTTTATTTCCCTTGTCTCTGGAGACATGTCAAGTA